>NC_085920.1:8214196-8856294 GCF_035222485.1 Podospora pseudoanserina | reverse complement strand
TAGTAAGCCTATCGACTACCGTTAATATATTATTATATTTAATACCGGTTACCGTATCTTTAGACTTTAGTAATTTAATAATAAAGTTTATCGTAACTAAACTCTATAGCCGTTTTATTACCGGTAATAGCTCCAGAAATCTATAGGGTTTATACCTTATAACCCTCGTTCTTTTATACGTATAGTATAACTAAATAGTTTCCTTAACGTTATCCTTTATCCCTAGCTAGTTAAAATACTATTTAATTTTTTCTATAGTTTTAACGATATTTATATATCCTCCGAGCTTTAATATATAAATTTCTATTATTAATACCGTCCTATTACTTAGCCTTACGTACGCTCGGTTTTTATATTATAATCTTCCCTAATTATCCTTTTAAATACCCTATAGCTCTAGCTCTTCTTATTAGTATTACTTTATAATATCGTTACTTAATTTCTTTTAATATTTACTAAAAGTAGTTTTCTCGCGATATACTATATAATATTTTATTTATAGTTATAATAGATATTTAAGGGTACTATTTAGCGCCTCCTTAAGTAATAGTAATAACTTTCTAGGTATATCCTTATAGTAATCGGCTCGCTAGCTAAGTACGTTTACCTTAGCGTTCTCCGAACCTTTTTTATAATTAATTTAGAAATTAAATTCCGAAAGAAACTTTAATTATCGTATTTATTATATATTAAGGACCTTCGTAGTAATAAAGTACCGTAGATTCTTATAATCCGTATAGACCTATACTTTATACTTAGTACCGCTAAAGTATAGCCTCTATTCCTCGAACGTTTCGATAATAGTAAGTAATTCTTTATCGTAGATTAGGTAGTTTTAACGTACTTTATTAAGCTTCTTCGAAAAAAAGGCTACCGGATATAGCTTACCGTTATCGTCTCGCTACCTTAATTATTTACTAATAGTATAGTCTAATATATTTACTTCGACCTCGAATAGTCGACTAGGGTCTAGTAGTTTAAGTACCGGGTCTTTTAGAATAGCCTCTTTTAGCTCTTAAAAAGCCTATTCCTTTTCCTGCCCTTACCGGAATTCTACGTCCTTTTTAGTTAAGTAGTTAAGTAGCCTTATAATACTTATATAGCTCCGGATAAATATTCGATAGAAGTTTATAAACCTTAAAAATTCTTTAACGTATATCTATAATTATAGCATAAGCCAGTCCTTTACTACCGTAATTTTTCCTAGTTTTATACGAACCTTACTTAGCGATATTAAATATCTTAGGTATACTATTTTCTATACGTAGAACTCGCTTTTCTCTTTATTAATTAAAAGTCCGGCTCCGTATAACGTATTAAGTATCTCTTATACGTACCGTTTATACTCCTTTAAAGTATATAAATAAATAAGAACGTCGTCGAGATAGTATATTACTATTTTATCGAGGTACTTCCATATTATATAGTTAACGAGAGATTAGAACGTCGCGGGCGTATTAGTTAGTTTAAATAATATTACGAGATACTCGAAATGACTATAGGATATGCGAAACGTAGTCTTCTATTCGTTTCCTTCCTTAATCTATATATAGGCGTACCCGATAAATATATTTAAGCGTATAAAGTATTACGCCTTTACTAATTAACTCTGTAATTTAAATATTAATGGTAGCGGATAACTATTTTTTACTATCTCGTTATTTAATTAATAATAGTTTATATATAATCGTAAGCTACCGTCTTTCTTTAGTATAAAAAATATAGGGTATTTTATTAGCGATATAGACTCCCTAATATATCCTTTCTTTAAATTCTCGTTTAAATATTTCTATAGCTCCTTACTTTACTTATTGTTAATATAATAGACCTTAAATAGCCGTAGTTTAACTCCTTCTTTTAACTTAATCTTATAGTCCTACGGTCCTTACTCTAGAAGCCCCTCTAAATACTTAGCCGTAAAGGCTAGGTATCCTCGATATTCCACCGGTATTACCTTTTTCTCGCCTTTCTCTACGTTATTATAGTAAGCGTATTTATTAACCTCCGATATCTCTACTAATGTTGTTAACCCTATTTCTTCGATCTTACCGTCTATATCGATAAAATATACTATTACTTTCTATACTCCTTACGGTAATACTATAGAGAGTGCTCGTCTTATACTTTACTCCGTGCGTACTCCTAATTTTCTATCGTTAATTAGATATTTTTAAAGCTTTTTTAATCGTAAGTAATTACTATTCCTTTAATCGATATCTAGGTTATAATTTTTATACTATAGTTACCTTAGGATTATATCCTTTAAAAGTCCTATATCTATAATATTAAATATAATTAATATCGTTTTTCATTTGACTATAATATCTAGAGGTAGTGTTTTCTTATAGACCTTTTACGTAGGAAATAAACCTTATATAATTATTTATTTTTTCTTTTTCTTCTATAGTATATAGGCTTAGTATATAAACTATAGCGAAATTAAATTCGTTTCCGCACTACCGTTTATTAATATTATTATTTAGAGATCCCTCTATCGTATAGTAATTTAGAGGCGTTTATTTTTTTTACTTTTTCTTTATGCGGTAACGACCTCGCTAATAAGCGCCGGGTTATTATTCTATACTTTCGCCTTACGTTAATACTTTCGAAAATATCGTTCGTGGTCCGTTAAAGGTTAACGGCCTCCGCGAAGGGCCGCGAGTCGTTTCTTAAGCGGTTATATCGTTTAAAAGCGTCCTTCTACTCTGGATTATCTAGTAATATAAAGTCTTTTAACTATACCCGTCTAACTTCCTCCTATTTTCCGTCTTTAGTATTTTTTTATATTTATATTTAATAGCGATTTTTTTATTTAGTTTTAAGCGTTTTAGCTTAATAATATCGTTTAACCTTCTCCTATAGATATATAACGTAGTTTAGGCTTAAATACTATTTTAGTATTATTTCTTCTTACGAGCGTACGCTATCGTCTATATTCTAACCGTTTACGTATTCGATATAGTACCTCGTATACCTTAGTACGATCTATATAACTTAAAGGCTATCCTTTAGTTTAACCGGGTCCTAAACCTTTTATAAGACGTAGTCGTTTAGGTCCTTCTATTAAGCTTTTTTCTATCGGGCTATAGTCCTTTTAACTAGCTATAATTTGCCCTCCTTACCTACCTTACGTACCGGCCAGTAGCCGTATAGCGATTTACTTTAGTAGTACTTTATATATCTATATATAATATATTAAAACTAAAGTACTTTTTAATATTCCGGATACTTAGGATAAAGCTATACCGTATTTCCTTTATAGGATATATAATATATAGGTATTAGTATATCCCTTAGTAACTTCGCGATCTTAATACTAGCGACTTTCCTGCCTTTCCAATACTCTTTTTAGCTCTTATATAAGAGCTTTATAGGCTATAATATATCCTGTAAAATAGTAATTCCGTACTTACTATATTACCTCTCTAGTATCGTCTACCTAGTAGGTCCTTACGTAAGACCTTCGTCTTTAGCGACCTCCGTAGTAACTTCCGTAACGATCTATACTAGTTAATCCTATAATATTTATATTTAAAGATCTCCTTCTTTATACTCCGCCTTTAGCCTTTTTAGGGCTTCCTTTACCTCTTAAAACTCTATATTTTCTTATCCGGCGTACTAGTTAAAGTCTTCCTCGGAGCTTACCGCTCCGCTTTACTAGTACCCGATAACTACTACCTTTATAACCTTCGGTTCTTTCGATATAATAGTTAATATAATTTCTTTCTTCTATCCGAGCCGTTTAGGTACCTTATAGTCCTTTTTAAAGTATCTTACTTTACTATAGTTAAAACATTTAAGGTTATTTTTGCTTTAGCCCCGGCCTTATAGCTTTTATTATTATATAGCGTCGACGTTTATCGGTCCCGAGTATATAGTGCCGGAGTAATTAATACTAAAGTATTTCCGCTTATACTTATTATTAGAACGGTTATTACTAAAGTATCTCTTATAATTATTACCGTAAGTACCCCTACTGTAGTTCCTCTTCTCCGTACGACGCTTAAATTACCGATCGTCGATCCGTATAGCTATAGTAATATATTTATTAATAATATTAGGCTTTAACTCCTTATATAACTTATCTTTTACCTTTTCCTTAAAGCTATAGTAAAAAAACTATATTAATCCCTTATCGTTAATAGTATTACGTAGGCTATCGATTTTAAATTAAGCCGCGTAATTAGCCGCTAAGCGTATTTAATATAGGCTTAAGAGCCTCTTTTACGTACGCTTTACTTTATTATACTCCTTAAATACCTCCTTAAGCTTAGCCTTAAAGGTACGGTAATTCTCGAAGTACTTTACGGTAATCTTCTTTTAATACTCCTACTCCTATTTATAATAATCGTCGAGGATAGGCTCGAACTACGCGAGAGCCTTATCCTTAAGCTTAATAGCTACGAAGATTACTTTCGACTTTTCGTTAGTAAATTAGTCTAGGTATTAACGAAAATAGATTTTAAGTTAGATTAAGAACCCTCTAAGCTCGGCTTTTTCTCCTCTATAGCGCTCCGGTACCGGGAACTTAATAATCGACTTAAACGTAGTCGAGATAGCGAAAATCTATTCTTGGGTCTACTAAGCCTCGTCCTCGAGTTCTTTAAGGCGCTTAATAACTTACTTTACGGTAAAAGGTATATATCTGGAAGGTCCCTCGGTACTTAAGCTAGACGGGACGCCTCCTATCTAAATATTTTTAGGTCCGGCTATAGTAGTAAAAAGACGCCTTTAATTTATCTATAATAGAGTTAAAGTAAATATATAACGTATAACGAACCCCTATCCAGAACCTCTAAAAGGGACACTAGTTAAAGGCACTTTTAAATAATCCTAGTCCGGTATAGCTAAATAGTATATAATAACGGCTTATCTCTATTATAATAGTCTAAATACCAACGATTATAACTTATATTATATACTATAGAACTATTTATCTACGCCGGCCAGTTCCTCCGTATATATAGACCCGTAGACCGTGGACCGTTAACTTATAGACGGTCCTCGGTCCGCTCCTAATTGGCCGATGCCGGACCGTGGACCGTGAGCCCCACCGCAGTCCCCGGTCCCCATCTTATTGGTCCGTTGCCCTTCTGGACCGTAAGCCCCGCTTGACGGCGCGGTCCAGTTTTAATTGGTCCTTCGTGGCCCCACTGTCTTCCAGAACCGTAACAGGTAGAGAGGAGGGCGCTTTCGTATAACGACTGTAGAAAAGGATAATCTAAAAGTCTAATAAAAAAATTAATAAGTATTTAATTTAATAACTTTTATCCGGCTTTATCGCTACCGTAATAAAATTTCCATACTATTTATATAATAGTCTCTAAACTTTTAATCTAGCTAGCGTTTAAATCGTACGGTAATCGATCTTATTAATCCTAACTCTATATATAATAAATATATTTAAAAATCGTTTTTTAAATAAAAGAATACTTTTATATCGTACGAGGGGCTAGGTTATTATTATTAAAAGGCTTAAAAGGTTTTTAATTAATTATTTTTTTATTAACTTTAAATAAAATTAGGTAACCGACTTTATCGGACGATAATTTTATTATTATATCGGTAATAACTTAATTAATCCTCTTCTAGATTTTTTAAAGTACCGTAAAAGTAATTAGGTTTTTACTATTTAACTATCTTTCGTTTAGGTTAAAAGAGGTTATATAATATAAAGCTTACCGGTTTAAAAACCTAAAGTAATATACTTAACCTATTTTATTTAATTAAGGATTTAAAGTTAATTATTCCTTATTTATTACGATAGTTATTAATATTTATTAAAAAGTTAAGCTAATCGTACGATAGAATATTATAAACTATTTTTTTTATTTTTAGGTTTATTATATAAAGTTAGGACTCCTAATTATTAGCTTTATTAATTATATTTTAAAATATCCGGTAATTAACCGGTTTTTAAAAAAACATTAATAATATATTTTAGTTAATTAAGGTCCCTAATATTATTAGGTAGCTGTAATATTTTTTTTTTATATTAAGGTTAACTTAATTATACTTTATACGATAGTATTTTTATATTACTCTTTTAGTTTATACGATATAGGTGTAGGTATCGCACTTTAATCTATTAAAAGATAGCTTTTTTAGTTTTAAAATTAAGTTAATTACCGTAAAAGGAAATATAAAGTTTATAAAGTTTTATTATTTTCGAAAAACGATTAATAAATTATTATACTCTCGTACGATATTTAGTTTATCTATAGCTATAATATTTTTATAGAACGTACGAAGATAGGTAAGTACTTTATTTATGAGAATAGCTACTTTATATTTCCTATAAACGAGAATTTAAAAGTGGGGGATATAAATAAAAGGTTTTATTTTAATATAGTAGTAATAGTAATATAATAGTTATATATGATACGAGATATTATTAAATTAAAGTTTATTATTAATTTTCTTTTCGTAAAGGATACCTTATTAAAAGTGGAATGGGTTACGTATAAGTAGATAAGGGGAGTGCGGTATAGTTACCGTAGTCTAGGTTACGTACGATAGTTAGGAAGGTAGTGGCGTGCGATTACCGGAGTTTAGATCTTTAACCTTTTCTTTTAAATCCCTTAATAGGCTAACTATATAATAGAGCCTTATTATTCCGATCCTAGAGTTTGGCTCCTATACGGTATCGAGGAATGCCTAAGCACGAAGGCAGTGGCTTGCGGTTATAAGGGTCTGGCTCCCGTACGGTATTTAGGGACGCCTGAGCACGAAGGCAGTAGCGTGCGGTTGCGAGGGTCTGGCTCCCGTACGGTATCTAGGGACGCCTGGGCACGAAGGTAGTGGCGTGCGATTGCGAGGGTCTGGCTCCCGTACGGTATCTAGAGACGCTTGGGCACGAAGGCAGTGGCGTGCGGTTGCGAGGGTCTGGCTTCCGTACGGTATCCAGGGACGCCTAGGCACGAAGGCAGTCGCGAGGGTCTAGGTGTTTAAAAGCAGATCTTTTCTTCTAACTTCCTCGACCGGCTAGCTGTGCAATAGAGCCTTGTTATTCCGATCCAGGAGTCTGGCTCCCGTACGGTAGTCGGGGCATGCTTGGGCACGAAGGTAGTAGCGTGCGGTCGCGAGGGTCTGGCTCCCGTACGGTATCTAGGGACGCCTAGGCACGAAGGTAGTGACGTACGGTTGCGAGGGTCTAGGTGTTAAAAGCAGACCTTTTCTTTTAACTTCCTCGACCGGCCAGCTATACAATAGAGCCTTGTGATTTCGATTAAGGCGTCTGGGTTCCGTACGGTAAGGTTTAATTAAAAAATATAGATATTTAGTTCTTAAACGGTTTTATAGTAGGCTTATCGTATGATAAAATAATATAAATATTATATAATAGTATTAAAATAATATATAATAATTATCCGGGGTTTATAAAGTTATCGGTTATAGGTATTATCGTCTAAAAGGTAATATAATCTTTAAATATAATAATTAAACGGTATATACTATTTTAAAGCTTCTAAAAATATAGGTTTAATTCTTATTAATATCCTTTTCTAATAAACTTTTAATCGTATAAACCAATCGATTTTTAAAAAAATATCTAAAATAGTGTTTGTCCTTACTACCCGTAGCTCGTATAAGGTTATCGATACTAACTAGCTTTATATTAGAAGGTTAATAAATAGCTTTTATATTAATATTAATATATATCTTTTCCGTACGATAATACTTAAACTAATAAATATATAAAAAATATAATAAATAATTTCGGCTCTACCGTCGGCCGATATCGAATGTATTTCCGGTAGGGTAAAGGAGGTTAAGGTACTAACTTATCCGAATTATATAAATGCAGTTTTAATCTAAAACCGTAATTTTATAGCTACCTCTCCTTATACTACCTATACTAATAAGCCTAATAGGGGGCCGTTTAAGGATTATTATATAACGGATAGGTATTAGGGTAGTGCCTATAGTAATTATAAATAGAGGGATTATAAGAATAAATATAGCTTTTATACCGTTAATTAAAGCGGTATTAGAGCTATAGAAGAGGGTAAGGGAAGTGAAAGAGTTGCGGAGGGGAGCCAGAAGCTAGTAGTTATTAGTAATTCCGACGATTAAATAAGTTATATAATAATATATATTTTTTTTTATTAACCGTAGAAAATATATTTACTATCGGTATAGTAATATACCCAATACTATTTAATATAGGTTATTTAGATAATTATAATAATACCTCCGTCTTTTATTTTAATAGGAAAAATATTACCGGATCGTATAACTTACTTTTATATTACCTAACCTTACTTTACTATCTACGCGTATTAGTAATATATTTACTTTAAACTTTATATTTATTATATATAATTCTATATTACTTATACGGTAGTATACCTAATATTATTTTATATAAGTCGTTTAAATAATTATAATAGTACTACTATTTTTTATTTTAATATAAAAAATCTTATCCGATCGTACAACTTACTATTAAATTACTTAACTTTACTTTACTATCTACATACATTACAAACACATTTACACCCAGCTTTATATCTATTATATATAATTCCATACCACTTGTACGATAGTATACCTAACACTATTTTATATAAGTTATTTAGACCATTCTAATAATACCTTTAGTATATATTTTAATAGGAAAAATCTTATCGGATCGTATAACTTATTATTATATTACCTAACCTTATTTTACTATTTATATATATTACTAATACCCTTATACCTAGCTTTATATTTATTATATAGTATTCTATATTACTCGTACGACAGTATACCTAATACCATTCTATATAGGTCGTTTAGACTATTCTAAAGATACCTCTCTCGTCTATTTTAATAAGAAAAATATTATCGGATCGTACAACTTACTATTATATTACTTAACCTTATTTTACTATCTATATATATTACTAATACCCTTTTACCTAGCTTCATATCTATTATATAGTATTCTACACTGCTCGTACGATAGTACACCTAATACTATTTTGTGTAGGTCGTTCAGACTATTCTAATAATACTTCTCTCGTTTATTTTAATAAAAAAAATATTATCGGATCGTACAACTTACTAACGTATATTATAAGCGAGTGACCCATATAAGCGAGTGACCCACTTCCTTCGTGATATAACACCTTCGCACTTAACAATAATTTCCTTAACCATCTAAGATACCTTCTAATTCAAATAAAGCCCACATAATCTTAGCCCTCCAAGCGCTTTAAAACGATAAGAATTTAAGCGAACGAGCCGCAGTTAAGATCTATAGAGTCGATCGTAAGACTCTAGGGCGTCGGCGCGCTGGCCGGCCTGCATAACGCGATACTACGCCTAAATCGAAAAAGCTCACTTAATCTGAAGAGGATACTATTATTTAATACGTTATTAAGCTATATACGCGAGCTTTTCCACCAAGATTACGTAGTATAGAAAATATAGTTAACTAACTACTATACGTATATAACGCGTACTTTATTGGCAAGCTCTAGGCACATAACTTCGTTAAACGCTAGCCACAGCTCCGTACGCGTTTTACGCGTAGATACGACTACTAGAGGGCTAAGTGCGAGGATCTAAGGTCATTACCGAGTAGTTTACGCTCGTACGGAACACTAAGGCTAAGTACGGTATTATAGATAACGATATTTATAACTTCGACGAGACTAGGTTTATAATAGGCATTATCTTCGTAGGTATAGTAATTATAACCTCGGACGGCCTTAGTAAAGTAAAACTAGCTTAGCCTAATAACCGCGAATAGATAACGGTAATCCAGGGAATTAATACCCTCGGCCGGGCTATCCCTTCTTTTATTATTTTAACCGCGCAATACTACCTTACTAACTAATATATTAAGTATAATCTACTATCTACCTAGCGTATTATAACCACCGATAATAATTAGACTACTAATCCGGTAGGCCTAGATTAAATTAAGCATTTCGACTATTATATAGCGTCCCGTATAAAAGGTAAATACCGATTATTAATCCTCGATAGCCACGAAAGCCACTATTCAACCGAATTCGAGCGCCACTACTAGCAGAATAACATTATTACGCTCTATATACCTCCACACTCCTCCCACCTCCTCCAGCCACTCGATATTAGCTGCTTTAGGCCGCTAAAATAGGCGTACGGTCGCTAGATCGAGGACTTAATACGTATATATATTAACTATATAAGTAAGCTCGAGTTCCTCTATACCTTCCGCGAGGCTTTTTTCGCCTCTATAATAAAGAAGAATATATAGGGTAGCTTTACGGGTACTAGCCTTATACCGTACGATCCAGAGAGGGTACTTTCTAAGCTAAATATAAAGCTTTATACGCCAATACCTTTAAACTTACGGCCCGGCACTATATAACCTTAAGTCTCCTAAATACTATATAACCCTCGAGAAGCCAATTTATAATTAACGCTTATTAAGACTCGTATTACTAACCATTAAAATAGCTCCCTAACTTTAATACTAGCTATAGTAGACTAGCTTACTAAAGGTATAACGGCTATAATGTACCAGGTAGCTTTCCTTCGTGCAGAGGTCTTTTCGCTCCGTAAGGCTAATAAGGTACTAAGTAAGCGCCGGAGAGCTAAAAAAACACGTGTGAGGCTTGGAGGGTTATTTATTATATAAGAGGCACAGGATTTACTGGATTAGAAGGCCGTAGATAGAGAGGGAATGTAAGAAACGCAGCCGGATAGTAGTAATGCAGGGGGGGCTCGTACGAAGGTTCGGTGCTATGGTATATGCGGTAAGCCTAGCTATAATGCGCGCACTTGCCAGGAGGCTGCAGAAGCATCTAATTTAGCTGTTTCTAATGTAATTATAGTTAATTCCTTATATTAATGTGGTGTAATTGAGGATGGTTTGTCAGGGTGTGGTGGGAGGTGGGTTACTTGCTTATATGGGTTACTCGCTTATAATATACGTTATTATATTATTTTACCTTACTTTATAATGCACGCGCATTATTAATATATTTATACTAATCTTTATATATAACTTAATATCTATTATATACTATTTTATACCGCTTGTACGATAATATACTATATACTATTCTATATAGCTTATTTAGGCGATTCTAATAATATTTTAATTTTCTATTTTAATAGGAAAAATCTCATCGGATCGTACAATTGAATTCTTTAACGGATCCTACCCCCTGTTTCCAAAGTGGGGCATTTTTTTTGGTGCGCTTTTTAACGGATTATACTACAATCCATCGGAGAATAACTGATAGGGTTAACTCGAACCTTCCTGGCAACTCCCAAAAATGACAGTGATGCAGTTATTGTAGACGGCTGGGCCGAGGACTTAGGAGATGAGTCACCGTAAGTGTATTCAGATGACATTTCAATCGGACTGTACCGGTGCCTGTTCCAAGTTGTTTTCTCATTTGGCTAATGGAGATTCACTAGGGCCGGAGCTTATATTCAGTCCGTGGCCGATCTCAGCCGGATGGGCCGGTCTATTCTCAATTCATCGCTTCTTTCTACGCACGCGACACGAAAATGGTTGAAACCGGTATCGCACACCTCCAGTCCCTTTTTATCGGTCGGTCGGCCATGGGAAATTATGCGAGCTAGGTTGCCCATCGCACCATCGTCTAACATCACGCGTTTAGTCGATGTGTACGCGAAGAATGGCGGTATCGGCCAGTATCTCAGCCTGATAGGACTCTCGCCAGACCACAACATAGGAATAGCGCTTCTTACAGCCGGGCCTTCGGCCGGACTACTATTCAGCACTTTACAGACCCTACTCACGAACACATGGCTCGTGGCGGCCGAACATGCCGCCAGGGAACAGGCACGAGTCACTTTCGCCGGCAATTATACACTTCCCGATAATTCATCCATTGAAATAACTCTGCTTCCAAACGAACCCGGTCTCTTTCTCGCTAGCATTGTGAGCAACGGAACCGACCTGCTAGAATCTATCGGAGGTTTAGTTGGCGTGCAACCGGGGGCTGAGATAGGAGCGTGGTTGTATCCGACGACCTTCACTGCTGGCAACAGGACCGCCTTTCGAGCAGTGTACGGTGCAGTAGGACAGCCACATGACGAACTTTGCGGATCATGGGGTGGGGTTGACGGCCTCCGCTACGGCGGTAACCCTGCGGACCTGCTTATCTTTGAGGTTGGCGAGGACGGACTCGCTAGAGCGGTGGAGATACCCGTTTTAAAGAAGACCTTGAAAAGGACGGATTGACCGTTGCCTTTGCCCTCTTTCAAGCAGA
The DNA here is from genome assembly GCF_035222485.1 of Podospora pseudoanserina. Taxonomy (NCBI): domain Eukaryota; kingdom Fungi; phylum Ascomycota; class Sordariomycetes; order Sordariales; family Podosporaceae; genus Podospora; species Podospora pseudoanserina. Next base: position 8,844,067 of record NC_085920.1, on the reverse strand, counting down.
AATCACTATTTTAGAGGTGTGATGGATTATGAGACGCGGTGCAACTTGACTGAACTCAATTTAACAATCCCGTATTTATTATAGGGAGATAGCTGCAGTGAGGCGCTGAGGAAAAAGGCTGATGTTGCATGGTACTGACCGGGGATTCAAGTCATTACTAGTCATACAGGATCATGATCAGAAATCGCAGAATTCCAAACAACATTCTCTATTGCTAGTTAAATAGATATGTCTTAGACACTGGTGCCTTTACCTGTACCTGCCTACCAAGTATCATTCTTGCATCCTCGTCGTTAGTAATCAGAAGTCACCAAAAGTTGGAATAATAGGCCACAGTAAGGGGTTTATTTCATGGAGTGGGTTTAGACCGCTGTCAGTCAAAGAAAGACAAGAGTAAGGTATATATACATATGAATAGGTAGCAGGTCACATGTACGATCAAGGGATGGAAATGCCAGACATTTGATTAGAACGAGTCAACAGGCTTTTTACGTAGTCATAGGTAGGCCTGGGGAAGAATGCACGCCGTTTCCCCTCTCTCCCCATTTTGTTCGGGCTCTGAATACGCCTTTACAATACGTTTCCTTCATCCTGCACTACCTCTTGATTGGAAATATTGCCAGGCCATGCGAGGGAAAAGTCTGTCGACTCGATCGTTTCAAGCCCGCCCAGAAAAGCAGCGTCAAAGAGATCGGTCGTGTGTGCCGGTGCCTCTATCTCCTCGGTAGTAACATCAAATGCGGGGAACAGCGAGGATGGTAAGGATTCAACATGACCCCCCATTAGTCTCATACGCAAACCGCTTTCGGCATCCGATATCGAGGCAGATGGCGTAGGCTGCTGCAGCGGCCGTAACGGACTTGCAGCCGGTGAGTTCTGGTGAACAGAGTCTCTTGGCTCTGTGTTAATATTTGCTGCTGTCCAGGTGTCGATGAGCCTATTCAGCCCTTCAGCGATTGCTTGTTCTAGGATCAAGTGACTGTCGGATGATTGGCTGTTAGGGCCATTTCTGAGTTGAGTCATTATCAGAGACGGACCGTGACTTCTCGCAAAGTCTATAAACTGGTTCAGATCTTCCGAAAGAATCGGGTCGATATAGGCCGAGGCTGGCCTTGGCTTGCCTGGAAACAATATATCCCAAACCTCAAACCACTTTTCGAGTTCTGATATATTGCCTTTGGACTTTTTAGAGAGCTGGTTGTGTTGTCGATGCGTAATGAAGCCTAACTGGCAGGCTTGATAAGCACAGTTTCGGGCTTTGATGTGCTCCTCGTGGACATCCTCCGTGGGAAAGACAGCCCGGCAGTGCTCGCAATAGAATTCGGCGTAGTGTTTTCGATTAATGTGTTGCTTGATTCGAGAGACATCTTGAAGGTTCATCCTGAAGCACTGCCTGTGCTCCTGTGGATTCAGCTTCCAAAAATGGCACGCTAATTTGCGGTCTTTCTGTGACGTTTGGGAGCTTCGCCTTGGTCGCTTCTTCTTTCTGCCTTCCCCTCCATCTTCTCCGAGCTCGTCGTCCTGGTCCTCATCTCTCCGAGGGCGTTTGCGAGAAGCATCGTGTGAATCGGCCGCGTGGTCACCGCTGAAAGGCGCCTGATTCGCGGTTCGACAATCCGAACTTGAGCTCTGCTCTGATCCTCGTACTCTGACGCCCCCAGCAGTGGTTGCTGTCCAAAGTCTTTGTTGCGGCTGAAGATTTCGCCGATGAGAAAGAAATTGTATCCTCTGATATTGTTGGAAGAGCTTCTCTGTTACTGTTTTCACGATTCTAAATCCCAAGGAGCCTTGGTCAAAGTGAAATATGTTCAAGTCATCATCAGATTCTGATGACACCGACATGAGCTCACTCTCACACGACTCTTCTTCCAGATCAACGTGATGCGCCAGCTGTGTAGTTGGACCCGACTGACCAATCCAGAGCGGGAGGCTGGTAGGGCCTTTGAGCTTCGTTATAGGCGTTTTGAGAAATAGCTGAGTGTTTAGACGACTGGTATCCTGACCCTCATTTTCCATCGCGGAAGTAAAGGGCTTGCATAGGCTCACAATGTGCCGCTGCCCGGGGACTGGATCACAAACATCCAACTTGAATGACATGTCCTGGTATTGAAGGGTTCCAGCTTCCTCATCCAGAATGTAGCAGTCATTTCCCTCTTTTTGTGGTTAGTAACAGCCAAGCCCGTTCCAGTCTTCACAGATAGGTGGGATTTCGTAGAGTTTGAGCTTACTGCAAGTTGAACTGGGCAACTGGGGATGCCAGATGAATATCCCAGATTTCCTACCGACCAGATTCCACGGTGACTTAGGCCCTCGAACAAGGACTTTGTGTTGTGTGCTGACCTGAATGATCTCTTCAACAAGGCCTACCCAGGCGTCTGAAGATATCTCCAAACCATGACTGTCAAGTGGACGACGCAAGATTGGAAACCCGCAGATGATAGGCAATGGAGGCGCCAGGCCAGGCTTTGCAGAAAGCAGAAATGATGTTTGGCGTAGAATCTCGAGCATTGTAGCGTCGTCGTAAGTATCAGCTCGAATGCTCATGGACCACTGCCGATCGAAATTGGTGCCTCCTTGAAAAGGACCATGTCTTGAGTTGCCCTCGACACCCTCAATTTCCCTTATCTCCGGGCTATATTTGCTGAGAACAGAACACGGCACATCCTGAGCGGCAACCGAGAGCCATGCTAACTGTTCTGCCTTCTCGGCAATCGCATAGGGAGAACCAGCAAACCATACAGAGGTGATTCCCGATTGCGACACGTCCAAGCCCATAACGGTTTGATCAGCCAATACTTGTTCACATCTGTGACCTCTTGGGTTGAGATTTGTGTGCCAATCTTGAAGAACATTCAACAATTCCATCCCAGTTGAGGGCCAGGTCTGTTCCAAGTATCTCCCAACTGTGATCGCTTGAAGATTGCCCGCGGGTGAGAGAACCAACGTTGTGAGACCTTTAATACCATCGGAGCCATCAACATCGCAAAGGTGTGTGTCCAGCACTGGTAGTATTTTCGACGAAGGTAGATGAAAGGCGACTTTGTACGTTTTGGGTGCACGATGTCTGCTTATGATACCGAGGGGCAATCTTTTGAGGATTGTGGCCCTAATTTCCTGCTTGGCGCTTCCGGCCATGTTGTCATATCGATCCAGAGAAACCTCTCGTAGTAGATTTGATATAAGCTGGCTGTATGCTCGGCTCGTAAAGATTGCCTTGGTGTATAGTCCGAGATTGGGATCCGAGTCATCTTCATAATCGTCCACGCCCTCAAAAACTTCTATTTTCTGAAGTGCTTCGGGAGCTTCCTCATCCGTCAAACTGAACCACATTGCCATCTTCTCACTGACAGGTAATGTTTCCTCATCAGTTCGAATGGCCGGTTCTTCATCGCCACTCGAGAATACTTGGCGAAGTTGTTCTATTATAGTGCTAGTCCGTTGTCAATACCTCTCCAGCGAAGTCTTTAAAACACGGACAAGAACACTTACCCGTGTTGTTTATGAATAAACCGCATCAGGCCCCAATGTAACGCTCCTGATCCCTCGATTCCCATGTCAACAGAAAAGGACTTCAAAAGCCATGGCAAGTGCGGAGCGAGCACCTCCCAACTTCCCGTGTCCAGGTGCGGTTTGAGCCTGCTACAAAGATCGTTACACACTTCTAAGACCGACTGCTGAACCTCTTCGGCCTTATCCAAGTCTGCCGTGGAGCCCGAGTAAGCCGTTTCAGCTTCATAACTCGTCGATTCTGCATTTTGTGCTTCTACCAGTGGGCTTTTAGGGGGGCTTTTAGAATGAGGATCTGGCGACGGAACGTTGACATTCGGTAGTGACGGAATACCGGTGTTGATTGTAGAACAGTATCCAGAGTCAGTCGGCTCTTGCTCCGGCTTTGCAAGAGTTGGAACCGCCTCTCGAAGTTCCTCCTTTTGTGCCAACTCTGGTATAACAAATTCCCAAATGTTGTCGTCCGCGGGGTCGGCTTGTTTTTGATTGGCATTCAGGACTTGGGGAATGGGAAGGTTGGGGAATGGGTTACGCCTGAGCGGTGATTTGTTCTTTGAAGATGATGGGTTAGAGGATGACGGTGTCAACAAACGCTGTTCGTTGGCTGCATTGACGCGCTCTCTGAACAAATCGCCGGATTTCGCTGCAGCCAGACGGACCTCCTCTAAAAACTTGTCGGAATCCATATCGACATGGAACTTGATTTGTAAAGCTAGGTACCGAGTTGAACCTACACTTGGCTGGCTGGAGTTAGTTGAGTACCAGGTAGCGACCTGGTCGAAACCGACTCGTTTTCGACGCCTGGCTCGGTCGGGACGACGTGCAGCGGGTCATTACGCTGACTACCCAAGAGCACCGCCACGCAACAATCCCACGACGCACGCCAATCTGCTCAGCACCAATGTGCTGAGGCAACCCATGTGCTCCCCCACGGTAACTGCCAAGCCGAGCCAACCACCCAAATCAGCACACAGTCGCCTTTCATAATTGTTTCAAACGAGCACTCCAGTCACTCATCGATACCAACCCCACTATGTGCTATTCACTGTATTGTATTATCACCGGCGCAATGAATAACTGAGACTCTAACCCATAGGTGCTCGACGTTCAATCATGGAAGCAGAAGAAACTTGAAATAGTATTCCAATATAAAATATGTGGGCGATCCTCAAGATCCTGAAAGAAGGGAGAATTTCATCTTTTCACAAGCAATCCCTACCTGCACCGAGTTTGTCACTTGTTCTCAGAATTTACCAGAATAGCCTCATTCGCTGACACGCCTCCGATGTCGTCCTCCTCCATTTCCACGAACTGGTCCAACGCCATCACGTGAGCCTTTCCCCCCACCGTTGAAGCCAAGCCCGACTATCAGCACCCACCACCAATGCATTGCTGGTGCTAACCAAAAGTTTCAAACAGGACCAACAAGAAAGATGGCTGCACCGCTATGCTCGACTGGTACCTTGACGAGCCCCCAACTATTACCGCACGGTTGGCCTTTCCTGGCGGCTCCACGTCGACAATCCAGAAAAGCCCCGACAAGAGCGAGAATGGGAAAGTCAATAGCAAGGACAAGGGAAAGGTGAAGAAATTTGAGCATCGATCTTGTTAAATGGCACGTGGTTACTCGCAGCGGCTCAATCAATGTGATGAGCAGATACATTCCATGTGGTTTCAGACCAGGAATGGTGAAAGATTTGAGGTAGTATAAGGGAAAGAACCCAGTTGTACAAACGCCGTCGGAGGATGATATTGAAAAATGAGAGCAATTTGGTGGTCAGATAGATGCGTGGCAAACAACCTGAATAACATAGTCACCTGTATTTGTCAAGCTGGAACATTGCTGGAGTCTCGGGAACTTCGTGAAGCCATTCGATTGTTATTATACCGAGGAGCTCACATTGATCCAACAATACGAGCAATGGCGCAGTCGAGTCCTCGGCTCAAAAAATACTTCGACTCCAATGCCAGCAGCGGCAAAGCCGTATCATCTTCGGGCACCGTAGTTAGCGCTGCCCTTCCAATCAACTTTACGGTTTCTCGACGACCACTGCCGAACACGCTTGATGCTCTCCGTCCAATCAGGGCAACAGGGAGCGGCATTGCCTACGTTATACGGCCAGTGCAAACAGTTGACGGGTGACGACGCTGGACGCAATCGTCTCCGGCTGTACCAAGCCAAAGCACAGTACCTGTCAAACACACATATACCCACTCAATAGGTTGGGATGCACATTCATGAGCTTGTTGAGACCTGCAAGAGGATTCTTCCTAGAGAGGCATCGTTGATCGATGAAAGGTTCGTCAAGAGGCAAGGTACCAGACCCAAGTGGAGGTAACGACAGGCTGACATCATGAAAGGCAAGCCGCACTGATGTCGACAAAAGATCTCTTTAACATCCTAACACAATAGAAATATACATAAACAAGAGCACAAAACCGGGTATCAATGTTGTATCCACCGCCTTATTCCCCCCAGCCTACAAACCAATCCAAGCCCCAACCCCCATCACCGCGCCCATGCCCACCCCAACCATCCCCGTACACCTCGCCCCTCCCACACCCCCATTCGTAGAAGTAGGACCAACCCCTCCCTGCTGCACAGTCCTCGTCGGCCCTCCCGTCGTCTCCGTCCTACTCGCAACCTCCGTCACGGGACAGCTCACCGTACAAGGCAAATGCTCCGTAAACGGCGTCGGCACTGCCGTCCCCGTCCCCGTTTGGGTCCCTGCCACCGTGAAAACCGGCTTCTGCGACGTAGCCTCCACATCCGGCCTCGTTATGTTGGATTTGGGATTCAGCACGTTATCAATCAAGTGAACCGCCCCATTCGCAATGAGAATATCAGTCTGCAGCATCTGAGCCGAGTTCGCAAAGATGAAGTTGGTGTGACGGAGGATGTGGATCGACTGATTCTTCTCGGCGGTAGCGAGAGAGGAGGCGTTTTTGAATTCCCAGATTTGTGAGACTTCGCCGGGGATGATGTGGTACCTGAGGATGGATCTCAGCTGTGCTTTGGGGAGGGTGGAGAAGGTGCTGGCGAGCTTCTGAAAGGCGGCGTTGGTAGGGGCGAAGATGGTGATGTCTTTGGCGGGGAGGATTAGCTCGTCGTAGAGATCGGCTGCGTAGAGCGCGCCGAGGAAGGCAGTCATGTCGTGGTAGGCGTTGCGAGCGGTGGACTCGAGATTTTCGGGGATGCGCATGACCGAGTCGATTACTTGGACGAGGCCCTTGTCCCATTCTATGTCTTCGACGAGGACTGTGCCGCGGTTGGCGAAGCCGGAGGTGAAGACTACTTCCCCGCCGGGTTGTTTGGTCAGGATGAGGCGTTGGCCACCCTTGATGGGGGAAAAGGCTGGGTCGGTGAGGAGGGTGGGTGCCCAGATGGAGTCGCCTTTGATAATGGATGGCATAGAGACTACCTTGGGCATGACGTGGTATTTAAGGACGGCTTCGACGTGGGTTTTGTTGTCGCGCCATTCGTCAAAGTTGCCGAGCTTGTCAAAAGCATTGTCGTTGGGGGCCGCGATGGTGATGCCAGAGGGGAGCTTGGTGAAGATATCGGGGTGATCCTGAGTATGGTCAGCTATGACGAGAGCTCCGAGGTGGCAAGAAAATGGTGACATACCTTGACCAGCTCACGAAACGTGGTCATATTCGTTTGACCAGCAAGGACACTTTCCAAGTCCGCTGCCCTGGCGGCCATTGGTGCGCAACCCAAGGCGGCTATGATGGCGAGGAGGGCGGTGGGAAGGCATGGTGCCGAGCGAAGAGATGACAGTCCAAAGACCATCTTGTAAGGATCTGTGGCTAGCGATGCGAAGAAATGCGTTCACTGGGAATGTTACAAAAAGAAAATGACCGTCCAATGCGATGGCCAATACCACATGTCCAAAGACGAGAAAGACGAGAAAGTTGAGAGACGCTGGACTCCAAAACAGAGGCGGGCACGAGGTGACATTTTAGGTGCTGCCGTCTGCGCCTTCTCCCAACGCCATCCATGCCACCGTGCCCACACCAGCTCATGATGAAATTTGAGCTCTTGACATTTCGGGACAGGCGCGACGTTGCCTTCGTTAGCCAGCTTCCCCGCGATTGGGCGTTCCTGGCGAGCCACGACCCTGGGGCAATCTGAACCCCTGCTTTCCAGGGCACCGGCGCAGGCTGGGCCACCCGACGGCAGCTGCTTGGCAGGCGATTCATTGGTCTCGATCAGGGCCGCTCAGCGACGTTGCTTTCCGTCGGGATGTCATCGCGACAAATTTATTGTTTTCAGGCATCGCTCAGCCTGGAAGTGAAGAGTGGTACTCTAGCGTAGGAAGCGGCCAACTGACGTGGTTCTTCCCACAGCATTAATTCCACACCGCGGTATCCACCAGCTAGGTGAGTTTGGGATCAGTCCCACCGTTCTGGACCTGCAAGTCGAAGCAGGCAGGAGGGATCATATTCATCAGGAAGCAAGAGTTGATGACCAGCCAATGCTTCCATGTTTCAGTGAGCTCTTCTGGCGGGACCCCTTGCATCTCAGTTGAGCCCCAATTTCAAGCTTCCGATCTGTGCCCTCAAAGAGATGGGATGACAGGATCTCATCAGCCACGCCTCCAGATTGCATACAAGAGGGCTTGGCTAGCGTGAGATCTGTGCCACTGAGCAGGGCCCCAAACGGACCGTGCTGGTGGGTTGAAAGTGAGTCTTATTGTTAACTCATGAGTTCTCACCGCCCGCCTGTAATCAGAATACCTAGAATATCATTAAATCCCCTATCAAGAATAAACCGCTCAACTGTCAGTCAAGTTATAAATCTTCTGAATATCCTTCAACATCCCCTCAAAGTCAATCTCCAAGTTCCTCAGCAACCCATCATTAAACCCAAACACCCACCCGTGCACAATCGGAAAGCTGTTCTTCGCAAAGCTCCGCTGCACCACCGCCGTCTTGACCACGTTATTGCACTGCTCAATCACGTTCAACTCCACCAGCCTATTATACCTCTCGTCCTCATCCTTGATCGCATCCAGCTCCTTCTCATGCAACCTGTACACATCCCTGATGTTTCTCAACCAGGGGTTCAAGATGCCCATGTCCTTGGCCGTCATGGCAGCCTTGACACCGCCGCATCCATAATGCCCGCACACGACGATGTGCTTGACCTGTAAGTGGTGCACGGCGTAGTTGATGACCGACATGACGTTCAAATCCGTGTTGCAGACCAAATTGGCGATGTTGCGGTGGACAAAGGCATGGCCGGGTTCAAGGCCGGTGATTTGCTCGGCGGGGATGCGGGAGTCGGAGCACCCTATCCAGAGGTACTCCGGGTTTTGGCCGGCCGAGAGGTTGGAGAAAAATTCGGGGTCGGCCTTCTTCTTCTCGGCGGCCCAGGCGCGGTTGTGCTCAAACACGCGGTCGTGGGTTTCGCGGAGGTACTGGGAGATGTCCTTTTCAGCCATGGCGCGCCAGGTGGATTTTTCGGATGAGGGGGTGGCTTTGGGGAGGTTGGAGTTTGAGTTTGAGTTTGATGATGAGGAGTGGGAGTCAGAGGAGCAATGGCGGAGGAGGGAAGGAGAAGAAGTGGAGAAGCGAAACGGTCCGGACCTGGCAAGAGAAGAAGGGAAAGAGGAGGAGGAGTTGGAGATAAAAGCGCGTCGGATAGTGGCGGAGGCTGGCTGCTGCAAGAGCGACGTGGTGACATGTGAGTTGAGCATGACAAGGGATCTCTCTATCTGGGCGGATTGTCCGATAATTTTTTTCTCTCACAGCTTTGGCCAGTTTTCCCCTCTCTCCGTCCTTTTCTCCTCACTTGTCGATCGCCATCTTGGCGGGAGCTACAATTCCCTCAACATTTTCCTCTCACGAGATGGCATTTCCCGACAAATTTACACTCTTTGGACATTGGATCCGAAATCGCATGCTCAGAGCAGCTTGGCATTAGTTAATACTATTAATGTAGTGTCTTTGACCTGCCAGAATGGGTATTCACGGCTGTCAAAATAAAGCTGCCACTGCAGTTAGGGCTGGCAATTGCCGAGTTTTCCCGCAACCCGGTCCGACCTTATTTCAACGTCGTTGCAACCACTGTTTCCACAACCCGTCTTCACTCTTCTTGGTGGCCGATTGTGTTATAAACTACCCGTATATACACTCCGGCCTTTGAGTGCTTTGTAGTGCAGGACCTATGTTGGATGTCTTATCGTACCTTGCTTATGCCACACGATCTTGTTGAACGCCTTGCTTAGAAATAGCAAAGCCTCATCTCTTAACATTCAATAGCCCATCGTCAAAACCTAAAGGCAATTAAAAAACGTGAGGGGGCCTCCCAAACTAGAGTATCTTCATATTAGAAGGCGGAAGAGGGAATTGTGGCACCTGTGTACTATCCTTCTAGGTACTTTTACTACGTACCTTAGGTAGGTAGGTAGTTTTGGTCGGTGTGACATAGGGTAAATATATCGGATGTACATGTTGGTTGGGAGGGGAAAAGAAAATTTTGAATTACTCGAAAAAAATAAACTAAAGTGCCGACATGACTGTGCCGGCTCTTTACCCTGTTTACTCATCTACCTTCTCAACCAGTGTCTTATCAACAAAGATCTGTGCTGCCTCTTGATCGGCTTCCCACTTTCTCCAGTCGTACAAGCCTGGATTGAGGTCCGTGCTTTCATCCTCGCCCATCGAATGCTCCTTCAGACCTTTTGGGAGCTTGAAACCAGATTGATCAGTGACCCTTGCCCAAGTGTACAAGAGATCGATGAGCTCTTGGGCCTCCATCTCAAGGTGGTCCGTCACATGGCTATCTGTGGTCCAGTCAAACAGCGGGTGATAGACGGTCCAAGCTCGACTAAAGTCGATGAGCTTCCCTCCAATGTAGTTGTGGATTGTGATGTCGCGAACCAGGATGCCGAGCTTCCGAAACTCTTTAAGGTCATCCCACAATTTCGCGACCTGTGTCTTGTTGAACCCTTCGCCGCCATCCGACACGAATTCCTTGACAATTGCCTTGACAGGATGGCCGCGATGTTGCTCGTCTCGATCCCAGAAATTGTGGCCGTACAGTGTGGCAGGGTCATCGTCGTCGGGATCATCGCGGGAGCGACCCATCAGGTTGGCGACTTGGTGCGCCTGTTCGGACGAGAGAAGAAGATAGCCATGGCTCCGGACGGCGAGTTCTTCGCGTTGCTCTTGCTTTAGGCGGCCATAGACGCGACACTCACAATTGAATGGGTCAAAGTAGTCTGCGTAAAACTGGGGCTTTGCGAGTCTCTTGGATAACCACCGTCCGTAGCACTGGCCGAGGTATTCCCATGTGTTAAATTTGAACATCTTGAGGGCGTAGGGCCCATTGCCATTGATGTTGACCTTCCAGACATAGGAATCCTTATCCTCGTCACGACCGAGATACATGAGAAATTCAATGTCGGCATGGGCGGTGGGTGTGAAGGGTTCCAGTTTGGGACCGGGCACCTGAGGGAGGGGCACCGGTGGGTTTGAGGGGGCAGGGAGGAGGGGGTTGATCGAAACGCGAGGCATTGTTGTTATTGATGATTATGTTGGTTTGTTGGTGGTTGGGCCAGAAATAAATAAACGGAGCGGAAGAGGGTTTGATTAAAAGAGTTGTTGGCGAAGGGTAAAGCGGCACAAACAGACCACCCCCACACCAGCCCCGCCTTCCTGTCTCACTCACCTGCCAACAACCGCCAAGAATTCTTGAATATACTTATTCTTTCAGTTTTCTTTCTTAACGCCTGTTTCAGTTGATACATCCCCGACCGACCCGAATTCCGTCCACGGCCAGGTCCTTTTAATAGTTTTCTATTTCTGTCATCTACAACCATGCACTGCAAGGTATACTGGTATATATATTCCAATGAAATCCTTTGTTTTCAAGATGAAGAAACACAATCGAAACATCACCATTTAACAAACACTGTTCACCCCCTGAATCATTCACGATGGCTGCAAACACAAAGTTGATCGACGTCCTGCAACGCAAGAATCCTGACATCACAGACCACTGGGCTGGCTCAGACTACAAAAACACGACCAACCCCAACTGGGACCAAGTTACACTCACCGACACCTGCCGTGAGCACGTCCAGCCATGGGAAGACTTTACCTACGAGGCTATCTTGCTCGCCTATGGAGATATCCTTCAACAGGATATAAAAGGTGTCGACAACAAGACATATCGACAAGTCATTACCCCTTCATCCACGCCCACAGAAGTTGTCAAAGAGGATGACGTCGATCAATTGAGCATTCTTTGGACTGTCAACGTTGTCCGGGAGCCACTCAAACAAGCAGCTCTTGAACTTCGGGCACGGGACCCTATGATGACCGCCGAGGTCAAAGGTTCGACGCCGAACCCTACCATTATTTCAAAGCGAATCGAGTGGAAGGGCAAGTCGGTGTTCAAACCAGACTGGTCACTCCTAGATCGCACCTTGACAAAGGAATACAAAGCTCAAAACCCCGCCATTACACAACAGCTGGTCTATGTCCATGGCGATAGTAAAGTGAAGCAAAAGTGGAAGTCAGAGTGGCTGACGCTCGCGGACAAGGCACTCCAGATCACTACAGACCCACCTTATCATAAACCGGGCACTCCTCAGAAAGATTACGACAAGACGCATGGGTAAGCTATCATCACCATTTGAGGACACACAAGGATCGCTTGCTAATTACATACCTATGCCACTGCAGTGTCAAGCATGATCGTGTCAGGCCTCTTTCTCAAATTGCGACCTACTGTCGCTACGGGGAAACACGCTATGGCTACATCATTACGCAGACCGAGTTGGTTGCCTTGCGTATTCGTCTTTTTGGAGCTTATACCCCGGACAACCCGACCCGTGCCGCAATCGAGTACAAGTCTATTCCTTGGAGTGCCTCTGGCAACCAGCTCACCGTCAACCTCGCGATCTGGGCCCTCGGATGCATGGGAATGAACGACACCCACCGCCCCCTCGAAGGACCGAACCACACTCCGCTGGACGGCATGGCCAGGCTCACGTGGTGGAAAAAGGCCACAAGAAAGAACGAGGAAGGATACGTCAATGTTATCTCGCAGCGCTTTGTCTCGGCCAAGGAGTGGCCTGCGTTCAGCAAGGGGAAGAAGGTGTATTTGGATAATGACCCCAACGCAACAAGCAAAACCGCAAAGTTCCTCAGCGCCGAGGATCGCGTGCCAAAGGATTCCAGAACAACCAGTGGCAATGACCTCGCCAAAGCGGTCAAAGATCTGAGTCTTGACGACAAGAACAAATCTTCAACTGCCAGTGGCAGCGCTTCTGCATCATCATCATCTTCTTCCGCCAAGTCCTACACTAAGTGTGTCGTCAATAAAAAAGAGTACAAGTTGAAGGTCGGCAAGGGTAAATACCAGGTGTCCCTGGATAATGGCAAGAACTGGTACCCCGTTGAGCAGGACAATAAGAAGGCCTGGTTTGTGAAGACGGCGCCCAAGCCTACTCCGATTTCACAGATGATCTAACATGATATGGATGGATGTTTGGATTGCACGTGGTTTTTAATTCGAAATCGCATCCTCAGAGCAGTTTGGTATTAGCTAATAGTATTAATGTAAGTTAGTGTCTTTAACCTACTAGAATGGGTATTTACGGTTGTCAAAATAAAGCTGCCACTATTGTTAAGGCCGGTAATTGCTGAGTTTCCCCGTAATCCCGTCCGACTTTATTTCAACGTTAGTTATAATAACTGTTTCCACGACCACCTCTTTAGCTCCCTTATGAACCTGACAGTTATTAGAGCTTGGATAGAGCCCAATAGGAAAATAATATATTAGTGGGTTCTTATACCCTTTCCTTTCTCATCATCATCCTCTCCCCTAACCCCAAAGTTCAATAGAAATCATCTAACAATATGAAAACCAAAAAAGAAATTTGCCAGCCCCTTCCCCTTTCCCCTCCATTACCCCCGAAAGACAATACCAAATTTCAGCTAAGAAAAAGAAAAAAAAATGAAACTGAGCTAAGCTCCTACCGCTCCTGATCTCCGGACATGGAAATTACCCTCCGCCGCTGCAAGCCCTCATACATCTCTTGAAGGGCCTGTTTCTTCCCCGCCTCCGGGTCAGTCCCAACAGCAGTCTCTCTGCTCGTAATGTTGGTTTTTATACTGGCCTTCATGGCCATATTCTGGCCGAACAACCGCTGGTTCTGCTCAATGAACCCACTCCTCTCGGTTCTCAGCGCCGTAATCTCGTCGACCAGAGCGTAAGCCGCCAGCCGCCTACTCATTTCACCTCGCTCAGCGTTCTCAGCGCGACGCTCTGCGTTGCGCACGCGCCTCTCCTGCCGACGGTAAACCAGGCGATCCGTCGCCAAAGACCAAACCACCGCCACAGCCCCAAACAAGCCAAGCGCCCAGGCTGCCAGCTGCATGGCTGGCGTGAGAGGATCGGAGCAGGTGGTCGGTGTGGGGGTGGTGGGGGTTGAGGTGGGGGCTGAGGTGACGGTCGAGGTGGCGGCGACGAGGGTGGTGATAGCTTCACCAGCAGACGATGTAACGGAAGAAATGGCCGAAAAGACGGCCCACGAGACGAAGGTGACCACTTCGTTCACGGTCACGGTCACGGTCACGGTCCCTGTCCAGTGGATAGGAGCCATTTTTCTTCTTCTTCTTCTTCTTCTCCTTCTTTTCCTTCTCTTCCTTCTTTGTCTTCTTCTTTTCCTTCTTCTTCTTCTCTTTCTTCTTCTCTTTCTTATTCTCTTTCTTCTTCTCTTTCTTCTTCTCTTTCTTCTTCTCTTTCTTCTTCTCTTTCTTCTTCTCTTTCTTCTTCTCCTCCTCCTTGGCTGTTGTCGTCGTCTTCGTCGTTGAAGAAAAATCGCAACTGAATCGGAACCCATGACGATTGATATAGCTTTCCCAACGGGCTGGAGATAGCTTTGGCAATATTCGCGCCGGGAGACAGTCCTTCCCGAGGGCTTCTTTCGCGGATTGAAACGGGTCAGAAAGTGTTTTAGGTTATGACTGGTCGTTGGGGCGTTGGCTGTGATTGTATGTGTAGGGTCCATACGTGTTTGTTGACTCTTTATTTATTGTCTGACAGCTGTCTTGATTGGCGGCGTAGCGACTCTTGTTAGACTAGAGCGATACCTGGCGTTGCTTATCATCCGATGGCCGTGGACACGATGGGGATCCGTACGGAGAGCGTAGGTTAGATAGGTGGGTTTGGATTCGTCAATGAGACCTAATGGTGTCCACAAGCTGGGTCTCGAAGTGTTTGACGTAGTCATGGCACTGATAGTGAGCGGGTGTCGCTTCGAGAACAGTGCTGACGCGAGGAAGCATAGGGCGCAACAAGAGTAACTCGTATCCACTGCCACCAATGGCTTGTTAGTTTCACGTGGCATGCTTACATCAGTTAGGAATGTTGTAGTTGATGTGCTTACTGCTCCTATAAACGTTGACCCGTCGTTCATCGCGAGGAAGTCTTGTTGCAAGTTTGTTTCCAGGTGTCTTGGCGAGTAAGGGAGGAACGGTAGATAGGAATGAATGACAAGCTTATCGCTTGGAAGAAAGTGTTTACGAAAATATGAAAAAAGGCCGCAATTGTAGAGAGACACATATGCACGCTGACGAGACAAGAGGAAGAGGACTGACCGGATGAGATTTCTTGACGGTGACCGTACGATTTGACGACATGAAGTGGCCAAGGTTATGATGCTTCTAGCCAGTTTGAAGTAACCACAAAGAAGAGTTGACGAAGAAGAGTTGACGAAGAAGAGTTGACGAAGAAGAGTTGACGAAGAAGAGTTGACGAAGAACAGATGACGAAGAAAGACTGACGAAGTAGATTGGGTCGAGATCCACGATGGTGAGGTAGAGAATAGCAGAGGAACAGAGACCGACGTCGAACAAGGAATACCAAAGAAGCACATGGAAGATTATTTTGATAGCAAGGACTGACGGTAGGAGCTCGATAAAAAGAACGGTAATTGTTGAGGACGAGGAGTGACGAAAAGGACGAGGAGTGACGAAAGGAACGAGGAGCTGTGAAGTCTTCCCAAAGTGGACGCCGAGACCACTGGTATATCGTAGAGAACTCGGTTCAGGACGCTATACTGCGAGACAACGGTCAAGAGGCTCGGCCTTGGAGCAGCAGCCAAGTTAGGTTTGGCATCGCGTGGGAAGGGGAGTGTTTAGACGTCGTGGATAGAAATACGGGGTGCCATCTCCGAGCTCATAGGCCCTTAGCATACACTCGAGATGATCTTGCCGATAGCAACAATAGTCCTTCAGCTTACTGGATGTACCAGATTGGTTCCATTCTGCCTAGTTTCTCGGCCTGGGTTGATGATCAACAGTCACTCGAAAGTCCAAGTGTAATTTTCCAGTCGTTGAAGGTAGCGACAACTAGGATAAAGTTTCCGGCTTCAACCAGGTGGAGCGGTCGCGGTGGTTCGGAGATGATATCCATGGTTCGCTGAAGGGCTTGGGGTATGCCGTAATCATCCGTCAAGAAAGCTATCACGGGTAGACGGCAAGGTGGTATTGGCATGTGTGCAGGGTTACTGATAGCCTGCAACACTCCGAAGGTCAGCCATAGGCAGGGAGACAAGGAGTTGAGCATTGGGAAATGGTTTACCTGTTCAACTTCCAAGGAGCCAAAACATCGGCATCATCTTGTTGACTGGATAGCTGCAGCAAAGCAGAAGGGCAGAGACGAGCTGAGGTGGGAGCAGCCTGATGGCGATTGTTATAGTGAGAAGATTGGGGAAGTGGAACGAAGGTCACCGCTCCAGCCAGGTTCAAGCCGGCTGATAGTTTGCGTTGAGTGGGAAAGAGCATGTTTTGTCGCCACAATGGCAGAGTTGGTGGCGTTGTCAGTGGCTTGACCACGAAGTGAAAACTTTGATTTTGTCCCCGAGAATATTTTGACCTTGACCTGAATCTGCAATTCGCATCTTTCGTTCCGACATCGACAATGGCTAACCGCATGCGTCTGTTTGCTGCCTGGCTCAAACGAAGAGCAACACACGACCTAGGCGGCAATCATCACCCCGGCGCCGTTTCTAGCATTACTCAACCAATACAGAAAGCTATCACAGAAGATGGAAACCATCATGATACCACAGGTGCATTACCACCCTACGATGAGGTCAATCCTAATCAGCCCATGGCCCCAGATCCCAAAGATGCACTCCGCCCTATAGTGAAATTGACCCTAGTCCAAGGGGAGATTATATTCCCCGATTTGGTAACATGGGAAGGGACAATGGTCGTGTTAGAATTCGGCATATTTCCCAAGGTCTTTACACATTTTCAGCTACGCTTCGCGATTTAGAGCGGAATGTGGATCTGCTGAAACACAGGCTGCCGCTTCGATCATGGCAACAGCCATCACCAACGTCACCAATGACATTGCTGTCCTGCACTCACATACCGATATCAGACTGGCAGAGATCCGCGCCCGTCACATTTTCTGCACACGCACGGCAGTCAACAATATTCTACGGTTGATCCGCATGGCCACCGAAGACACCTCGATGTGGAGCCTCCAGCAGAGCCGCTTTGGCATCGAGTCCTTGGCTGACCGGAGTGCCAAGATCTTTTCGCACCTCGGAATTGTTGCCATCCTCGCTTTGCCGCCCTCATCCGCCCTACCGATGGCCGAGCGCATTGAAGCTGAAGTGGCCCGGATTGCCAACCTAGTTGACAGCTCGTACGCTGCTCAAGATTTCTGTGAGTCTACAGCGCGTGGTAAAGCAGTTAAGATTACCAAGGACGTTGGAACGCCAAAGGAGAGCGAAATATACCACAATTCAGAGCATTAACTATGCTCGATTCAAAACAGCCGCTACCAAACCGTCGACAACAGACATGCTTCCAGAATCAGACGTGACATTTCTGATCAAAGCTTTGGGTGCCGACCTAAAAAGAGGTTATTATTCCGTCAACGATGCTGCAGCGAGAATTTGGAGGGCAACATTCCCAGGTCACTTCTGCTGCGAATGCCGACTGTCACACGGCAAAAGCCAACCACCCACAACCACCACCAACAACACTGTCGATACCACCGCAAGGAGGGGTAACTGCACGTTGTGAACCAGTCGTCAAAGTGAGGCAGACAATCAGAAGGCATGGCGGTTATCAAAGGAAGGCCACTGGCCCTGTATGATATTGAAGGACTTGGCAGCGGCCTGAGGCCACAAGGGCACGGGCCAGGCAAGGGAGGATAAAATACGCGTTTAGGATCACCAAGACTGTATTTCCTTCTTTATCTTTCAGTATCACGCTCTTCGAGGCCCTTGAAGATTATTAGCCTGAATTGAACCATGAGTTCCAAGCCCTGATATTACAGCCCTTATCATATATAATCTTCAAACAACCAAAGACGACAAACAATATATTACAACACTATAGCGCTATTACCACTTACCCCGCTTTCTTCCTTTATTAATATCTACCACGTTATTATTAGCTCCACCCTTAGATATTATTAAAGGATTCGTTCTATTACTTTATAACTCTTGGGTTAACGACGATAAAGACTCCGACTTTACTATAGGAAAGTACTCCTTTAATACGTCGCCTATTCCGCGACCCTTTATTTTAGACTACGCAACCTATATTCCTCTCCCGACATCACTAACCACGACGTTACCTACGTACGCGACCGCTCGAAATCTATAAGAAGAACTCGATAACGCGTTTATCTTTACCTATAATATATTAAACTATCGCTCCCCGTTAGCCGAGCCTATTTAGGTTAACGACTATATAAAGCTTATACTCTATTCGCCTTAGGACTTTAAAGCCATTATAAGCGACCTTACCGATATCTAGCCTTTACCTAATACTATTTATAATCTAGTACCTTAAATCGTCGAACTCTATTACCGTATAAGCGAGACCTATAAAAGTATATAATAACTTACTTAATAATAGCATAAAAACCGTATAGACGGCTAAAAGCTCGTACGCCTTAAGTAGTAATATAAGTATATCCGCGTATAATATACTATTTACGTTAATATAGTTAAACTCGGGGTCTAAGTTTTAGATTAGTAAATCCAGTATTTCCGGTAGTAAGTCGAAAACGCTAGTGCTACCTTCGCGGATAAGATTTAGGAAGCTATCGCGGTTATTATTTAAGATAAGCGCTAGCGGCAGTAGGCTATTAAGTAACTTTAGGAATTTACTAAACGTTATTAAGCGGCTCTATTAACCTTCGAGAAGGAAATTATATATTAAAAAAAGTTTAATAAGTAGGTCGAGATTTAAGCCCTTTAACGCGACTAATATATCGATAGACTTTTAGTAAAGAAATTCGTTAACCCCTCTATATTAAATAAATACGGCCGAACCGTTATAAAGTAGGTTAAAAAACTAACGGAAGAAGCCTTAAAGGAGTTTCGTACGTAATTAAAGTAAAATCCCGATACCGATATCGACTCCGTTTAGTATAGCCTTAATTAATAAGTATTTATATAACTATCGTAACCGTTAATAATAATACTATTAAAAGTATTATCTTTAACTCGGCGAGCCCGGAAATACTTAACGATCTAAGCATTACGGATTACCCAGACACGCCGTACGGCCCAATAAGCCTATATCTAATTTAAATCCGTTCGGGCTAGCCCTATACGTATAGTACCCGAGTTTAACGGTAGAGGCGGAGAAAACCTTTTCCTACGGTAATTCTTCGCCGTTAATAAAAAACTACTTTTTAATCCTAATAGCTTGGACTTAAAGGACCTCGACGATAGTCGACGAAAAAGGCGACCCCCTCCCGGAGGGAATGGAGGCCCACTTAGGGAGCCCCTAGTAAGACGTAATCGCCTTCGTTTACTTAGTCCCTCGGGTTAAAACGACTTTACTCGACTTATTCGTTACTTTTCTTAAATACCGGTTTAGGTTAACCCGGTATATATATTAAAATTCTAGGCTTATAATAGTAAAAACCTTTCTAAGTTCCGGCCCTAATAACTTAAGGTAAAAGCCTATATAGATTCCTACCCTATTAGGTTCTTTAGCGACTAAATTAAAATTAATTAAATAAAATCTCTTTTAATAAATAAAACTTAAATATAATATTAATAATAAATTAATTAAATATATAAACTAGGCTTTATAGATATATAAAGTAACTACTTTATTACTATTAAAGAGCGCTTCTGGGATACGGCTAAAAGGTATTATAATACCCGTAAAATATAGGAACTTAAGTATTATAGAGATATTTTATAATACTTAACTAAGCTTTTTAATCTTAACGAAGTAATATAATAGTTAGGAACTATATTTTAAAATTATATTTCGAAGGTATTACCGGACGAGATTATTAAATTAATTTACTTACGATAAAATAATATTTCGGAGATAAATAATAACTTCTTTAACGCTATCGAGGAAGTTAATTATATTTATAAAAATATATTTATTAACCTTAATATCGCTATTAATTATCGAGCGGGAAAAAATATACTTACTTTAATCTCGGAACGCTCGAAGTCGGGCCTTCCCTACTAAAGTCGCTCCTAATAACCGTTAAATCTATCTTTAAGAAATACTAAAGTACTAACTAAAGTACTTAACGCTAGACCCAATCTAAAGGATATTAAATAGGTAACCGTTAAGGAAGCCCTAGTAGGGATCTCGTAAAAAAATATTAATAAATATAAAAAAGACGGCTCTATATATTAATAATATAGTCGCAATAACTATTATACCTTTACTTACTTCGCTAAAAAGGATATCTCCGATAACGACTTTCCCGCGGTTCCTCCTAAGGTAGCCGGGGTTAAGCGGAAAGCTAAAAAAAAAAAAAAAAAACGAATTAGTACCTTTAAAGAAAGTACGAATCGACGCTATTAAAATATATATTAACGATAATAAACTACCGGTCTTCGAAGTACTTAACGATAATATATTTAATATTAAAACGGGTTTTTATTAGGCCGCTTAATTACGCCGATAGAATATAATTGGCCTATTAGTATTACCGTTACGGGAATTAAGCGCCTTCGTAAGAAGGATAAAAATAAATAATTACGATATTAGCTTAAGGTAGGGACTAGGCCTATCGTTAATATAAATATTATCGAAGGTACTAACGCGCGCTTTCGGGAATACCCGGTACGCGTTCTTTTAGATCCTAGTAATACCGTTCCCGTCTTATCGGAGGATATAATTACCCGCCTCGCGATTAAGACCTTCCGTTACCCTCCTAAGTTCTACCTTTAATCCTTTACTAAAGAAGGAAATACTAGTAAAGAAGTATTATATACCAATACTATAGTATTTAGGCACTTAAAAAACTACTTTACTAAATTATAATTCGAAATTAATAAACTCGACGTAAAATATAATATTATTTTACTATACTAGTAGCTCTAAAAATACTAACTAGCTAGCTTTTACGACCAAAACCCTATAAAGATTATATTTACCTCTTGTGACGAACCCCTATCCAGAACCTCTGAAAGGGATACTGGTCGAAGGCACTTCTAAATAATCGTGGCTCGGTGCAGCTAAACAGTGCACAACAAGATGTCTCAATGTAAACACTAGATACCGTAAATACAAGCTTGAATTGCATACTGCGGAACTGTCTATCTACACTGGCCAGTTCCTCTATATATATAGACCTCAGGACCGTGAGGTGCTCGCCCTGCTACGGCCCCGATCACTCCTAGCATATTGCATCCTGCGAAGTGCTCGTCGTGCTATCCCCCTAATCACTCCTAGCACATTGTATCCTGCGAAGTGCTCGTCGTACTATCCCTCTAATTACTCCTAGTATATTGTATCCTGCAGAGTGCTTATAAGCCTTGGCGCTATAGCACTTCTGCTTACCCCTGATTGGTTATCCCCTGACCTCCTTAACGATAGGTTAGGGGCGTCCTGCGCCCCACATGTGGCGCGGCCTGCTGTTGGGTTAACTGTGACACCTCTCCTATATATCGCGAACGATATACTAACTTATCGATACTTAAAAAGGCTAGTAGGATTATTTTTAGCGTTAAGGACGATCGAAGTTTTATTCCCGAACGCTTCCGGGACTTAATACTATTAGTCCCTTATAATATATTTAAAAAGCTACTTAATTATAAGCCCTAAGACTATACGATTAACTTAATAAATAGTAAGATACTACTATAGGGGCCTATCTATTCCCTTAGCGATAAAGAGTTTAAGTTCCTACGCGTATAGCTAGATAAGATACTAACCGAAGGCAAAATTAGGCCTTCTAAGTCCCCTTATAGCGCTCTATTCTTTATAATAGATAAAGACGCCTCTATCGAAAAGAAAGGAACGTATAAAAACGACCTTCGACTAATAATAAATTAAAAAGCACTTAATAATATTACTATCCTTAATAGGTATCCTCTATCACTTATTAATAAACTATAAAATCGTTTTGCCGGAGCCAAGTACTTTATTAAAATCGATTTTAAAAGTAGATTTAACCTTATACGAATTAAGGAGGGAAATAAGTAGAAAATAGCCTTCTACTACCGCTACGGTCTCTTCGAGTTTACAGTTATATATTTTAGGCTAATTAATACCTTAACTACCTTCTAAGCTATAGTCCATAGAGTCCTTAATAACTTAATCGATATAAAGGTATTAACGTATATTAATAATATCCTTATATACGCCGAAACTATAGAAAAGTATAACCGGCTTACGAAAAAAGTATTACGGTAATTAAAAAAGAATAACTTTATTATTTTAGTAAAAAAGTATATATAGGCTATAAAGTAGGTTAAGTATCTTAAGTATATTATCTTTAAGTATAGGATCTCTATATTTAAGGAGAAGGTAGACTATATTTTAAACTAAGAGAGACTTACTATATTTAAAGCTACCTAATCCTTTATTAACTTCGCTAACTTTTATCGACGCTTTATTAAAGGGTTCTCTACTATTACTTAAGCCCTTACGGTATCCTTAAAGCTCGATATACGTTAATAGAAGTAAATATAAACTATAGAAAAAGTATTTAATAAGCTTAAAGAAGCTTTTATTATTACTCCTATCTTCGCTTACTTCGACCTAGTAAAGCTAGCGGTCCTAAAGATAAATACGTTTAACTTTGCCTTAGGTAAAGTAATATCTTAAAAGGAAAATAATAGTAAGCTTTACCCAGTTACTTTTTACTTTAAAAAGCTTATTAAACTAAAGATAAACTATAAAGTATACGATAAAAAGCTACTAGCTATAGTCGATTATTTTATAAAATAGCGGAGATACTTCGAGAGGGTAGAGTATTATATCAAAGTGTACTCCGATTATTAAAACCTAATATACTTTATTATAGCAAAGGTTTTAAATAAACGTTAAGTAAAGTAAGCGTAAAAGCTCGCCGCCTATAACTTTATTATTATATATCGGCCTGGACGATTTAACGGTAAAGCCGACGTACTTTTAAAACTCGATTAATATTAGCCTAAGAAAGGGGGAGATAAGGACCAGCTAATTACTTCGGTCTTAAAAAATTATTACTTTTTACCGCTAAATAAAGGACTTTCCTTTTTAATTTCCTTAATAAAGCTCGCTAGTATTCCGGTTATACTAGTATAGAACGATAATTTTATCGCTAAAGTTAAAATAGCTACTTACTAAAATACCGAATATACGAGGGACCTAGCTATACTATTTAAAAATAAATATATAGACGATAGCCTACTATATTATAATAACCTATTAAGGATCCTTAAGGACCCCGCGTTATATAACGAAATCTTTAAGTCTAAGTACGACGTAATTATTACTGGCTACCTAGGAATAAATAAAATTATTAACTTTATACGGCGTAATTTCTAATAATTAAATATAAATTAAAATATCCGCGAATATATACGTAAGTATAAAGAGTACTAATAAAATAAAAACCCCTGCTATAATACCTTCGGGCTACTTTAATTAATAAAAATTTTTTAAAAGCCGTAGAGAGCGATTTCTATAGATTTTATTACGGACCTACTACTATCCTCCGGATATAATTCGATCTAGATTATTGTAAATATATTTACGAAGATAATATACTTTATACCCCTATACGTAGAAGTAAAAAAGACTAACGATTTAATCCGGATCTTTACGCACGAGTATTAGCGACTTTACGGCGTTCCGGCGGATATTATTTCCGATCGAGACTTACGCTTTACTGCCTACCTATAGAAGGACTTTTTAAAGCTCGTTAGTATTAATAGTCGTATAAATATAGCCTTTTACCCCTAAATAAATAGGCAGATAGAGATCGTTAATTAAGAATTAAAAATATATCTCCGTACCTTTATTAATTACAAGATAGTTAATTAAAATAAATTACTTCCTATAGTAGAATTCGCGTATAATAACGCTTATAAGTCGACTATAGGTATATCGCCTTTTTTCGTTAACTATAGTTACTACCTTACTTTTAATAATCCGTCCTCGAATATTACCGTTTATAACCCTTTAAGTAAGCTATACGTATACTAAATAACCTAGATTTATAAGGAAGCGCGGAAATTATTAAAGGATACCCGCTCGCGTATAAAGTAGTAGGCCGACTTAAAGAGAAAAGAAGCTCCCCTATTTAAATAGGATTAATTAATAATACTAAACGCTAAATATACTAAGACGCGACGACCCTTTAAGAAGCTAGATAAAAAGATATTAGGCCCGTTTAAAATCTATAAGGTAATCTCGCCTACCGCTATCCGACTGACTTTCCCTAAGCACTAGCGAATTCATAATACCTTCCACGTCTCCCTCATCGAGCCCTATCGCGCTAGCGGCCAGGCACTGCCTAACCCAGACCAGGTCCTGCGAGAAGCTACGCCGGTAAAGGCAGAAGACTATTAAGTGGAAAAGGTAATGGATTCGACCCTAATAGGTAAAAAAGTTAAATATCTAGTTAAGTGGGAAGGTTGGCCTTAAAGGAAACACTGGACGTGGGAACCCTTCGATCACTTTTACAGCGACGGAGCCAAGGCGGCTTTACAAGCCTTCCACGTACAATACCCTGACAAGCCCAAGGACCGACGTACGGAGGCCTGAAGCCATCATCAAGCTCGTGGGCGAGCATGAGAAGGGGGGAGATAGTGTCACACGGCAAAAGCCAGCCACCCACAACCACCACCAACAACACTGTCGATACCACCGCAAGGAGGGGTAACTGCACGTTGTGAACCAGTCGTCAAAGTGAGGCAGACAATCAGAAGGCATGGCGGTTATCAAAGGAAGGCCACTGGCCCTGTATGATATTGAAGGACTTGGCAGCGGCCTGAGGCCACAAGGGCACGGGCCAGGCAAGGGAGGATAAAATACGCGTTCAGGATCACCAAGACTGTATTTCCTTCTTCATCTTTCAGTATCACGCTCTTCGAGGCCATTGAAGATTATTAGCCTGAATTGAACCATGAGTTCCAAGCCCTGATATTACAGCCCTTGTCACACCGACAGACTAGGCCGAATGTGTGCCTCTGCATTGGGGGATTCCGAAACCAACGGCTACCGCGCACGGGCGTTCCCACAGACTTCTTGGATGTATGATCCATGCTGATATTTCGATCTCTACACACCTATCTAGCTACTCAGCGATGGGGAGACAGGTAGATTGGTAATGCATCTAAAAACATGTCTTCAATGTGCTCGAAAAGCTCAAGAAACAAGTAGGGAACCAGGTCATAGAGGATAGCAGCATCGCCGATATTGTTGATAAGGTAATTTAATGTAAGGTTCTACTAGCTTATTGCTTTTCTATCCTCATGAAATTGTCCATTGGACATTGATGAACACAGGTAGGTATCGTGTTTGTGCCTGCCTAAACAGACGGAAGCGGAATTCAATTTGGTAGCTAATTTCTACTCATTGTTACTTCAGAAAGCGGCGATCTTATATGGACTTGTGACTCGGGAAGTATAGTTGTATCTTAGACCAAAGCATCAGTTTTCTTTAGTCTTTTCATGACTGCTTGACCCACAGCACCACCAATAGACTCCATCTCCGCTTTTACGTGGTCTTTATCCCAGCTAATAATAGACAACCTCTGAGATTTAGAAAAGAGTTCATCCCAACGTTATCAAGATTACGTCCCAGCTTTTAAATGATTACCTAGGTGTACAAGGAAAACATTCAGTCTTCTCAGGGAATCGCTTCATTGAGTAAGAGCATACATGATTTGACGAATGCCTCGTCAAGATGAATCTGAACATATATTGGTAACAATAAGTACACTCTGCTTCTCTTTATCATACCTTTCAGGCTCTTCACTCGTCTTTTTCTCCACATCAATTCTGTGGAGCTGGGGCTATAGCCCATCAGTCCTTGCCCACAGGCAAGGATGTCCTTTTGGTACCACAAATTCAGGGGTTTATTTATTCAGGTGCACGGCGTGGACAGAACAATAGAGACTGCTACCGAAAGAAGGGCCTAAAAGATAGTTAGGAGGTGTGGAAAGATAGTCGATAGGCCTCTTAACTATTATGTAAGACCTATTTACTATCTTTTAAATCCTATCCAACATTTTGAGAGGTCTTAGACTATCTTTACACACCTATTGTTTATCCTGAAGCCTTAGCTGACACTTGCAGTATCCATTTTTTTGTCCACGGCGTGAGGGGCCATTCAGGGGTATCGACCATGGTCCGTGCACGCTACCTCGCTACCGCCCTTGAGGGTGAACATGAGGACGGTGTTGATGTACTTGTCAAGAAAACCACATTTACCGCAGCAAATCTGTAAATGACTGTCGTTAGCACTGTCTATGTCTATTTTATTTTTGGTAGATAGTGGGACTATGAACTCACGCAGCAGTAGCAGCAAAAGCCTCCACCCTCCTTGCTTTGGTCATTGTCGCCAGCGCGAAGGCGAACGCTGCGGCAAAAATTACCACGACTCCAAGTTTGACCCCGTCTTTGCTCTCGTCAATTAGTAATAACACCACTGTTGAGAGCAATGGGAGTAGACTTGCTACCACGGTAACGACAACATCGACCACCATTCCGAGTTTGGATTCACGGTATGTCCAGATCCCCTCGCCAATGCCGAGATGGCCAGATTCTGGATCTTTGAAGCGTTGGCCGTAGAGGCGGTGGAAGAGGGGGAAGATGTGCTTGTTGAAGAAACTTGATATCGGATCGGGGGTCAAGCGTGGTCGAAGAGTGAGGAGGTCGTGCTCGAACTCAGGGTTCCATGTTGCGCGGTCTAAGCCGCGGATGGGAAAACTGCCCATTCCGGGGCGTTGGAACCATGACCGGAGGAAGTCGAGGTCCTGTGGGTGTGGAGAGTTGAGGGAGGCGAGGAGGGATTGTTTGTTAGAGATTGTCGTTGTATTTGTCTAGTTTTTTCCGGAGGCGTTTCAGCTTTTTCCATTGTTGCCTTGACTCGAAGTCGGTCCCGTGGGAGAGGCAAAACCAGTTCTTGGCATAGGAGCTGCGCTCAGGGTGGGTGGCGTCACGCTGAACCAGATGAGAGAGGCTGTCTTGGAGGTGGATGATCTCGGCTTGTTGGTGTAGAAGGGAGAGGTAGTTCAGCTGCTTGAACTGCCGAAAGATTGCGAACTCTTCGTGTTGTGCCATCAGATGTGCCGTTTTCGAGTAGCCCTCCATGCTGCTGGGGAGGATGCTTGTCGACGTTTTGCATTGTTGGTTGGCAGTGGATATGTTGGTGGCGATTGATGGTGTTCTCGTAGACTCCATCTTGATCCCTAAGGTAGCTGCGATGACAGCAATGTTGACGGGTGAGATATTATTTCTTTGTTCTTCTGTAAGCCGTGTGTTGCTGTCGAGCAGGCCGTTTTCTGATTGCTCCAACTCTCGTCACGTGTGGGGCCGCGCCCGGATCCTGGCTCACTGTCACGACCACAGAGATTATTTTTAATAAGGTAGAATTAAGATATAGGTGTAATCGAAAAGAGTAGCTAGAGTTAGGTTAGGGTTATAGATGTACTTTAACTCCTATAAAAGTAAAGCGAAATAATTTTTAATTAATATCATTGCAAAAGAATTATGGAATAGTATATTTAAATAATATATAAACCCCCTACATTGGCTTTTCTTATATATACTTTATACCACACTGCAAGTGCTGTAGTTAAGTGCTTTACATGTAAGGCTTGTAATGCAGAAGGAAACACCTGGCAGAAAAACTAACATGGGGCCTCTATGTGTTCTTTATTACCTATAAACGAATGAATTACAAACAAATAGCCAGCTAACACTTAGACACCTCCTTCTCACTCCCATTCCTACTCCCACTCCTGCTATCAGGTCCCAGAAGCGCATCTCCAGAATACTGTGACTGTCTGTCTTCGGGGATACTGGGAAATCCCCCTGGCACACCCAAGAAGAACTGGGGCGATGGCGGTGCCTTCGCCACTGACACCTTTGAAGAGACGGACACTGTAACCTTGACACCATATTCATCCTCCTTGAAGCTATCCTCCCCGTCTGTGTGATCTGTTTCTCGTTGTCGTGAGAGGGCTTCTTCCCTTGCCTTTGCCTGGCGCTTGCGTCTCATGATAATGACATAAATGATGGGTAGGGCAATGGCTAATACACCAATGGGGACGACCACCCCAATCACAATCTTTTTCCAGTTCGAATTTGGCTCATCCTCCTCAACAACGGTCTCCACGCCTTCTTCTGAGTCTGGAGCAATTGAAGACTCAGACACACACTCACTGCCCTCAGCACAATAAAGTCTCGAGGAAGGAATGCGTGCGCCGGCCTTGTCAAACGGGACAATGGTGGGCTTCGTGGCAGAAGTCCCAGGCTTGACAGGAGCAAGGGCGATTTCCTTGTTGACTGCATCAAACACCATGTAGGTTCGTCGCAAGAGGGCGCTGCCAATGTTGAACTGTCCGCTGTTCGACTTTTGAATTCCAAAAAGGCAGGTATTTCTATTGAGACTTTGAGCGTTGGTGGCAACGGCAATCTCCCAGTTCGTGACATCCTGTGGGACGATGAGATCTGCGAGGGGAACGTTGAGAACGGGGCCGTCCGGCCCCTCGAGCTGAAGGCGGAGATTGAGCTTTGTATTCTTTGATCCAGCATCACACGGAATGGTGGCCCTCTCGATAGTCGTGTTCCAGGTCGCGCCGCTTGCAGCGATGATGGGATCGGCGAGTTCGCGGGGCAGGATCGAAAAGGATTCGGCAGGGCTGAGGGAAAAGAGCAGCCTGATTTCGTCAAAGTTGAGTGCCTCTTTCGAATCGTCAAGCATTTTGATGCTGTTCAATAAGACGGCGAAGGCGCTGGGAAAGATGTCGTAACCTCGAGCGGTGTTGAGGCGTATCAGCTCGCCCTTGAACCTCGATTTGTCGATGGCACCTAGAAGCAGAGATCCCGATGCTCCGTCCGCACTGTTGAGCCAAATGCTGTATGCTTGGGTGACAATCTTTCCAGAAGATACCAGTCGATCCACAAAGTTGGGATAATATTTGGTTGAGCGGCGGGGGTAGGTCGTGGTGCCATCATTGCCGAGTCCAAGCATCCCGATCCATTGATTATTCGTGGCTGAATTCACCAGGCCCATCGGGAAGTTGTCGAGCTCGACATCACCCATCTTTAGTGTATCGGTGAAGTTGCTGCCACGCACGGTGAATGTGCTGGTATATGCCGCGTCGAACTGGTAATTCACCGTTTCTGCTCCCTGGAATGTCGACGATTTGGATTTAGTGAATGCCCCCCATTTGCAAGCGGAGCCAGAGAGAACATCAGTGGGATGAAAGCCACCTGATAGCAGGTTGAAGCCTTGCGAACAAGGCATGGCCTCGTCGGCGTTGGGAAGCCATGTGTGAGGCGAGGACGGTGACAAGAGAAGCGACAGTGGTTGTGGGGGGGTCCCGACGGTGACGTTGACGATGAAGACGTGCCCTGACGCCGAGACGGGAACAGTTGCTGTTTTGCTATCGATCGATCTGGCGATGTTTCTCTCACGGGTAAAGGGGAACAAAAGATGGGCAAACGTCGCCGTCGCAAAAAGAAAACATTGCAAAAGTAAATAAACGAGTGACATGCTGCGCTAAAGGCAGGCGTTATCTTCCCATCATGGGAATTCAAGAAAGTGTGCAAAGATTGAGGAGCTGCAAAAGTAAGAGTGAAGTTGCCTGGACCTTGAAAAATGGAGAACCTGCCAAGCCAATTTCCGGTTCATCAGGGGCTTGTTGTGCTCGGAGCAAGCGCCGCCAGGGGATGCCAGTGACCCCTGCTACGCTAGACCAAACGGGCCCGACCCACAGCTTCACTTCTCGAAGCAGGTTAGAGTGAGTGGAACCTGCAGCTCGAGCATCCATCAGCATGATCTTGACGGCGATAGCACGTAGCCAAGAGAAGCTTATCATCAGGCCGAGGGGACCAAAATAGAGAAACGGCATGTATTCGGCTTTCTGCCCGTTGAATGATCTGTTATTCCATGTACGTATTCAATGAGCACTATTGTCCTACCAGTATAACCAACCCATTGTAGTTCCTCAATCATCACGCAGTCCAAAGACAAAATCTGGCAGCCTCGGAGCGCATACTGTTGCTGCCTTTTTACGCTTCACGGCGTCTGTCTCCTCGTTCTCCATTTGCTCCCAGAGCAACTTGGCTTCAGCCAGGATAACAGCAAGCAAGGGATCTCCTTCGAGTTCCTTGGGAATTGTCACTGCAGGCATGACGCGTCCGGGTTTGTTAGAGCTGGCACTGTCCTCGTTCTCGTCAGAGCTTGAATCCAACGCTGCTCCTGAGATGTTGTCGCCCCCAGCCTCGATGTCACGAGTACCCCCGGCCAACATAAGCAAAGACGAGATGAAGAGCTCTTTGATATAAGCAAAGCTGAAGCCATCCGTGAGATCTACTATCACAGAGCACAGTTCCATGGGGAAGGCAAGCGCAGGGGAATCCAGCACTTTCTCGCGCCAATGGTGACAGTAAACCATCCGCAAGGCGTGGTCCGGAACCTTGAAGTGGTATTTACGGTCAAAGCGGCTGGGTCGTTTTGTGATAGCCGCATCGATCCCTTCAAGGTGATTGGTCGAGCCTATCATTAGGATGCCCTCGTTGGAGTCAAGTCCATCAACCTCGTTGAGGAAGTAGCTGCGTGTCTTGTCCTCGACCAGGCTGTCGAGGTCCTCAAAGATCAGAAGGCATGGAGCGACGATTCGTGACTTGGAAAAGATTTCCTGCATGGCGACTTTTGGGTGCGAACATCCGTCGAGCGATTTCACGTACATGGCGGGGACCGGAGGATTGCGTGCCGCCAATGAGTTGATGATTGCCTTGATAGACACGGTCTTGCCATTCCCCGGTACCCCATGAAGAATCACACCGCGCTTCCATGGCACCCGGAGTGTCTTATAAAAATACTGATTGTTAAAGAAGGACTCGACATCTTGAGCCAGGCTCGACTTTATGCTCGGGTCAAGAATGACATCGTCCCACGACGCTCCAAGAACACTCCGGTATAAATCCTTATCCTTCCTCCACTGCTGGTTGTCAAATACCCATATTTCATCGTGCATCTCCTTCGTCCACTTCCCGGCTACCAGAAGAAGCTCATCGGTCTTGGGATGGTGGCCATCAATGTCCACCGCGCCGTCCACGGAAGGAGGTGTTATCACATAGAGAAACCGTATGACCCGGCTCAGCAGGTAGTCCCTGAATGACAATTCATATACCAGGAATTGGTGGCTTTCCCAATCGTATTTCCAGGCACCAAAGCGTACCTCATCTTCAAGTTTGTCATTGCCCTTTTCGTATCGAAGTTTCGGGGCCACAAACTTGCGAATAGCGTCGTAGCCACGTGGACGATCCGGGGTTTTGGTTGCGTAGCCGGCGTCAGCGAAACCCAAAAGATCACAGGACGATGTTTGTGTGCGTGTAACATGGTGACCTGGGTATGCAGCGCTGAGCAGCTGGTGTACCTTGGTATCGGTGCTGATGCGATCTCGACTTGCATGCTCTGTCCAGCCTTCAAAGGCCAGAGCAGGGTTTTCGTTCTTGCCAATGGTGTCCATGTTGTTGAGGTTGAAGTTGGATGTAATATTGAGTGCTTGTGTCGAGGAATGAGTGGTCTCCTTATACTACCTCTAATACGGCTCAGAAGGCAGACGTCTACTTTTTACCCCACACCAAGAAGCTGCCTGTTCTTGAGCCCATTTTCATTGGTCTTTTTATTCCAAGAGCTGTTGGAGCCTGAAGCATTGGTCACCAGGCCATCAAGCGGCGATCCTGATTGGCGTCAAGATCTTGGTTTATATTCCTCCTTGGGTACATAGGTACATGTATCTGGAGTAGGTTCTTTTCCATCTGATCTTGAACATCATAGGCTGAGCTTCTCAACAGACCGATTGATAATACCAAATAAAGTTGGGCTGACGGTCGATGGCGAGCTGTGATCACAGGAACATGGAACGGCTCAAAAACAGTAGGCACATGTAGATATGATCAAGTTCGCTCATACTCGTGTATGTTGCTTGGTCGACTACAGGCCGAAGCAATTGGCATAGTATGTGACCGTGGCACTCCAATCAGAAAAGACGCCAATGACTCCCACATCCTGAGCCAATACATGTAACAGATTGTACACATCTCCCTCGCCATTGGTCACATTGGCCACGCTTGCATAGTAATATCCTCCTCCGCTGCCGTCACCAAGCCAACCGCTCCTCTCCAAGCTCCACGTAATGATGTCGAGTTTCTGTTTCTTGGCTTCGATGGCATAGCTGCTGGGCACAATCTTCCCCTTCTTATCAACGGTGACCAAGTAGGGCAGAGGAGGAGCGACAATCCTGACACCGGCCTTCTTGTACTCCTTGAGCCTCGCGACGGCAGAGGGGAATGTACCTGGCTCATCGCCGCTCTCGTCCAGCAACACGGCTTGCTTTCCCCATTTTGGCTCAGCCTTTAGCCAGTACAGGACATCCTCATACACAAAAGATTGTGGCCACACCCTCTCTGGCTTGATACCGGCCGCCTTGAACTCATCAATCATGTGTTGGGCATAGGCCGCCTGGGTGTAGTTGCCGCCGTTGAAGGGCATGGGCACCTCTGGGGCCTTCAACTCAGGGGTGAACTTGAGACCGAGATCGTCAACCAGAGAGATGAATTCCTTGAGAGTAGGCACCTCGCTACAGGTTTTGGCGTAGAGGTCGGTCCTCCAGCTTGCTGTGCCACCAAGATACTCCTCCGGGGTTGTTGCTTTCGGATCCGAGGCGTCCATCTTTGCACAAAGCGTCTTGATCTCTGCCAAAGTGAAATCCGAAGTGCAACACTTGGCCTTAGCAGGCCTGTCCCCAGACGCAGGCTGAAAGGGGGTGGTGCACTTGGCATTAAGTTCAGGAAGAGAAACGACGTTGGTTGTGGTGTGCAAGTCACATTGGGCATGGCGGCAGACGAGTTGAAGGTCTTTGGTGAAGGTGACATCGCATTCCTGAATGCCGGCTCCCATTCTGGTCTGTTTAGGGGCTCGAGTTAGACAGCTTCTTCCTAAGGGGTGAATGGGCAACACTGACACCAGCAATAATTGAGTCGTAGGTATGCTCCGGGAACTGAAGGGTGCCACCGCCACGGTGAGAAATGCTCCAGTCGCTGGGCTTCATCCTCTTCTCTGAACAAGAGGCGAGCTTCTTCTTGAGAGGCCCCTCGTCCATCTGATCCACGAGCCAGTAGGGGCGCGGTCCGAGAGAGATCTGCTTGATGGGCGACACCTTGGGTGTCTTCTTGCCGTTGTGCTTGTCGCTAGGGGCGGCAAGCACAGTGGAAGCACCGAGGCAAAGGATCGCAAGCTTCTGGAAGGTCGCCATGGTGGTGGTTTGGCACAGGGGAAACAAGGTACCTGGGGCGAGTAACTATCACGTCTGGGTGGGAGCGGGGAGATGATCTTTATGAACAAGGCGAGTCCTTGCCACGTGCTTGCACAAGACAGAGTTGCATCCATCTTTCCGGGGTCTCGGTTTACTGCGTCTTGGAGTTTCCATCTCTTCCTCCCCGATGGCAAGGGCCGTCTACACGGGATCCAATAAAGTGAGCATTCGCAGCGTTATCGGCATGTCTCCCTGCCACCTTGTTCCCATATACATCGACGACGGTTGGGCTGCTTCCTTTTCCAATCTAGTCCGGTATACCCGAGGTGGGGGACGGAGAGCGGACGGTTCCATTTGCAAGGATAAGCTTAGAGAATGCTACGGTCAATTAAATGCACATTCTTCTGCACGTGTCAATCGCGTTGCATCGTCGCCAAGCACATAATGCAGGTGGGACGGATGAGAAGATTGATTGGCCAATCCTTCGGCCAAATGCACCTCCTGGGTTGGAGGAAAACGCAGAGATGAAATACCATGTCGGTAAAACACCAGAGTCTGGTCAAGTTCAGCTTCTTAACTTTCACTCATGTGGAGTGGGTACCTATCTTCGAATTGTTTCCCTCGAAGAGCATGCCGCAATAAACAATGTTCCAAACATTGACACCTTTACACCCTACAAAGTCGACCATTCTGCCTCCACAAAAGGCCCCCTTCTCCCTCAATCTTCCATTCTTCACTTCCCGGGGTGGTCAGCGCCCAAAATACACCCCAAGGATCTCGAGTCTTCTTCACCCTGACAAGTTTTGAATAATTGTCCCCATAGAATGACTGTTGCCAGTTCGGCTCATGAGGATCCCCTTCGTTGAGGTAGCTTCCTCCCCCTGGCGTTGCCTTCTTGAGGGGCTCCATCAGTTGTGTCAGAGCAAGCTGGGCTGCAATGACCTGCTGATCAGTGGCTGTTCCAAGATTGAGCTTGCTGAATCCGAATATGTCAGCGTGCATGACACTTTCTCTCCATACGGGGTTGACGCCTGCTGGGTAAGGGTGGCCTGCTGCTTCGAGCGTGGGAGCCATGTTGAGTCCATGAAACGTATATCCCGCTTCAACCAGTACTCGTGAGGCGTTCATGGCTTTGGAGAATAGGACAGGATCAACGTATGCCGCCCGCGGGAACAGACGAGAAGCAAAATATCCACCTGCACCTGGAGCACCGCCTGCTCCGGTCGACGATTGGCTGCTGTAAACCTGCGTGCGGACGGTGATGTTTGCAACAGGTATCCCAAGGCCGTTCAGCTCATCCAGGAGAGGTTGGGTAAAAGCAAGTGCTTCACCTGGAGACAAGCCCGGCATCTGCACCTGGACTTGCATGGCGAAGCCAGGACCAGAAGGCAGTCCATTTGTCCAGAGATAACCCCCTGCATCTACAACAGGAATTGCAAAAGCAAAGATAGCGTTGAAGCCTAGCCAAAATGCAGTGCTGTTGGTAATAGTTGGATTTGAGGGGGGGCTCGAAGAAGGTGTGTTGCCAAGATTGAAGTTGAAGGACGCGATGGTCAGATTGATGGCAGGATGGGCTTTCACAATGGCCGAGGTTATCACTCCATATGTGCCTTGGTTTGTCTGTTAGCTTCGGTGGCATACTTTGTACAGCAGACGCAAAACACTCACTGCCTCCACCACCTCGCAAAGCAAAGAACAGATCCTCGTTTTTGGTCGGGTTTGCTGTAACATATTTTCCGTCGGCTGTCACAACCTTGAGCTCCAAAACCTGGTCTACTCCTAGGCCATACTTGGATGATAAAGGGGAGTGGCCTCCACCCGATATCCAACCTCCGTAAGACCCGATGGTTAGACAAGAAGCAGCAGGTAGAGTGATGTTGTGCGCCAGTGCATATCTAAACGCGTCATAGACCTGTAGTCCAGCGCCAACCCACGCAGCTGGACCTCGGTAACGTCCTCCGGGTTGCTTATAATCTGATATGAACTCAAAACCTCTCAGATTATGGGTCCAAATGCTCAGAGATCCCGCACCGATGTTGCGAGCAAGAAAGTCATGACCCGTGTTTCTATGCGTCAATCAGCAGGAGGCACAGACACAGATGCAGGACGGCCAAGTAAACATACTTGATTATCAGCCGAACGTTCTTTTCTCTTGCAAAATTCACCGCTGACTGAACATGCTTTGGTTGTGTAGCATTGACCACGTAAACAGGATAACCTCCCCTCGTACAGGTGGCATTAGCTTGAGGGTTCCTCACGAGGGGGCATGTCAAACCCTGAGGCCAGGTCCCTTGAACAGTGACTGGATCATCAAACCAGAAAGTGCTTTGACTAGCACTATTAAACAAAAAGTTGCATGCCGTGGTGTTGAAGCTTGCTGAAGTCGGATAGCACACCGAGGCTGGGGGGGAAGGGTTGAGCAAAACCCCACCTAGAGTGCGATTTAAACTGGCCCAATCCGAAACAGATGGCCACGCGGTTTCTCCGGGGAAGGCTTTGCAACGCGATGTTGGTTTGGTGGATGGTCCTCGGTTGCCCAAGATCCCTGAAGCCACAGTGTCGATGTCGACATCTGAAAAGTGGGAGTTATTCGGAGGTTGACCTATTGCCACCTGCGCGAAAAGCGTGGCAATGATTATCGCAGTAACAGACCACATGCTGAAATCTTCAAGTCGGCTCTTCACTGATTTCCAGGTTGTGAGATGCTGTGACAAATTAGCCCTGTGCATCAGCTCCTTATACATGGCGTTAGGACCATTCCCCAAGTACCCCGTGGCTTACAGCATGATCTTGTAAGCTGATTGCAACAATGGCAGGACACATACCAAGCCAGCATAGACCATAAGCTATTTGTAGAATAATGAGGGTTGTACACAATGGTTGCCTCTGTCACTTTCGATACATGTAAAGTAGAGCTGAGCTACCAATGTAACCCCTCTTGCATCTGTCCCGTGCCTCCGGTGCCGGAACCGATGCATGGGATTTGTCTATTAGGAAGGTATATTTACAAATGTGATGATCGACACAGGTATTCCTATAATAAGCCGATGTGGTGGACAACCAAACTGTGTGGCTGGGCTTTGTGGTTCTCTTTCGGCGATGACTTTTGGCTCCGGTGATCAACAAACAGGCAAGAAGAATGAAATTTTAAATCTCAACCAAAGAATATACACGCCTAGTTGTTAGTCCTTCTCAAATTTCAAACTCTTCTCAAACTCCTTTTCAATCTTTGCCAGCACCGTTCTCGAATGCTCCAACTTTTCATCATCCACACTGCCAAACCTCACCCACCCATCATATGCCATCCTCGCATATCTTGTCGCATTGAACAAATCCCCATTTGCGTAATGCAAGTTTGCCAGGCTATCATGATACTCAGGCGCAAGGGGGGGAACCATGTCCCACTCGCTAAACTCATGCCACTCACCGCTCATGACAATGGCATCCTTGAAGAACCCTTCGGCACGCGCGCTCTCAATACTCTCCTTGAGACTCTTTTGGCGGCGTCGATAGAACTCTGACTCCTCAATATCATTCTTCGTACCGGTACACAGTTGACACTTGCAGTCAAATCCCCAATGGTCTTTGAGATACTTTCGTCTTTCATCACGGACAGTTGTGATGGGCACATCTATCACATGTCAGTTAGCAATATGCATGTGTGTTGAACACCCTATAGTCCAGCACTTACAGCTCATCAAGATCTCCTCTCCCGGCTCGATGGCTACATGAGCCATGATCTCCATTGTCAACCTCCTCTCCGAGAACCTTGAGTGAACGTTTGGTCTGCAGCCATGGTTTATCCTCGCAGCCTCAGCAAACAGGCCGACATGCATTTGCTCCCCGTCTTGCTCTCCAATCATGACCGTATTGGCATTCGGTCCCAAGATGGCGTCCACCTCGTACTTTTCTGCTCCTCTCGACAAACCCCTGACCTTGGACCTCAATTTATCGGGAAGCTGGTTGATGGCTTGCTTGAGCATCCGTCTCCTATGATGGGGCTGTGCGGTGCCCAAGAAGCCTGTCCCAATAAGTAGGGAAGGGTAGTCAGACATGACAATCTCTCCACGCTTGATCTTGCGCTTGGCAACAACACCCAACCCTTTTCCTTCCACCGGGACAATCTCGTAGGCAGGACCGAGATTCTCGCGGCGCTGCACCCCAAGCGGAGGGGCCTCATCATCAAATGAGCCAACACCGACAATATGAGATGTTGTCAGTGTGGAAGAAACCAAGCTGATGCCGTGGCCATTGCGAAAGGTGGTCGAAGTGAACAGGCAGTCAATTCTTGGGACGGTTGTATTGTCTTTTGCTGGAGGTGAAATGCACTTGGGTGGGTAGTCCCACGCGATGGCATTGGAGCTTTCATCGGACAGGACGCCAATGTGCCCTGGAAGTGGACAAACCGGTAGCAGCGCAGCTGTTTCCAAGCGGCCTGCTGGATGATGAGGACATTGCTGTTTTGCAGGGGGAAACCCAGCTGCTGTTGTTTGTTTCGCCTTGCCTGCCGATGCTAGAAGGACAAGAGATAAGATGCTTGAGAGTGCCATTGTGACTTGCTTGATGTCAGGTGAAATTCAATAGACACGAAGACACGAGCGGCTGGATAGGACATTGTTATCAAATAGCAGAAGTGCAATCTGTCCATAGTGGTTCCACAGCGGGAGCATTGCTAGACCCAAATATCAACCATGTGCTAGCTGAATGCTTCACGCGGCACCAAGGCAAGGTAGTATATCCGGCGGCTATTTCGCTACCAACAAGACACTGGCAATGCGACCCCGAGCTACTCAAATAGGAAATGTACGCTGTTGTATTCCTTCAGCTACTGATCATTCATCACCAGACAAAAATATAGAAAGGCTGTCATAACTCATAACCATTGACCCAAAGTTTTTCCGGTCATGTTTTCGCCCCCTTTACCCCTGGTATGAACCTTGAAAGTTTCCCTGAAACCCAGTGGCAAAATTGAGTTCTCCATTAAGCGGAGCATACACCACAGGGCTGAGCAACTTGTTGAACTCTTGATCCCAATTCAGGTTCTGGGCCTGCTGTTGAAACTGATAGCCAGTGCTGGAGTGCAGCTGGTTTCCATCCCACTCGAGACCTGCTAATGAGCTGTAGTCGAGATTGGTAGAATCAAATCCCTCCCCGCCGGCCATTTGCTGATATGGGGACGTCGGATGCATCCCTGTGCCCAGGTCAATGCTTGTTCCGGTGCCAGTCGACATGGCAGGGGTGGCGAGATCGCTGCTGCTCAAAGTATCCCACTGCGCTGGTTGATCTGCAGGGATTTGCAATTGAGGAATGTCCTGCGGCGGACCATATTCGCTGAGTGGCATTTGGCTTTGGCGGTAAAGGTTCATTAGCTTTGGCTGGAGACCGACCATGATATCTTCCACCTTGGATCGAAGTCTGTCCTCAACATCTCGGGATTCGTTTTGAAAGAGCACCTCGAGCTCACGACGAACAAGAGTTGGCATTTCTCTTCTGAGAAACGTTGCATAATCCTCCAGATCGCTCGAACCAGAACCCAAGCCCGAGGCAGGGGTAGCGTTATCGTCGTCCTGGTCATCGTAGTCTGTAACTTGTCAGCGCGAGAACTCGGCACGGAGTTTGGTCTAGGGGGTTCACAGACATGGTGTTGGGACAGAGTCTGGATCATCGTCTGGAAACAGGATCATGTAGATCTCAACCCATTTATCTTCATCCGTCATGTTTGGCTGGGCCTTTTTGCGACTTCGCAATTTCTTTTCCTGATCCTTGGTGAAGCCTTCGTGTGGAATCCTGTTTTGCTGCATGGTGCACGGCGGGTCCTGTTGGAGATGATTTTGAAGAATAGTATCTTCCTCAAAGGTGTCCCAACAACGAGGACACTGGATTGGGAGCCTGTGTCGTCTGTAAAGATGAGTCCTGCTGTCTGGTTAATAAAAGACACCACGAGATCGACGTCGAGGAAATTACATACTTGACTCGATGAACTTCCTCCCATCCCGGGCCTGGGCAAGACGTCCATTTCTGATATTTGCGAGGGTTCCGCTTGAAGTAGGGACAGGCAAACTTGTTTCCGCTTCTCATCAGCCCGGCGGGGCTATCAGACGTGGCTCGCCGTGCCTTTTTGCGTCTCCCGTCGTGGTCTTCGGGTGGCTCCACCTCGGCTTCACTGAGATGCCGCCTTGCAGTAGCATGCGTAGCAACATCACCAACCGTTTTGGGAGACAATTCTTGCTCTGGAATAAACGAATCTCTTGGAAGTTGAGGGGCGTTAAAGAAAGAGTCGACACTTGGGATCGATCTAGACGCAGCAGGCGGCCCTGGTGGGAAGTTGGGTGCGCGAGGTTGCGGAGCCGTATGAAGTTGTCGCGACTGTGGCATCTGTGAGGATACAGTGGGCGCTCTCGGACTGGGACGGCCAAACCCAAAAGGAGCCGAAATACCCGAAATTCTGCGTGAATAGACCTCTTCATGACCAAAGTGAGGCTGCAAATCAGCTGCTGTTGGCCCTTGCAGCTCGTCATCCAATGATCGCTTGGCATTCCTTTTTGCAGAGGATGGTGGTGATAGGTGATCCCCTGCTGGCGGCGAAGGGGCCGGAGATAGAGGCAAGCTTGGGGCTGGTGCGATATATGGTGCTGGCGTTTGCGTCGGTCTGATGGTACGAGAAAAGCTTTGGGAAGGCCGCTGAGTAGATGAAGGTTCGATTTGAGGGAAATTCGTCATGACCGAGGCCATAAACGGCATGCTCGCCAACTGCAATGCGCCAAAAGAGGTGGCCGGGAAACTAGGTGAGGCCGCAGAGGGTTGAGATTTGGCAGTTAGCATGAGGGAGGCAAAGTCTTGTTCAGGCTCAGCACCGGGGGCTGGGGCAGGAGGTGGAGGAGGAGCTGCAGACGTTGAGGTTGGCTTCTTCGATTTGGACAGGTCAGAGAGCTTCATAGGCTTGGGTACTTCCTCCTCCTCGGTGTTCTTCTTTTCCTCCTTCAGAGTCTCTTTGGCTTCCTGCTGCTCTCGAGGCTTGACCGCCGTAGGTGTCTTTCCCTTCTTGGGAGCTGCTGGCAAGTCGGCGACACTGAATGCCTTCTCAGTTTTGGCGAGACTGGCGAACTGAGTCAACTCAGTGATTTTGGTGTCGAGGGAAGTACACAAGCTCTTCATGATGTGGTCAATCATGTCCTGCTTGGGATGTGCAACTCTCTGCTCGACGACCGTCTCGTCACCCGAGCTCCAATCCTCCTGGTCGTCTGGTGAGGCCGTCCTTGTTTTTGCGGCTTCATCTTGGCTATTGCTAGCTGCCGGCTCGTTTTGAGAATCATTTTGCCGGTCTGATGTGGAAAGCTTTTTGATGCCTTCGGTGATCGCATCGGCCAGGTCAGTCCCACTTTTGAGAGCGGGAGCTTGCGCCGTTTGGGCAGGCCCTGGTTCCGGTGATGGCGTGCCGGCCAGGCCGAGGAGAAAGCTCTTCATCGCGGCCCCAGTCTTGAAGCAGGTAAAGATGCTTAATGAGATGCTGAAAGGTTATGACTTTTGCTGTCGTTTCGAGATCGGGTTATCACTGTTTGTGTCGTTGGGCAGATGTCAAAGTGGTACGCAGCGCAACCCCGCTCCCATCACCCGCCTTATCGATAGCCATTCTCTGATTGGGACGAAACCGTACCGCCCAGGGTTAGGGCTGAGTGATGACGTTGTACCCGGTGGTCCAGGACCATGTGGGCGGGCGGCTCTTAGCGGCCTATTATTGGGTTGTACTTGGGCAGGCCTTCCAGGTTGCTCCGTCTTACAACAGGGCATGTCTGCCTGCGATGTCGCAATGTGATTCATCGCTATCAATGTCCAAACAGCTCCCGCTGTCCGCTCATATTATTCCAGCTCTGTGATGGTTGTTTTATCTTCATTCTCTGCACGCTTGTTCAAATTCTTATAGCACCACAGTCCCTCTAACTTACCGCCGCTGGTAAACTACCTGATTTACGGTCCCTCGATCAGGAACACCTGTGGTCAGCCGTGCCCACCGTTTGGTTTCCACCCTTTGCCGTTCTATATCCTTGTCATCACATTGCATGTTCACAATGGGACAGTTTTACGAAACAATTCCCGAGTCGCTTGTCAGATGGATACTGGCCCAAAAAGTGTTTTGGGTGGCCACCGCCCCTCTGTCGCCGGAAGGACATGTCAACGTATCTCCTAAAGGCGGCCCCTATTTCGGCATCCTCGACACCAAGACTTTCTGGTACCTCGATCTCAGTGGTTCCGGCAATGAGACCATATCTCATCTGTACGAAAAGAATAACGGACGGATAACCGTCATGTTCAACGCATTTGAAGGGCCACCACGCATCGTCCGCCTGTTCGGCCACGGCACAGTGCTCGAAAATGGAACAGACTCCTTCAATACTTTTGTCAAAAAGCACGAGGTCAGGCTCCTTCCCGGAGCAAGAAGCATAATTCTTGTCCATGTGCACCAGGTTGGGAGCAGTTGTGGCTTCTCTGTCCCTTATTTCGAATTCAAAGATTGGCGAACAACCTTGAACGAATTCTTTGCGAGGAAGGCCGACAGGTTTGACAAGGGAGATTCCAAGGAGAGCATAGAGAAGTAAGCGCACCTCTTTCCGTAACAGTTTTAAAGTGTTTCTGACGAAAAAAAGGTACTGGGCGCTCAAGAATTCGGAAAGTGTAGATGGTTTGCCAGGTTTAGACATTGCCAGAAAGACAGCCAAGGAAGACGGGATCGTACCTCTCATCAAGATGATAGGCGCTGGCGCCACACATGGAGGGCAGAGGACACGGAAGCAGCTGTCGTTTGGAGTACTGCATCTTGCCCTTGTGGCAGTCATTGCCTCCTTCGCCACCGTATTTTTGCAGCCCGTGTTTGGCGAGCTTTTGAAGAGTCTGGAGAGCACGTTTCAGCATTAATTCACTTTACGGCAACACGATTAAGCAACGTAGTGCGGATGAGAATGGCCTATTGGAGGTGGATGCAAGTCAGGATACGAGCAACTGCGGCATGTGAATTGAAGTTCCAGATGGGAACTGGACACAATAAACACAAGAATACAATACACCGGAATGATGCCTGGGCTACAAGAGTTTTGAAGTATTGCCACAACGAATAATAACAATAGCAATCGGCCTAGTGTACATTACTTTTTAAGAAGTATTCGGCCGAATTCGTGACGTCAGATAAGATAGAGTACCATCCGTGGGGGCCCTTGGACAATTTCCAGGGCACTGAGCCCAGCGCTCCGGGTATATCTATACATGTTCTCCCCTTCGCATTGTTCCAGGGTCCTTGTGGTTCTGTCCCATTTCCCCAGAACCGTTTAAATTCACAAACCGACTCCGAGCCAGGATGCCAGTCTACGTCGTCACCGGAACAAACCGCGGTATTGGGTTGGAATTCATCCGCCAACTGTCACAAGACCACGCCAACATCGTCGTCGCTTGTGTCCGCTCCCCCACCTCCGATGTCGGCAATTTGCAGTCCGTAATCGAGGAATCCAAGAATCACAATGCCATCATACTGGACTGCGATATTTCCTCAGCAGAGTCGATCAACCGGTTTGCAGAAACGTTGGGAAAGCAAAGGATTTTGGCGGACCAAAAAGTAGACTTCTTGATTCACAATGCCGCTCTGAACCTCAAACCAGAGATGAACTCGTTGAACCTTGAGCCTGATCTTGTCCATCAAATGGTCATCGCCAACGTTCTCGGTCCGGCTCTCCTTACTTCGGCATTGCTCACGGCCACACTGCTATCGCCAAAAGTGAGAATCTTCCACATCTCTTCGGGTTTGGGAAGCATGGCTGTCAGTCTTGACCACAAGCCACGACAGAGTGCAGGCTACTCCATCAGCAAGGCTGCTCTCAACATGCTTGCCGTCCACCAAGCAGAGGACATCAAATCGCACCTCCCAGGGGCAGTTGTGGCACTGGTGGATCCGGGCTGGGTGAAGACGGACATGGGCGGGAAAAATGCCATATACGAGCCCAGTGAGAGCGTTGGCAATATGCTCAAGATTCTGCACGACCTAGAGGAGTCAAACAATGGGGAGTATTTTCATCACTCTGGCAGAAATGTGCCCTGGTGAACCTCTGAGCGGTTTTAAACAACGTTGTCCATGATCGTTTTCCAGCTTTAGTTATCAATTCTTATAAACGATTAGGGAAGCTTGCCCGTGGTTACCCTGCATTGCTTACATCCAGAAAGTGATACCCAGCTGGAAAAGCCCAATTACTATTCCAGCCACACCCCCATAGCTCGCCCTTCCAGCCGCTCCGCTTCCACCACATGGGTTCTCCAAGGTGCAAGCAGCCGCCAAAACACCCTCTGGGGTCCTGAGTGCAGCGGCGCGGTCCAGATACCAGTTGCCAATGTCTGTCAGATTGCCTCGCTGGTCCAGCATGGCCATTTCCTCCCCCACATTCGACTTTGTTTTTCTAAAAGCACCAAACCACGAGTACCGTGCCACTGCCTGGTGCTCTTCCAAGTACTTTAAACTTTCGTTGAAGAACTTTTGGGTTTCGGCCTCGTTCTGGTCATGGAAGCCATACTCAGTAACCCAAAGAGGTTTTTCGGGAAATCTATTGCCTCAGCGTTAATCGGCGTGTTACTAGTGTAGGGGCAACGACACATACTTTGACTGCCACTTTCCAATGTTGTCCTTCAAGGTCCCGAAACCGCCGAATGAATGAAGTGGCACAAAGTCAAACTCGCACCCGTGTCCATCATTCATCTTGGAGCAGTTCTTCAAGAAAGGATCTACCCACCCTCCTCTCGGGTCTGAGACGGTCGGGAAACCGACTTTGATCCCATGTTCTTCCCTGAGCGGTAGAATGTTGTTGACCCAGGTCCTCGCGGCAATCTCGGGGGTCATCTCACTGCCTCCATATTCGAAAGACTGGTCAGGCAGGTTGAAGGTGAGAACGTGAGAGGGCTTTCGCTTGGAGAACTTCTCGGTCAAGTTGCCCAAGAAGTATGTGTCTGTGCCGTTGGGGGTGTAGGCGCCCCACATGCTTGGGACAAACTCAAACTCGGATTGAGAGAAGTTGGCATAGGCCTCTGTGACATCGGGTGCAAAGTTCCAGTACCATGACAGCGGCGATGAAGGATCGGACCAGATGAAGTCATCTCTGGGGAAGAATTCGTTGGGCGTGGAGACAAGACCGCGTTTGGGGTTCTTCTTGACTGGAACTGCCGCAGGTGATTCTGTCTGGCCCAAGACAGGTGACAGCAACAGTGCCGAAATGGCGATAGAGGAAAACCGCCCCATCTTGAAATTGAGGTTTGCTGGAGCGGACGAAGGTAAAGGTAGATTGTGGTCTACCGGACCATGTGATATCGACAGAAATGCGATGAAAACGCTTGAAGGGTGTCACAGCAACAACAACGTGGGAAGTGGACCTTTTTGAGGGTTCAGCGGGTAATTAAACGCCACGCGCCACTGTGAGAAAACTACAGCTGAAAAGGGTTATTGCTCAATGGCAAAGGATTCGCTAACGGTGAGCTAGTGTCAGCCGCAGCTTGCCAGTGCTTACTTCAGGGGTACACCTCATGATAAGGAGCCATCGCT
The DNA here is from genome assembly GCF_035222485.1 of Podospora pseudoanserina. Lineage (NCBI taxonomy): Eukaryota > Fungi > Ascomycota > Sordariomycetes > Sordariales > Podosporaceae > Podospora > Podospora pseudoanserina. The sequence continues at coordinate 8,799,248 of NC_085920.1, read as the reverse complement.
GACTGAGATGAGATGCTGACTTGTCGTAGTATTCCAGGTTGCTTAAATTCCGTCGGGGTTTATCCATATCAGTCTGTCTTTTAGGCGGGCTGAAAAGAGACTTAGGACCATCTCAGTGAGCGACTGTGTTAGGAGCAAATAGGAATTGGTGATATGAGGATATCTAGAGGACATAATTTGTGACGGGTGCAAGCTGAAAGGATAGGTTTGAGATTGCAAGTAGAGCACTCGCAGAGGAGGACATTGTACCTAGGCTTCAACTATTCAGGATAATGGTCCTCCATGGGGGGGAACGCAGAATACATGCATAGATAGGACTCTCTCACTGCCAATCATCGTTACTACTATGTACATGTGGATCAATTCAAGGACATACTTTACAAATGTCAACTCTATGAACATTCCGGTGCGTGTATCCCGAAACGCTTCACTCATAGAGCCAAAACAAATTTTGTTGCGGTGACTCGAGGTGGTGATGACTTGGTGGCGCCTGCCGAATACAGTTTAGGTCCAACGTGCCCTGAACCGAAAAAAATGACGTCGATTGTACCTGGCGCTCCTGCAAAATTCCAAAAGAAAAATGCCCGGCCAAGTCAGCAACCTCAAACTTCCAATTTCCATTAACGAAACACCATCCAACATCTACTTGTACATCTCGTAGCCGGAATGGAGGCATCAAAGGCACCGCCCGTCCGCATGACTCGGCTGGCCGTCAGGGGTTTGCCAAGATGGCGGCGAACGGTAAATTACGTTATGGGATTGTCGTGAACATTGGACAGCAAACAATTAGCCCGCTCTAGGCCCACTGCCACTGTTTCCTTCCAGTCGCATCGTGGCTTCCATTTTACTTTTATTTCGACTGCTCTACTCGAGCCCTTTTTTCTTGGGAGCTATCCACACCCACGACTGAGCACTAAACCAATGCATCTTGACAACAGGTGACACAGGCACGCAAAGGCGCTTCGGAATGGGTCTGGGAACCGAGCGCAGACTGCTCGACAACAACGACGGTGGCTTGAGTGACGACCCTTACTTGAGCGACAGCGACGATCCCGAAGCATCCGCTATCCTCTTTGACGCCGACCACGACCACGACGACACCGTGGCGCCGCTTATGCTAAGGCGCCTTGTCCCGCGCGGAGGACAAGGAGGAGGCGGCCCAAGTCGAGATGTTGGCGGCGACAACAGCGGAGGACATGGTCAGAGTGCCTCGTTCCTGCCCAGGCCTGACCCTGCCATGCCCGTATATATCACGATTCACCGAATTCGCCGGCTCGTCATTGCCGCCGTCAATGACAACTACACGCTCGAGGAGCTGAGGGCTCCACGGCTGGACAAACTGGTTGTGAGGCCACTGGTGGACAGGCTGTACAATCCCAATGATCCCGCCATCGTGTACTCCCTCCTTGCGAACCGTGTCCAATTCCTGCGTCCCCGCGCCCACGAGCTTCTTCAACAAACCGTCAACGAATCCCGCGCCACCCTCTGCGAACTCTTAGCAATCCGCATCCTCCGCCGCTTCCACGAAGATCACACCGGTCGATCTGGCCTGTTGTTGCTGGCCCACATTCTCGTGTCCGGCTTTGACCCCTGCGATGCAGCCCCTGAAGCCATCCGCGCACGCCGTCCACAATGGGCTGTTCAGGAACGAGGCGGCCACGAACGAAAGTTGACAGGTCTCGAGCTGGCCATCATCTCCGAGTCCAAGCTGTTCATAGGCTCCCCTGCCTGTCAGCGCGTCGTCGATGCCGTCTACCGTGGCATAGTCGTGTACACCCCCCTCTCGTTTGTCGACATCTTGCCCGATCACTACAAGCACCATCCAGTCTCCTTGTACGAACCCCGTCGTGCGGCCATTCTCAACCACCATCGCCTGATCGTTCCCCGGATCCGAAACGGCATCGAGCTCCTGCACTTTATCGTCCTGCTTGTTCTTTACATGTTGACGGTGACACACTATGGGTTTGGGAAGCATCTGGCCGGCCTCCATGTCAACACGTACGAAACGCTCTTCAACGTGTTTGCCGCGGGGTGGGTGTTGGAGCAGTTTGCTGCCATTGTGGAACATGGATGGGAAGTGCACGCGCAGAACCTGTGGTCTTTCCTCGACATCACCTTTGTGTTCATCTATGGGGCGTACGGGCTGGTCAGGACGGTGGAGTTGTTGATTAGTAGCGATGCGTTCTACGCCATGCCTGTGCTTTGCACGGCTGCACCTGTGTTGCTGACGAGGATTGCGTTTACGCTGATGCCGGACAACATTGTGTTTATTGCATTGCATGCCATGATGAGAGACTTTACGCGGCTGACGTTTATCGCCATTTGGTGTTTTGCCGGTTTTGTGATGGGCCTTTTGCTGCTGGCAAGGACGACGGGTGATGAAAAGCTGGAGGGAAGTGTGACATGGGCCACCATCACAAAGTGGCTCTTGTGGTACGTATCATTCGTCGTGTCTTGCGTGTCCTGCGTGTCTTGTTTCGCTTTACTGACATGGGTTAGGATTTGGTTCGGTCTTGATGGTACCGGCATCGAGCGCGCCTCTGACTTCCACATCATTCTTGGTCCGACCCTCATCATTACCTTTGCCTTTCTGGGCAACACTCTCTTCCTCACCATTCTCGTCGCCATCCTGACCAACACCTTCTCCAAGATCATCTCCAACGAGGCGGCCGAGATCCAGTTCCGCCGGGCTGTTCTTACCTTTCAAGGCGTCAAGTCGGATGCCATCTTTTCATACCCCCCGCCGTTTAACCTCTTGGCTCTTCTCATTATGCTGCCGCTCAAGTGGTTTGTTGGACCCGTAGTTTTCCATCACGTCAACGTTGCCGTGATCAGAGCGGTCAATGCACCTTTGCTGTTGCTGATTGGACTCTGGGAGCGGCGCAGGATATGGGGTGGCAGAAGGGGCCGCAACAGCAGGTGGCGGAAGTGGAAGTATTTTGCGGGTCTGAATCCGCATGGTGACATTCAGAATATCTTCAGCGCGGAGCCACCACCGGAGGTCATGGATGCGCTGGAAAAGATGGACGTATTGAGCGATATTGTGGTTATTGATAGGGAACTGGCCAGTGCGCGATCTCCCCGTCCATCGAGTGCTAGTGGAAGCGGCAGTGGGACGCCACTTTCTTCGATTAGTGTCAGGAGGAGAAAGATGAGCGATAGCAGCAGCCTAAGAAGGTTCGAGGGAGCCGACAGATGAATTTGTTTTGTATAAATGTAGTGATTAAAAGTTAGCCCTCTTCAAAACAAAGGATCTTTAATTCCAGAAACCTATTGCCTCCCTTAAATAGTCTCCTCTCGCATCCCGCCATACCAACTATCAAGCATTCATGCACAGCTGCTCCCTACTGAAACCGAACCCTCCGCTGCCTCTCCTCCCCCATTCCTTGCCTCAGAATCTCGATCTGCTTCTTGATCTCCACCCACAAGATCAACTTCTCCAAGTCGGTGTCGTCGCCACCGCCATTGCTGTCAGGGACATCAACGCTGACCCAGTCGTCCTCTGATCCCACCTCCAGGGCGGAGCCAAGATCTAACGTCTCCGAATCTCTCGCAATGACAAGCAGCGCCGCCACAAACGCCTCTTGGATGTAGGCGAAGCTGAAGCCGTCCGTGATCTCGGCAATAGCTTTGCACAGGCTGTCGGGAAACTCGAGGTCTTTGTTGCTCTTCAGCTTGCCTTGCCAAAACTTGCAGTATGCGACGCGCTGCTCCAGATTGGGGTCCGGAAAGAAGTACTTTCTGTCGAATCTAGAGGGACGTTTCTACCATCTTGTCAGTTATACACTCAAGCGGTCAGCCAAGACAGGACAGATACTCACCGAAAGGCCGGGGTCCAGTCTTTCCAGATGGTTCGTGCTGCCCACGATAAAGATGCCATCATTGCTCTTGAGACCATCAATCTCGTTCAAAAAGTAGCTTCGCACGCCATCTGTCACCAGCGAGTCGAGATCCTCAAAGATCAGGTAGCAAGGCGCATACTGCCTTGCTTTGGCAAAGATCATGGAGATGGCGTATTCAGGGCCGCCATACTAGTGCTTCTTAGTCGACGTCGCCTTTCACTCTATTACACGGGAAGAACTCACCGAAACAAAGTTTCTCACGTACAACGACGGCACCTTCTCCTCCCTCTGACTAAGCGTCTTCATCATGGCCTTGATGCTGATCGTCTTTCCGTTCCCGGGAGGACCCCAGTAGATAAGTCCTCTTTTCCAAGGCACCTTGAGCCTTTCATACTGGCCCCTGGAGGCAAAGAAGCTCGTGTGGTCGTCAATCAGCGCTTTCTTCATCTCTTCATCCAATATGACATTGTCCCAGCTCGACTTTTGGACGCTGTCAAACAGCTCCCTCGACTTTTGCCACCACCCTCCATCAAAGACCCAGATCTCGTCTTTAAGCTCAAACGCCGAATGCCCCACAGTCATCAACAAACTCTCAACCAAGTGGACCTCGGGAGGAGAAGACAGAATGTAGTAATTGACGATAGGGGGATAATAACTCGATCCGTCTCGACATTCAGCCAGATATACAATGAACTCTGCACCCTTGTAACGATACAGGAACTTGCCAAAGTGCAAATCCGTGGCAATGCCCCCTTTGGAACCGTCCAGTCGCCTGGCGGGCGGGAGGTAATAGTTCCATTTCAGGTCGGCCGGAAATACAGAGGGCTCCGGTTCCACCTGATGGAAACTTGCGAGATCGTCAGGGACGCTGGAGGCATAAGCCAGAATGTCGACATTGTCCACGGGCACGGTAGTCAATTGAAGTGAAGGGTACTGGCGCTTGAGAGACGCAGCAATGACAGCGTCGGAAGAGATACGGGGAGCCGATGTGTGCTGGAAGAATTTGGCGGTGGTCCGATCTGTCGAATCGTCTGGGTGTCCGCTGGCGCCAGTAGATTGGTGCTGTGGCTGTTCACGGCGGCGTTGGGCCTGGGAGAAGAAGCTCGGGGAGAACTTCCCAAACCGGTCGGGGAAAATGCCGTGTTCCATCTTTTGGTCTCTATGTCTGTATGTCGAATCGTGATTCTAGCAGCAAAGGCATAAAGGGTCAATGGAAAGGAGAAAGAAGGAATGCAACCTGGAACACGGATGAGTTGTTGTTTTGTCAGTCCCCAATTGGAGTTGCGTACGTCAACAAGTGCGGGGAAGCTACTGCTGTGCCACAATAGAAGGTGAGACTGGTGATTCCACTTCCAGGTTCGTATTAAACTCGGATGCCCAGAGACACTTGCCAAGTACCGAGCCCTGTGACAGCACCGGGCCGGAGATAAGCAGGCAGTAGCATAGCAACCAGATAGGGGTGACGCTAGCATTGTTGACATTTGACCCTTGAATCTGAAAATTACCCACATGCAAAGGACAAGGATGAAAAAATTATATACATATACTCATACCGACAATTCATATCTCCCCGTCTCTCCAACTTCATGAAATATCCGACGATTTCGAGGTTTCTTCCCCCCCACCCCCCACCCAACTTCATTCTTCACTGACTGGCTTCTTCATTTTCCACCTCACCCTAATATCCTTGCTGCTGTAACACTATCCCAGCTTCGATGAGGAATTGGTCGTTCCGGAAACGATGGACGAGGTGGTTGACACACAAGTTGACCCCGAGTTGCGTCGAATATGCACGTTGACTGGGCTCTTGGGATTGGGCAGTTCCAAGCTGGTCAATGATATTCCGTCCGACGACCTTCGACGGACATGTACACTAACAGGACTCTGAGGCGTTTCCAGATGCGCTCCGGAGACGCCCGAGACCGAGCCTCTCCATGATGTTGTGGGACGGTGGCTGTTGACAGAACTGGGTCTAGATGGAGTCCAGCTGCCTGTCATCGCGGCCGTTTTGGTAGGGCTCCCGGTCCGGAAAATAACCGAAGCGGTGGGGTTTCCCGATCCAGCAAGATGCATCCTTTCGTGTCTTTGAATCTCTTGTTGAACTCTGCTGGGCGTGCTGCTGGCTGGCCTCTCGTAGTGCACTTTGCTTGGGGCGGCATTGCCGCTAGGCGTCGCGGGTCGCTTTTCTTTTTTGATGCCCGTACGCAAGACTTGCATCAACGAGATGAACTCCTTGCGATCTATGGCGTCAACCCACTGTTCTACTCTGACAGGATAAAACTGGGTGCCGCATCGAGACACTGCTCCAAGAAAGTCAACCTTGAGCCGGGCTTCGTCGACATCCTTCTCCCACTCAGGGCCCAAGAGCTGTGTCATTCGAGATTGATAAACCTCGCGCAGCCGGGTCTGGTCATACTCCATCAGGTGGATCCAATAAAGCTCCGTCTTTCCTTCATTGTCCAAGTGGTCTTCGTCAGAAGTGGAAGAAGCTGACGGGCGCGGAGCCAGATTTGTATAACTGTCCCTGCTGGGCTTCTGCTTCCGGCTTGCGCCTCGAAGGAATGCAGGCATCTGACAAGCCATCCAGCGTGGCATGGTCGATACACATTCCCTAGTAGCGGTTAGCATGTTGACACAAAAGAGCGGTGATAAGGAAATAATACATACCATCCAATCGCACCTGTTATGCGGCCATTGTCGTCTACAAGAAGGTTCTTCAATGAGAGATCGTCGTGCCAAAGCACGGTATGCTCTGGCGGGAAAACCAAGGAAGGGAATATCTTATGAACCATTCTTAGCAGTTTGCGAGCCAGCCGGAGCACCATTTCGGCATGTTCCTTGTCGTCATCAGTCTTGGCTTTGGCAAGAGCATTTGTGTGCTCCGTGATGATGAGGTCAAGATAGGCTCGAAGCCAGTCATGACTGGATTCAAAGGGGCCACGGGCCACAGGATAACTGGAGCGTGGCCCAGAGAAGAAGACGCTGTCAACAATGGGGCCAGGCGAGGGTGTGACTGCGGTGTTGTAGTCAGCATTCGGGCCCGTTCCCAGCGTTCCAATCGATCTGAAACCCTGACCCAAATTGCCGCAGCGGAGCAGCTGGGTATGGAACTCTGCCACGCGCTTGGTAAGTATCTCTTTCTGGGTGTCAGTCATCTTGCGCCAGCGATAGTAAGCTAGCTTGCCGGGCATCATCTCCATCAGGAGCCATTCGAACCCAAGCTCATTGTTGACAGTCTCATCCCATGCAATGACTTTGGGCACGGGAATGTCGGTCATGCGATGCACCAGTCGCAGAGTGAAGACTTCGCCGAGGGTCTTGTTCCCGGGGTCAACGGGGAGGGAGATGCGGATGATGTGCTTGCCGCGGATGCTGTCGACGGCATAAAGTTTGCTGAACTCGCCATTGGCATGCAGGTGGACGTTGCAGTCGGCAGTGTGGTTGATGTTGAGGGCGCGGCGACATACACGCTCGACGGCTTCGATGTCGGGTTGTCTGGTCCACCTCGCGACCGGGCCGAGACCATTGTCGTCCCAGGCAAGACCATCCCGGGTCGGGTGCCGCATTGTCGGGTCTAACGGCGGGGCCCCCAGTCAAGGGAAGACGCGTCTTATGAGACGAGTCGTCGCATCACGCGCAAGTGAGCTGTCTGACGTTGCGGGGCGGCGTGAGCAATGCGCCAAAGTGCCGGGTTTAGTGTTGTTGGTTTCCTCTGGGCTGTTGCTGCGATTCCAGCGGAGAAGAGGGCCCGTCTGTGGAAAAAATAACAAAATAAATATTGGCGTCGCACGACAACCAGACCTTGACGGCTGTGCACTCTTTGTGCCAATTGATAATTGATTGGGTTCGCGCTCTTGGCAGCCGCCGAACCAGTGAAAAAAAGCAACACGAGGGTGGGACTTTTGTTGATGTCAACATGCGCCCATTGGCTGCCCAGTCCCAGCCGAGAAAAAGGGGACGTCATGGCCCCTCCAACCCCTCCCCATCAACGATAAGGGATAAGGCCAACTACCGGCAGGAACGACTCCAGACGGGGAGACACCACAGCTGTCATGATGGCAGCGAATTTCTTAGCGCGAACTTTAGTTCATCTCTGCCATCATCGCCGCCTCAACAAAGAGAATACATCAACATGACGTTCGTTTTCGGAGCTTGCACCGCTACCACACCGGGCCTCTCTCCTCCAGCTACTTGAGATGAACCTCTGGCAATTATCTCCCTGGACAATGCCGCCAAGACCCAAAGAAACACCTTTGCCATGACTCAAGGAAACGGAGATCCCAAAATGTCTTCATCCATTCCCAACCCCCCGATCGGCACTCGGTCTCGTCGTCCCAACGGCGCGCTTGAGGACTTCCTGGACAACAATCCGGATCTCGAGCTGGGAGGCTCCAAAGGCTTCATCACCGAGCGTGCTCACCACCAAAAAATCTTTGGTATTCACAATCTGAAGAAGGGCGTAAATGCCATCGGCAGTGTCGAGTTTACGGCGATCCGGGGCCCGCACGGCACGATTCCCATCCGGATTCTGTATCCCGAGTCAGCCGAAGACTGGAGAGACAGAGGCGAGGCAGGTGCACTAATCTATTGCCATGGGGGTGGATACACCGTAGGAAGCGTGGATGAGTTCGAAAATGGTTTGAGGCTCGTGGCAGAGAGGTCTGGCTGCCAGGTCTATTGTTTCGACTATCGCCCTGCCCCCGAGTTTCGATATCCTGTTCAACTGGATGAGTATGACGCTGTGATCGACTGGGTTCAGAGCGAGGAGGGCAGGAATCGAGGCGTGCGTGCCGATCGTGTTGCTGGCGGCGGTGACTCGTCTGGAGGCAACCTGACTGCTGCAGTTTGTTTACGGCGCCGAGACAAGGGCAAGAAGCCCCTCTGTGCCCAGATTCTGGTCTACCCGACGGCTCGCCTTCCATTTGACACCCTGGCAGCAAAGGAGAATAGCTCGGGCTATTACTTGCACACCAATGGTATCTTCAGCTTTGCGGCGCACTATATGCCAAGACCATCAAAGGCGAATGGTGAGCTGCTTTGTGATTTTAGTGTATTCCCGACTTTGGTGTCAGCTGACACAACGCAGGTCCTTCACCACTGGATGCATACATATCTCCCGGCTACCAACCTGCAAAAGATTTGGCAAACCAGCCCAAGGCGGCTGTTATAACAAACGGATTTGATCCCTTGAGAGACGTGGGCATCGAATATGCCAGCAAACTGAAGGAAGCAGGTGTCGATGTCAAGTGGGTTCATCATGAAGACCTAATTCACGGGTGGCTTCAAATGACGCCGTGGTGTCACGCTGCTGGTGATGCAACTCGAGAACTGGGGAAGCTTGTGGGAGCGATCGTTTACGGCTATGAAAAGGAATGATCCCGCTCGAAACAGGGCAACTCTGTCCTGGTGTCATTGATTCTGCATTGTATGCTCTACCTACCTACACGTTTGATATAACCGTATATGTGCCGTCCATGATTCTATCCATCGCCCAAGCTCATGATGTGGGGTTTAAATCGTATCTACACCAAGGTATCCTCCCGACTTGACAGACCATCCCAATTTGAGTTGTACTCTGTGGGTACAGGTAAGGGTGAATCAAAATCCGACCTCGTAACCGCTGAAGCTGGCGACAGTGCCCCGTTTATGCTGCTACCCATATCAGCGTCGAGACCATGATTCGTAATTTGACCTGCCAGTTGTCCATGAGTATTTCCAACACATCCTAGATCAGGATCAACCTTTGTCAAACTCGGGTCCATAGTTCCCTCCCCCTCAGCTAGGAACCGCCGTCCATCTACATTCAAGACCAAATATTTCTTTATCGGATCACCCTTCTCATCAGATGATGCTCTTGTATACTCCCCCATAACCTTCATGCTATCCACATCCGAGTGTATACCGGTACATAGCCACCTGTTGATGGGATCTATTCGACCTCCCTCATCCCGAGCCGCCTCCTCCAGCGATACCAAACCAGCCACAGACACAAAGACTTTGGCATCCCATGCTCCTGTCCGCCAAGACATTTTTCTGAAAGCCTCGAGCGCCTGCCACCTCAGGGTCCGACTAGTTCGGCACTTTGTCGCAATCAAAATCAGGGGACCGGTGACGTTTCCACCGGAGAGTATAAATCCGTTCGTGGTCATGGGCTCTCGATCCTCAGAGAATTCGAGGGCTATGTTGAGCAGCTGCCCGAAATCGGGCTCGCAGTGGTCCAAAGCTGTGCCTGCTGGATCCAGGCACCACGCGAGGCAGATGAGGTCTGTGTAGCATTGCAGAAGGAGCAGTAACATTATCTTTCTAGTTCGAACGTCTTCAGGGCTGACCGCTGCTTTGTAATCAGATAGCACTTGCTGCCATTGGCGAGATGAGTTCCAAAGTTGTGCTTGTTCTGCCCAGAGGGAGTGTCTCTCGTTTGTTGGAAGGGGTTGTCCAGCAAAGGTACGCTGCATAGCCTGCGAGATAAATGACAAGCACCGTGTGTGAAAATTGCCCCAAAGAAAAGTACACTTCACTGCGCTAGTTTTCCCAAAGACCGGGAGGTCGTTACATTCAAGAGAAGAGCTGGGGATTGTGTAATGGGGTGGCGGGCTGGGACGCAGGTTGGACGTTACACTCAAAAAAGGGAGGATGTACTCCATATCTTGCGTGTCTTCATCTTCGCGGTTGACATAGTTGGTAGGCCCGGTGTTCCGGCGTGCTGCGTCCCTAAGGGTTGTTATCGAGACTCGAAGCAGTCGGATGCCGCTTGTCATAAGTCCATCAGCGGCTTCTACGTCACCCTGAAGAAGTTCGTAGCCGACGAGAAGCAACGTGATGACAAGAAGGTTTCGAGCGGACATGGAATCTCCATCGTTCCGTATTCGTTGTAAACACAGCGATATTGCCTGGTTTTGGTGGCGGATGGCCGCCTGGTAATGGGGATTGTATATATGGTGCCAACGAACATGAGAGTGTGGAGGGGACGGTGGCGAGCCAGACGATTGTCGAGCAAGTGATCTATCAAGCCTAGCTTCAACAAAGAGAGCCTGAGAAAGCGCGCCAATGGCAAATATGGCGTGGTTGACACAACTGTCCCGAATACCCTCGCAAAGCACAACCCGGGACCAAAAGTCGGCGTGGAGATAGCCAGCAAGATCGTTGACAAGGGTATACCGGAAGAAGTCATGGTAGATTATGTCTTTTTCGGGGCAGAAAGGCGTTACCCGTGCGGGACGTATCATCTGTAACGGCCGCGGGCCTCCTTGAATAGTTGCGGACTTGCTAGACGACTTTCTTGCTGCTTTTTGATCCGTTTTGGCGAGATAGCCATGGCACTCCATGCGTGCTTTTTCACAGCGGGAACACGTCGGCTTGCGCTCATCGCACTTGACATGTCGATTCTTGCAAGTGATGCAGCCGGTACGGACCTTGGGGGTACTGGCACGCCTTTGGTTGGACGGGGGAGAGACGACCGTGTGTGGGCCAGGTGTATGGGAGGGTGATGCCGATGGTGCCATTGTATGAAGCGGTCATACAAGCTCCCATAGGGTCAGGATTTATAGCGCGACTGCATATAGAACCTATCAGACACTATTCACATCCCTGGCTTTGAACTGGCTGAAACAAGCTGAGTTTGACGATGAAAGGTTGGCAGATGACCTCGGGAAGGAGCTCATGTGGACTGGGACTGTGGACGAGTGATTGGAGGGCCCTCTCGAGAAAGAAGGCCCGCGCCCGCAAAGTTTATATCCCATTGTTATTCACCACCTTTGAACCCAAGTTCGCCCTGTCGGTTCTGCTGGAATGAAGAAACGGCCCCCAACTCGCTCGTGATGCCAATTTTGATGAAGCTTGTCGATGACATGGAAGGCACACCAGCGTCTTCTGCTTGGCAGATGGCCCGTGCAAGTGGGATGCTTGACTTGCTCCGCCTCCCTCCGCGCTCCACTGCTCGTAAACATGTCGCCAATCAGCATGAGCAATGCCCCTGAAGACGACTGAGCTGGTCAGAGCCTTGGAAGCGGGGAGAACCAATCTCTGCCCCGCCTGACAAGCTTTGTCAATATGTGAGTGCGGAGAAATGGAATGGCACTCTATCCCGCAGGCAGGAACACAGTACTGTAGGGTATATTCTAACCACAAACATGGCACAGGCACAGAGAAACGATCAACAAAACCACAAGGCCCCCTAAGGTTTCTAAGCAACTAAATTTACCTGAATAGAAGATTCACTGACTGGCGTGGATCGACAAGGCACGATGAGCAGTCTGTTCGACGGCCCGCACTTGCGAGCCCTGTGCGAACTCGGCCCGTCATCCCCGTTGTACACCAGGCATCGAGATTCCTGTGCCATAAACCTGCACCAAGCAGAATACAATTGGTTTAATCAGGGTACAGTGCAGAGCATGAAAGCTCTGTGGCTTGAGATCATTGGGGATGGCCTGGAGAATTCACACGTGGGATTTGCAGGAACCCGGGCCGGTCCAGGTGCCCTGTAGGGCGATGAGCGTGACTGGCTTTGGCTGCGCCATTGCCGAGATGAGGGTGGCAGGCGGTTGTGATGGAACCTTATTTATCTGTGAGAAAACAAATTCTTCAATTATAAGTCGACAGCAGCTCAGCGGCAAAGTTGTCGCGCAACTGGAAGCCACAACCACGAAGCTCGCCCACCTCGGCTATCTCAGGCAGTGTTTTATGGGCCGCAAAACCAATCAGATCGCGAACCAGACACCCGGTGCCTCGTGTAGGAACACCATCTCATCTCACGAAAACGTAGGTGAGACAGCATCATCGGCAGCGACCCATGAAAATTGAAATCCCAGACCATGCAATCCTAGTTGACTTCTCCATTTCCTGGAAGCTATGGCATACTATTCTCATGCCGGGCCGAGAACCCTGCGCCACATGCAGACTACACCCTGCCACCGTCATCAACCAGTTCATCTACCTCCCGAGACAAAAGATATTGATGTTGTAGTTTTTCGGGTTGTCTTAGATCCCAGGGACTGAACTCAAGAGTTTGTCAAAATACACCGTAACACTAGGTAGCTAACCACCCCGAGCCTGGATTCTGTCGGGTTTGGAACTCAGACAGCTGATATGAGGCATGGGATTAAACTGATGTTATGATAAGAAAGACATCCAAAGCAACGTACCATACCCATGTATAAAATCTACTCGACGAGCATGCAATCCATCTACCAAACACAGCAGCGTCCTGCTTGCCTGAACTGAGTCTAACCATTAAGTCCACCCTGTTGATCTACTCCACTGAGCCCTGGTTTTGCAACCTGCATCGATTCCTGCTCCGCGGGTTAACCAGGTAATCGGTATTGAGAAAAAACAATCGCTAGCCAATACCCTAGGTACTCAACTAACCGTAACAGCCAGCTTCTCAAAAGCCCCCGTGATTCCCCGAACCTAGTACGCACCAATAACTACCTTCTATTAAGTAGCGGTAATCCTTCTCCACAAATCCTGCTAAAGCGACACCAACGACACTACCTATTTGGGAGCTCTCACAACCTAGAAGACTGTAATCATAATCTTAGAGTAAACACATGAACAATAGAACTCGTTCTTGTAATATCACTTACCAAATTCTTCTTTACGAGCTCCGACTGACCTCGTGCAGGCATTTAGAAGTTTCAGTCACACAGGTACGTCATAAACTAAATGTCCATAGTGTGGCTTTGAGGCACAAACAGATATTCTCCATACGGCACGTGTATTGACAAGAGATTTGCCGAAGAGAGACCGGCTGGCATGTCATCCGAATCTGCCTTACCTGAGAAATGCATACCCACAAGAGATGCTATCATCACTTTGACCTATCCAAATAAAGTGCAAGCGTACTTATGCGCTAGAAAGAACAAAAAGATGCTTTTCCTTGTACAGGCCTGTAATTGGGTGCAGATGAAGTATGCAATTAATCATGCCTGTTGATGGGTAGGGAAGACAAGACAAACTTGGAAGCCAAAAACAAATGTAGGGCGGTGGCCTAGTGAAGTTACTGCCCGCGAAAGAGAGGCCAAAAAGGCAGGGGAACTGGTTGACAAATTAATATTTCAATGTTGTTGTTAGTTGTTTGTGGTTCTGGTGAAAAATAGACCCTTTGTAGGTGCCCCACAACAAATCAACGACCCAGATCCCCTTCTAACAAACAAGTGAACTTTGCATCCATCCTCGCCTCCAACAAATCTTCAGCCGTTTTCATGATGACGCCATCATGCCTGTCTCGCCTTCATCAACTCTTCTCGCAACCTTGCGAGTGCCTCCATGACTGTTGCCTCCCGTATTCTTTCTCTTGTCCCTGGAAAGTTGAACGGACCAAACGCCTTGCTACCAGTGGGGCTGGCAATGCCGATATAGACCGTCCCAACTGCCTTCCCATCTTGCTTATCAGGTCCAGCAACGCCAGTAGTGCCAACTCCCCACGTCGTGGGAGGAGCGTCGTCATGTGTCGTTATCCTGCGCGCACCTTCTGCCATTTGAGAAGCAACCTCCTCATGAATGACTCCCTCTTTAGCGATTAGAGTTGCGTCGACACTCAAGAGTGTTTGCTTGAGGGGTGTGGCATAAGAGACGACGCCTCCAAGGAAGACAGCGCTGGCTCCTGGGACAGACGTGAGGGCGACCATGACACCCCCTGCTGTGAGAGACTCGGCAACCCCAACAGTGGCGTTCGAGGATTTAAGAAGCTGTATCACATCTGCTGCGATGTCGAGCAGCGTCTCTGTGTTACGGGCCAGAAAGGCCGACATCTTTTCTTCGTTTGGACTGTTTCAGGTATCCCCCTTTGTAGTATTTTGATCAGAATGAAGTGAGGACTGGCGAAAAGCCAAAAAAAAAACAAAAGGATTTGACTTGGGGGTTTTTAACCTGCAGGTAGGTAGGTAGGTATCCAACGGCGGTGAGTCACTCAACTCTAGGTAACTTCCAGAGTTTATCTAGCAACTTTGGTGGCGTCACTGGTGCCTTGACCCTTTTCTCCCTGCGAGCCAAGTGCTGACCCGAATCCCACCGAATGGTCAAAATTCTAACCGCGGAATCATGACCATTCTCAGAGAAGACTCAGAGAAGAGAGCGTCTAATGTGAGGTACCAAGACCCTAGTGTATCTGTCATTTTCAACTTCAAGAGCGAAGCCCAGAGTAAGCCCTAGACTAGATGTTTTAGTCCACATGACTCAGGTAGCCACATCACAGCTCTTACAACTCTGACTCAGCTTGCCTGCTTTTTTTCTGACCGCAGTTGCTGGTGGGGCGATGAAATTTTAGGTCTAGGACTTCATACTCACTTGGCCACCTATCAGCGAGGTTGTCCTATATCAGCTTCAATGGTATTCTTGTCTCGATGTGTAACTCAGAGAGGACTCCGATAGGGATTAGGGCTGTAGAAACCTTCTGAAATGGCATGCATTTGTCAATATCAACACATGCAAGTGGCAGTTCGTCATACCGAGACAATCCTGATGCTGAGACCTTCTCTTCACATCCCATACAACAGCAAACACTTTAGTCAAAGGCAAGGATGCAAATTCCAAATTATTTTCCCGTTTGATTGGCAGCGGCAGGCTCATTATGACCACGTGTTGTCCATCTGCAAAGCGGACGGGAGCGCTAATGAAGGTATTTCTCCGCAACAGGTACATGACCGATTACCCGGATTCAGGGTGACTCGATGTGCTAAGAACGAAACAACGGAAATTTAGCTGCAGCGGTTAAATAGTCAAAAGATGAGCCTCAACCCACGGAGTTGGGAGCCGGAGTGCTCGTCTCAATCGACATCTTGGTAGTCACGTCGGCAGATAAGTTCGGCAAATAAAAAGAAAAGAGAAAACACAGGTTTTGTGTTTGACCAGTTTGTCGGTCCTGAGAAGAAGAGCTCCGTGCTTAAAATGGAAGTTGGGCTTGACGACTGGAGCTAACCTAGCCGAGCCACGGAGGTATAGTTGGGGTCGTATCGACCTAGTTGGATTGGCAACAGAAATTTGACACAAGCAATGCCTGACAAATGAAGAGAATAAAAGATTGACCAGGAAACATATGAACTGACTTGTACTTGACATGTACTTGACAAGATAGGAATATCTAGGTACACTGGAATCCCAACTAGTACGGCAGCGTCAGGACTTATACTCCCCGTTTTGAATATAACTGAATGTGTGTACTTGATTGTGGCTCGCTGTCGCCACAGTCCCACTTCAACGCATGTCGAGAGCTCTTATACGCGCGGCTAACTTCGCATGATCTTGAACATTGCCCATGATCTTGGCGCGCTGGACTTTTCTGATCTGTCTGGCTGCGAAAAGCTCGGGAGAGTGATCCGATTTAGTCATTGGATCTGGGGAGCATCTTAGGCGAGCCTCAATTGGGCTTTCCCCATGTCTAGGGAAGCGCACCGTTGCAACGGATATCCGTTGCCTGGTATTCCTTCCCTGGTCAGTGTTGCATTTTTGCATTGTTCGAGCAAAACAACCAAGCCACCTAAAATCGGTAGTTGGTGCTGAGTCGTTATTGGTGCGCATCTTGTTGTCAAGGCTCGGAATGACTTCACATGAACATGACACTGACTTGAATCATGGCTATTTCCATCATGTACTCAACAGCCCAAGAACAAAGTAGCGGGGACATGTAACCAGAGATTCACTCCATGTTGCATTTTCACGGATGTCTTCCGAAATATTTCCTTAAGGCGATTGTCTCAATCCCTAACACGACTCCCCAGGTAGGTAGGTACTGTCGAGCTGGGTATATAGGATGGGCAGCTTCTTTCCCGCATCGGTTGGCAAGGGAGTTAGTGCCAGCAACAACCTCAGCGACGTCTAGCCATCATGCAGTTCTCAACTATTGCGCTTTTGGCGCTTTCCTGCGTCGCTCCGGTCTTGGGCGCACGCTCTCCTGGTTGTGGCAAGACACCAACCATTCGCAATGGTCAATACACGACAACCGTGAACGGCAAACAAAGAGAATATATTGTCCGCCTCCCTGACAACTATGACCGCAACTTTGCGTACCGCCTTGTCTTTACCTTCCATGCTCTTGGAGGAAACGCTCAACAGATCGCCAACGGAGGGGGCGGTACCCTTGCCTGGTACGGTCTTCCCCCCTTGATGACAGGCAACAACAGTGCCATCTTCATCTCGCCCAACGGTCTCAACCAAGGTTGGGCCAACACCGGTGGCGAAGATATCACTTTTGTCGACAACATGGTGCGCACTATCGAGAACGATCTCTGCGTTGAGCAGTCTCTGCGCTTCGCCACCGGCTTCAGCTACGGTGGTGCCATGTCCTACTCTTGGGCCTGCTCTCGTCCTGACCAGGTCCGAGCCATCTCGGTTCTTTCCAGCGCTGTTCTCAGTGGCTGCAACGGAGGCACTCAGCCTGTGGCCTACTACCACCAGCACGGTACCCGCGACTCGGTCCTGAGCATCTCCATGGGCCGCCAAATGCGTGACCGATTTGTCCAAAACAACGGCTGCACCCCTCTCAATCCCGAGCCTCAGCCCAACGGAGGCCGCTCCACCAAGACCGAGTACCGCAACTGTCTCCCTGGCAAGCCCGTTACCTGGGTTATCTTTGACGGAGACCATAACCCGTCTCAGCAAGACCAGGGAAGCAACACCCCCTTCGCCCCTGGCAATACATGGGAGTTCTGGAGACAGTTCCAGGCCGATGGGAGCAGCAACCCCAGCCCCGAACCTACCTCCAATCCCGGCAATCCCCAGACCACCTTGATTACCACCTCTCGCGCTCCTGAGCCTACAACCGGACCGGCGCCCGGCCCTACTGCTCCTCGCTGGGGACAGTGCGGTGGGCAAGGGTGGAACGGTCCCACCGTCTGTGTCTCAGGAACCACTTGCACAAAGCTGAACGATTACTATCACCAATGCCTTTAGACGTCGGTGCCCCGAAGATGTGCAGGTAAAAGTAGGGCTGGGGAGCAGATTGGAGGACGAAGAAGACAGGACGGTAAATAGGCTGGCTCAGTTTGTACATACATTATGAACAAAGTGTTTATTCCCACATGCAATGAGACTTCCAACCCACTGTGGACCTGCTGTTCCCCTAATTATTGAGCCTTTTGAAGGTTCGCATCTCGTTGAAGACTTGAGGACTGACGACTCCCTGAGACCATGGAAAGCTAAGGTACTTCGGACTGATCCGAAAGCACAATGCACGTCGTGGTGAGGAAAGACCCATGGCGCAAGAGTAAACGACCTTTTAGACTCCAGATATAAAATTCTTGGGTTTCTCTGCAGAAAGGGGACAAACGGGGTAGTGTTGATGAGGGTTAGGGTAAAGCTTTGCACGATGACTCAGCCTGGCAGCCCCCCTGTAGGTCGAGCTCAAAGTGGACACAGAGGACGGAACCAAAAGTCTGGGGAAGCTTTCAGCGGCGACATCCGCCGTTGACGGGTTGAGGCCGTCTTGCAATCGACTGTGTGCCCTTTGCCAATATCGAAAGAGACTGCGCAAAATGTCCCTGCGATAGTTGGCATTGGGTCATTGACGATACAAAGCTACAGATTTACAGCCATGATACTACGACCGTGGCTTCGACTGCCACTGCTGGCTTTGACAGCTTCCTTTTTCGGCCATGTTGCCATTGCTTCCAGCGCAAGCCACCACGAACTCTCCCTGCCATCCTACCACTATGGCGCTCCCATTCGGGTTGAGTGTATGAATCGCAGCTCGTACGCTTGTTTTCTTCTTCGCCCTGTCCCAAAATCCCATCGTTGCATACACTGACCTGCGAGTCGCAAACCACCAGAGAAACGGGCGAACACGTATCCCTCCCCGACTCCCCAACCCACGAAATCCAATGGATCCCTTTCCCGATCTGCAACGAGACGTCCTCACCGCTAGAATTCCGGTACGGAATCGAAGAAGAAAAAAATTGCACAATCCCCATGATTTCTGACCCCTTCTTCCATCTCCTCGAGTTTTACGTGCACGCCGATGCACCCCTCGCCTGCCGACTGCCCGCCCGGCCCCCGCCACATATCGAAGTCGTAGGCCAGCGACAGCCCGAGCAAGAATACATCCCTCTGGTTTTTGCGCTCGCGGGAACGCTGCAGCTGAGCCACATGCACATATCTACCCACATGAATGTTTTGCTGCACAGCACGCCCAAGCAACATGTCCATCCGCACGACAGCGGTGTTCTGGATTCTGCAACAGCATACTCGACGAGCCCCTTGACACATATGGAAGGCGGGGACACTGTGAGACTGGTCATTGGAGACCCGCTGCCTTTCAAGTTCAGCGTCAGGTGGTTCCCTACTCCTGCCCTGCCAAAAACTGAGGGAAGAGTCGAGTGGCAGGGGATGGGAGGACATATATATGCTTCCACAGTGTTTTATTCACTGCTGTCCTTCGGGGCCGGAGTTGTCGTGGCAGGTGCGTACTTCTTTGGAGTCATATTGCCAAAGCGGTTGAAGGGGAGAACGCTGGGAGGCGCGACACCGTTAGGATACGGCGTTGGAGTCGGGAACGGATGGGGTTACTCTGGTGGGGGTCAGAAGAGAGCTATTGACTGAGAGGTTGTTTGGAATTGACTGTGTATCACCAGACGGGAATTGGAGTGGACGGTGGGAGTTGGGCGCTTGGGGGTTCATGACATTACAATGTTATTTATATAAATGCAACGGTGGGACTGTGGAAAACGTGTTTTCCAGCTACTCCATCTCATTGTTTATATTTCTGGTGCATCAGAGGTAGCTATATATGGATGTGAGAGAACACTCGTTATTATATCTTACATCTATCTACCTTAGGTACCTTATGCTAGGCATCATTTGCATGCATCTGGAGCGTTTGCAAAGCTTGGAAGTTGCTCACAAAAAATTGATCCAGATGCAGCCCACGGGTGCTTCCCCTCTCCCTCCTTTCTATTTAACCTTGCCTGGTCCATACTCCGACATCACACAGCCTTGGGTTCTCAATACCACGACTTCCGGCCCAAACGTTTGCCCAATTACCTTCGACGATGTCGCCAAGGCGATGGGTTGCCCCAAGCCAATCTCTCACTCGGCCTTCTTCGATTCTGCCGCCGCATCCGCCGCCTTGAACCGGGATAGAATGCGTGAACCCATGTCAAACGCCCCGAGGAGAGCTGCGATGATGTGAGCAAGCATGTCACAACCTTCATGCAAAAGGATCCTTAAAACACTTACGGATGAACACAAACGGCGCGTAGTACGCTGATCTCAGCGTCCACAGCTGACTCTCGTCCGCCCAGATAGTCTTGTCCCAATAAAATGTATCGTGAATGCAGACCGCTGTGGTGAGTGCATTGTAAAGCGCATAGACAAAGAAGAGTAGCTCGTCGGGGCCGCTCGTTCCCTTCTGCCTGATCCCCATCTTGTACATGGCGTAGATCATGACGGGGAGAAGAAAAAAGAACTCGAGGTGTATAAAAAGCCCCATCCAGCTGTCATGACCGGAGGCTGTTTCGGGTGACCATTGTACAATGGGGTCGTTGAACTTGGCGATGTAGTCTTGTTTGGCTTTGTAGGCGAAGTGCAGAGGCGCGTCGGCTGGGACGAGGAGAGAGGATGGGTAGATGACCTCTTGGAGGTCGATTACTGTTGAAAGTCTCTTGAGCACAGTATCAATGACAGAACCGGGGTATCGATCTTGACTTACAGACAGTGATGGGAAACACGATGTAAAACCACACTAGCCAGACGTTATTTCGCCATGTCGTATTCTCGACTGCCATTTTGACGAGGGCTTTCCAAAGACTGAGTGTATAAGATGGCGCGAAGACAGCAAAAGTAGAAATAGAAAGTTGACATTGACATGGTTAATTATCCTCCGAGTCTTCTTTTTCGCGCTCAACAGACACGTCCGACTGAACCCCTGCCGTCCTGCAGATTGGCGCAATTGGGGGTTCGTGCGGGGATGTTGATGCGGAGAACACCCCGGCAAGTGTTTCTTGGCGTGCATTGCGCGGTGTAACGCTGCGGCGCAGTGGAAGAAAAATTATCTTCAAGTCAACCTAGCAGCAGGACCGTTTCTCATCTTGGATGGAAAGTTCTTGCAGCCACTTCAAGAAATTAGATGGTGAGATGGCCGAGCGGTCTAAGGCGCCACGTTAAGGTGTTCCTTAATCAATATCTCCTAGCAGATTCCGTGGTCCGAAAGGGCGTGGGTTCGAATCCCACTCTCATCATTCACTTTTGGCTTTTACAAGATTTTTATTCCCAATATCAACTACCAGCTCCCCTCCCAGACTTCATACTAAGGAGTTCATATGCTAATGAAACGTTGGGGCCTCTCCTTGACTCTTCTCAGCCACCTTTTTGGCCCCGCTTCGGAATTTGAGGCTGTCTCCTCCGATGAGGGATGATCAGGTTGCTGATGAGTAGGCTCCATGTCCACGCTCTCCATGCTTTCTGTGAACCTGCTAGCAACCTGTTTCGTTATTTTGTTGAGGGTTTCCCAGTATTCCAACAGCTTGTTAAATTCGGCATCTGCTACATTTCCGTGGATACCTGTCATACCAAATTGAAACAGTCGGCGAGCCAGAGGATACACTGGGTCGTATGCAAAGCGCACGTACTCCTCCCCAGCGGCCTCTTCAAATACTGTGGGGCACCAAAGGGCCCAGGTTTTCCCAGACCCACACCGGTTTGCTCTTGGGGATGGATTTACTTTCTGTTTTCCTTTCAACCAACAACCAACAACCAACTACTGTAATACTAATTTGTTCACCATTTTTCTGGCCAATTTGGCCTCATTTTCGCAGCCAGTGACTTTCCTAGGTCACCAGCCCAACAAATACTCTCTTGACCTTTTTGTCTTCCTCGGTGATAGGGTCAAAGGTGAGGTCGATATGCCAGTCCTTACACTCTTCGTCTGCTGCTTCCTCGCGCAACTTGCTGTTCCACAGATACGCGGGGGGCTCACAGATCATAAAGGCAGGCGCAAATAGAGCCGAGTCCCAGTCAAGAATCCCTTCTATCTTGGGTTCATATGTGGATGGGTTGACCGAGATCATTATGTTGCGCGGGAAAAGGCCCCAGTGGCAGAAGGTGAGAGGAATGTCATTGAGGTGGTCTGCTTCCCCCATATCGGTAGCCACTCGTGCCAAAACCTTTGATCGTAGGTATCCTCTGGATCTTTTTCCAAATTTAACACTTTTTTGTAATAGCATAGTCGTGGATGTAGAGAGCGGGCGGTGGCCTCCGGGGGAGACGAACTATCGAGGCGGCGGACTTCGGGCGGGTCGCCAATAGCTGTTTGTAGAGGCGCGATGAAGACATTTTTTGAGCCAGATGAATCCAGCACGAGCTGGCCAGGCTTGTTGTTGAGGATCGAAAGCATCCGGTTGACGACCTTCCCAAGCTCGTAGGCCAGCTTGCACCATCCCTCGTGAGTAATCTTCTGCGCTTCGTCCTAATCGATGAGAGTCCTGTGTGCATTCACTCCCCAGACCCTGCTTTTGATAACATATGGTGACTCCAGCACGTTGTCGGGAGTACTATCGTAGAAGATGACATCCGGCGACGGTATTTGGGTATATCCTTTCACGAAGAGAAGAGGAGCTATATCTTTCTTAAAGTCCTCTCTCTCATGGTTCCACAGGATACGGACGACGTATTCCAATCTCCCATATGCACTGTTGCCTTTGTGGATGATCCCGATAACACGATTATATGAACCGTTGCCGAGTCTTTCAACATCAAGATCTTCCTCGCGGATATTCTTCCAAAGAACTCCTCGCGCCAGAGTACTAATGCGGTGTTGGTACGTAACAAAAGGTTCCACTTGATAAATGATGGAATCTGGTTCGGACTTGACGGAATCTTCACTGTTCGATCGTTGTCCCGCGCTGGCGCTAGTATACGAATTGGCATCGGTAGTGACAATGTTGCTGAACAGCATCCTGATGTGTAGAGGAGGGAGAGCTAGCGGCTGCCATCTTTTTAGTCGTTTTGATGATCGAGGTATCTGTATCTATGTATAGTGATGTCTTTGGTGATGGTGTGGGCTTGTCGAAAGCCGGCTGATAGAAGTGTCTCTGGGACTCTGTGAAACCGTTTCAACAGTTTCTCATCGTCGTGGCTCTTAGCAGCCGAGAATGTTGTCCACAGAGCCAAGGTTTAAGATTTGCTACCTGTTAATCTGAACTACCACGTTTCCTTCGCGCTGGCCTTTCAATCACTGGAAAGAAACCTTGTCTTCAAGATAGATAAGGTATCTTCAAAGATTCAAATGCAGGCCTTTGCTGTTGTGTGGAACCCGTTTCAGATACACTGGGTGGCAAAACAAAGGAAGCTGAGAAAACCCTGTGTTGTGGACTGAACAAAGCCTGAGAGGGGCGTAAGCTCCATACTTGATCACAACGCAAATGACAGTGATTTGCTGGTCATCTATTGACACAGCATATCCCAAAGTTGACCCAGACCCTACATATGTACCTTGAGTACCTTTTCTGCTGCCTTGCAGCTACTCATACTCGGCACCGCGGCTTATTGGTAGAATAAGGGGGATAATGCCACCCTAGAAAAAGAGTAATGCCCCCCTAGAACTTCTCTAGAATAAAGTCAAGGTAAGGGGATTCTGTGTGGAATCATATCTGCTCACATATCCACCCATGATACAAAGGACGTATTCGTGTTCTTTAACCTACCTTAGGTACTTTTGTGTTATCTAAATACATCTTCAATATACTCTGAACATACCTACCTAAGGTAGGTACTCGGCTGGGTGATGGCTCCTTATGCACTCGGGAAAGGCTTTGAGCACATGCAGGGCATTAGTATTGCAAAATCAAAGAACTACAGAGTACAGGTAGTTCTATTTTTGTCAACAAAGCGGCATACAATACTCTCGAAAGGGGCTGACCTACCTATGCAGACTGGCAAGGCTTATAAGTCGGGTCTCATCCCTGCGTTCAAGAACGATGATTGTACACAGCACTCACTCGCAGTTTCAAGTATCCTGTCACCACAGACATTGAAGTCTAAGTAATTACCAACATTATTCCGTCCCACACTTTATCTCTATTAACGTAAGTCGCGACCAAAGCTATCTACTTATTGAGCTACACTGACTACCTAGCCTGCAACAGCTATCATTTATCTATCATTAACATGGGTGACATCAGAACAAGAACGGTTCACCATTTTCCGAAGCCAAGGGCGACAGTCGATCCAAGACCGGTGCTGGCTACTGCGTTGCGCACCAGGAGCCCTGCCCGATCCACACCGAGTGGCTCAAGTTGAAAACTGGCGACTGTATAACGTATTTGATAAGCGAGCGGATCGGACAAGCGAGTGGATCGATTTCTACTACCCTATTACAACCATCCTTAATTGCAAAACAACAACACTATTAACCTACTATAATTACATCAGAAACAGCTGAATCAGACTCTTCTGCAACCTCCTGGCAAATACGTGCATTATGGCCAGGCTTGCCGCATACACCACAGCATTGAACCTTTGTACGAGCACCCCCTATACTACTACCATACGGCTGCGTTTCTTCCACTGCCTCCCCACCCACGGCCTTCTGGTCCAGTAGATCCTGTGCATCTTGCACAGTAAGTGATCCTCCAAGCTGTACACGTGTT
This sequence comes from Podospora pseudoanserina, assembly GCF_035222485.1. Classification (NCBI taxonomy): domain Eukaryota; kingdom Fungi; phylum Ascomycota; class Sordariomycetes; order Sordariales; family Podosporaceae; genus Podospora; species Podospora pseudoanserina. The sequence goes on along the minus strand of NC_085920.1, from coordinate 8,774,833 downwards.
CTTTTTGCTCTCCGGCGCTTGCTTAAGGCCTCGTTAGCCTTACGCAGTGAAGCGTTCTCTGCACGAAGGAGAGCCACCTGGTGTATTATAGCCGTTATACTCTTAGTAAGCTAGTCTACCGCAGTTAATATTGAAGTCGGGGAGCTATTTTGATGGTTGGTAATGCGAGTCTTGATAAGCGTTAACTGTGAGTTGGCTTCTCGGGGGTTTTATGGTGTCTGGAACACCCAAGGTTGTGGAGTGCCGGGCTATGAGGCCGGGGGTATTGGCGTACGAAGCTTTATATCTAGCTTAGAAAGCACCCTTTCTAGATCGTACGGTATAAGGCCAGCACCCGCAAAGCCACCCTGTATATTCTTCTCCGTTATAGAGGCGAAGAAGGCCTCGCGGAAGGTATAGAGGAACTCGACCTTGCTTATGTGGTTGATATGCGCGCGCATTAAGTCCTCGGTCTGGCGACCGTACGCCTGTTTTAACGGCCTAAAGCAGCTAACATCGAGTAGCTGGAGGAGGTGGGAGGAATGTGGAGGTATATAGAGCGTAATAATATTATTCTGCTAGTAGTAGCGCTCGAATCCGGTCGAGTAGTGGCTTTCGTGGCCGTCGAGGATCAATAACCGGTATTTGCCCTTTATACGGGACGCTGTATGATAGTCGAAGTGTTTGATCTAATCTAGGCCTACTGCATTGGTAGTCTAGCCATTATTGGTGGTTGCGATGCGCTAGTCGGCCGGGAGGTTATACTCGGTATACTAGTTAGCGAGGTGGTATTGCGTAGCTAAGATAATAAAGGGAGGGATAGCCTAGCCGAGGGTATTAACTCCCTGAATTACGGTCGCCCATTTACGGTTGCCAGGCTAGGCTAGTTTCGCCTTGCTAAGGCCGTCCGAAGTCGTAACCACTATACCCGCGAAGATAATGCCTATCATAAACCCAGTCTCGTCGAAATTATAGATATTATTATCTATAATACTGTACTTGGCCTTGGTGTTCCATACGAGCGTAAACCACTCGGCAATGACCTTTGGATCCCCGCACTTAGCCCTCTGGTAGTCGTATCTACGCGTAAAACGCGTACGGAGCTGTGGGTGGCGTTTAACGAAGTTATGGGCCCAGCGTTTGCCAACAGGAGGCGCGTCGCGTACACGTAGTAGTTGGTTGGCCATATCTTCCATACCACTTAATCTAGGTGGGAATGCGCGTGCAGATAGCTCAAAGATATACTGAACTATCGTCTCCTCCTCCAGATCCGTCAGATTACGTGAGTTGGCTGGAATATCGCGTCGTGCAGGCTTACCAGCGCGTCGGCGATGGAGGGTAGTATAAGGCACAGAATAGAGCCTCGCTGCAGCTTTGAGGCTTAGCTTAGGGTCATTTTTAAGGGCTTCAAGTGCAAGAACAACTTTTGCCTCAACTAGAATCGAAGACATCGTGGTATGGTGGAGGAAATTGATGTTGCAGGTAGACAGCTATATCGCGTGCGAAATCGATCCACTCGCTTATCCGATCCGCTCGCTTATCAAATACGTTAACTGCACAAAGTCAGCTCAGAGGTGAAAACCAGATTAGAAAGGATAGGGAGAAGTCCCCAGAACAGTCTGCAGAGTCAAGCAAGAAGGCGAAGAAGAAGGATTATAATCTTGAAAGGAGCTCAAAGTCAAAGAGAAGGTAATAAATGTCCAAAACAGCCCAAAGAGTAAAACAGGGGACAAGAAGGCCTAAGGAGTAATGCCTTACGAAGCGATAATGGTTATATCTCGCTGTCGGTTTTATTTAGCTCAATGTTGAGGATAGGAAGAAGTAAGTTACTTCTAGGTAGGTCAAAGTTGAAACGGACAAAATATATATGTAGAGTTGGATGTAGGCATGCAGATTGACGATAATGGCTCAATACGTCTGGCTGTAATTTGCCCACTGCCAATTATTAGAAGAGTTCTTTGTCCAAAAATGTTTATGCTGAGGCTGGCAATTCTGATTACAAGGTGAAAACGCTCGTTGCCTGCTCGCCATCAGACTTTTTGTGGAACCGTCCTGTACACCCCTTTCAGTCATCCTCTGGGACCTGTTTCTGTGTCCGGATCTTCTACGTGGTTACATTACTTGCCTCATGGCTTCGATCTATCCCCACAGTCTGGATGTTTTCCGCGATTCCGCTGACCACCTTTGAAAGCTTCTTGATGTTCTTCCAAAAGCCCGGTAACTTCTACATCGCCAAGATCCCAAGAAGTATATGTGCCCTTCGTTCAATACCGGTAGGTACCGTATCTGAACAATTGTCGAGCCAATCTGTAGGTCGGATCATATGCAAAACGCATGTACCGCTTACCCGCAGCATCATCAAAGATCCTTTTGACGGTTTTGTCGTTCTCCGTGGTAGCAAGGTCCAAAGGTTTGATCAACATGCCGATCTTCGCCGTCGTCATTCTACCTACTTCTCGTATAGTTATAATTTCAAAGGTGGGTATACCAGCGGTTCGCGCATCATGAAGGCGGGAGCAAAAATGCCAGAATCCCAGTCTAGGATTGCTTCCAAGTTAGTAACAGCCTGAGCTGAATTTGTCATGGATGTACGGTATATATCTTCAGGCAGACAGATGGGCAGATGCAGCAATCTAAGAACACGATCTTGCTTCTTTTGGCTTGTGCAATCTCTCTCTTCGGATTGGCACTGTGGTCCCAACCCTTCGGACTCGGGATCGGATAAGCCGGGCTACATACTGAGAGGGGTTGCTGCACGACCCCTGCAAAATCACATCACCAAGTAATCAATAGTTTAGGGCTAAATGCTATTCGGAATAAAAGTCCCGGAAATGCAATCTTGGTTGGTATCCCAGAAGGAAGCAATGCAGTTTCATAACGATGCTGTTGGCTCTGCCTCCCTGTATATTGGATGCACTAGTCACGGTGTCAGCGGTTCGTAGTGACATCGTCCCTCGCCAGAGCTACTATTTTGCGTTAGCGCTTTGCGACAGGTCCTTGATACCATCCATACCTTCAATATACTCCCGTATGGGACATATGCGTACCATCCCTTCATGCCGAGAAGCTCTCAGGACTTAAAAGAGGCCTCTACGTGCCCAGAAGTCAGAGTGGTTCATGTGTTTCGACGCGCCTTTAATTTCTCTCCAACAATGAGGTCTCAGTTGCTCTCTCTTACTGTTTGGTTGCTCGCTCACAAAGTCGTTGGGACTGCTCTAGGGAAAGCTCCGGAATTTGCGACCGTCGTCACGCCCAGAACTGTTCTGGCGAATAGCTATGATTTCATCATTGCTGGCGGGGGGATATCTGGGCTAACTGTTGCTGATAGACTGTCAGAGGACCCATCAGGTAGGTTTGTCAGTTCATCAGAAGCGACTATCAGTGGAGATTTGCTAACGCACAACAACAGTCAAGGTCTTGGTTATCGAGGCCGGCATTTTCGATCAGGATGAAGACAACATCTTGATTCCAGGACAGTTTTTCACCCCGTTCCCATTCCAGTACATGTATCTTCCGTTGCCCAGCGTTCCACAGACGGCGTTGAACAACAGGTCATTCAATGTGCCGGCTGGGAAGGTGGTTGGTGGTGGCTCGGTCCTCAATGCTATGGTGTATGTGAGACCTGGAGCAGAGGAGCTTGATGCATGGGAGCTTCTGGGCGCAAAAGGATGGAAATGGAACGATTTGCTTCCCTATTACAAGAAGGTCAAGTTTATCGACAGCAGGCGGTTGGATGTCTTGTTAATATTGATGACAGAGCGAAAATTTCACCGCTCCAGATCCTGCATATGCAGCTGCTGCGAACTTTTCATTTGATCCCTCTGTTCATGGGACAACCGGGCCAGTGCAGGCTTCATTTCCGAGCTTCCACTTTGAAGGAAGTGGTTAGTGACTATTATTTCCTTGTTTTTGTTTCCTTGGCTGACAATGATAGGCATTTGGTTTGAGGCCGCAATCTCATCAGGCCTTCGTGCTGGCGGTGATCCACATGCTGGTGATGGCTCAGGCGTAGTCTATGTCCCCTCCGTTACCTCTGGGACCACAAGAACTAGAAGCCATGCTCGACTGAACCATTTCACACGTGTCCAGCCGAGATCAAATTACCACATCCTAGCCGGGCATACCGTTGCCAAAGTGCTGTTCGATAACACCAAGAAGGTGACTGGGGTTGAATATCTACCAACTGGAGGCGGGGAGCGTCTTACAGCTCAAGCCACAAAGGAGGTTCTCCTTGCGGGAGGCGCCGTGCATACACCTCAGATCCTGCAGCTTTCCGGAATTGGTCCAAAGAAGGTTTTGAACAAGTTCAATATCCCAATCGTGGTCGAGCTTCCCGGCGTAGGAGCCAACTTTCATGACCAACCTAGCATCATCATTCCATACAATGGCACGTGTGTACCTCTCAGTTTACCTTGTTACTTGAGTGCTAACTTGAACCTGGCAGTCACCAACAACATCTCGCCAAACGTGGGAACCCTAAACTCGGATCCAGTCTACGACGCTGAGCAGCGAGCTCTTTACGATGCAACTCGCCAAGGTCCTTACCAGCTTACTCGTGGTCTCAGCACCAACCTTGCGCTCCCTCCCCTCTGCAACGCAACTTCTGACTGCAAATCCATCGTCTCTGCGGCTCGCAGAACCAACCCCTTTCGATACCTTCCTGATGATACCCACGCCACCGTCAAAGCAGGCTACGCTCTTCAACGCGAAATCATTCTTCGCCAACTGGAAGGCCCCAAGACTCCCGTGTCGATGATTCATTGGGATACCGCCAACTCCGTCAGGATGTACTTCTTCAAGCCTCTGAGCAGGGGGACTGTTCAGATCAACTCTACCAATCCACTCGAGTGGCCACTGATTGACTTTCGCACAAACGTTGATCCCATTGACGAGGATTTGATTGTGGCCTCGTTCCTCAAAAATAGACACATCATGTCTCAGCCCAGCATGACTGCGTTGAATCCCCTTGAGGCCGCACCGTTTAGCAACGACATCACTGATAAGAATATTCTCAAGCAAATACTGAGAGGGGTCACTGAGCCGTCGAGTGCCCATCAGTGCTGCACGGCAGCCATGATGCCGAGACTACTGGGCGGCGTGGTGAACTCCAAAATGAAGGTGTATGGCGTCAGGGGCTTGAGGGTGATTGATACGAGCTACTGGCCTATTGTCTTGACTGCTGCACCTACAGCCACGACTTATGCTTCCGGCGAGAAGGTACGCAATGCTTTCCCTCTCTGGCAAAAGGGTTTCAGGACTGACCGAAGACACAGATTGCGGACGCTATCAAGGCGGAATATGGGTTACAGAGTCTCTAATGACCGCTGGAAAGGAGGAGCATGATTAGCATGTCGGTATTGCTTTGTTATATTTCCAGATAGGTACTGCTGCCTTTCATGCGGTTATTTCTACAGTCCATCCCCACCATTCATGTGCGCCATGACGCTTCCGGCAAACCATAAAAATGCTACCATAAAGCCCCCAATAGCAAAGCCTCCTTGCACATCCCCTTGATTAACAAGTGTGGCCCAGACCACCGCTGTGAAAAGGCTGAGTCCGAACCCAATGCAGCCATAGAGAAGCATAGCCGGCCAGTTCATGCCCTCTTGAAGGTACAGGCCCCAGCCTAACCCAACCCCGTTTATTGGACAAGGCTTTAGTGGGTTGTCAACCTTTTTGGGCACTCGTCTGAAGAGAATCGGCAAAGGCTCGGCGTGCGACGGATGAGAAAACAGATGCATGAGGTGATTTGCTCCAATTGGTGGTATGTGTTCTGCCGGCTGGGGATTGTAAACATACGGGTCTGTATCTTGGGGAAGAGATGGAGAGTGGCAGATGTCCACAAGCTCTTGAATCGAATACAGCTCTAATTTGACAAAGTCTATGGCTTGTACTCTTCTGAGCTGGCCCCATAACCATCTTCCACCCGAACGTGCTTTGAGATACTGACGCCGGAGGAGTTGGAATAATTCCTGATCGGAGTTGATCTGGCAAACCTCGGGTTGAGCGAGTCTTGTTGCAAATCGGAGAAAAGGAACACAAAGAAAAAGGAAGAGGTGTGTAGTATAGGGTGCCTGCTGTGACGACTGCGCGCAGGGATTGTCGAGTTCAAGGCTCATGTTGCCACGCGAAGACTTGTGCTCTGGTAAAAGAGGGTACTGAAATTTGCGAAAGATTTGTGTTGTCCCGGTCCACATCTGAAACAGTACCCTGGCAAATGAATTTGGGTGGCTTCTCGGGGTATTTTGAGCATCTAGGTTATCATACTCCAGTTCAGGCTGTTTGGTGTTTTGGTATCGTAATTCGGCTTCAAGCTGTTTGACTGCCCCAGGCACAATTTCAGTAAAATCATCGTAAAGGTTCCTCCTGCATTTCTGAAGGTCACAAATCAGTAAATACCAAGGGTGTGTACAATTGCCAGCTCAAACTCACACAGGTCCATGTTATTCTCGTCTTCCCGTCTTCCAGAGGCTTTTGCCTTAGTTTTGACACCATGTTGCTTATCTTGGTGGTCATAAATTCCCAGAAGCTTTGTTGGACGACCTTCGGACACTGTCGGTTGACAAATGCTTTAACATTAGACTGCAAGTGCAGAACTGGGTCCGTTTCGAACAAAAATACCTCGGCAACAGCAGTGACCACGTCGAAGGGTTCATCTGCGGGCCCGCTATCACCTTGGTCATAATCTCGCCTTGCACCGATATTCTAACCGATTTCTTGATCTTCAATGATGTCATTATTTGTAGCAGAACTGTCGTCTGTCCATGTCTTGCAATGAGCCTCCGTAATTCTCCGAGCAATATCCCTCCGAGATCTTCTGACGAATCTAGCGGTATCCAGCTTCACTTGCTTCTCCGGTCGATCTTTTGTGTTCAAGGCCAGATTCAAAAGGTCGATAGCATACAGCTCGAGAAACCGGGCTATGTTGTGGTTGCTTTTCAAACAAGAGCGCCGACAGTTGCACCATGTGTGACCACAGGAATTGAAGGTCTTGAAAATGAAGGAGGCGGTGAAAGATGGTCTCAATTGCGTCCGGGTCGACGGAGCTCACGGTAGATGGCACGGAGATGATGCTATCCGGATCCGAGACTCTTGATTCGGCATCTGAATCTTCCAAGTCGTAGTGGACTGGTGTTTCAATCCAGGCAAAGTCGTCAGATATCCCGGGACGCTTTGCCACTGACTCAGGGCTCAAGGACGTAGCCACAATGCGGATGGGGCTCGCGATAGAGGGCTGGATGCTCTGGTCCAAACCAGTCTCATCCGATTCCTCCACTTGCGGGAGGGGCACGGGGGACCTCTCTTGTCGCCGCAACACGCTCGGGAATATAGCTGATTCACACCGAATCCAATATCACTGCTTAACACGAAGAACCAAGTTTGCACATCTGGTCACATTCAAAGGTACTAAATTGAGCTTTCGAAAGATAGAGTTGATATAACTAAGCAGAGAGTTGGATCTATGAACGCCTGATTACCAATCTTATCCCTTACTAAACAACATGGCATTCTGCAGTCCGGCAGGATAGACATTTGCCAATTTAACATCTGGTAACTGACAACAAGCTGGAACTAGTCAAAAACGTCGACCGCATACCTGATATTTCTCATCCCCTCAAACCACTTTGCAATCTCCCCCTCCTTTGCCTCGTCACCAAGCACAATCCTTCCCAAGGCACTTCTCACACCATCTCCGACTGCCCGACTGCCACAAACGTACACTCTTGCACCATTGTCCCACAGCTGCTTCACTTCGTCTTTGTAGTTCAGAACACTGTCACCGACGTATTCCCGGTCATTCTGTCTGCTATAAGCCCTTGTCACTTTCACAATACCATCAGCCTCCCACTTCTCAAGCTCGTCACAATAAAGGTCATCCCAGTCGGGGTGCCGGCAGCCAAAGAAGAGCAACGCTTTGCCGAGTTTATTACCCTGAGATGCTAAGGCCGCCCGCTCTTGAATGAAACCACGGAAGGGGGCTATGCCCGCTCCGGCGGCAATCATCACCAACGGGGTCTCGACATTGGAGGGCAGGTGAAACGACGAGTGTGATTGCCGGACAGAGATAAGAAGTCTATCCCCCTGCCTTAGGGCAGACAGATATGACGTAGCGACACCTGTGAACAAATTGGCGGGGTTGGCCAATGACTGGCCGGAGAGGAGGGTGTAAGTGAGAGTAGCCTTGGAAGGCGATGCCAAAGGGGAAGAGGAAATCGAGTACTGCCTCACTCTCATCGGGGGGAGGAGTGAGAGGAATGTGCCGAAGGGAAGAGAGATGGAAGGATATCTGTCGAGAATGTCCAATAATGATAGCCGAGGGGTGATGATGGTTGAAGTGTAGAGCTCGGGGTTCGTGGAAAGAGCAGACAGTGCTGCTTTGTCGGCTGCAGCTGAAGTGAAGTTGGAAAGTGTTTGTACGCCCTGGAAAAATGTCAGTCAATTAGAAGCAAAGGATGAAGAATAGAAACGGGCGTACTCTCTTGGTGACAGGTTGCAACAGCTCAACGTAAGAGCCAAGCACCTCGTGGACTGGCACTGGTACTCCAGTTGGAAGCGTCGTCTTCTTACCCTCAGCCCCACCGGCAACCGTGATATGGCTATCCCAAGCCAACCCAAACTTTCTCATCACCCGGTTGATACTCTCTTTGGGATTCACCGGCAACACGGCCAGATAGTCCCCAGCGCGGTATGTCATGCCTTCCGGAAGCTGGACTTCGAGATGCTTCTTTGGAACCCCATTTCCCTTGGTCAGAGTCTTTTCCTCCACCACTACAGCCTCCTCGACATCTTGCCTCAAATTCGAAGCACGAGGGGTTGAGAACTGAACCTCAAGAGCCTGTTGCCTGCCACCACCCACAGCAGAACCGTATTTTGACTTGATGGCAGGCCAGAACACGTCGTCTTCCCATTGCTCAAAGTCGGTGAACATCTCACCTTGGGAAACATCTGTCAGACCGAGATCGCAAATAGGGGTAGCGCCCTTTTGTTCAAGAGTGTGGTAGACTAGACGAGGGATTTTGTGGAAGGTGTTGGCCCAGTCGCGGTGGCCACAGCCAAAGACGGCAAAAGAGGTTCCTTTGAGGGAGGATGTGTCAGGCAAGTCTTTGATCCAGGTGACAAAATCGGTGGCATTATCAGGCGGTTCTCCTTCGTAAGACGCAGTGATGAAAGCAACAGGGCTGGCGTCATCTTTGGGGAGCTGGTTTGCTGCTGCATCAAGCGCATCAATGATTGTTGCATTGTATCCGTGTGAAGGGGCGTCCATGGCCAGCCTCTGGGCAAGCGCCTCACACGTGCCAGTGTTGGATCCGTAAAAAATGTTGAGCTGCTTGAGCTGTGTCCCTTTCTCTGTCGCTTGGGCGTGCGGGTGTTTCGAAAGTGTGCTCTTCTCCAAAAGGCTGCCGTTCAGTTGTCTCTCCAGCTCGGTAGGCGTCAACCCGTGCCTCAGCTTGGCTTTCATCTCAAATCCCTCAGGCTTGGTGGTCAGAGTCTCTTTAATCTTGAGCTCGTAGGACGGATCCGACATCTCAAAGTCAAAGTTCTGCACCAGCATTGCCATTATGACCATGGCTTCTTGCCAGGCGAACGCGCGCCCTATGCATCCTCGCTGACCATTTCCAAAAGGCTTCCAAAACCCAGGATGTTCTTTGCTGAGCCGATCAAAATTCTCATCGAGCATCCTCTCAGGAATGAATTCGTCAGCTGTTTCGCCATAGACCGCTTTGTCTCGATGCGATCTCGCCAGATAGAGAAGAACGACCTGACCCTTGGCGATTGCCCATTTTCCCCCGATAACTGTGTCTTCGAGAGCCTGAACGCCGTACGAAGGAATGGTCGGACATAGTCTGAGCGTCTCTCGAAGAATGGCAGTAATGTATGGCAACTTTTTCATGTGCTCGGCCGTAATCGGTCCTCGACCGATCACCTCGTCGACCTCCTGGCGGGCCTTCTTCAGTGTCTCTGGGTTCTTGAGCAGCATCACAAACGCAAAGCTCAACATGCCACTTGTGGTCTCGTGGCCTGCGATCAAAAAGGTGATGAGGTTGTCGATGATAGCCCCGTCATCCAATTTCTCGCCTGTCTTCCTGTCCACGCCATCCAGCATTGCCGACAACAAGTCTTTTCTTCCGTTTGGATTCGCTCTCCGAGCATCGAGAACTGATTGAGCAATGTCCCTCAGGGTCTTGATGTCAGCAAAGTACTTGTTGCTTGACCAGAAAAATAGACTGGACAAGAAGTTGCCCTTGAGGGATCGGTTTCCAGACTCGGTCAAGAAATTGGCCATTGCGGTAATGAAAGGATGCAACTCGTCGTGATAGTAAGAGTTGAATCGGAAATTCATCGAACACAGGGCAATGGTGTCGAGGGCAAGTCGGGTGAAGTCTTCACTGACCGCAATGGATTTCTCGGGGCCGTGGCGAGCCCACTTCATGACAAGCTGGGCAGCCAATTCGTGCATCTCGGGAAACATTTCTTGGATGGGCACCGGCCCGAAAGCAGGGGTTAGGACGCGGTGGGCGATACCCCATACTGGTTCTTCTGTCGGGGTGGTGAAAATCCCGGCGGGAACGCCATTGCGGAGTTGCTCGAGGTCAGCAATGATAGGCTTCTTGAAGCGTGTTTCATCGGAGACCTCATGGACGAGGGCTGCTGTTGTCTACAATTCCATGGTCAGGGCGCTTTGCTTATAAACTAGACGTGCATCAAGGACCTTACAACAATGGCGGTTGTTCCCCAAGGTAGCACGAGGCGGTAGATTTCGCCATATTGATCAGTAAACTTATCAAGGGACTTGAGGGTGCTGCTGGTATCAATCTGCAGTACATTCCCCACAATGGGGTATGCGCGGGGACCCTATTGATGCATTGGGTATCAGTAACAACCAACCTGAACGTTTTCTCAAAGGAGTGACCCAGAAACCAACACCAAGAGGGGAAAAAGGAATATATCGTACCGGTAAAGGAAGGCCCCCGAGAGCCATGGTTTCTTTCTTACGGGGAAGACAACAACGGACTCAAGCTGAAGTTAAAAAGTGAAGATTAAGGCAGAAGGTCCAAGCTATAAGTAGGCTTCACCGCCGGCTATGAAATCAGTCGCATGGGCATGATCAACGGTCTCATCAGCGCAGGCTTACACAGTCAGTTGGTCAACAGTCGGAAGGATGAAGCCTTTGCATGTGTTGTGCGACTTAACATTAGTGTCAATTCGTGTCGGCAGACAAAGACGCGTAGGTCAACGGGGCACGCGGGATCCGTGACTATGTTGGTACGGGACAAAAAGGGGAAAAGGCCGAATCTTGGCAATGTAAATACCGTCGGCTTTCGTGGAAACCACAGCATGATCCGAAAAGCGGAGAAACGCAATGCACCGTTGGGCAGTGCTGTAGTGCCAAGTGTTTAGTAATTGTTTTCTGGTGCGTCAGTTCCTTGCGCGGGAGACGGCGAGCTCGACCGAAATAGGCGAGTTAACCAATCAGGTGTTAAGAAAGCTGGTCAGTTACCTACGAGGAGGCGGTGTATCTAGTTTGCCGAAGGAGCAAGTTGAAAGTTCCAATCGCCGACAGAGATACGGATAATGGATACCTAATCAGTCTGTCCTTTATAAGCATGCAAAGCGGAAGGAAGCTGGATTCAAGACATGGAGGAGATTGGGACATTGGGTACCTTCTTGTTACTGGTGTGCAAATCTCAGGTGGGCACAAACACCGCATACTAGCGCTCTGCTGACAACTACTGACTCTCGAGCCCCTGAACCCCTCAATCCTGAACCCTAACCCGGTACCAACTATGACAATGCGCATTTGTCTACTTTCAAAGCTGTGTAGAAACCTTGTTCGCAGGTACCAAGGCTTTGACGGGGCGGGATTTAGACATCATAAAGTTCTGGTATTGAGAGTCTCATTAGTAAGATAATCCGAGCAACATCTAACAGCCGTGACATCTATCCCCCGCCATCTTTTCTAGAAGTTAGCGCCATGGCACCTTGATATCCAAATAGACAATAACGAGAAACACCAACGCCGATTCGTATACGTGCTATCCCATGCCCCCATTTCATATCCCTGATATCATTCCCAATGCGCAACTGCCACGCTCTAGAAAGCGTTCTATTCAGCCACGATACCTTTATAAGCCGTGTCCCTATCATTATGCGTGCTCCAGCTGTGCCTGTGATCCTGCCAAATCCTGCCCCAACAACACTTCGATTTTCTTCATTAGATCCTTGATGCGGAAAGGTTTAGACACAACATCGTCCATTCCGCTCTTTCTCGCAGTGGCCACTTGCTCGTCTCGCACGTTGGCGGTTACTGCAATGACAGGAACGTGCTTCCCTTTGGTCACCTTTCCTTCCTGTTGCCACTTGCGAATTTCCCTGACGCAAGTTAGGCCATCCATGTTGGGCATTTCCAAGTCCATGAGTATGACGGATAGATCCTGGCCCGGGTTCTCTTCAGAGGTCCGACAAAAGTGCGTCTTCTCAAGAAAGGCCAGCGCTTCCAAGCCATCATTCGCAACGCCGACCGTATTGCATCCATACTGTTTGAGTTGCCTTACGAGAACCCTTTGATTGATGAGGTTGTCCTCAACGACCAAAATATCAAGCTGCTTCGGGTCGAATGTTGATGAAACGTCGGATGCAATTCTTGAAAATGGCTGCGGTCGTGCCGGTGCTGCCTCGGGTGCCATAGAACCAACTAGGCTCGCGCCCGAACTGAATTCGGCGGAGGAAACTCCAGAATATCCTTTGCCCTCCTGCTTGACAGCTTCACTGCTGAGCAAAGAGGTATTTCGTTCGCCTACTGGATGCAAGTGTCTTTCCATTGGCCCAACCGCTGCGAGGAAAGCATCCTCCTCTTCGCGTGATACAGGAGAGGGGGCGGCTCTCCTCACCTTGACAAAGAAACCAAAGACACTCCCCACCCCTGCTTCCGACGCCACTCCAATCTGCCCTCCATGAAGCTCAGCCAGTCGTTTGGAAATGAACAATCCTAGTCCACTTCCGCCGTACTGTGCATGAGTCCGTGGGGAGGCTTGCTTAAATCGCTGAAACAATATCTGCTTCTCTTCGTGCGTTAAGCCACAGCCACTGTCCTGCACATGGAAATACAAATATAGCTCGCTGGATTGAACTGGTACTGTCGCATCGGGCATCTCATCCTCCGGTGACAGAGCCGATGTTTTCGAGTCAACGTATCCACCAGCTGCCTTGAACGATACAGGAACATACTGAAACCCGGGGATCAGGCGGGCATCTGGAGGATTCAAAGATGCATCCAATGCAACTGTGATCAGCCTCTTGTCTTTGGCAGGCGCAGTGAACTTGATGGCGTTGGTGAGAAGGTTGATGAGAACCTGGAGGACGCGGCTCGGGTCCATGGCTACCCAGTCCACACTGAGTCCGGTAAGAGAGGTCTCCCGGATGTCGAAAGAAACCTCAATCTTCTTCGCCTGTAACTCGGGCTCAAACATTTTGACAGCCCGTCGCAGCAAAAGCTTCGGTTGACAGGGGACAGGCGTCAAAAGCAACAAGTTTGAATCCAGTTTCGAGATGGTAAGGATGTCGTCCACGATGGATTTTTGGTGCTGCACGCACAATGCGATGGTTTGAGCGGCATCTATACAGGACTGGATGGTTTGTGACGTGACTGAACTAGCGTTCCCAATTCCTCGATATGTCGCTTCTGTGCCCTGATATTGATTGTCTCCGGCCCCCAAGGCCGATAAAATATCGTCGGCACACTGCAGAATGGCTGTGAGGGGGTTCCGCATCTCGTGCGAGGTGATGTCAATGAATTCATTCTGCTGTCTCCTTGTCTCTTCGGCCTCCTGGAGCCGACGATTCTGCAAACCTTGGGCCCATTTGAGATGTGAGATATCTGTGATGGAACCCATTACGGATCTCACCGTGCCATCATGAGATAACTCAGCATGGGCACTGAACAAAACCCAGGAATCCATTGGTTCATTCGTTTCCAACGCTGGGTTAATCCGCGGCTTCCTTAACTTCAACTCTCCCGACCAAGGCAAGTGATCCTTGACCAGACGCTCCCAGCCTTCTCTCATCGTATTTGCGCTTTCTTCAACCATGATATCCAGCCACGACATCTCGTACTGGCTGCTGTTATCTCTGGTGTGGCCCGTCATCTCGAAAAACCGATCGTTGGCCTCGCGTAAAACACCCTCGGGGCTGATGAGAAACATTCCGAGGGGAGAAAGCTCAGTCATGCGTCTGTACCTGCTGGCTTGCAAATTCAACTGCTGTGTCAACTGCTCCTTCTCCAATGCAGCTGCTTCCGCTGCATCCCTGCTACGCCGAGTCTCATCCTCGAACAGGATCACGGATGCCAAAGAGGTGGCCAGCTGTCGATTAAGCATGCTGGTAAAAGCCTTGTATTCGTCATTGTACGGCCGGCGAGGGTTTACGCCCAACACCAAGAAGGCAAGCACCGCATCCCCATTAGTCGGCCGGACAGGAAAAATGACAGCTTCCCGGCAGGGATCCCCAAAACCGCGCCAATTGATACCCTCGAGGAGGACTTCAGGCAATGTCCCATCTCGTGTGTGAAGCAGGGTTGGTTCTCTGGTGCGCATGGCTTCGCGGAAGGATGGCACAAACCCTTCGCGGCTCCGCTTGAGATCAAGATGCGTCGGGGCTGCCATGTGCCCATCAGGGACTCCAATGGATCCTTCGAGATGGCATGTCTTGAGCGAAATGGTGCTGCCTGAAGACATGGAAGAGTGGTCGTTGTCTTCGCCTTCTCCATCGCCCACCGAGTAGAGCAACGCAAAAGGGACATCGCGTTCATTGTCTTGCAGACCTTCCAAGACAAACTTCCAGAATTGCTTAACAGCCTTGGCTTGGGCTGTTCGTTCGCCAATTTTGTTGATGGTATGCATCCTCCGGCGGTTGATGACCTGTTTCGTTGTCTCGAAAGGTGCGTTGTAAAAGCCGAGAATTCGGTCGGTGCCCCCATACATCGGAGTAAAAGACCAAGAGAAGAAGGTCTCTTCAAGTAGGCCATGCCTGTCAATAGGCAAGTAATCATCCTCCTTGCGCACACTTATTCCTGTTCGGGCACATTCAGCGAAAATGGGGCGAAGGTAGTCCCAGAGCTCAGAAAAAGGACCGCTGAACCCGGTGCCCATCAGAGAAGGGTGCTTGTTGCCAGCCACCTCGGTGGCGTAGGCTTCATTGTACAGCATTGTCAGCTCGCTGCCCCAGAACAGAGCGGCCGGGTGAGGGTTGTTCATGCAGAGGTTGGCCGTCTGTTTGAATTCTGGCGACCATTTCTCCATTGGACCCAATGGCGTGATGGCCCAGTTGACGGTCCGGGCATATTGAAGATGAGCTGAGAGTACCCCTCTCGGCTCAGGACAGGTCCAGTCGGCAACTGACTTCTCTGGTGCAGCCAAGGTGATGGATGCGGATGATTTTGTGGTGTCGTCAGAACTTCCCGCCGGGGTCTGTCGTGTTGAAAAGAACGACTTTGGAGGAGGCCGTCCCGACTTTTGCTTGGAGTACCTAACGGCTATTGTCGTTCCTGATACGGGGAGACTCGTGTCTGTTGGGCGTTCTGACGGTGGCGCTTTTTGTGATGCGGCCTTGAGGCTGTGTTCTGCGACAAAGCCGCCTGTCGCAACTTCAGCTGGTGCTCCAGAGGACAGGTCACCAACGGGACTGGCAACTTCAGCAGCGCGCCACAAGCGGTTCCCACTGATGAGGCGCCATCGCTTCCTAACGGTAGAGCCGGTCCAGAGGAGGTCGCCATAGAGAAACGAAAGTGGAAAGACGTCCTTGGAGTCGTCATGAGTCGTCACGCCGGTGGCCCATCGCTTGAACTCATCGAAGGAGGCATCCTGAGGCTCTTGCTCTGGCGGTAAGCCCTGAGCGTCGAGACCGATGAGGCCATCGTAAAGTTGTTCGTACAGTCGCAGGGCAGCGTTGCAGAATACGGGGAGCAGGACTTTGGCTCTGGCAGTGGGGCTGCTGGTGGAATCGATGGGAGTGATCGGCAGGGGGTCGTCGGGGTCGAGATCCAAAACAAAAGTCGGACGGGAATCAACGTCCAAGACTTCTTTGATGCTCTCGAGCAAGTCCAGATCCTCTGTAGCTGTGGTGGATGCGTCGTCTGTTCCACAGGCGGGAGGTAACCGTGGCGTCTGGTGACTCGGCTCACTGAACTCTGCTGTCCCACCCGCTCCTACTGCCGCTGACAGAGTCGTTCCGGCTCCCATTTGACTCGGGCAGCCCAGGCCTCAGTGTGCACGAGAGCTTTGTTCCTCGCAGCGAGGTCCCGTGTGCGAGATCAGTTCGCAGTTTTCGGCAGATTCCGTACGTTGAGCGGAGGAAGTTGGGTTGCGTCAAAAGACGCGACCCAGCGGTCTCGTCGAGGTTTGGCGATGAAATGCCAAGCTTACCCGCCTGCCTTGTTTCAGTTGTTTGTACGATCTCCGATCTGCTTAGTCAGGTTTCCTGGGAGCGGGACGCCGATCCGATACCACGTCTTCCGATACCCATTATGTGTTCGTCCGGACGGGATGGAGCGGGTCTTTCTGCAGCCAACGCAACCAAAATGATCTACCTTGATACTAAGCCGGTGTGCCCAGCACCCCACATTTGCTGTCCTCAAAAAGCTCAAACCGGAGAGAATGTTACGGATAGGCTTTTGGTTCTCAGATGGTCCAAGCTTCTGTCTCGCAGTGGCACATCCCATTGACATACCGCTTTTAGCAACGTTCGACACTGTGAAGACTTCTGCCTGCCTTAAACAGACATCGTGACATCTAAACCGCACTCTAAACCGCACTCGCAACCCACTTCACCCTCCTTAGTCAAGCCTCCCTATCATCATCAAATCACAGCACTAACTATGAATAACCTCCTAAAGGCAAATCGTAATGCCAATCTCGCAAATTTCACATGTTATACTGTACAACTTTGAACGCCTCATTGTCCCAAGTTACCTACCTAGGTTGGTGGGTTTTGTGGTCGTACGACATGCGGGATACAAAGAGAAAATGACATCTCTCCTACTAGCAGGCAAAAGCTTCGACCGTTTTACATTCTCCAAAGCTACCTTAAATGGACATAACACAGAGATCCTCACCTAGTCATTGGGTACGCATGGGAGAGACACAGATGCCCTTTTAGAGCACTTGGTTCATTTCGGTACCACCACACAGGCGCAAGTTTGTTCGCCATCTCTGGTCGTCAGCTGAAACGCTGGTTACAAATCACAAAAGCCATTCTTGCAGATGATCAAATCGAATCCACAGTCTGAATCCTCCTGGCAGCTCAAGCCTATTATGAGCATCAGCAACCTATCTGTTAAAAAAGGCAGAAAACAACGTACCGATACAAGAGAGTGGGTTGTCTCCACAATTTGGCCCTGGTCTGCTTGTTGGCGTTGGACGAGGCGGTACTGCTGTGCTTCTGCTGCGAGTTACAGTCGTCACGATGGGAGGAACTGTAACCCGACGTGTACTTGTGCTCGTGCGGGTAATAACCGGGGGCAGTGTGACCGTGACACGGCGAGTACTGGTGATACGCGTGAAAACCGGCGGGTATGTGACCGTGGCTCTGCGCGTGGACGTGCTTATGCCACCGGAAAGAGGATTGCAACGACCTGCACGGCAGATCAGGTCTCCGTCGCAGTCATTCTCGTCCTCGCACCTGTCACCTGAGAGACCGTTAGTATTAGCTGCCAAGAGAGAAAACCCAGGGGTCCAGGGTAAGTAGATACCAATGCAATGTCCGGTCCAAGCGCAAGCTGGTTGAGCAGGTGAGGTAGGTCTCACGGTAGGGGTTGGATAAACGTATATGGTTGTTGTGCGGATGATTGAGCCTTGTCCACCGCCACGAGAGGAGCTCTGGGTAGGGGGATTCGCACATCTTCCTGAGCGACAGTACAGATCCCCGTCACAGTCAAGCTCAGAGTCGCATTCGTCACCTGGCAACTTGTCAGTCTCTATACAGTGAAAGTTGAAAGAATAGGCAAAGGTATACCAAGACAATGACCTTCCCACACACACGCTGCTCCACCACCGCCGCCGCGCTGTCTGGCAGCGAGTTGGGCCTCAGCCTGTAGGCCGAACGCAAGCAACGCCGAAAGATATACAATTCTCATGTTGAGTGTGCTGAAAGTTGAATGATATCAAAATCATATGATGCTCGTGAAAGACAAGACAATAATCGTGGCCGGCTGAGACTAAATACAGGCAACAGCTACGTGGTTCACCACGATACAAGCCCTGGATCGGATGATCTCACGAGATTGCATACCCAGCCAAGGTTACTGCCGGCCATGATCAATATCAAAAGTGCAACCACAAGTCTTCTGCCCCTGACAAGCCATTGGGTGTGACTCCAGGAAAGTGCACATTTTGTATTTCCGACAAACGGATTCACGATTCCCGCTGAGTAGACCATGAAACTGGCGTCCTGATTTTCCGATCAATATCATCCGGCTGAAGAGCCTTCTTAGGCTCGCCAAACCAGAGGCCAGTCCAGGCTCTTGCTGTTTAGCCGTGTAGAACGGCCGGCATCTGGCCAACGCAATAAACTTGCTCTGCAAGCATTTTTGGGCTTGAGGAACCGGATCACTTGCCGAGAAGCGAACAGGGTCGCATGTTATAAGAAGTAAGAAGCGAATGTGTGTTGGTCGGGATACATTCTGCGGGGAAGGACTATGTTGTGGAAGGTGTATGTCGATGGCCGCGTCATCTATGAAGTTGGGTTTAATTGAATCTAGGTTCTAGCCGTCGACAAAAACACTATATGTAACGTACGTGCCTGAACAAAGCCCCTGTTAGTGGCGGCGCCTAGTCAAAGCTTGACGGAAACAAGCTCAGCCGGTGCTGAGCTTGTATCTCCAGCAGCCATGTCTGATCCCAAAACAAACATTTACCCGGACTTCTAAAATATCAACAAAATTGGTCTGAAATATAGACAACATGCAATCACCATTGATATGAATCCAAAATGCCCAGCTCTCATCGATGAGGTAGGTAAAGCACACCAAAAGCCGGTCCTAAAGCGTCATGTCGCTAAGACCCCTTTCCCTTCGCTTTACCAGCTGCATTCACTTTGTTCTTACCGCTTTCTGTCTTCTTGTTCTTGACTCCATTTGCATTCTTCTCCCCGGTATCCTTGATTTGCTTCCCATCGTTCTTTTCTGGACCAGGTAGCTCTGGCATTTGCCACCGCATCTCCTGCCTCATGAACTCCTTCAACGCCGTCTTGATCTGAGCCACCTTTTTGTTCCACTCATGCCGGTTTGTCTGTTCAATAACTTCCCCCGTTCCTTTTGCCAATGTTGGATAAACAATCTCCCCGCCCAAGTACACTCCCAGATGTAACACCCGTGCCCTTTGCCTCTCTTTTGCCATTGCAGCTACCGCTTCCTTGAGCTTGATCATGTTGTCGTGATCCCGCTTGGTGAAGACAATGATGTAGTCGTACTTCTTAAATACGTCTTTTGTCAAGCCTACACTGGGGCGAGTTGATATTTGCGACTTGATCGCGTTTTTAAAGGGGTAGTTTGCCCAGTTGTTGTCAAAGATGGCCTTCAAGGCTTCGGGTTTTGGAACATCGCCCGGGCCGCCGGGCTTGAAATCCTTCTTCCATGATGGGTAGCTGTAGTTGAGAGATGAGATGACTGGCACCAAATCAGAAGAATTTTTGACAAAGAATCCAGCGGACGAGACGGTTGATATGCGCCAGGGTGTGTTCGACCTGTACAGTAGAGTCAGCTCCTGAAAGAGGGCAAGGAGAGACTCGGCGATCGCTGTTCGCTCAGCATGATAAGGGTCGACAAAGAGGACCTTTAAATCTTGTCGTGGTATCGGCGATGGTGATGGTGATGGTCGTTTGGCTGGTGCTGACGATGGTGATAAGTTGTTCTTCTTTGGGGAATTAGCGATGTGCTTGTTCGCAGGGCTGTTGATGATAATTTTTTTAGGGGCTGGACTTGTGATTAGGTTGGGACTCGGGATATCGGGTTGTTTGTCCACAGCCATTAGGGCGAGGTAGTCTGAAAGAACGCCCCTGTCGTATTCGATATCATCCAGGATTGCCTGGACTTTCTCTGGGCTGTTTTCTACTAGGGAAAACCATATTTGTGAAACCCATCGCGCTCGAAATTCAAGATCATGAGACCGCGAGAGAATGCCTTTCTCGTATCGCTCAAGCAGGTCGGTTGCCTTCTTGATGTGGCCGTTAATAGCATCCAGCAATTGTCTGAGATCTTGTTTCTGGCCAGGATACAGGCTTGAGGAGGCAGCTGCTGGTCTTTTTTTTATGAAAGTTTCCAGCCGACTCAGAAATGGGCTCAGGCGCTCGATTCGTTTACCGAGTTGCGTCATTTGTGTGGGTAGGCCGTCGATGCGCTGGTAGAGAGTGACGGCTGACTGAACCGTTTCCACAAGAGTGACGATGGTGCCAATTATGTCTGCCATTTTCGCTATTGGCTTGGGTAAGAACCTGGAAGGGAATACTTCTCAGGAAGCTCGAGACCGTGATATCTTGTCGTCGGAGTGGTGTAATAGAAGAATATTCGAGGTGGAAGGATTGCGGCTCTGTCAGGCTTGGGAATGCTGGTTCTTTAGTAATGACGGCCAGTGAGGCGCAGCGTGCCGCAGCCATTCTCCGCCATTTAGACGTGTGGAACATAAATTTGAGGACTATTCGTAATACCAGGTAATGGACAGCTCGGGAAATTTAAGTACCTACCTTGTCGTAAATTTCTTCTTCGTGTCATTTGTTGTCTGCCAGTTCTCGACTCTTTGTCGTTTATGTGAACAATCATGGCAGGGCAAGCCTCCCGTGTCCGCTGAAGTCATTGGTGATAATCAAGATGGTTGGCGGTGGAGTCTTTCTAAGACCCCCGCGATCCTAGCGTACCCCTGTCCCCACGGCGAGATCCCTCAGCCACCCTTCTTGGTCGGTGGTTGTTCGGTGTCCGAAAAACAGCCTTCCGGGCTATTTTGGAGGAGCATGCTCAGTACATTGATTTGAAGGTAAACCTCCACTTCACTCCCAAAACCATTTCCAGCCTTGTTGAAGTCCATCATCAGTCCACATCAAAGTCAGTAAGCATCTAGTCCATTTCCGGGTTAGTTTCATGTCGTTGCAATTCTTCAGCACCCAAAGCGACCCAAAGCACAACCAACGTGCAGGGACAAGTCCAATAGCATAAAAACATGACCAATGAGGGCCTATGATTGTATGCCTCGTCATGTTGATCATGTCCTTGAGGGTGGGTTGGAGCTGCACCCAAGTACCTACCTTGAAGGTACGGTGAAGAAATGAAGGGGTTTAAACCGGAGCGGTCCCCGTTCCTGTCGTTGATGAACTCTTCGTTTGACCATAGCCTGTTACCTGATATTTCACTGTACTTTTTGTGACGGCACCATGTTCTCTCAGTCCGATATTCCGGAGACGAATGTCGACGTGTAAGTGACTGGAGCCCAGAGCAAAGTATATGCCTGCCATTCTAATGCACACTCTAGCCTCATCATTGGCGCCGGGCCTGCCGGGCTCATGGCTGCCGCATCTTTCGCTCACCTCACCGCTATCCCCTCTGCCTCTCCGCTTTCAGTTCGGATCATAGACAAGCGTTCCACAAAGATATTTTCGGGCCAGGCCGACGGTCTTCAATGCCGCTCTCTTGAAATCTTTGACTCTCTTGGCTTTGCTGACAGGGCATGGAAGGAAGCAAACCACATGATCGAAATCTGCATGTGGAATCCTGACGCGACAGGTATCATTCAACGGAGCGACAGAATCCCCGATACGATTGTGGGGCTGTCCAGATTCCAACAGATTGTGTTGCAACAGGGCAGGATTGAGAGGTTCTTTTTGGACAACATCCAGAAATACTCTGGGGGTGCCATCAAAGTCGAGAGGGCGATCCTACCAACCAGTTTGCAGATTGGGGAGGAGAGAGTTAAAGTGACGGTGAGAAAGCTAACAGAAGAGGAAGCTACTCCGCCGCAAGCTACGACAGGCAGCAAGAGTGATGTGACAGATGGGCTCTTTCGGAGTAACCTTGTGGGGGATGACTACGAGGACAAGATCACAGATGCAAAGGGTGGGGAGGAAGAAGTGATCAATGCAAAATTCGTCATTGGGTGTGACGGTGCTAGGAGCTGGACCAGACGGGCACTTGGTCCCGAGTTCGAGCTACAAGGCGAAGCAACCGACTTCATTTGGGGAGTTATGGATATCATCCCTTTCACTGACTTTCGTAAGTTTCCTCGGGGCGCAACTTGGGAACATGGCTGACACATGGATAGCCGACATTCGCATGCGCTGTGCTATCCACTCAGCCAACGATGGGAGTCTCATGGTCATCCCTCGCGAGAACCGGCTGGTGAGATTGTACATTCAGCTCAAGGAGGTCACGCCGGACGCATCCGGCAGGGCAGACAGGTCCAAGATCACACCGGAGCTCATCTTTGGCGCTGCGCAAAAGATTTTAAGGCCATATAAGATCGACTATGAATATTGCGACTGGTGGACCGCGTACCAGGTATTTCCCCCTGAGCCCATTTTTACCCCTATTCACTCCTGGTTAACATGGCAACTGCAGATCGGACAACGTATCTCACCCTCCTTTTCGCACCCTTCCAATAAGGTATTCCTTGCGGGCGATGCAGTGCACACTCATTCCCCCAAAGCAGGACAAGGCATGAACGTTTCTATGCAGGACTCATTCAACTTGGCGTGGAAGGTTGGGCTCATAGCCAAGGGGATTTGTCATCCCAGGATTTTGGACACATATCAGTCCGAGAGACGCCGAGTTGCTCAGGACCTTATCGAGTTCGACCACAAGTTCAGTCGTTTGTTCAGCGGGCGCCCGGCGAAGGATGTTATGGACGCAGAAGGCGTGAGCATGGCTGAATTTAAGGACGCGTTCCTGAAAGGGAACCTGTTTGCCAGCGGATTGAGTGTTGACTATGGTCCAAGTTCTTTGGTCGTCAAGAGCGGCGACCCTGGCGAACTGGGCGATAGGAGCGTTAGAAGCCGGAATTTGGAAGGGGTGTGCAGAATTACCGTGGAGGAGTTCGAGGTGAAGCAGAGCCTGGCCAAAGGGCTGCCTGTGGGGATGAGGTTCAACAGTTTTAAAGTCCTTAACCAGGCGTGTGCTCGGCCATGGCATTTCCAAGAGAGGCTGAAGGCTGATGGACGGTTCCGCATTGTGTTGTTTGCCGGGGACATACTGGATCCAGCACAGAAGCAGCGAGTTAAGGTGTTCTGTGATAAGCTAAACTCGTCCAACGGCTTTATGAGAAGGGCTACTCCGGAGGGGGCTAAGATTGATAGTGTGATCGAGGTGTTGACAATCCACTCAGCCAAAAGGACCGAGACAGAGCTCCTGCGAGATTTCCCCGATATCCTGCATCCCTTCGACCCACACACCGGATGGGACTACAACAAGGTTTTTGTCGATGAAGAGAGTTACCATGAAGGGTTTGGCGATGCATACAAGAATTACGGAGTTGATAAGGAGAAAGGGTGCGTTGTGGCTGTCAGACCGGATCAATATGTGGGTTGGGTTGGTGAGTTGGAAGACTTTGAGCAGTTGCAGGAGTACTTTGAGGGCATTTTCCTCGTATAAGTAGGGGATAGTGTGTACTTTGGTTGTCGTTTCATACAGCTGTACCTGGCCCATGGGAGAAATGTTTTCGAGCTCTAAACCGGGCACCTATCGGCCCATGGGATGATCGGCTCCATGTGCAGTGATAGCAAAGGTCGCAGCCCTATGAGGAAGACGTATAACGGGAAATGTTGGATCCTCCTTGGGTGGTTTGCTGCTCGGGGTGTCAGGTTAGGCGAATCCATCTTGGTTGCACGAGTTAATGACTGTAATGCGATCGAGTTCCGTTGTGGGTATAGTAAGAGTCTGGATGATACCTAAGCTGGCATACAGCTTCTTCTATTCTGGGGGCCAATTGGAAAGGTCAGGCCCCGGGGTTAGATGCTAGCTACCCCTGAAATCGCATGATCTGATGATGACCACTTTCTTTTTTCAAGTTTGCATTCTTGTGAGCGACAGCCCAAAGGCCAATGAGAAATGATACCGCAGCTATAGCTCCACGGCTTCGTTGAGTCGAGCCGCATAAGTTGCCCGAGCCTTCGTTGTCTTATTGTCAACAATCGTAAGTCTCAACAAAGAACGCTGATCCATGACAATACTAACTGCACCCTTCCCGACTCCCAAGCTCAACAACCTTTGTCGATGTAAAAGGGCTGTAAATACTTTCGCCTGTGTTACTTATAGATTCACAAAACCGACACGTGTGTCCTGTTCATAATTCTCCATCTCCTGGACACTGCCAACATTTACTCAAGAAAACACTGCTTGTGAAAATGTCTTCCCACCTACCTCCCAACTACACCCCTGCGCTTCTCCACCGCTACCTTTCCCATTTCAACCGTGACCCTTCCCAGCTAAATGTCATCGACCACGATGCCGTCGGCTACGCCACGGTGGAAGAACGGGCCGCCCGCGCAAAGAAATACAACGTAGTCGCTTCGGACTATTATGATCTTGTCTCGCCTCTCTACGAGCAAGGATGGGGCCAGCGATTCCATTACACCCCCATCTTCCCTGGGAAGTCCATAACCGACAGCATGACAGCTTATGAGCACGAGTTTGCCCGTATTGCCCGCCTCAAACCAGGGATGAAGGTGTTGGATCTTGGCTGCGGCATTGGCGGCCCTGTCCGCACCATCACCAAAGCAATCGGCTGCGAGATCATTGGGATCACAAACAGCGCCTGGCATGTTGAGCGAGGCACGCAGTTGACCAAGCAGGCCGGACTGGAAGGCAAGGTCACCCTCGTCCAGGGCAATTTTGTGGTTTGTAATCCCCTTCTTGTTTGCTCCTATCACAGAAGCACTGTCTGACGAAAGATAGAAACTCCCCTTCGAAGACGAATCCTTCGACGCCGCATACTCGGTAGAAAGCCTTTGTTACGCCCCCGACCCTGCAGAAGTGTACCGTGAGATCAAGCGCATCTTGAAGCCAGGAGCCCCGTTTACGTTTCACGACTTCGCCATGACCAAGAAGTTTGACGAGAACGACACTGAGCACGCGAAGATTCGGAACTGGGTCGAATTTGGAAACGGGATTGTGAAGATGCCGTGGGTGCCGGATATGAGGAGGTGTGTGGTCTCTGCTGGTAAGTCCAACTTCTTGCCTCAACAAAACAACTGCAAAGAGCAAAACTGACAAAATGTCAACAGGATTCGAGTTACTGGCAGAAGAGAACATGGCTGACCGTAGCAATGGGGCTCCTTGGTACTATGGTCCGGCAGGAGATGTTTCTTGGGCATGGCGCGTTCCTGGGTGGGATGACTTCTTCAGGGTGGTCAAGATGTCTCCCCTTTTCCTATTCATCGCCAAAAGTATCTACCGAGTGTTGATTCTGTTCGGCTTTGCGCCACCCGAAACACTCACCCTGATGGACACCATGTGGTACTGCTGTCGTTCGGTGGCTATCGGCGGCAAGATGGGGATTTTCACCCCAATGTATGTGTTCACATGCCGTAAGCCAATCACGGCAAACAAGCGAAGTGGTTCTGCAGAGCAAAAGCAAGAACAGGAGAAAGTTGAGCTCAAGAGGGCTTGAACTATCGGCGAGGCGGCCGATTATATGTCGAGTAGACAACAGCATGTTTACCGAGGATAAAGAGAAGCCATTACAATCGTTTACATATGCCCCAAGGAAAGGCCTCCCAACAATGCCTGACCGCCGTGACTGGCTGGTTCAGGTGTTATCTGTCTGTATCTGTAACTCCGACATGTATGTACCCAGCTATGCTCCTTCATGTCCTGGGGAAGAACCAACCCAATGCGCCTCCCTCATACCAATCATACCGGCTAATCGGTGAACCTAAAACATATCGTCATCATCGATTTCGTTCCATCTCTTGGTCTGTAACCTCCTCATCTTCTTGGGACTGCTGTGCCTGCTTTGTTGCTGTGCAGACGGCGGCCGCTGAGATTCAGAAGATGAATCATCCATCCTAAGATTCTCCAATTTCTGCCTCAATGTCACCTCCCTGTCTTTTTCCCTGTCTTTTCTTGTGGGTCTTGGACTGCTACCTCTGCTCTCCTCACCGGCAACACCGAGTCCTGATCTCTCACCCAACGGCCTCCTCTTGCTTGGGCTCATCCCAGCTACCTCTCTTCTGAGAATCTCGTTCTCCCTCTTGAGTCTCTCGTTCTCCTGTTCCATGTCCTCCATAAGAATATTTTCCTTGTCGTTGTCTTCCCCGTCGACCTCCTCGTAATCGCTCTGCGGCTGGGTTGACGGCAACGATAAAGGCGCGACAGCGAGGCTCCTCTCGAAAACTTCAATCTTCCGTCCCCAGTGCTCCTCGCCTCGTTCCATCTCGATTTGCATCGTCGTCTTCCACCTTGCCATCTCAATCTCGAGGCGCTGCTCAAACTCGTTGGTGCAGTCCTCACGAATAGCTTGCTCGAGCTCAATCATACGATCCTCCATGCTGAGCAAATGCGCCTCGGCTTCTTCGCGCGCTGAGCGTTCTGACTCGAGCGCTTGACGAAGATACTCCAACTCTTCAGAGAGACGGGCAATCTCGAGCGCCGCGGCCTCCATAGTGCTGCGGTGGGCGTCTCCGCTGAGGCTAGAGCCAGACAGAGGCGAGAATGCTCGCTGAATGTTGGGGGATGACAACAGGCCACCGTGCTGCGGTTGGTTGGAAGAAGATGATCCGGGAGGAGCAAAAAAGCTGCGATGGTGAACAGGTGGAGAGCCTAGTTGTCCCAGGGGGGGTGGGCTGGCAGGAGGCGCCGGGGCCGACAACGTGGTTTGTGTTATGCTGGGAACGCGCGGGACGGTAACTTCCCTCGCCAGGGCGGAATATCGAAGGATCTGAGACGTTGCATTGTAGTCGCCGTGAGGGTCGGCGGTGACGATCATGACAGCCTTCTGAGGATTTCGATGGCGGGCTGACGAAAAGGATGAGGCCGACGGGAAACAATTGGAGAACAGCAACTCAGTCATCTTGCACTGACGGAATGGGACAAGATTTGGCTTGTCCTTGGTCGTGGCATCGCTCTGCATCTGCAAGCATTGGCCTAGATACATCAAGCTTTCGTTGATCTTGCCGGCTTCTGCCAGTGTCGCGCCCGCGGTTTTGGCATCTCTCGCCCTTTCGCTTCCAGCAAGATCAACAATGGTGAGAGTGCTGCCGCCCCAGGGAAGATCGCCGTGCTTGCGGCTGGCTCGGGTGCGCTTTTTCACTTCTACGCAAAAAAAGCCATGGCTTCGCGAGCTAACGCTGTTGCTGCTTGTTCCTGTCACTCTCCGCTCATGTAAACCAGCTTCAAGCACCAGTAAGGCCTGCTGCAAATCCCCACATATAACCTTTCGAAGTCCTGCAACAATCTTGCGATCAGGGGATGTCTCTGTCGGCTTGAACAGGAGCGGTCGTCGGCGATATTCTTTCGTTGCGGCCGACTTGGTGGGAGGGGTCAAGAGATCAAAGATGCGATCGTTGTAGACTTCGTACATGGAAACCACCACGGCATATTCGGACGACGGATCGCATGAAACAGATAGGGCGCTTATATCAGGCTGCTGCGGGAACGCGACGGAGCGATTCATGCGTCGGTGTTGGTTCGAACTCGGTCCAACGGATTCGCTCTGTGAAGGTTGTTTAGTAACTGCTTTGGAACGTATCGACGATGCAGTAGAAGCCATGAAACTCTTGGAGGCAGCAGCTTTGGTTCCCTGCGCCTTGCGCGGCCTTTTGGACACTGGCTCCAGCCGCTTCCGAGGTGTGGCAGGGGGGCTTGGTGGTGCTACTGAATCCTCACGGCTGACAATCCGAACACTTGGGGCCCGCTTGGGCGCTGTCCCTAGCAGGACTGTCTTCGCGGCAGATCCAAAGGGTCGAACCCTTTCATTCATGACTAGAGACTGAGGGGGTAACTGAAAAGGGTGTCCTACTAGCATAGGCGTAGGTGCTCTGGAGCTGCTACTCTTGAAGGTGGCGGGCGCATCCGCGTACACACTGTCGAGGAAGTTGTGGGCAGAAAAGATGAGAGCTTCGGAAGGATCAGAGTTGGTGATCGACTGTTCGAGGGGAGGGTAAGAGCTGCAGTCGAGCAGATTGTCGCTAAGGGATCGGAAGATGACATCGAGGGCGAGCTGGATCATCCCGCGCTGGGACTTTGAGCCAAGAATGGTATGCGACTACTCCATATCAATATCAATGTTAGCTGTCTCCTGCTTTCTACTGCCATAAGTGGCGGCCATCCCACTGACCTTGCCTGACCCAGTGACGCCCAGCGTCGCAAGCAGAGCATCAGTCCCCTCGCCGCCATAGGGAGCAAGCACGCCTTCGACGAGATTTGCGACGCCAGTGCAATGGAAGACATCCAGTTGGGAGGCATCCTCCTCAAACACCTGGGTGAATGCGAACTTCTCGATGGCACGCCGTCGATCATTGGGGGGGTTTAGGGTGATATGTCTCGGCGCGTCGCTGTTCTCGTCGGGCTCCTCGACAGAAAGAAATCTTTCCCCACTGGTCGACGCGCTATTGTTGTGTGGGCGAAGTCGCAGATAAACCTGGAAGAGATTCTGCGGCGGTCTTGACGTGGCCATATCTGTCACCTTGCTTTGTTCGCCTACAGCAGATCGGGGATGTTGCCGCGACCTGTCCTCGGTGATGCGCGAGGTGAAGCCCAGGGTCCAGGGCAGTGCCAAGGGAGATAGAGTGGAGCTGGTTCAGAATATGGGCCAGGATGGCTGCAGTTGTGAGTTGGCAAGTGGAAGAATCGAAGCAGAGAAAACGCATGGAAGTTTGGACCAATGCCCTGCCCAGTTGTGTCGCCAGGCGCGGCCAGAACAATGTTTACGCTACCTGGAAGCAGCAGTTCCCCTGGCAACGGCGAATCAGGAACGAACAACCAAACTGACAGGGAGACAGGGAGCGCGATGCCAGGTGGAGCGATAAGATAAGATCTGCCATAGTCCACAGACCCACCACAGTCACCACAAAAAACAAGAGTTGGTACTCAAACGTGGGGGTCAAACTTATAAACCATACCTCGAAAGATAATCGTTTGGCTTTCAAACACAGTTATCACGCCTTTAAAGATAGATAAAAGGTTTTAAAAGATAGTTTAAAGATCTATTAATTTGGTTTTAAGGCATGGTTCACAGTATAATAGAGTTAACTTACTTGTGGCGCCAATTATTCTGTGGGGAGGGTGCCCACTAGCCCCTCTATCTTTTAACCAAGCTCCCCACTCTTTTCCTTGATGACATCTGCCCCGCGTTTAAATTGCAGAGGGGAAGATTGGAAGCTCCCGTTTCCTGGACTCTTTTGCAAATTTTCAAGCCGGTTCCAGTTGCATCCAAGTCCATGACACTGTTTTTTATGCTTTTAGTTGTGTTTATCCCTCACACCTTTAGTCTAGAGTTAAGGTGCCGCCAGGAACCATTTCAAGCCCAGCGCATGTGATCGTGTGTGGCCACTGGCCAGCAAATAGTTCGGCATACGTAACGCTCTTTCTATATACCTCCCATTTGGAAAAATCGAAAACCCCGGCCTCAGCGTTTTTTCTTAGAATTTTGTCTCCTTTGACCAGGTTCACCCGGCGTTGAATTCGCATGACCGATCTCGGTGTAGACTGGGTCATCTTTCGTTGTTGAAAACGTGCAGGTGCAAAATCACCCGTCGTCGCCAATTGGAAAGGTCCAGATTGCCTCCTGAACAGCGAGTCATAATTTTCATCCAATGTCTGGCCTTGCCTTGCTTGCACCGTAACCATGGAACCCTTATGTGACTCTTGCAGACCTACCGCGGTGACAGGTTGGAAGCCGCAATATTGTCTCGGTCTGAGCAAACATGATTCCACGAGCATATCGACGAGAAAGCTGTTTGCCACTAGCGCTGCGCATGTGGCTAGTAGGTTTAGCTTCTCTTGGGTCTCTGGTGGAAGGCGAACAATGGTGAGATGTCGGCGTTGTTTGGGCGTGCAATCGGTCGAGGTCCTGCAATGGTCAATCCATTTTCCGCAATAAGCGAGCCTGTTTTTGTTGAATCTCCTCCACATTCTCAAATGGCAGAGGGAGAGGAGGGAGATCCGAAAGAAATGACGGCAAGACGAGTCATTACCCCGCCTAGGTAGAGGCTAGAGCTGGAAGATGCTGCCAGCTGGCAGCTGGAACCACAACGACATCAGAGGGAGAACTGGAGACCCTCAGCGTGGGATAACACGTCAAGGCAACGCAACGACGACAACTAGATACACGTCTTGCCTGTTTTGGCCTCTTCAGGGCCAGTCAGGCATCTATGTTTGATCCAGGCCGGCGTGTAAACGATATACAGGTGCAGCAGACAAATGGACTTGTGGGGCTTTAATGGGGAATATCATCGAGCAAGTTCCAGTCACGGCCATCAACGTAACCGACATCATACCGTAGTGACTGTGTGATATGCAACCGCGCTTGACGTGCATTGTGGCCTGCCAGGTCAAGCAGCCAAGTCAACGGAAACAGAAAGGGTCTGAGATGCGGGGAAGTGTGCGTAGGAATTGATTCTGTGGACTCGGAGCCTCAGATTCCTGCTCCCGCCCCCAAATCTGGTAGCGAGCACCAGGAGGGGCTCGATATTCATGTTTAAGGTCACGATGTAGGCACACTTATGTAACAGACGGCACGATGAAAAGAGTATTTCGCACGGTAGGTATGGATTTAATTGTCTCGGTCGCATGCAAGTGGTGCTGCCCTCCATCCCATCCCTGGCTCTGTGTCTGCTCATCATGATTTGTGGAGGAGCCAGGAGGGTGATGTCCTGCAGACGGAAAAGAGCGGTGACAGAACGGTTATGGTGACAGTTCCCGGAGCAGCGAGG
This sequence comes from Podospora pseudoanserina, assembly GCF_035222485.1. Classification (NCBI taxonomy): domain Eukaryota; kingdom Fungi; phylum Ascomycota; class Sordariomycetes; order Sordariales; family Podosporaceae; genus Podospora; species Podospora pseudoanserina. The sequence goes on along the minus strand of NC_085920.1, from coordinate 8,743,954 downwards.
CCCCTCGATGAGGAGAAAGGGAGCAAAAAAAAGTCTGTAGAGACTACTGCGGTAGGAGCACGCAGCATAGGAAAGGCATGGAAGGAAGGTTGCAGTACATTGGAGGGGTTAGCCGTTGAAGTTTTGGAGGCGTGCTACCTTACTCTGTAGGTTGATGGAGTCACAGACAGCTCCAGCTGCCAGCTGCCAGAACGCGGGATTGCAGAGGGCAGGCAGTGAGCGCCTCTTGGCTGATCGTGGACACTTTTGAACCAGGGGTCTGCTCTGCTCCAAGTGTGGAACTCTATTGCGCTAGCCCCACGTTTTCTGGCTCCAGCAGCGAGCCGAGCCAATCCCAGGTGCTGCAATCCCAGTCCCACCCATCGAAAAAAAGTTCGTCAAAAGGCAATTGAGTCCCGCTGCTCCCCTCACTGACCTTTTCCTTTCCCTCAACCACATCACCCCAAACCGCCAGACGACGAAGTCGCACTATCTTTCAGAGACCCAGAACAGATTCACCAAAACTTCGTCGATTTCAAGATGCCGTCGGCCGTCGCTGAGCTCTAAGCGCCCACTGCGGACGTGTGCTGCACTCGCACGTCCGCAGTCCAGCAGCCTCAGCGAGATATTCAACTCTGCCAACTCCCCCACTCGACGAAGTTTTCACCAGACTCATCTGTCTCGAGCCCGTCTCCAGTGTGGGACAGGGTTCAATTGCACATCAACTGCAGTGAGACGGACAGTCCGCCTCTGATATTAACAAGTTCTACTCACCACGGCCACCACTCTCAGGCCACGCAGCGATTTCCCACAGTCTACTCACAAGTATCTGGCGGCTCTGTTCCCCAGTCGGCCAATTCACTTCCCCACATCCTCCCTTCCACCCATCTTGATCCACTTATATCTGAGATCAAGTCAACTGCCGATTGTTCTATAAACGGACTGGGCGCTGAACAGCTTCATTGAAAGCTTACCTGTTAGACACGCCTTGGGCTTGTTGGACTCGGCATTGTCGTGTATCGTCATTTGCAGCAAGGTTCACCGCCGTTTGAGCCAATCCACTGTGCATCACCCCAAGATCAACCCACCTACTGTATCCACCCCTGCATAGCCAAGAATCATGTCTCGAAACATTCACCAAAAATATCCCTCTGCGCCTCGCATCAAGCTCGTCAACAAGAAGAAGCCGCGCAGGCCCTCCGTCACCTCGAGCGAGTCGTCTCTCAACCTCTCCGACGACGAAGGTTACTCCGGCGTCGAAGACGTCAGCGAATCTGACAATGAACTCGACGAGGACGATGTGGTTGCGGCCGAGGAGGAGCATCTGATCACCAATATGGCTAGGAATCGCCTGTTGAAAACCCCTCGGCCGCTCGACGAAGAGAATGACGCTGATGAAGAAGACGAAGACGAGGAGGACGAGCTCGAAGAAGAGGAAGCCATTGACGACGAAGATGCCAATGATGACGAGGACGACGATGACGACAGTGTTAGTTGGCAGGGCTTGTCACCACCAAAAGAGTTTGAGGATGCCATGTGGCCCGAGTCTGAACTGCCGGATGTCACGCCGGTTAAGCGCCATGTTCGGTTTGCCGGTATCGACAGCGACAGTGACAACACAGAATCCGACCTGTCCGAATCTGATGATGGCAAGCAATTCTTTCCCGATATCTTTGTCGACCAGAACGCTCTTGATCCCCGGTTCCGCCGCGAGATTGAGAATGATGATGGCTCCGACACCGATGGCTCGTACTGGGACTTCAATGGCTCCACCCAAGACGTATTCGTCGAGACATCGGATGTCGAATTCGACAATGGAGGTCTCCACGGTACCCCAATGCCAACGCCAAGGGTCATCCCTCCACTGAATATTCTACCCACTCCGCTGACGGCATTTTCCACCGAGTCACCGGAGCTTGACGGTTATGAGAGTGAGTTGTTGGCTTGCGATTGGAAATGGAAGTTGGCGCTGACTTTTTCCCATTACCAGCTGATGGCGACACAACAGAAGAGGACATCCCAGAGCCGGTTGTGCGTAAGAAGCAGGTTCGGCGACCAGTGTCTGTGGAAACTTCGGACTCTGAGACACCAAGACCTAACTGCCACGTACGAGGAAAGCCTCGTCTTGCGCGCTTCGACTTGGACGGTGACAGCGATAAGCCGGTCGGCGTGATCAATCCAAAAACTGGCAAGATGATGATTTTCACGCGCCAAAAGGCGGATCGTCTCGAGTTGGCTCCAGAGTCGTATGACCTGAATTTTGCTCAGGATGATTTGTCGGCTTGCTCTCCCATGATGGCCAACTCGGCCTTGATCATGCTGGGTGTCATGGACGCTAATACTTTGGGTGACTATTTCGCTACACAGCCCTTTGGGCCCAGTGAGGCCTTCTTCCCCTGTTCTGATGCATTCACTGGGGAAGAGACAGATGAATCCGAGTACTACCCAGCCCTGGAAGATGAGGGTGAGGATGCTCTCAGGATTGAGGATTTCATCGAGTTTAGGGAGGACAACGAATCGGACCAGGAAAACGAAGACGAAGACAACGCCGGAGACTGGAGCAATGATCCAAATTCAAGCCCGACACGGCCCAAGACCTCGGCCAGCATGACCACCACAAACACAGACTATTATGTCAAGGACGTCCACCCTTTGCTCACCCACTTCGAGATGAACTCCAACGCCGTGGGCGCTTTCCGTCGTAATCAGGTAAATCAGCAACTCATCAACAGTGAGGTCGCGACCCAGGAGTCACTCGCTTTCTCTGGACCTTACCACATTGGAACTCTCCGAGGCATCAAGTCCGGCAGCATGGAGACGGTAACAACCCCCATCACACCGGTGCGCAGGCAAAAGAAAAACAGCATGGTAGGCCTTGATGGACCTCTTGATTATTCCCCAGGATCTCCGCTCAACCATGTATCACAGAAGAGAAAGGCCCCCGATACCGTCGCGGATGACAACCTCCACAAACGCCACCGGAGCATTTCGGACATGGAAATTTTGCAGTTGTAATGGATCTCCCGGGATTTCCTATTTCTGGTTTTCTGCCGCATCTACAACGATAGCAGCACGATGACGGACCAAGTTTCATCTTCCGCGTCAACAAGCCTAGAAGTTTGGGAGTGGAGGATGGTGGATGGAACGAAGACACTTACGTCGAAGGACGGCATGGAGGAAGCGGTTCCGGCGATCCTTGGAAGATATGCCGGACACTTCAACCATCCCTGGCCTCGCCCACAAAATCGTCATGTATCATGACCTATGATACAGCGGCACTTTTTTTTTTTTAAAAAAAACTGTTTTCCTTTTCTTTTACTCTTTACCTGCTATGACAAGCAAATATTTTGTTGTGCTTTTCTATTCGAGTTGATGTTTGGACTTATACGAGTTTGGTGACTTGTATTCCATTATCTGTGTGTATTCATCTACATGGCTGTGCTTTTACTCGGATGGGTTGGGGTTTCCCGGTCTCTGGTGAAAAAGGAAACGTTTCGACTTCTTATGGATGGGTTGTTCATGTCTAGCCCTTTTCCCGTGTCGTTTTATTTCCAAAATCTTTCCTTCTTTCTTTTTTTCGGGACTGGCTGGTTGGGAAAAGAGAGAAGCAGGCTTCCTTCATATGAATGAATGTCTGGGATTTGCAAAATAAATGAAAGGGCGGGATGGTTTGGGGACGAGGTTTTTCTGGTTTCGGGTGGAAATCTGGGGTAGACAAACTACACACCTACACTGTTGTACACCACCATTTACAGGTAGACAGAGATATGGTGCCGGGTTTTCAAAGTCTGGGATGGATCACATCGGTGGCTTGTAGATCTAGATGACTGGGTGACTTGGGGCATGACTATTTTTTCCTGCGTCGAAGGGCAAAAATTCCATTCGATATATACTTAGCCAATTTCTTGGGGAATATTGAACCCTGTGAAGAACAGGACTTATTTTGCTGGTAGTGAGTTTGTGAGTTAAGGTGAGCATTCTGGCTCACTAGGAGAAGGGCATCTTACTCTTAACTCAAGTGGTTAGACTTGGATGAAGTTACATGGTCCCATCGATGCTGTATCAGGAGACGCAATGCGGGCCAATGAATGAAGGAGAGTGATATTAAACCTAGCAAAGTGCCCCAGCCCCAGAGCCTGGCCACCATGTATTACCGGAATCCTCGAATACCTATGACCAACACCGTTATCGCTTTTCCTATTATCATCCACTTGACAACCAGAAATTAAACACCGTCAAATTCTCAAACAAAGGAGACAGATTCCTCGATCTAAAAGTCGACGCTTACGATGAAGACCAGATCTCATCCAGAAGTCCATGTAAACGATGAAGATCAGATCTCGACAGCCAACAACCCATCCTTAACACTATTATTCTGTTGATATCTCCGTCGGAAGACAGACCGAGGAGCCAAAAAGATTCAATCAGGCAGCGATGACCATGGCAGCAGCCACAAGCGCAACCATCAAGTCATTGCTCAGCATGATTGGCATGGCAGCCGCACTGACTGTGGGTGCAACACTGTCGGTACTGGATGGAGTGCCGGTGGAATAGTCGGTAGTAGAACTCTCGGTTGGGCTTGACGCGTCGCTCACCCCATCAGCGGTAACAGTGGTGCTCGAGGGTGCTGGGACGAAAGGCGTGACCGCGGTGTCGATTGACGGGGTTGCAACGTCAGGCTCACTGGCTGATGTGGTTGAGGTTGACCAGGTGGCTGAAGTGGAAGGACCGGGAACGTTGTAGGTAGATGCATTGCTGACAGTCGTGGTAAGAGTGGCAGTTCCACTGCTGATGGTGGATGTCACTGTCAGCGTCTCCGAGGTATCGAATGTCGAGTAGCTGGGGCTGAGAGTGACTTCGCCAGCATCTGAATGGCTATTCGTGGTAGCGGGGGACTCGTCGCAGGGGGGGGTTTCCTCGACGGTCAACGTCAATGTGGCTGTTTGGGTCTGATAAATGACCGTCGTGAGGTCTGCCTCATTGATATCGCGAGGGTGAATTTTGTTATTTGCCTGGGCACAAGCAACCGCTTGATCAACCGCTGCGGTGAGACTACTCAAAAGAGCAGTGACTGCAAGGAAAAGATTCGCAGAGATCATGATGTCTGATACACGAGACCTGGACCTGTCAATGTTCTGTCTTGAGAACTGACTGGGTTAAAGACTGTATGACGGTTTCTGGAAAGAGTAAGCTCGGGAAAGTCACACTCTCAAATAGAGGAAGACAGGTTCAGGGGGGGTGGCTGGCTAATGGCCGTGATGACAACAACTAAGCCCAGTTGTATATGACGTGTGGAAATGGAGGTAGGTATGCTGTAGCCGCAGTACCAAGGTAGAAGGAGAACAACTTACCACTAATAATGTCGCAAAATACTCAAGGAGGATGAGGCTTTCTATCACTACCGGAAGACAAGGCTTCTGGATTTGCGTGATGCTAGAAATCTGTCGGCGAGACAGAGTCGAGTGGGGGTTGGGGGAAGTGATGGGGGAAGTCGAGAGAGGGGCGGGGGCAACGTCAAGTAGATATTGGTAATGTTTGGAGAGAGAAGGGGAAGCCGTACAACTCCGCTTTTGTTCTGTGATTGCACTGAATGAAAATTGCAAGACAAGAAATGGTTTTGTGAGGCGGGGAAGTATCAATACAAATAACGGACCCGTGAGGTGGTGCAAGTTTTGGGGGAGATTAAGGCACTGCAAACGCGAGAATGGTCAGAACGGAATTCAAATTTCGTCTCATGACTGATCCCGTTATCGGTCCACATGGCGGGGAAATCTAGCTAGGAATCAGGTTCCTGGGGGACTCTTGACTCCTGCGCCGGTTAGGTCCTTCCCAAAATCGATTCTCTACCACGCATCTACCTTATCTCAAGGCAGGCACGAACTTGGGGGTCATGCTGCAAGGTCTCGAGCAGGGAATTCTGCAGGTCCCACGGGCACTATAGCAAACACAGAGTGACGCCCTCAGGCCGCCAAATGACAAGCTAGGGTCAAAAGGCCAAAGAAGCTTGGTTCGGTAACAGCAAAGAGAGTACAGTAATGGCAACACGTCCATCCATTATCCGGGAATTTGCTGCCCGCGTTGCACGGGGTCTCGTATGCGGCCAACCTGTCATCTCTTGCCCAACTGGGTGCAACGACAGACTGTGACTTGTAAGAGCCTGAAGCCGTCCAAAGGTTGAACAGTTACGTTGTTCATGATTATCCAATTTCTCGATGCCAGCTGTAGGAGCACTTGGATCTCGATGCAGATCGTGTACCTACCTGCCACCAGCGTTGAGTACCCTTCAGAGATGATACCTATCTGCAGGCTAGGCCAATTGTTTTCAGTTTACGAGATCGATCACTAAAGTCTTCAAAATCAACGCGGTAATGCAAGTGGTAATGGCAGAGAATTTACAGCAGCTATTCTCGCTTTGCCCATGCTGCATTCCCTGCATATGCTTGTTTTATGGATGATTCACATCAACAACCTCTCGACTGGCATTCACCTGCTCCTTCCCTTTTCTACATCATGATAAAGAAAGCTTCTCTTTGCAGGCAGGGGCACCCGTGACGTGTCAAGGATCGATTATGGTCTCCGGCTTTATGACCTCGACTCCTCTGAGCCCACAGATCTCCTCATTTGAGCATACTCTTTCAAAACATGGATATTGCCCAACCTGACGACGAAGAGAACCAAAACCATACAACTCCACATTTCACATGGCGCGCCGTCCTAGCTGGACTCATAATTGGTTTTTTCATCAATCTTTCCAACACTTATTATGGCCTGCGAATCGGTGCCGCCAGCCAGATGTCGATCGTTTCGGCGCTCCTCGGCTTCGTCACTTTTCAATTCCTACAGCGTTATCTTCGAATTTCTCTTAACCCCTCAGAAAATTCCCTGCTTCTCAGTGTCTCCACATCCGTAGGGTGCATGCCCGTCGCAGCTGGCTTCATCAACGTCATTCCGGCGCTAGAGTTTCTGCTCAGCTCAGAAGAGAAGGGACCACTTCTACTAAGCGCCAAAAGTCTCATTGTGTGGTCTATTGGGCTTTGCTTCTTTGGTCTCCTATTTGCTGCCGTATTTCGCAACCATTTTGTCGTGCAAGAAAAATTGCCGTGACCTGGGGCAAAACGTGCAGCCAATCTCATCAACTCACTTTATCACCAGAATCCGCAGCCGAGCATGGGCCACCAAAGCGCCAGAGATGAGGCAAATAGACAGCCCGATAACGATGAAGACACAGATCACAGCAGTTTTGTTAGAGAGGAGCAAGCACTTCTCACTCCCCAACCCACTATCGATGGGTTTCGGTGGGATCGTGGCATGCAAAGCCTCTTCCGAGGAACTCTCCTCTCCTGGGGCCTTGGTATGATTGTTTACTTTGTTCCAGTCTTGCGCAAGATCCCAGTCTTTGGGCGCACTGCGTCCAAGAACTGGTTGTGGTCTGTTGATCTCTCTCCGGGATTTTTCGGCCAGGGCATGATGACAGGTCCTACCGTTCCGCTACATACGATGATGGGTGCCGTTGCTGGCTGGGGAACTTTGTCACCGTATGCAAAGAAACAAGGTTGGGCCCCGGGCAGTATTGATGACTGGGAAAACGGAGCAAGGGGCTGGATAATCTGGGTCGCTCTGGCCTCGCTACTTGCTGACGCATTCGTCAAACTCGGGTGGTTTATTTGGCGGGAAGTTGTCCTTTTTAGCGACGACACAGCAATTATGGATGGAGAAAATGAAGATGAGATCAACACCGACCATGATTACCCATCATCGATGATCGGAAGAAGACGGTTGATTTTCTACTTCTTGGTGTCGGCTATAATCTGTGCAGTAAGTGTGCATGCTACTTTTGGCTCTGTCGTGCCATGGTACTACACTGGTTTGGCTCTCACTTTGGCCCTTCCTACAGCGGTAGTCGGGATCAGGTCTATTGCAGAAACTGACCACAACCCCGAATGCGCTTTAGGTATGTTCTTCAATGAGCACGTTTTGGCGAAGTGCTTATACCTACTAGTATCACACCTTGTATTTGGGACATTTCTATCCTCTTCGAATCCTAACGCAATCCTCATCAACCTCTTCTCTGCAGCAGTCTCACAGGCTGGTGCAAGCCAGTCAGGAGACATCTCCCATAACTTCAGGATTGGACAGCTTGTTGGATCAAGCCCAAAAGTTCAGCTTTATGGACACATAATTGGGTCAATTTTTGGCGCGTTCGTCTCGTGTGGTGCCTACAGACTCTATGCGTCGCAACATTCGATTCCAGGGCCCCTATTCAGAATCCCTGCTGCATTTCTATTCATAAACACGGCAAGAGTGGCGATAGGCCATGGTCTTCCAGAAGGTGTCGCCCCATTCGCAATAGTGGCAGCAGTGTTCTCTGGCATGAGCACCATCGTCAAGATGAGATATGCAAATCGGTGGTGGCAGACGTTCATTCCCACGGGTGTTTCCTTTGCAATCGGTTAGTTTGTAGCTTTCGGATCGGCTTCAGGGGCAGAATGTGGTGACTAACTCAAGTGTCCTACCAGGGATTTACAACACGCCATCCTTCACGATCACCCGCATAATGGGGGCTGTGTTCTACTGGGCATGTGCAAATTTCGGGCGTGAAAAGGGAAGGAAGAACAATGATTTGCTCGTGCTCGCCAGTGGGCTTGTTTTGGGCGAGTCTGTCGCGAGCCTCACAGGTCTTGTTTCTACGATGATGTTTAAAAGGTTTGGTGGGCACTAAGATTGATACAGCGAATGTAGGAGGTTTTCCTATTACTTCTTGTGTCATTGTTCCAAAAGGAAGGGAAATAAGTCGGTGTTGTCCTGTTGCTAATGAGCAAGCTTTGCGGTGCTCTCTGTCGAGGTTTGTTTACCCATGATATGCTGTTACCGAGGGGAAGTCAGGGGTTCAGGGGGTTTTGGCATGGACGCGCCAAGCCACACTTCAAGGGGGCAGCAGATGAATCAAGTGGAGACAATGGAGAAATCTCGCACTGATCAAGGGCAACAAAGCCAATATTATCAGGGTTCTTCGTGTTGCACAAGAATCCTATCTCTTCTCAAGTTCGATAATTGCAGCTGTTCACTTGTGTCATGGAAATAGTAGCACAATTTACGACGGAACATGAAGTGGCGTCATTGGAGTTGCAAGTTGCATCACGACATGCTGACAACCATAGGAGACACATTCGGTGGCTATTTGGACGACGGAGAAAAGCCGATGCTCTGAGTGAGATCCCCCAGCATCACGTCGACCTGCTGAAGTTGGGTAGGGTGGTGTGGCTGAGATCATGGAGCTCGCAGATGAGTGGTTGACCACTTTGTTGACACAGGACGGTGTGGAGGGACGGTTCATTAGGTATGTCACTCGCCAAAAACGACCCAAACGAAATACCTAGGTACTTTTAATGAGCACAGAAGAGAGGATGTGTAACGGTCAGAAGTATCGTGTGAAACAGGCAATCGCATGATATATGTGCTGCTTACTTGGGCATTGCGCTTGGTGCGAGAAAGATCAAGAGGTTTGGTGATTTCAGAAAATACTTTGCTGTAGGTAGCTGCATTCTGGGACTGTATCACCCGTGATGGAGGGGATGAGGAACCATGGCTCCACCATTACGATTCCCTGGAATTTGAGCTGTCCCTCTTGTGGGTTGGTCCCGGAACCTGCGGTATAGGTACATTTGACCCCAAGATCTTCCAAGCAGGCGAAGTGAGGGCTCTTGAATCGAATACTCCATCCTCTCACCCGCTCGTTCTACGTCTACAAGGCGGTCAGGTATGGTATCGTATCGTGTGTGAAAAAGCGCTGGCTGGAATCTCAATGCAGCCGTGCTGAAAGAAGCCGAAGCTTTCGTACCATAGCATCATCAAAGCTCCAAGAACTCCACTGAAACGTCACCAAGTGGGAGCCAATCGCCTGGTCCGTGCGGGCTGGGGAAGTTCGGCTTCTGGTGGCGCCTCTTCAGCCGTAATGCACGGTTATCCCCGTTGTCGATGGTGGTTTGCAAAACTTCATGGTATCGGCTACAAAGCTGGGCTTCATTGGATTAAGGTACTCTGAGGATTCTCCTCCTGCCAGTGAGAAGAGAAACGAATCTTTGAAGAGACAGAGAGTACCGCCTGGCTATCATATTTCCACAAAAGCAAGAAAACGGCGGCTGGGCCAAGCTGGCGCTCAATGAGCGAATGGGACTACAGCAATGAGGGCCACAGCGGGCGATGGAGGTCCCTCCAAACCCACCGGGCCGGGCGGGCGAGCGCTGGACAAATTAATCAAGCCCATATATCAGCTTCCACACGATAGAATAATGATAATCGGCAACCTCATGCACGATGACTCTTGAAGTAGGTGGCTGAACCGTCAAGTAGCATACAGTCACTAAATAGAATATTTAGGCATGAAAAAGGAAACCCGAAAGTAAACCTGGGGGGTGTCAGCTTGCGCAAGTAGGTATACGATAGGTGGTAGGAACTTTGCAAGTCCCCATTTTTTGTCCATGGGCTCGCGGCTGGCCACCTCTACCCTCTACCGCGACCTCCCATCCTGACCCCGACATTGCCCATTGCCTCTCTTCGCCCGTCGGTCAATTCACCGTGTGGAAGCTTTCGTTTTCTGCTTTTCCATCCCTTCTTTGCACGCGCATCCCGCCATCTCCTTTTTGTACATACGCACCGACCCTTCCCACCCACCGCACAACCAGGGCACTGGCGATCCGCCATCTGAGCTTCGCGACACGAAATAGTGAAAGGGAACGACCAAGGCCACCACCGCCTCTTGTTATTCCTGTTTGCCCGAAAATCTTATCAGGAGCGCGCCTGACCATACTGCAACTTCCCGTCGCAAATTGATGCCACCAAACAGACGACTGCAATCAATTCCGTCTCACCGTCACCGTCGCCCGCCCGCCGTTTCCGGAAGTCATTGAACAACACCGGAAGGCGGTCTATCTCTCAGCTTGGGGTCTGGGGTCTGTCGCATCAAGACAGCCACCGTCGCTCTACCAGTGAAAGCCACCGCCATCTATCTCGTTGATATCCTTTGGTTTTGGTATTTTGCAGCCACCAGTACATCATGGCCGACATCAAGCCAGACACGAGCACCGCACAGCCGCGACCGTCGAATGAGGAGCCAACAGCCTCTCCACAACAACAAGGGCCGGAACAGACGGGAGAGACCGTGCCGTCAAAGACACCAGAGAGCGCTGAACCAGTAGTATCTCCATCCGAGGTGGTGACAAGCTCACCTGCCGAACCGAAAGGAAAGAACACGGAGGATGAAGCCCCGTCATTATCACAACCACCTCTCGGCAAGACAGCTCTGACCGCTGCGCCAGCAAGAGACGATGACTCCCTTTCAATAGAGCCTACAGCCGCTCTGCCTCCCGCGGCCATGTCCGATTCTGTTTCGCCGTCTTCCCCGGTCTGCACCATCACGCTGCTGCTCCCTACCGGTGCGCGACACCCGTACAAGATCGACGAGAAGTACCTCTCGAAGCGGGGTGTTGATATTCCAGAATATCTCGAGGGTGGGGGGGTCAAGGACCCGTTCAGTATATCAGTGTACAAGCTCAAGGAGCTGATCTTGAGGGAGTGGAGGGACGAGTGGGAGGGCAGGCCGGCGAGTCCAACCAGTATCAGGTTGATTCATTTCGGAAAGTTATTGGACGATAAGGAGCCGTTGAAGAGTATGTTCGTCCCTTGTCCTCAGGATCGGGATCGCCCTGTTGGCAGACAATGCTAACAAGCCTACAGAATACCAACTGAGCAAAGATGCCCCCAACGTTGTGCACATGTCGGTACGGCCAGCAGAGATGATGGAGGAAGACGAGGGCGCCAAAGGTGGGAAGGCCAGCTCCCGTGAGGGCAGGACAAGGGAGGGCGGGGGCGGCTGCTGTGTAATTCTATGAGGGAAAGGCCGCCCCTATCTTGTTTTCTTGTCTTTGGCGTTACGACGTCAACAATCCGACTGACTTGCATTTGTATTGGCATGGAGCTTGGCTGGCTTTTGGTTGGTCTTACAGGTACAGTCCTTTTCCATCTTTTTCGTACATTGTGGGAATCTGGCTGGGTGGAGTGGCGTTGAATGAGCGTGTAAATTTCGGGTTTATACATAGTTGGCGGTTCTTTAGGAATGGTATTTGTTTCTGAGATTCTATCGTACCAATGTTGGTGCAATCTTTCGGACGCCATTGGTCCACAATACGGCATATCGGTCCCACCTTAGGAACACTGCACCATCTGTATGAAGAGTACGGCATCAGGGCGGTGTAAAAAGGGTTTGTAGTTGAAGAGTTTGATGGTAGTTTATTCATGCCATTTGATTCGTAATACCTCCCTCCCCCCCATCTACTCCTCTCCTACTTGCCGTCCAAGCCTCCCACTTCCTGACAAAATCTCCGTTTTACATCTTCACCTTGCGCTCGATCTCCTCGTGCACACTGATGTTCGCCCCATTCTCCTCCCCAGTAAATACATCCTCCCATTCAATAATGCCGTCCCGTCCAGTCAAGATCTCTTCGTGAATGCTAGGTGTGCTGTTGCCGCCCAGGCACAGGGGCTTCCATGTTCCTTCACGAGTGATCTTGAGCTCCATGCCTCTGCGGACTGGCTCGGCGATGCCATATGTGCGACGGAGTGTCTCCATCTTGAGCTGCTCGCGGGTGGTCTCCCACTGTTTTAAGCGGGCCTCGAGAGGGTGGGCGGAGATGGCTTGGGTCGCGGGAGTTGTGAGGGGGTTGGCGCCGACACCAGCGCGAAGTGTGTCGTGAAGACCAGGTGCTGATGGAGCAACATGGGCGCGGGAGGGCTGATGGGTGAAGGAGGAGGAGGGGTTGGACTCTGGGACGATGCGGAGAGACTGAACATAGGGAGCAGCATTAGCGGGCGGATGGCGGTGGAGGGGTTGGCTGCAACTTACCATCTTGATAGCTTCTTTGGGGTTTGTTGTTTTGTGTTGAATATTTATGAGTATCGGAGTTCGGTTGATTCTGTCACCAGAATTCAAGAGTGATCGCAGCCTGGTTTCGTGGTTAAACTGGCTGTGGTTTTATTGCGTCCTTGGAGGAAGCTCAGAGCTGGCTGCTACAATTGTCAAGGCTCCAGCAGCCTCGCGTCGCTGCTTGCCTGCCGTCGCTCGCAACGTCGGATGGAAAAGCGGGTCCAGGCTTCGAGCCAAGGTTTATGTAATCCACCCCCCGCTAACCCATACCCCAGATTGCCGGGACCCTTGTCCGTGCCCACGCCCATTGACGAACAGGGGCCTTGAATGACATCTTTCCAAGTGACGGTGTTGAAGGTGGTCACTTCATTTCCAAGCTTCATCTGTTTTCATTCCGTTTGTTTGTAAAATATAAGGGAGACTTTGAGATGCGTGTCCCTCCCCCACCTTTTGTCAAACGGCTCACCAGCCCACCCGTCATCAACATCAAATCAGGAGCTACCTTTTTCCGCCGACATCCCTCCTCTCTGCCTCCACCAAATCAACATGCTCATTTGCAGCCACCCAAGAATGATAACCCCCCACTATTCAAGGAAATCTCGTTCCAGGTCCCCTCGCATCTTTCCCAGTCACCTCAGCAAAATGAGTCCAGCTGGGTAGTCGTCGGCCCTTCACGCTCCGGCAAAACCACCTTTCTTCAGATGCTCCGTGGAGAGCTCCATTGCTCCCCAATCTCGGCGAGGACATGGCCTTGGCTCACGCAACACAACCTCACCCCTCAAACAGCTATCAAATACGTTGGATTCAACGGCAAGGGGATATCAGAGGTCACCACTTCGGCTTACCTGTCAGCGAGATATGAGAGTCTGAGAGAAGACACAGACTTTTCTCTCAAGGAATATCTACTTGGCCAGACGCAGTTCAACCTAGGCCGTATTCCAGGGGAGCATGTCATCAGTCAGCATCTTTTCGACAAAGTTGTCAAAGACCTGAGTTTGGTCGAGCTGCTGGATACACCTGTGGCCTTCTTGTCAAATGGGCAGTCAAGGCGAGCGGCGATTGCCAAGGCTTTGATGGCGGAACCAGAGGTACTCTTGCTGGACGAGCCGTTTGTGGGGCTGGATCCTGGAGCATCTAGGGCCCTGAGTGTGATGTTGAAGACGCTAGCCGAGAGAGCCAGTCCGAGGGTGGTCATTAGTTGCCGGCCACAGGATCCGCTGCCAGGCTGGATACAAAGGGTCGTATATTTGGAGGGAGCAGGAGAGGTGGCTATCGCCGGTCAACTGGGAATTGAGGGCGCCGAGGATGCATTTGTAAAGGAGGCGGGCGGGGGAAGTCAGGTGGAAATCATTACGGACGCCGATGAGGGCGCGCTGGGAGAGCCGCTGGTTGAGATGAACGGCTGCAAAGTGCGCTACGGGAACAAAGTTGCTCTCGGAAACTGGGATGGTGGTCTGCACTGGACTGTCCGGAGAGGTCAAAGATGGGGCGTCTTTGGGCCCAATGGATCAGGCAAGACGACGATTGTAGCATTGCTTTGTTCTGACCATCCCCAGACATATTCGCTTCCCATCAAACTATTTGGACGCAACCGAATGCCGGAGCCGGGATCTGGTGAGCGGCCTCTGACTTTCTGGGATATCCAATCTCGCATTGGGCATTCTAGCCCTGAGATTCACAAGCACATGCCTCGTGGCTTGAACGTTCAACAAGTGCTGGAGAGCGCTTGGGCTGATACTTTCAAGGGCGTTCCCAAGTTGGACGAGGACGCCAAACAGAAAGTGAAGGCAACACTCAGGTGGTTTGAGAAGGAACTTAATCCTAGGTACTCAAAGGACAAGGAGGGGCCCCCTGATAATGTCGCCTGGGCCCAGGATTATTTGTTTGGCGGCCTGTCCTTCAGTGCGCAACGAGTGTTGCTGTTTCTTCGCGCCATCATTAACCATCCGGACATTGTGGTTTTGGACGAAGCCTTTAGCGGTATGGATGAGTATGTGCGGGACAAGTGCATGCTCTTCCTAGCTTGCGGCGAGGAAAAAGCATACGCCGCTGACAGAACTGTCGTGGAACATCCTGCACCGGAGAAGATCAAAGTGAAGGGACTGGGCGAGGACCAAGCACTGATCTGTATCAGCCATGTCAAGGAGGAGGTCCCAGATTGCGTCAAGGAGTGGTTGTGCCTTCCAGAGCCAAACATGGGGCTCCCGGCTCGCTTTGGACAACTGGGGAAGCCGTTGAGGACGGATGAAGATACTTGGATGCACACCATCTGGGGCCTTAATAGAAGAAACTAGGCCATGTACCTTATGTTACAGGGAAAGGTTCCTTATACGCCATTCTTTGGGCGTTGCATTTGCCATAACTGACCTTGGGCCGGTAAACCTATTCCGACTCCTGGGACGAGCGGTTGCCCTGTATCATCTGGTCCATCCTCCCTCGCTCTCCTTTTCAGGCCAACAGACAATGTGCGTGTCTCAGAGGAATCACGGCAGTAGTACAACAGCACAATATATGAGATAATATGCCAAAACGGTAACATTCGAAACCAACTCTAGGCCCGATGATACCAACCCACCAGGATGGACCACTCACGTGGTGTCATGGCTTCCTCGGTTCCAAACCAGGATTCGTTTGCGTCCGGAAATCTGGTGCTGCAGTGCTACCCTCAAGCTGACTGTTTTAGCCGTCTCTGGGAGTCGAATGCCAAGGACCGAACATGATGACGGATGATGGGGGCCACAATTGGTACTTCTCAGCTCTTCAGAGTGGCCTTTCAGAGCTTTCTCTTGTCTAATCTCACTATTAGGCATAGCGGTCGTGAGATTCAGAAACATTTCTCGTCAGCAAATTGCGCAATACCGATCCAGGGCGAAGTGACAAGTCATGAAATTGGAAAGGCTGTCAGGAAAGAATTCAAAAAGAAATGGAAGATCTCTCTCATCTCTGGGAACGTCAGATTACTGCTTTGAGGGATAGCTTCTCGGCAGACAGCAGTGTAGGGGCGCCGACGTCCGGGTCTCCAAGCCTCCAACGCGGTGATGGGGGCAGAGATTATGACACCCATGAGTCTGAGCATGGATGGGACGACAAGATCAACTCGGTAGTCGATGCTCTAGACGAGTTGGCTCTGTGCGTGTCCGTTCTTCTTTGGCTTCCTTCCCGTCATCTATTCTCATCTCGGCAATGCTGACAGGTATTCTCAAGACAATCGCCTACTGGAAAGACCAACACTACCACCACTCAAAGTCCCCGGACACCTTGGTCTCCGGATGGGGATGCTTACACCGAGACGGTGCCTCTGAGGTCAAGTAAGATTCAAGCTCTGCCTGTTCTTCCATGGCCGACAGATCCGCCTACTCCATCTCCATCACTATGGCCACCTCCACAAAATCAGAAAGATCATCAGGAGCAGTTGCTATGCCCACATTACACCGCCCGCCAGCTTCCCTTGTCCCCATCTACACTGTCAAGCCGAACAGCAGTCCCAGGCTCCACGACGGTGACGCCAGCAACCACGTTTCACTCACCACTGCCGTTCATCCAATCAGTCCCACCCTCATCTGTATCAGCCCTCTGTCTATCCTGGGCACCGCCGCTGGCTCGCCCTGGACCTGACGGCCAGCTTTTCAGCCCCAGCCTACCAACGAATACTGAAGCCGTCAGGACATGTTTCAAAAAGAGAGGCTGGAAGGTGCAATGTCGGCTGATTCCCAACGACTATAGCACATCAGCGGTCGAGACGGTGGTTGATAAGTTTCTTGCCCAGAGCCAGAACCAGACAGTTCAACACGAAAAGAGGAATAGATCCCGGAGTGAAGTTACGTCAAGGGGTGGAGAGCTGTTGATTGTATATTATCACGGGTTTGGAGCCACAGAAGAGGATGGGAGGCTGAGGTTTAGCAGGTATTACTCCTTTCCACATTTCCCACTCTTCCAAACTCGATCTTTCCACATATGGACTCGTGGATCAGTAATCCTAACCCTGGGTAGTGACGAAGGAAACCATTTTTACTGGGATGATGTGCGCGACCCAATTATGCAACATCCAGGGGATGTTCTTCTCATATTCGACTGCACGGCCCCTTTCCCACTGTCGTCCTCCAAGAGTAATCGACCACAACAATCTCATACTGGGGAGGAAGCCGAACCCCCTCAAGAAATCAGGCTTTTAATGGGCCCTGGTGTGCTCTCTAGAAAGGGAACGAAACAGGTGCTCGGCGTGTGTGTCCCTTCTTCGTTGGCTTCGGGAAGATCAGGATTTGGAGCAGAGCCATTGAATATCTCGTTCAAATTGTCAAAAGAAAAGCAAAAACCAGAAATGGCCGAGAAGCCTCGTGCACGGCCAAGGTCACTTTTGTTGCCCGGATTTGATCTGAGCGATCTGGAACCCTCAGATTCGGTTGAGCCTCAAGGTGACCAAGGAGCAGCACAGCCAGAGCTCGAACAGTCGAGTTCCCCGTGGAAGCTCGACGACACCATGACAAAAGCGCTCTGCAGAATCCTGGACAGAGATCGGAACCGAATGAAGACGGAGGTGGGGATGAACGAGATATTGTCTGTGCAACGGTTATGCAGTCTCGTTAGGGAAGATATACGACAGACATCAACTCTACCATCGACAATAGGATCGGGGCAAAGAGAAGCGATAAGGGAAGTGGAGAGGGGGCTGGCAGGAAGGGTATTTGTCACACAACTTGGTGGGGGACAGATACAGGACATTTACCTGCCTTGTCTTGGTGCTTGATATCGAGTGCAATAACTCATGGATCAAGGCGGTGTGCCATCTGGATTGGCTGAGGAAAGAGTAACCGTAAATAGGTCGCGACTGCTCCGGGTTCTATGCACCAGGAAGGAACAACAGTGCCCTGAATGATGATGCCACAGGCATGGAGACACCTGCGGACGACCCCTGCCAGTTTCACCAGACCACGCAAGCACCTTGAGCTAGGTCCCTTATTTGGTCTTCCCAACCTCCTGTTATTCAGCACTACGACATCGGTAGAGCAACATAGCCTTCTCGTTCTCACTCCGCCTCAAATCACGTCGGTTGACATACATCCCTCACTTATCTCACTTTGCTGGTTTCCATTCCAGCATTCGACATCTCCACGGGTATTGTTTCCGAATCATCGCACAGGCCAATCCATGCGGTCGGTGAACGGCGACTCTTCTGCAGCAAACTGATCAACCACACCATCGGCGGGCCTCCACGCGCCAAGCCCCACCTTTTCAAGGCACAGGTCCACCTAAACGGCCCTGTCATTGGCCCGTGCAGCCGCTACAGCACGACACCGAACCCCAGCAAAGTGGAGTTGCCCCAGCAACAGCGGGGAAGTAAGGGAGACAACATTACGACCCAACGAAGCGCACACGCTGGATTTGCAGAATCCCATGTATTGAGCCCGCAGCCCCGTTCAAAGCTCTCCTCTGCGCTTTGTTCAAGTGTACCCCATTTTCAACTTGCATTTGCTCCACGCTGCACGCCATTCAACGGCTTCTTTGCGACCGCCTCGTTGTAAGTTTGCGCCGATTCCTTGACACGTCTGGTAGCTAACAAACATTCCCAGCAATCACCACTGACTTTTCAACACAACTCTGGCTTTGTCTCCAGTGCGCCGCGTGTCCGTGAGACACATTCCTCGGCTGCGCGCCATCACGCCCGACCTTGAGATTTCTTGAGAGAGGAAGCGCAATGGATAACAGGCTCGGCAGGCCCAACTCCCCGCCAGGCGGACGCGTACCAGTACCGCCCGAGTACATGCTGCCAGCTTACGATGATGTCCACCACGAATCGAGCGCCACTGGCATGGGCGCCGCGCATGGCCACGGTTCTAATGTCAGGCTGTTGACGGATATGGAGGACCCTAATGATTATCAGGAATCTGATAGGCATGAGAGGCCGTATGTGTTACCACCCGTTTCTATCCCCCCCCCTCTTTCCTTGCCCCCCAGATCCAACGACGACTTTTGTGTGGACGTCGATGCCCTCAAAGAACAAGACAGCGCTCTCATCATCGGGACTGCGCCCGATGTCTTCAAACCGGCCACAATGCAGACAGGTAGTCAGCAGCCCGCCGCTCCGACAATCAGGCTTCAGAGAAGAAAAAAGTTCACCCCTTCGGTCCACCCTGTCGTCGTTACCGAGGACCTTCCTGTCCTGCCTGAAGGGCCTTCTCCTCGCAAGAAGTCGTTACGCCAGTTTCAGGCGAGATGTGAAACAGCCGCAACATCACCAGACAGCTCTCTACTGGATTCACAATTTCTTAGACAACTACCCAGCCCACAAGTGCCGTCAAGAGTATGGATGAGAGGCTCACAAGAAAATGAAAACAGAGGCAGAAGACGACAGCCATACGAACCCTCGATTGATTCACGGTCCTCTATTCTCGACCCGCCCCTCCGAATGCACCCACCGACCGAGTCGTATGTTTCGTATGATCAGAGTAGCATGAACGAGAGCAGTTGGGGCCCTTCACGAGCATCATCCCCCGAGTATTCCCCTCCACGCGGCCACCCACCACCACACAGCCACAGGTTCGAACCCGCCGATATCAATGGAGCCCCCCGCCCAGGAACCCCTTCCACCGTCTACGGAGGCTCTCCGCGCCGACCCCTTCCCCGTGCCCCAATGTACAACAGTCCAACGAGGGGCATGCAGTCGACGACCAGCTTTCACGATGATGCAACAGTCAACATCCCACTTGCCAGCCATCACGACGATCCCTTTGGCCCCGAGTCAGACGTCACTGACAACAGACGGCACCATCATACCCACTCATCCTACTCGGCAGATCAAATGACCCTGAACGAGGATGAATATTACGATGAAGATGGTGACGTTCGTGAGAAGGCTGACCGCTACGTTCCAGCACCGGCGGAGGGGCGACAGGAGCGCCGTGGTGTCCGCGCCCCCCAAATGAGCAAGAGAGAGGTGCAGCTTATCAATGGTGAACTCGTGTTGGAGTGCAAGATTCCCACCATCTTGTACTCATTCCTCCCGCGCCGCGACGAAATCGAGTTTACTCATATGCGCTACACGGCCGTGACCTGCGACCCAGACGACTTTGTTGAAAGGGGCTACAAGCTGCGTCAGAACATTGGCCGGACCGCCCGCGAGACGGAATTGTTTATTTGCATCACCATGTACAACGAAGACGAGTATGGCTTCACGCGCACGATGCACGCTGTCATGAAGAACATCTCCCACTTTTGTAGCCGTAACAAGTCACGAACGTGGGGAGAGAACGGATGGCAGAAAATCGTCGTGTGCGTGGTGTCTGATGGACGAGAAAAGATTCACCCTCGCACACTCGACGCCTTGGCAGCCATGGGCGTCTACCAGCACGGCATCGCAAAGAATTACGTTAACCAGAAGACGTGTCTCTCTCCAGACACGATGGTCCGCACCACCAATGGTGACAAGCCCATCCGAGACATCGCTGTAGGAGACCAGCTCTTCGACCACGAGGACCGACCCGTCCAGTGCCTAGCTGCTGAGGCTATTCAGACCTCCCGCATGATGAAGGTTACCTACACCGGGTACAACAGCGTCAGCAAGTCGTCCTTCACCTGTACGCCGGACCATATCATGACCCTGGTGGCTTATGGTGTCAAGCCCTTCAGGCATTCGAACAGCAACCGTGTTACGTGGTGGACTCGTTGCGATCGAACCGAGCTTGGGGCCGATGCGGTTGAGATCAAGTGGGATGCAGCCATGCATGATCTGTATACCGAGTACCGTGAGCAGCTGGGTCGCCGTCCAACTGATGCTGAGGTCCGCATGTACCTGAAGGCCATCACGTCCACGAGAGTTGTCCCCGGTTCTGAAGATGATGACTCTCAGAGGGTTGAAGAGACATATCAGAGTCCTGTTCTCATCAAGCTGCTGGCTAAGCTCAAGGCTATGGACGTGGACGTCGACGGTGAGGATGAATCGGTAGTATTGATGCTGCTACAGCAGCACATGGAGGACTATCTTGAGCACATGATACCTGAGCCAGAGGATATCCCTGACGAGGACAACGACGACCTGATCATCGATCTTGATGCCAGCCGGAAGAGAAAGATTGGCACTATCAGCACGCTGTCTTCCCGCGTCTCGGACAAGACTTTCGGCCAGTCTCCTTTCATCAAGTCGTCTCCTGTTAACAGCCAACAGCAGTCTCGAAACGAGGCCTCACAGTCGACCGTGTCGACGTACGCGTCTGTACTCACTGAGGACGACCACAGGGAAATGTTCGCCCCTGTCCGGAACAAGCTCGCAGTGCGTGATCCGATGTGCAAGTGTCAGAATCTGTCCTGCAAGGGCCTTCGGAGGGTGTCGACTGTCTTCGAAACCTCAGAGCAAGCCGACCTCGCTCTTGAGCTGCTATCAGGAGATCACTACCGTGTGGTTGACCCCTGCGCCGTCCAGGACATGGAGGTGTTCACGATGACGCTGGAGGAATATCAGGCAACCTGCACGGCTCCGATGACGCAGCATAAGAGCAAGCTAAGACTATATCGGTCACCCCTGAGGTTCCAGCCGTATCAGGGTCCAGTGTCACCTGTCCCAATCGACCCATTTTGGTTTGGTTTCTGGCTTGGTAATGGAACTAAGAACAACAGTGAGATTACCAGTACGGATCCGGAGGTCGAGGTCTACACGCGGGCACTCGTCGACCGCCTGAACCGTGATAGTATCCCTCCTGGAAAAGCGCCTCTCAAAGTATCCAAGTACAGGATTGATACCGGCACAAAACACGTCTACAAGGGAGAAGAAATCAAGGCAACGAAGGTCGCTCATCGTTTGCGTGTTATGAGCACTGTAAGCAACCTTGACAAGACACACTGGAACCCTGTTCACGACGGCCTCAGAGAACTCGGCCTGCTGGGAGACAAGAGCGGTGGCATCCCCGACTGCTACATGAACGCGGACGAGAATACGCGCCTGGCTGTTCTCGCAGGCCTCATCGAATCCGACGGATGGCTTTCTCACGGTCTCAACTGTTACGGCTTTGGCCAGTACACCTACGAGCACAAGAAGCTTGTTGAGGACGCCCGCAAGTTAGCCCTCTCCTGCGGGATCCAGTGTAACCCTATCTTCGAACGGAAGAATGGTAAGGACCGCCCTGAGCCTGGCTGGTTCTTTTATATGGGCAGAGGGGTGGAGAAGTTCCAGCCTCACCTCCTCCTCCCTCGAAAGCGCATGACGATCCCGTTCACCACGTCTAAGAACAGGGACGTACGGCCCTTCGACGTCGAGGACGCCGGCGACGGCGAGTTCCGCCTCATCGAGGTCTCGGGAGAGCTCTTCCAGCTTGCAGATCGCACCGTGGTTCACAACTGCACCGCCCACGTGTACGAGTACACCACGCAGGTTTCTCTGGATTCGGATCTCAAGTTCAAGGGCGCCGAGAAGGGGATAGTGCCCTGCCAAATGATCTTTTGCTTGAAGGAAAAGAACGCCAAGAAGCTAAACTCGCATAGATGGTTCTTCAACGCATTTGGCAAGGCGCTAAACCCAAACGTGTGTATCTTGCTGGATGTCGGAACCAAGCCTGGGAGTAACTCGCTATATCACCTGTGGAAGGCATTCGATACCGACTCGAACGTTGCCGGCGCTTGCGGAGAGATTAAAGCAATGAAAGGTAAATACGGAGTCAATCTGTTGAATCCGCTGGTTGCGTCGCAGAATTTCGAATACAAAATGTCCAATATTCTGGACAAACCGTTGGAGTCGGTGTTTGGCTACATCACCGTGTTGCCTGGCGCCCTGAGTGCGTACCGATACCATGCGCTCCAGAATGACGAAACGGGGCACGGGCCACTGAGCCAGTATTTCAAGGGAGAGACGCTCCATGGACAGCACGCCGACGTGTTTACCGCCAACATGTACTTGGCCGAGGACAGAATCTTGTGCTGGGAGCTGGTTGCCAAACGCGGCGAGAGGTGGGTGTTGAAGTACGTCAAAGGTTGCACGGGTGAGACAGATGTGCCTGGTAAGCCCCCTTCTTTTGCCGCTTTGTTTTGATAAGGGGATATCGCTAACACCCCCAAGACACCGTCCCCGAGTTCGTCTCCCAGCGTCGTCGCTGGCTGAACGGAGCGTTCTTCGCCGCTGTGTATTCCCTGGTGCATTTCAAGCAGATCTGGCTCACCGACCACACCATTGCCCGCAAGGTGCTGCTGCACATTGAGTTCTTGTATCAGCTCCTGCAACTCCTCTTCACCTACTTCTCCCTCGCCAATTTCTACCTCACCTTCTACTTCATCGCCGGTGGTCTTGCCGATCCCCACGTCACACCTTTCGACGCCGACGGCAAAGCTGCCCTCTACATCTTCACCATCCTCCGGTATATCTGTGTTCTATTGATCTCGACCCAGTTCATCCTGTCTCTCGGCAACCGTCCTCAGGGCTCCCGCAAGATGTACCTCGCGTCCATGATCATCTACGCTGTCATCATGATCTACACGCTGTTCGCCTCGATTTGGATTGTCGTCCACCAGCTCTCCCCTAAGAAGGAGGACAAGGACAAGCCCGAGCTCGAGATGGGCAACAACGTCTTCACCAACATGATCGTCTCGACAGCCTCGACTATTGGTCTCTACTTTGTCATGTCCTTCATGTACCTCGACCCCTGGCACATGTTCACCTCCTTCGTCCCGTACCTGATTCTCTTGCCCTCGTACATTTGCACTTTGCAAATCTACGCCTTCTGCAACACCCACGACGTCACCTGGGGAACGAAGGGCGACAACGTCATGAAGACGGATCTCGGTGGTGCCGTCGGCAAGGGGTCCGGTTCGACTGTCGAGTTGGAAATGCCCTCTGAGCAGTTGGACATCGACTCTGGATACGACGAGGCCCTCCGCAACCTCAGAGATAGAATTGAAGTGCCCGAGAAGCCACCCTCGGACGCGCAGCTGCAGGAGGATTACTACAAGTCGGTCCGTACCTACATGGTTGTTTCCTGGTTGGTGGCCAACGCCACGCTCGCCATGGCAGTCAGTGAAATCTATGGCAGCAGTGGCATTGGCGACAACTTTTACCTGCGCTTCATTCTCTGGTCTGTCGCCGCGTTGGCGGCCTTCAGAGCCTTGGGGAGCACGACTTTTGCCATCATCAACTTGATCAACATGGTGGTGGAGGGCAGGGTCAAAGCAAAGTTTGCAGTGCCCAACTGGGCTAGGGGTTTGATCGAGAAGATGAGGGACGGAGCGAGAGATATCGGAGAGGGGGTTGCTAATAGTGTTAGGAGGTGATGGTTTCATCATTCGCCACCTTCCCCCCCTCTCTCTCTCTTTGCACGCTTGCTTTTTGTCATGTTTAGACAACAGAAGAAGGACGGGCATGTGTTTTTTGGCGTTTATGTGAGGAGAGAAAAAAAGCATGAGGGAAAGATGAAAGAAATGTGTGTATGGAAATGAATGATCAAGTAATGTATGATAGACAAATTTTGACGACGAACTGGGCGGGAGGTAATAATTGTTTTGTCTTTGTTTGGCTTCTAGCTTTTCGCTAGGTACATAATACCCTTTTCTTATGGTACTTTTGATGCCCTTCTACAGCTTAAGGGGAATAAATGTGTGGAACTTTGCTGTGACTTGACATGTCATGAACGGGTCTGCTCGGAAGTCTCACCAGCCATGTCATGAAATCAAGAACGGAGACTTGAGATGGGAAGGGGGGCATTGGAGACAGAAAGCTAATAGGCCCTTGAAGATAATCAGGAGGTCTAACTACATTGCAACATAATTTATTTTGAAGATAGTTGAGGGGGCTGTCAAGATACCGAATTAAGGGGTGTTGGCGTCATGAGAATTTCTATTACTTTGCTTACGGAGGCATCTGAAAGAGTGTTACAGTCCCGATTTTCGCTCCTTACTTGCAACATTATTTTATCAGACCGTGTTAGCGAAACCAAGCAACCCAAGGCACTTCAAAGCACATTTAGAATCGTTTCAGACAGCAAATCAAATTGTTCTTAACGCCTATTTTGATACCAAACAAATAAAAGAATAAAAAATGCAATGCGCTCGCAATGTAGACAAAAAGCCATCCCTCCAATATCCCCTATTTACATGACTCCTGCTCGTTGCTCATTTTCTGTTTCTATATTCTGTGTATCCAAAAATCACTCCTCTGCCTCCTCCTCCTCCTCCTCGGCAACACCCTCGTGGAAGTTGCGGCCATCGGTGGTAGCCTTGATGATGCCGGCACGGATGGTCCAGTCACCAAATCTTTCGCCCTGCTCCCTCTCCTTGGCGTACCGGCTGAGCAAGCCCCTCATGATCTCGAGAATCTCGTCCTCCTTGATGCTGCTGCGGTAGAGCTTGTTGAGTCTCTGGCCGTGGTACCCACCACCGAGATACATGTTGTAAGCACCGTAGGCCTTGCCGACAAAGGCAACCTCGGCCAACCAGGGGCGGGCGCAACCGTTGGGGCAACCGGTCATGCGCATGACGATGCTGTCTTGCCTGAGGCCGTTCTCCTCGAGGCAGGCCTCCAGCTTGGAGATCAGCACCGGGAGGTAGCGCTCAGACTCGGCCATGGCGAGACCGCAGGTGGGAAAGGCAACGCAGGCGGAAGAAGAGAGACGGAGGGCGGAGAAGTGGAGGTTGTCAAGCTTGTACTGGGCGAGAAGTTTCTTGAGGGTGTCCAGATCCTCGTCGGCAACGTTGCTGAGGATAAGATGCTGGTTGGGGGTGAGGCGGAACTCGCCCTTATGAACCTTGGCAATCTCCCTGAGGCCAGTCTTCATCTGGAAGTCGGCAGTGTCCTCGATACGGCCGTTCTCAATGAACATGGTGAAGTGGTTCATGCCAGTCTCATCCTTGAGCCAGCCAAAAGTGTCGATATTGCTGTCAAAGTGGAAGGGCTTGGCAGGCAGGAACGGCTGGCCCCAAAGTTCCTCAACCTTGGACCTAAAGACATCGACAGTCAGATCGTCAACGGTGTACTTCAATCTGGCGTGCTTGCGGTTCTTGCGGTCACCGTGGTCGCGTTGGACGAGCATGACCTTCTCACAGGCGATATGGGTCTGGTCAGCCTTGACGAAACCAAGCATGCGACCGGTCTGGGGATACGTCTTCTTGTTGTTGTGAGTGGTACCCATACCACCACCAACAAGAAGGTTGAAGCCAAGCAGATGTCCGTCGTTGCCCTTGATGGCAATCAGGCCGATATCGTGAGCGTACACGTCAACATCGTTGTGTGGGGGGATGGCGATCGAGATCTTGAACTTGCGGGGGAGGTAAGTAGGTCCATAAAGGGGCTCAAAGTCCTGGACGGCGTCACCAGCGACCTGCGTCTTCTTTCCGTCGTAGTCGGTGAGCCAGATCTCGTGATAAGCGGTAGTCGATGGAAGAAGATGCTCGCTGATCTTCTTGGACCAGTAGTAAACCTCACGATGGTAGGCAGACTGCGAAGGAAGAGGACTGCACATGACGTTACGGTTGACATCACCGCAGGCGGCAAGGGTGTCCATGAGAGCCCGGTTGATGGCTTGCATGGCAGGCTTGAGCTTGGCCTTGACGACGCCGTGGAACTGGAAGGTTTGACGGGTGGTCAACTTCATGGTCTCGTTTCCGAGCTCGTTGGCAATGTCGTCCATCTGGATCCACTGCTTTGGTGTCGAGACACCGCCGGGAAGTCTGCAGCGAATCATGAAGGAGTAGGCTGGCTCAAGACCCTGGGCCTTGCGCTCGTCACGGACATCACGATCATCCTGCATGTATGTGCCGTGGAACTTGGTCAGTTGCTGATTGGAAGCCGAGATGGCGCCGGTCGATGTGTCCAAGAGCTCCTCGGCGATGGTACCACGCAGGAAGTTGGAGGCGATCTTGATGTCCTCGTTGGTGATCGGGGGAGGCTCATCTGGGAGGCCATCGACCTTTGACACGCCGAGGGCTTCCCAAAGCTTGGGCTCCCACTCGGAGTAGCCGGTCTGGTATCCATCTGGGTCCTGGTCATCACCAAGACCAAGAGGAGCCAGACGGGAACCGCCAAAGTTGGCCAGAACCCTGTCGAGGTCCTTTCCGGGCTTGTTGTAGTACACCTTGTCCTCCTTTCTGGGCCAGTAGTGGCTATCACCAAGAGAGAAGACGGAATACTTGACGGAAGCAAGATCGAGCTCGGTGCTGTCCTTGATGGCATCCCAGAAAGGCTTGCCGTTGACCGGGAACTCACCCTGACCGGCGGTCGAGGTGATGAAGACAATGTTCTCCTCCGTTGGCAAGTCCTCGACTGGGTAGTCCTCCATGGCCATGACTGTGGTCTTCAGGCCACGGGCACGGCCCCTGGTACCCAACCGCTTGGCGAGGGACTGGGCGTTGCCACCATCAGAACCAAACAGAATGGTCAACGGCGCACCGAAGAGACCTTCCAAGAGCTGGTTGTAAGCATCCTTGGCCTTGCGCTTCTGCTGGGCGCGAATCTCAGTACCAAAGTCCTGATCAAGAACAGCACCAAACTGGGGTTCCTTCCGCATCATCTGAGTGAGCTGGTTGTCTCTGTCAAGGAATGCCTTAAGCTCCTTCTTGATACGCTCAGAGTCAAGAGAGAAGTTGGGCTCGCCCTTCTTCTCATTCTCGGGGTTCCACCGGTACAAAGGCCAGTAACCAAGGTCCACGGCCTTCTTGGTCTCAGTGAGAACGGTCAAAGGAGACTCGTGCTCACCAAAGTAGGGAAGATAAGCCAGAACGATAGAGGGGCCATTGAACTTGTCGGCCTCATCCATAGCCTGAAGAACCTGGGTGTAAGAGCTGTAGACGGCGGTGGAGGCGACGTAAGCGTTTCCAAAGTTCATGGCATAGAGACCAATGTCCTTCTTTCTGCGGTTCGCATCAGCGGCAGCGCGCTCAGAGTAAGGGGTCGAGTCAATGATGAGCAGGTTGACATTCTCGCCCGAAGTCAGAACCTGATGAACGCCAGAGTTGCCAAGGTCATAAGCCCAGGCGTCGGACCCAACAAGCCAAAGAGACTGCTTGCGGAAGAATGCCTTGTGCTGGAGCAGGGCCTTTGATGGCGTCGAGTTGTCGAGTGTAAGCTTGGAAACAACCTCCTCGGCAGCCTCCTCAGACTTCTTCGCATCGTCAGCGCTAGCTACCCACTTGGCCAAGGCTCTCTTGGGAACTTCAGTCAAGAAACGGCCATTGCTGGCGGCCTCCTTGACCTCGGCAACAAACTTTTGTCTGCGCTCCTTTCTGGCGAGGAGAGAGCCGAAACCATACTCGGGAGTGGCCGAGATGGTCCGTGAGACGCCGGCATTGTCGGAATCGAGGGAGTTGGCGACAAAGGCTCTGCTTCCAAACAACTGATCGAGGATCTTGGTATAAGAAACCTCAAGCTTGGGCTTCGAGAGGTCGTACTCGGAGGTCTCCTGAGGAATCTCGCGCTCACCAACCTCCAAGTTCTGTACAGGCTTTTCCAGAGTCAAGTTCTGGAAAACACCGGACAAAGCTTGCTTGACACTTTCCTTGGTGATGTAGCCAAGTTGGTACCCAACAATAGTCTCGACGCCACCAACAGCACTCTTGACAGAAGTCAAGACATCGATGAGAACGGGGCCCCACTTTGTGGTCTTTCTCGACACCTGCTCAAGGACTGCCACCCTCTTGACAGATTTGGGAAGGGCATCGATCAACTTGGCGCCCAGCCACGGGCGGTAAAGTCTAGGAGCAATGATGCCAGCGTTGGCAAAGGAGTCACCAGACTGTGCCTTGGCAATAGCGTCAGAGAACAAGGCAACATCTGAGCCAAAGAGGAAGATGGTGTTTTCGGCCGATTGTGACCCCGTCCACTCGAAGGCGTTGTATTGTCTGCCGACAAGCTGGTTGAGCTGAGCCCAGATGCCGGTGACGTACTTGTAGATATCCTCGGACGACACAGGGGGAGCTGCGGCCTCGATGGTAGTTGCAGTGGATACACTTGGTGGCGTGCTGGTCTCACTCCGTTGACTGGACTTGACTGACGACTGTGAGGTAAGAAGAGGGGTTTCTGCTTCACCCTCTCCTGCTTGGTTGGCGGTGACTCCACCAGAGAGAGCCAGGGGTTCCGGCTGCTCAGAAACCACGGCGACCCGCCCATCATCAGCGTAAATCCCTGACCCCGAGATCGGCGCAGACTGGAACCTCCGCACATTGTCGAGGTTGAGAACAGCGCGGACAACGTCGGCGCTCGCGCCCTCAATGGACTCGGCAACAGCACCGGAGCTGGGGTCGAAGAAGTGGATGACACCCTTGCCCGAGCGAATGGCCAAGGCATGAGCAGTCAGCGCAATGTCTTGGGCCTCCTGGAGGGACCAGGACTGGAGGAAGGTCCATCCCGAATTTCTGATGGAGGTGATGGCCGAGTAGTCTGGGAAGCTCTTGGGACCAAGCGCAACATGGATGACGACGGGGAGGTTGGCAAGCTTGTAGAGATGTGCTACCGAGGGCAGGAGAATGGAAGATGTGGTGGTGACGGAAACCAGCTGGCCGGAGCGGATGGGAGTGAAGACGGAGAGTAATGGGTCGTTGTTGTGTCTGACTGATTGGATTTCTGGAACAGCGTCCGAGGTCTTCGCGACCAAGCTTTGTTCCTTTTGTTTGGCGAGCTGCTTCAAGTGGCTCGAGAACTCGGAATCAGAGGCGAGCGACGGCTGGACTGAGATGACCACATCGCTGGAAAGGTATGCAATTCTCGCGACTAATCCAATCAATTGTCAGCTACCTGTCTCTACACTGCTTGCGCGCACCTCATCAACGCCCTGGGAACGGTTGTGAGGCTTTTCGCAGTGTGCACGGCTGTCGGTCGAGATGCCGGGTTGAGTCCGGCTGTCGGTCGCATTGCGAGCAAACAATTTGGCGGGGCAGGGAAAGCTTGCTCGCGGCGATTTGACAGCTTGGGGTAATGTGGGGGAGGGGTTTGGGTGTCTTACCGGCCTCTTCAGGCGTCCTTATCGTGGTGAGTGCGCCTGCCATCGTGAGGGTATCGACAGGAGAACTGAGAGTGTGTGAGGGAGTGACTAGGAAAGGGAATTACTGCATCGCAAGCAGATAAAAGGAAAAAAAAAACAATGGCACTTATGTAAGGTGCA
Organism: Podospora pseudoanserina; assembly: GCF_035222485.1. Classification (NCBI taxonomy): domain Eukaryota; kingdom Fungi; phylum Ascomycota; class Sordariomycetes; order Sordariales; family Podosporaceae; genus Podospora; species Podospora pseudoanserina. The sequence goes on along the minus strand of NC_085920.1, from coordinate 8,713,996 downwards.
GCCGGAGGCAATTCATGCGAAAGGGTCCCTATATCGGCCCCGCATGTGTCCCAAATTTCTCTTGATGGGTAGGTGGGCGCAAGAGGTGATCGATTGCGTGATCGCTCTAGCGCCTCGAATCCCAGGAATTGCCCAGAACCCCCAGAGTGCTGCTGCACATCCAGCGAATTGCACGCGTGGGATTCAATCATGCTTTGTCATGGACTTCCTCGATGCCTCCTTTGACACCCACCATCTGAAGTTGATGCCACCGCTGCCCACAATGACTAACACCGGGTCTCCGAACCCAGCCGTTCCACTTTGTCTTCGGCACCCAACATGCTCGTCTCTCGGCATAGGCCGTTGAAACGGGAACCTGGAGCCGTCTCTGTTTCGGCTTTGGCTTCGGGGTCACAGCCTTTCCATCCTCTCTTCTCACCTCTTCTCACGTCCCATGGAGATGGGGGTCATCTACTGCAGTATGTCAACCCGCGCGGGCGAGCAGTCGGGTGGTGTTGCCAAGTCCGCCACACGTGGCTCTCTGGCGAGATGTCGTAAATTGTACATAATTCGTACAAAGGGTTCATGGTGGGATGTTGTCTCTCAACGTATCCATTATTATCTGAGTGAATATGGTTAGCTCCCCAGCTCCAACCCCCCTATTTGCCCCTGAACCGAAGATCCCAACCCCTATTATGACAATGTCTAGTGTAAAAAAAGGGCAGTATGCCAACCAGCCATGCGCCCAAATGTACCGTGCTATACCCAGAAAGATGGCCCTTTGAACTCATTAAATGCCGCTGAAAACATGTGATTCGCCTCCGCCATTATGTACTTCGTCCCACATCTCGACAACATCACCGGCAGAGGAGAATCATCTCCTGCTGCTCCTGAATTTTGAATGAACATCTTTAGCCCATTCCTCATCCTCCTTTCTTCCACCAAGCCAATAGCTCTTCCCCACAGAAATCATGTACCTCCCAATCTTGCCCTCCAATCCCTCTCCCAGGGGGGCACCCTCAGCAAACGGATTTGGTGCCGACCCGGACTCATCATCCTCGTCAGACTCGGGCACCCTCTCGTCAACAAACCGCAGGATAACGGCCCGAGCATAGGCCATGATAACCAAGCTGAAGTAAATCCTGATAAGTGTAAACCCAATAATAAGCACCATGCTAAACGCCGTGTCGATGCCGTCGTCTCTGACTGGGGTGGTTGTCTCGCCCCTAGGCTCAACCATTTGAAATTCCTCTTCTTCGGGAGCTCCTGAGGCGACAGTGGCCTGCATCTCCTTTAACTGTATGTACCACCCCGTCGCAAAAGCTGTCGTGTATAGTCCGCTCACAATCGTGTCCACCGCGTAAACCCAGGCTAGCAAGAGGTTTTGAAACGGCGTTCCCTTGCGAATATGTGGGAGGCAGAACGCCAGAACGGCGATAACGGCAATCGAAAGGAAGTAGGCGGTGAACTGAAGGATCGACATCTGAAAGCCCGTGAAGAGGGTAAGGAGGCCATAGATTCCCGTCGCCTTGTTGAACAAGAGCGCAAGAGAGACAAGCTCCGTGCCGGTCTGTAGGGACATGAAGCCTAGGAATGACTGCGCGATGATCAGTGTCTGAGCTTTCGAAAAGGAGGGCATCGAGGTCCAACAAACCCTTGGGCGAGGCAGCCGAAGCCGGCACGACGATCGTGAGGATATCATTTTTTTCCCCCGTTCTTTTTCGTCTTTTATTTGGTCTTTTTCCTGATCCCCGTTGCGCCGTTCTCGTGCCTTTGACCGCACAAACGCCCAAAGAGAAATCGCAAACCAAAGTCGTCAAGAAGTGCAGAAGTCGAAGTGTTTTTGTGCCAGAAATGCGATGATCAGGAGAGGGAGCCGAAGCTAAAATCGCAGAACCAACTAAACTCGACAAATCTCGGACTTCCTCAGGGTCCCGATCAACAACTCCACCTGGGTCTCCTCCTGTTGTGTCGCGCCGTCTTGGCCAGACTTCCCAGACAGGATCGGATCAGTCGGCACTGGCTCTCGAGCCACTCAACGTTCCAGTTTTATGCGTCCAACAGAAATGTGTGGGCCTTTTGACGCCTTGGTTTTCCCTTGAAAGCTTGCGTTGCGCCCAAGAGCGCCGGTTGGAAATAGCGGGGCCGTTTTTCATGGCTTTATCCGCGTATCTGCTCAAAATGTGAGGCCTTGAATTGCGTCCTGAATAGAACCGCGATGTTTGAATATGGGGAAAGCCATTCAGTACATTGACCAGTCATACGTCATTGCATCGCTTACTTTTTCTCGGTAACCCATTTTAATCACCAGTCAGCGAGCGTGAAAACGCCCCTGGTTCCAGCCTGCTGGTGGGGGGCGTTTTTGGTTGTCGACCCTGGAAAGTTAGAAGCCACCACGGTCAGCACGCGCTATGAGAAAAGATCGTTGGCTGCTCTGTAAGATGTTTACCTAGGTGCTCCTCGTTCAAGACAGATGGGGAAATTTTCAACACTAGTCGTAAGGCTCTCATGGGCGTAAAGCATTCGATGCATGAAGTTCATCTCAGTTGATTTCTCTTTCATGCTAAACTATTTGCAACAGTGCGCTCGCCTTTTCTGATCTTAACTCCACCCGCCCAGTCCGTCGAGTTATGTGATTGGTTCACTTTGCGACTTACACCGTCTTTTGGACTCAACAATGCCGCTAGATACAGACCGGTACCTGAACCCATGCCATCTACTGTGTATGAGCAACTGAGCCGGCTTGAAACATCATTGACAGTTGAGAAGCCTACCTAGATGTTCTGCATTTTCTCATGAGATACTACTTATACACACCCAGTCTTCAATGATAAACTTAAGCGTGAGCACTTGGCGACAACATAGGTCTTTCTACGTTGTGATGCTTGTGTAATGAGAACATTGCAGATGGAGTGCCCGTACACAAATTGGTAGGCTCCGCGTCATCGACAGGAAGGGACTCTTCTTTCAGGAATACAGCAATGAACTGTCCATTACCTTTCTGCGGAATAACAGGATACCATATTGAGTATATGCCTCTGATGATGATCGAGGTCAACATGACCCGGTCTTATACTGAAGAGAAATATCAGCTCGAATGAAGCCATAAGAAACATTAAACTTAGGCGTCGGGCTTACCTAACATTACACCAGCAGCATTACAGAGTTGCATGTTTCTATCACAGCATCAACCAGTGCCATCTTCCTACACCTCGAGGATAGTTTGACGCGTACTGCGGTTATGTTCTAACTGGCAATACAAGTGTCTGCCAGCCTGATGTTGGCCTAAAAGATGAACGTGATGAAATCTGCCATGGCGAGAATGATAGAACAGCTTTGGACGTACAGACCATTATCGGGATTTTGTTGATAACGGAAAAAAGAGAAAGGCAGCAATTGTAAGACAGCAAAAGCTTGACATGTAATGCTAACATACAGGACGGAGTTGGTACTGCACAGGTAGACGCCTAATCACAGTCATACTGCTATATATTCCTAGTGAATGGAGGCAGCGCTGGAGCTCCAATACCTCATTTAGCTTCCATTGCAATACCATGAACCACCCATCATCAAACACAAGTACTTATATACAGGAGCGCAACAAAGCCAACGCCAACACGATACCCATTGTTGTGTTTCATTCCCATCATGTCATCATACCAATTTGATCTTTCCCATCGCCAAACTTTCAGTTGTGCTTCATACCCATCTTGTCAAAGCTCTTCGAGATACCCCGGCCAGTCTTCTGTGCTGCCTGTTCAAGATGAAGTTTGTGCTCAACCTTCTGAACAGTGCGGGCTACCGGGGGCGAGATCCGCTGGACACCACGCTCAACTGGAGACTTGAACATGGTGATGTTGCGCTCCCATTTGGGCGCCCACTTGGTGGTCTGGCGAGCAACACGCTCCTCGGCGCCAGGGATGATCATGTAGAAAGGTGCGAAGGCGCTGAGGCCACCTGCCCCCATGCAGAAGACCTCAGTCCGAGTGGCAGCGGGGATGCGGACGGGCATTTTGAGAGATGGTTCGAGGGGAAATAGATCGTATGGGGACTTCGTTGCAAGAGACAGGAAATCTTTAACCGGTGTTGACGTTAGCACAATGGAAATCCTGGAACCGATGTGATTTCGTTGCTGCGACGTGATGGGGTACACCCCTAGGGAAGAAGCAAGGACATAGTGGGCTCATCAGGCAAAACAGGTGACGATGATGCCTGGTGATGAAAGAGAGGAAGGAACACATACCCTTCTCGTCTATACCAAAACTGTTATGACCGCGGTGAACCCAGGATAGATAGATGGACAGAGATGCACCACCAAAGGAACTCGTTCTCTAGATGCAGATGTTGATGGACTGACGTCTACACGCGGTGGAACAAAGAACAGGAGATGTTACACACAAACAAAGAGCGGGAAGAGCTTGGGGAAGGTAAGGTCAAGATGAAGTGGGAGGGACGGGAAACCCCCTTTATGGCTGGGTTGGCGACCCTGTCCCGGGTGTGCTCAGCTGGCATACACTTCCCATGATCCAGCCAGCAGGAACGTAATCCCTCCTCGAGGGCAACCGCCACATCTCCTTCGAGGAGCTTGGAGCAATGGCCACCACGACCTGCCCAGGCATACTCAAAAGCCCAACCAGGAAGGAAGGGGATGTACCAGCCAAGGCCAATCAAGCGGCGCGTTGACAAGGAGCGGAAAGACCACCCACAGACATGCCTGGTAGAAAGCGGGGTAAGAGACTGCAGCAATATCCATGCACCAGTCATGGACTTCATTGGACGTCACTTTGGACTCACTCTTGCCAGCCGTCAACCATGTCGTCTCACTTTACGGACTGACATGGCGCCACAAGACACTTGAAATGCGGGGAAGGAAAGGATGATCAGGCTTGTCTCTCAGGCCCTGCTCAGCTTGTTTCTCTTTGACGGAGCCTCCAATGTTGGAGAAGGATTTATAATTGTTAGAGGGTCAAAAACAAAACCCGAAGATGTTTTTGATATCTAACTTGATATTGTTTCCCCCTTGGTTGTGTGCTAGCGTTGTCAATTGAGGGTCGGTGGAGTCACCTTGGTCTGACTGCTCCACATTCCCCAGACTTTCCCCAGAAAACAACGGCGCCAAGTGGGTCATGTGTGGAGTTCACGATCTTCGACGGCGTCTTCATTTGACGTCTCTTGCCATTGCTTGACCGCGATCGAAAACCTTATTTTGATGTAATTCATCTGATTGCAAGAAAGAATTTTGTAGCGCTCATACACACAGAAACTCCGGAGATCAAGTCCGGGCCACCGGGTGCTTTGAATTATAATCAACATCCAGTCTTCAGGCCTGGGGCAACCCTCAGGCACATGTTGGTCACATGGGCAGCCCCTGGACTGCCGTAAGCGGTTCTCGCGTCCCAGAACCGTGATGGACAACGCAAAAGCCCTTGCTACGCTCGATGCAATTGACTTCTTTCAGTTTTGAATCCATATTGTAAAAGGAGTTCGTATGTAAAGATCATCCTCTGCGTGTACTGCCCAGTGAGGAGTGGAACTGATCACCAAGCCTCAGGTTAACGTCCAAACCCTGTCTTGGCACCTCCCATCGCATCGGAAGCCAAGGCTTGCGATGGTGAAACTCTGCTGCTCTTCAAACGTATCACTTGATACTTCTTCATATCTCACAATACGGCTGGGCTTGCCAAAATATGGGGGAGTCCACTTTTCCAGACATCTCTTTCTTGATAGCATTGAAAGACCATTCATAAACTGACCTTGAGCACATACCTAAAGTTTTCAACAAAGCAGCCCAGTCAAAACGGCGTGAGTAGATAATTGAATTACATCCTTTCTTTCCGAGCTGGATACAGCAAATCTACATAAACTTATCGAAGCTTTAGTATCTACAAGTAATCGATTCTACATCCCGAACGTCAACAAAAGAGCAATTGGGAGTGGAATTCCTTAGGATCCAACCTTTCCAGATTCTTGCAGACCGATTACAAAATTCATGGCCTGAAAGGACGAGACGAAGTACAGTACACTCGCCATACCAAACAAAACACTGCAGAGATCATCAACTCAAAACTGGCAGTAACTTGGAGTCAATCCCGCTTAACCAATTGCGCATACAAACGGAGAGTACCTCTCTCAGCTATCTTCAAGGTCTTGTAGACGCCGATACTCCTGTATAACCCTAACCCTTTCAAAAACTGGTCTCTAAACACTTGGCGACCGATAAGATAACAATTTTCACCACACCCCACATTTTTTTTCCTGCAGCGGAGGGTGGGCAAAAGAAGGCGGTCAATTTTTTCGGCCTGCTGCAAGTTGAACCTTCAGCGCCAGGTGGAGAGAGAAGAGAGTGCAGTCCTGTCACCCTCTTTTCGCAAAACAACCACCACCCTAGCTTCCCTTTTTTTCCACGTCTTCAAAGGGGCGCATATACACACTCCAAGATGCGCGTCGATAACTGTTTCTTCTGCGGTAGGCCCGCGTGGCCTAGCAAGGGTATCACCTTTATGCGCAACGATGGTTTGTCCTCCCCTCTTGATCTCTTGCACCTGGCTGGTGTGTGTTCCCATTGTCGCTGATCATTGCTCGTTGCGAATTTCGCAGGCAAATCCTTCCGCTTCTGCCGCTCAAAATGTCATAAGAACTTCAAGATGAAGCGTAACCCCCGCAAGCTCAAGTGGACAAAGGCCTATCGCAAGAACGCCGGCAAGGAGATGACGGTCGACAGCACTCTGCAGTTTGCCGCCCGCCGCAATGTGCCCGTCCGCTACGACCGCGAGCTCTTCGCCAAGACCCTCAAGGCCATGGAGCGCATCAGCGAAATCAAGGCCCGCCGCGAGAGAATCTTCTACAAGAAACGCATGGCCGGCAAGAGGGCGCGCGAGGTTGCCGCGGCCAGGAAGCTGGTGGCTGACAACGAGCACTTGCTTCCCAGACTCAGGGGCAGTGAGAAGAGGAGGTTGGCTGAGTTGGCTGCTGAGAGGGGTGTCGATGTTGAGGAGCTGGAGAGAGAGGAGCTCGCCGCCAAGGCTTCCGGGAAGAAGAGCAAGGCTTTCGGTGGTGAGGTGAAGAGATTGAGGGTCAGGACTGACGGTGGCGTGGAGGAAATTACCGAGTCTTTCGGCGGTGTTGTGGGCGAGGATGACGACGAGGACGACGGATTCGAGGACGAGGATGATGAGATGGATACCGACTGAGCGGCTCGATCTCTCAGCCGTGATCCGGAACTGGCTCCCGTCTCAGCACCCTTCATGTCCTTTACCGGTAGCTGGGTGGCGTTAAGGAAGGGTTAGACCCGTCATTTCTCGTCACTTTCCCTTTTGACGATCGTCCTGTCATGGGAGGAGAAAAAAGATACCCGAGCTAGGCTCAGAGCCAATGAGTACGACGTCTATCAGCAGCTAATCAGGGAGGTTGGGAACATGTGTGCTTCGTCCAATGGGACGTTGAACATGGGCCACCAGGAACAATCTGTGTGGACCAAGATATGATTCTCAAAGGGAACGGGCATACATGCATGAACACTGTTTTTTTTTTCTGCGGGTTTGGCGAATTCGGCGTTACAACTAAGAAAGGGGAGCTGTGTTCAGAAAAAAAGTTTATTTACTAGAATGTATCTCCAGAGTGTTGTAGACATCTTCATGGGCAGCCGGCAAATACCTTTATTGTGCTTTGAGAACAACGGCTCTGTAACCCCCTCTACCTGCCCACAAAAGAAGATTGACATGGACTTTGAGCGAGTGATGAATCGAGTGTGTCTTGAACGTGTTATTCCACTTGTTCCGGCTACCCAAACTCCTAAAGATATATCATTACGTAGATTTAACCAAGTATGTGAAACGCTTTGGTGCGTGAAAGCCACCCATGACCCCCCGCTATGCTTCCCTAGTCTAACCTTCACACAAAAGCAAGCAAAACAGAGGTTGCGCGGTATATTCGTGTGCGGAATGACCATGGCTCTCTCCCGACCCATTCATCCCCCTTCGTGTACGTCTAGACCCTCACATTTTGAATCTGTCTAGCAACTACACCCGTCTTGCTGTGGTGTAGTTGTGCTCTTAACATCGATCATTTGGGAGCTGGCCTGCGCAGAAGCAGCAGCCGACCCGTCAGCCCCTTCCATCCCGGGCAGAGCCTGCGCAATCTTTTTGAAGAGGTTCTTGACGTTGTGACCCGCCTTGGCACTGGTCTCGACAAACATGAGGTTGTTCTTGCGCGCTTCCTCCTCACCCTGGGCGGTGGTAACCTCACGCTTGTCGTTGAGATCCGTCTTGTTGCCTACCAGCACAATGATGACGTCGTTGCCTCGCTCTGCGCGGACGTCGTCGATCCATTTCCGGGTATTTTGGAAGGATTTGGCATCTGGTGTCGGGGTCAGCAAGAAAGAAAAGGAGAGTAAGAAGGTTTAGCAGAGAAACGTACTTGATATATCGTAGACCACTACTGCAACGCTCGAGTCACGGATATATGAGGGGATCAAGCTGCGGAAACGTTCTTGGCCTGCCGTGTCCCAAAGCTGAAGCCGTACTGTCCTGTCTTCAAGATACATTGTCTGTTCCATCCTGTTAGCCAATGCCACAGGCCAGAAAGCCAACAGCGGAATTAACGTACCTTGGAGAGGAAGTCAATGCCAATGGTGGCCTGGTACATGTTATCGAACGAGTCGTACATGAACCGTGTGATGAGAGATGTCTTGCCGACTAATATAACGATTTAGTATCTGTCCCTGGTTCCGTCTTTGGTTTGTACGTGTTTCCATACCGCTTTGCTCGCCCAAAAATACCAGCCTGTGGAATACGTGGTTAGCCACCTCGTGCTGTATTCCGCGCGCGCCGAAGAGCACCAGCAACATACTTGAATTTCTTCAGCGGGTTGTTGTAGGACCCGCCCGCTCCTGTTTGCGCCATGGTTTTAATATTATTTGGTGTAGAGAATCGAAATGTATCGTCTCGGCGGTGGTGGCCGTCGTTGAGGGAGGGAGGGGTGTATTCGTTAAAAGGGGTGCTCGTGGAGTCGTCGTTAACCGTCGTCAAATCAGTGGCCAGGCTGACCAGGAACCCAAGAAGCGCGGCGTGGTTCGGCTCAACAGCTTTCGGATGGTTGTATCGGTATTGTCTAGGAGTGAACAAGTGTCCTCGAAAATTATACTCGGTACGGAGTAAGGTTCAAAAACTGGGAGGTCTAAGTTCCCTTTGTGATGGGAATTCGGTTCAGCTCGAATCCACAACGCCCAGTCTCTCAACTCTCCTCAACAGACCCGATTGCGGCTACGGTGAAAGGGGGGCGTGTCCATGCGTGCGTGCATGCCACCAGCCAGGCGACGCCCGCTGTTTTTCGCAAGCCACGCCTGGCCGTTCCAGCGCTCTTGGCGGCCGTCATGAGCAAGCAGCCAGAAACATCAGGCCTGAACCTCGGATTGGGTGCTGGCCAGGTCACCCTCGCCTGACACTTCGTGCATGATACTTTATGCGCCACGTGCAGGGGTTCTTATCTTATCAGTCACGAACACCCGCTGAAATTTTGAAAACCCGAACCCCACTTTGTATCTCTGGCAGGGTGCTTTGGGCCAGACTCGCAGTCGACGAAAACACCAAAAAAAGTTGCTTGAAAGCAACGACTGGTTCGACCGACAGCAACCACAGCCACAGTCCAAGATGCCTGTTCTTAAGGCCCCCTCGGGCAATACAAATGCCCCATCGCAGTACAAACAACCATCCAGGAAGGGCAAGAAGGCGTGGCGCAAGAATGTCGACGTTACCGACATCACGAAGGGCCTTGACCAGCTGAATACTCAAAAGATTATTGGGTATGACTTGATTATATGCCTGCTTTTTGAATGTGCGATTGTGGTTGCTAACCAATTGTGCTTTTGCAGTGGAGTAATTGCGGAAAAGGATTCTGCCGATCTGTTCGTTCTCGACGTCAAGGGCGATGCCTCTATCACCAAGAAGTTCCCCAAGATCAAGAAGGGCCTCAAGTCAGATGAGATTCTTGCGGCTCGGTCAGCAGTACCGGCTGTGCCTATGCGCAAGCGCCCCGCTCACGACAAGACCACAGATGGTGGTCTTCCAGTCAAAAGGCAGCGCAAGGAGTATGTCAGCGGCAAGGAGCTCAGCAGATTAAAGAGGGTGGCAGATGGGCAACACGACTCAACGGTTGACATCGTCGATGCCGCATTTGACCCTTGGGCCGACGAGCCAAAGCCAGAGCCAGAGAAGGCCGTCGAGCTGGCTTTCCTGCCCGAGAAAGAGAAGCCCAAGAAGCCCAAGACCCTCGAACAACAATCCATCTCACTCTCTGCCAACGGCAAACCGATCCCTGCTGTCTATGTACCGAAGGGTGGCGCCAGTTACAACCCCGACTTCACCGAGTATCGAGAACGGTTGATCGAGGAAAGCGAGAAGGCTGTGGAGGCCGAGAAGAAGCGTCTTGCCGAATTAGAAGCGGAAAGGATTAAACTTGAGGCCGCCGCTCGATCAGCCGCCGAGGCTGAAGCTGCCGAGGCAAGGGCGGATCTTTCAGAGTGGGAGGACGATTCTGCTTGGGAAGGATTCGAGAGTGCGGGAGAGGAGCTCAGTGTCAAGGCCAAGCGGCCAAGACGCAAAACACAGGCTGAGAGAAACAGAATCAAGAGAAGAAAGGAGGAAGAACGGAGGCAGAAACACGAGGCGGCCATGAAGGCAAAGAATGCCCAGGCCGAGCGGATCAAGCAAATTGCGTTGGAGGTGGCAGAGAAGGAAAGGCAGTTGGCCCTTGAAAAGGCCGAGTTCAGTGATGCGGAGGAGATTGGTGATGACGAGAAGCTGCGGAGGAAACAGTTTGGCCGGTACAGGCTGCCGGAGAAGGACTTGGAGCTTGTGCTTCCAGACGAGCTTCAGGATTCGTTGAGACTCCTGAAGCCAGAAGGCAACCTGCTCAAGGACAGGTACAGGAGCATGTTGGTTCGGGGCAAAATGGAGGCTCGGAGAAAGATTCCCTACAAGAGGCTGGCCAAGACCAAGATCACAGAGAAGTGGACGTACAAGGACTTCCAGCTCCCAGCCTAAGAAGGTGGGTATTGTGGTTGCTAGTTGGTGTGAATACATAATGCAGCATTGCCTGCTGGTTTCTTGTTCTTGTGGATCAAATTGTTCTTGTGAACCAAATTCGCCTGCTTATCAATTTGCGCCCTGATCATACGTACCGTATCTCCAACTGGCTGCCCTCAAACATAACAGGAGAATTTCTATACATGTCTATACCTCGAGTCTACAAAACGGTGAGAGCTTCCGAGGCAATTTCCCATCAAGTGCCAGTTGGTAAATCAATCAGCACGCTGACGCAGCCGAAAACGCTTTTCCTACCCCCCCGAACGTTGGGCACTTGGGATGTCTACGAAGTCTCATAAATGTTTGCTTGAAACCTTACCATGAAACATGTCTTGTGACGGGTCAAATATACACTGGGGGTCGGGGGGGGGGGGTTGGGGAAAAAAAAAAAAAAAAAAAAAAAAAAAGACCGCGTTGTTTTAGAGTTTATGTGTATCAAGAAGCATATCGTCTCCTTTGCGATTTGCCTATGTGTTGTGTTAGTAGTGTCTGAAATATTTGGACGCGCTGAATGATGAAATTGGATGAAGTTCGATTAGATAAGCTCCTGGTGGTAGGCTCACTCCACCCCGCCAATCGGCATATGCGCCTTGCCTCTGTGGCCCTGCAGGTTGCTGCAAGGCAACGCAAGAATTCGTCGCGGGTGTGAAGTGACAGAGCAATCCCATTCTTAGCTGGGCCTCTTTTTCTCAACAACCAACACTTCTCGGTATTTTCTTCCAGGGTGTGAATGCGGCCAGCCCTCTTTTTCGGCACGCGCTCAGGTGTTTCTGCCAACAGATTCAGTGAACAGAGCTTGGTTACACCAGCAAGACTCACAATCAGCTACCAAACATTAGCTTCCCGTTCACCTCTTCAACACACTCATTCCACTTTATTTACCAAATATCATAATCACCCATTCCCCTTCAAAGCCTTGAATCTACCAGGCAAAAAGTTCAACAATCACCTCTTCTTTCTACGTACGACCGCCCAGCGATTTTCCACAACCGTGTCATCATCACTACCATCACCACCACATCCATCTACCGTCAACCCCACCACCGCCACGATGAACGGTTCCAACCTGACCCCGTCAGTTCGCACCAAGCGCAAAGAGCCACCCCATGCACTGGATGCCCGCCACCCCAAGCATCATCGCGCCAATGGGGATCTGGATACTTCGGGCGGCGAGAACACCCCCGACAGACCCGACGACAGCTTCATCGAGCCCGAATACGAAGAGCCTGACGACAAGCTGGCTGCCCTCCTCCCAGCTGGTCCTGATACCGCCGAATGGCAAGAAACCATCCAGCGGGTGGTACGAAATGTCGTCTCAATCCGCTTTTGCCAGACATGTAGCTTCGATACAGACCCCGCCTTGACCAGCGAGGCCACGGGGTTCGTGGTAGATGCGGAGAGAGGGTCAGTTATTACGCTTGGGTGTAAACGTGTGAATATGTGCTGATTTCCACACTCATCATAGGTACATCTTGACAAATCGTCACGTTGTTGGGTCAGGACCCTTCTGGGGTTACTGCGTGTTTGATAACCACGAGGAGGTTGACGCCTACCCCGTGTATCGCGATCCGGTCCACGACTTCGGCATCCTGAAATTCGACCCCAAAGCCATCAAATACATGCCTGTTGAGGCCCTCCAGCTTCGGCCAGATCTGGCAAAGGTGGGCATTGAGATTAGAGTGGTCGGCAACGATGCTGGAGAAAAGCTCAGTATCCTCTCGGGTGTGATCAGCAGATTGGACCGGAATGCTCCCGAATATGGCGAAGGGTACAGCGATTTCAACACATGCTACTACCAGGCTAGCGCCGCAGCCAGCGGCGGTTCTTCGGGCAGTCCCGTGGTAGACATCGATGGATATGCCGTGGCGCTTCAAGCTGGAGGGAGAAGCGACGGTGCTTCCACAGACTACTTCCTCCCATTAGACCGCCCTCTCCGCGCGCTCAAGTGTCTGCAAGAAGGAAATCCCATCACCCGCGGAGATATCCAAACTCAGTTCGTTCTTAAGCCGTTTGACGAATGCCGGAGATTGGGCCTGACCCCTGAGTGGGAGGCTCAAGTCCGCGAAAAGTTCCCCAAGGAGACCAACATGTTGGTTGCCGAAATTATTCTCCCTGGGGGTCCCTCGCACAAGAAGATCGAGGAAGGCGATGTGCTGATCAAAGTCAACGGTGAAATGCTGACTCAGTTCATTCGCCTGGATGATATTCTGGACTCCAGTGTTGGAGGTACTGTCAAGCTTTTGGTGCTGCGTGGCGGCGATGAGGTCGAAGTCGAGGTGGAGGTCGGTGATCTGCATAAGATTACGCCTGATCGATTCGTCTCGGTTGCGGGCGGTAGCTTTCACGAGTTGTCGTACCAGCAAGCCCGTCTGTACGGTGTGGCCTGCAAGGGTGTCTACGTCTGCGAGGCCGGTGGTTCTTGGCGCTTTGAGAGCTCTGAATGCGGGTGGCTAATCCAGACTGTGGACCATAAGAAGACACCCGACCTCGATACCTTCATTGACGTTTTGAAGGGGATTCCGGATAAGTCTAGGGTTGTTGTCACATATAAACATCTGCGAGATCTGCACACTTTGAACACCACCATTATCTTCGTCGACCGCCACTGGGCCAAGAAGATGAAGCTGGCAGTCAGAAACGACAAGACTGGACTTTGGGACTTCACCAACCTCGCGGACCCCCTTCCCCCAATCCCTCCGGTTCCCACCAAGGCCAGATTCATTCAGCTGGAGCACACATCTCACCCTGCCGTGGCAGATCTCGTTAGAAGCTTTGTTCATGTTCAATGCACTCTTCCGGTCAAGCTGGACGGCTTCCCGAAGAACCGGAAGTGGGGAATGGGCCTGGTCGTGGATGCAGAGAAGGGCCTCGTGGTGATCTCCAGAGCCATCGTTCCGTACGATCTCTGCGATATCAGCATCACTATCGCCGATTCCATTGTGGTGGAGGGCAAAGTGGTCTTTCTCCACCCTCTGCAAAACTACGCCATCATTCAGTATGATCCTAAGCTGGTTGAAGCGCCGGTTCTTAGCGCCAAACTGGGTAACGAGCAGATCAGCCAAGGTGCCTCAACTTACTTCATCGGCTACAACAGAATCGGCCGAATCGTTCACGCGGCCACCACGGTCACCGAGAGTTTTGCTGTGACGATTCCGGCAAACTCCGGGGCGCCCCGTTATCGTGCTGTCAATTTCGACGCTATCACTGTCGACACCAGTCTCAGTGGACAGTGCGGCAGCGGAGTCTTGGTTGCGCAGGACGGTACCGTTCAGGCCCTGTGGTTGACATATCTGGGAGAGCGTTCTCATTCGACCCACAGAGATGAGGAGTACCATCTCGGCCTTGCCACTCCTACTCTGCTGCCCGTCCTCAAGCAGATTCAGGATGGCATCGTCCCCAAGCTGCGCATGTTGCCAGTCGAGCTCCGCGCTGTCCAGATGCTTCAGGCGCGCCTAATGGGTGTCTCTGAGGAATGGATCGAGAAGGTCTCTGTGGCCAATACTGCCCATCACCAGCTCTTCATGGTCACCAAGTGCACCTGTGAGCGTGTGGAGGAGAAAGAGGCCCCGGCTCTGCTTGAGGGCGACATAATTTTGACACTGAACGGCAGTATGATCACCAGAATATCTGATCTCGATGTCATGTACGCCAACGAGTTTCTGGATGCCGTGATTGTGCGTGAGCGTCAGGAGTTGAAGTTGAAACTACCCACCGTCGCGGCTGATGACGTCGAGACGCACCGGGCAATCTCCTTTTGCGGTGCCATCATTCATAGACCACACCATGCCGTCAGACAACAAATCAGCGAACTATTCAGCGAGGTCTATGTCTCTGCCCGGACTCGTGGATCCCCGGCGTATCAGTATGGGTTGGCGCCGACCAACTTCATTACACATGTCAACAACAAGCCGACTCCGGACCTGGAGAGCTTCTTGGCTGCGGTTGTTAGGATTCCCGACAATACCTGTAAGTTTATTTCTAGTACACACCGCCCTTCTTACCACATTCTGACAAGTTTCGCAGATTTCCGCATGAGGGCAGTGACGTTTGATAGTGTGCCGTGGATGGTTACCATGAAGAAGAACGAGCATTATTTCCCCACAGTGGAGCTCATCAAGGACCCTGAGGAGGAGACTGGGTGGCGGAGAGTCACCTACGAAGGCGGCGGCAAGGTGGTTCAAGGTGAAGGGGAGGATGGGGTTGTTCCCGTTCCTGGGGATGCTGCAGATATGGACGTTGACGTGGACGTGTAAAGCACGGATGATGATATAGCTGAATGAATCTGTGTCGGGGGCCGGTCAGAGGGTTCCAAGTTTACAGCTTTCCTCCTTTTTTTTTCTTGCAATCAGCTGCTTCCGAATAATTTTATTTGGGTCGATGGGTTAAGCAAGGCGGCTGCTTGTGACAAGGAAAGCGTACAAAGGGCCAGCCAATTTCAACCGATACTGTCTGTGGCTTGGGATTAAATACTCATAGGGGTGTGTTTTTCAGCTGGTGTATCTCCCTATATAACTGTTGGTGATAGCCATGATAACCATACAGTGGCCAAGAGCGCCCAATCTATATTAGAACCGAAGTCCCGTCTCCCCATGAGAACTCTGCACATGAAGCTTTTGAGGATTCCACATAAGATGCATTTTGAAAGATAAAATCTTTCAGTGAAAGTTCCTTCGGATGCCAATTTGGTTAGCTGAGGTTGTAACCAACGTGGCTTGGCATCTACACCATAACATAAGGGGTCTAGCAAGGCTGTCAGACCTCGGTCCTGACCACCACACCACATCGTCCGAGGGCATGGACAAAGAAATCTATGAGTGCAACGCTAAAAGTGCCGTATCAAAACATGTGTCTCAGGGTAAAGCAGGCATCCGCCAAGCGTTTGTGATCAGATTGAAGACCAGACGTTGAACCTGATGGTGACTCTTTGGTGGTGTTATCTGGTGACACAAGACACAAGTTCCACGCATTCGCCCACTCTCAATGCGGCTATGGTAGTGGTTACCTTTACCAGATTCACTATTGAATTTGCTAGTATATAAGGGAAGAACCCTCCTTGTTGGTTTTCTTTCTCGTATTTCCTCTGTCAATTGACCTTGTTTTCGTCACGCCATTGCAACATCACCCCCTGAAACCCAACACCGTGAGTAGGATCCAACCCCTCCAAGACATCACCTCAACCACCATTTGGGAAAGACGGGAGGTCCTTCATGACTTCCAGCTTTTACTGAACAGCTGCCTGTTCGCTCCCGCCCTCCAAGAAAAGAAGCTCAGGCAGTCTAGAACACTCACGCCCGCACCTGCCTTCCCTTACTGCACATCAAATACCCGACCCCAAGCTGTAGCTCCTCATCCGCTTTCTCAGACTGACAGAAATTATCCCCAGTGTACACCCCAGGTCCTGTACTGTACCCAGTCCATCCAAGTGCAACACACAACCGGCAGCCATGGGCAAGTCCAAAGTGGTTACGGCCGTGTTTCGAGCCCTCCAGGTATGCTATCATGATGCTGTGGCCTGTCCTGTCCTTAGTGTTGTGGTTAACAACGGAACCTGGAATAGCTCATCCTATCAATCACGGTCCTGGCTTTGACCCTCACCTTCCTCAAGGGCCAGGTATATGGCGACCCCCCCACCACCACCAAGTTCACCATCTTCGTTGCCGCCTTCACCATCGTCGTAGCCGTGGCCAACCTCCTCGGCGCCATCTGGTGGACATGGCTCGAGGACATTGTCCCAACGATTGCCCTGATGGCTCTGGACGGTATCGCCGCATTGTTGGTCATCGCAGCCGGAATCGTGAGTATTCATTCCCCCCGTACCGCCCTCGAGGCGGAGTGCTAATGCGGAGGAACATCAGGCTTGGTCGATTGGACTCAAGGATACCCATGGCTGCTCATTGGGGGACGACGACGGCAGAGGCCTGTATTTTACCGGTCTCATCAACGGAGGCTTGATTGATGTTGGCAGACCGCAGCCACTTGCTGGTTATCTGCGCGAGGAGGACCTAAAATCCCCGGATTTGGCATTCAGTAGGCTCCAAGGACTGTGCCACAAAGCTGTCGCGAACCAAAGTTTGATGTTCGTGGTTGGGGTTGCGCTTTGCGGCAGCCTGATCGGGTTGAGATTCTGGAGCTACAAAAGGGGCGGACAGAAGACGACTTATGTGTAACCACCTCCCACGGCCCCTTGGGTTGCACACCGACGACAAACTGATGAAGTGGGGATATAGACAGGATTACGGCTGACAATTATGGTGAAGGATCTAATGCAGAACGAATTATGGTATTAAACTAATGCAATGTATCATCTTGCGCTCATTTCTCATGCAGACAACCTGTCCTTTGTCGACACATGTACTCGAATCACAGCAAAAGGTCGGCATTGTTTGGCTGCCCCTGTGCAGAGTAGACTGGTACCTGGGCGTCAAACTGGCTGACCACATACCCGCCTCCATGCCCCTGATCCCCAAATCCATCTTGTTGTCTGGTGTGTTGCTGCGCAAAGTAGGCATCCGCGTCTGATACGGCCGCACTCATATTCCCTTGCCTCTGGACCGCCTTGTCACTACCGAACCCGAACCCGCTCAAACTCTTGTTCCCGTCATCCCCCGGCTGCCTCAAACCAGGAACGGCCACCTCCTGACGTTGCAGGCACGGGCTGTCGTGCAACTTCTTGGGCCGCGCATTCCTGAACACAGTCTGCACCGGCTTGAGATACACTGTAGCCAGGGTGCCCACGTTCAAACACATCTCCTCGAGGGTTTGCGGGTCCAGCTTCTCGCTCTCGGCAGTGATGGCTGGCTTCTCGCCCATGACCACCCTTTTAGCCGCCTCCATGTCTGTCGACAGCAGTCTCCAGTACATGTACGCCCTGTCTCGCAGGTCGGGGTTGTCTGTTTCCTCGGTGGCCCATTTGAGAACCTTGGGGACCAAATCCTGGCCCTTTGTCGGCCGTTGGATAAACAACTTGACTGTAGCGGTCAAAAGGGCGAGTTGAACCTCGACGGGCTCTTCGGAAAACGAGTCCAAAAAGTCTTCCAGCAGCACGTCCGAGTTCTCGATGCGGGAGGCGTACTGGCCAATGACCCAGACCATGGCCGCCTTGGCTTCTGGTTCGTCGAGGCTGTCGAGATGCTCGCACAGGGTGCCGATGATGGACTCGTACTGGTTGGGGTATTTGCGGAAGATATTGCGGATGACGACCGTGGCTTCTTGGACGATATAAGTAACCTTTGTTGACACCAATTCCAGCAGCAGGTTGATGCACCGGCGCGCGGCGGGTTCAATCTTGATGGCAAGCTTTCCGATCGCTCTAACAGCCTTGCGGACAAAGTGAACGTCGATTTCGGTGGCGTACTCTCGCAATTCGGTCAGGACTTCGTCAATGTTCTTTTCGTTGGCCAGCATAAAGATGAGCTCGAGCTTGGTGACCTTGACGTAGATGGGATCGTTGTATTTGCAAAAAAAGACGCGGATGTCGTTGCGCAAGACTTCGGGGCGGCGCTGTAGGATCAAGAGGGCGTTCCTCAAGGCCAGGTACTGAACCTCGGGTCCCTTGGCCAACAGAGTGACGAGCGGTGGTGACAGTTTCCTGCAGAGGGCGGAGATCTGTTTTTGGTCGGCAATGTAGTTCATCAGATAGAGAATTACTCTGATGCAGGTGAGGACAACTGCTGAGTTGGAGTGAGAAAGTCGAGGTGCTATACGCTCCGCCAACAGGGTAGCTTCCCCTGCTTCTTGTGGAACATACGACATGAGGGCTTCCAAGATGTATGTTTGGCCCCATCTGTCAAATCTGTCAGCACGTCCCTTCCCGAGTATGCACAACTCTGGACTTACTCTGAGCAATCTGGCAGAATGGCAACCATTTTGGACGCATTGCTGTAATCAATGGTAAGTTTGATGGCGTCGCTTCTTTCCCAGATATCCATCAGCCCAGCCAAGGCGCTGGCAACTACTGTCGGGTTGTCATCCCTCAGCAGGCCGTTTAGCCTGTCAATCAAGTCTGACTTTTCCACCATGTGCCTGTCATGATCATACAACTTGGCGACAGTGTACGCAGCCGTCTTGCGCACATACGGATCAGAATCCCGGAGAAGCTGCTTAACAATGGGCACTGTGGCCTCGACAAACTCTCGCACATGGATATAAGACATTGTCCGCAAGGCCAGCGCTCGTACAAGAGGGTTAGGGTCTTCCATGTCCTGCCCATATCATCAGCACATCAACAACCAGAAGGTCGAAGAAAGGGGGTCAACCAACATGTTCCAGAACAGGAATCGCCTTCACTGCTACCTCGGGGCGCATTCTCGCATAGTTGACCAAGAACAAGAAGCACATCTTTTTGATTTCGAGATTCTGAATGCCCATGCACCCAATAATATCTGGAAACAGGGCCACCATATCGTTGTTGCTCATGGTCATATTGGCAACAATCTTTTTCAGCGCGATCTTTTTCGTCGTGAAATTCTTGTCCTTTTTGCTGCCGCTGTTCAACTCGAGGCGGAGCTCAGCGACTTTGCCCTGTGGTCTTTGTAAGTAAGTGGACGGAGGAAGATATGCCATGAACATCTTGAAGGCTTGGTGTTCATGATGTCGTGTTTCTGGTGGGTATGGGTAGAAGAAACGGCATGTGCTGAAAGGTGGTGAGGGGCAAGGAATGTAGGGTAGCAACACGCAATGCGATAAGGCGACGATGTTGCCCTTGGCCAGTCACCCAGAAGCCATCCGTACAGCTCAGCTTGGTTGGGTGAGATGGCTTCCCCCGCAAACCCGGACCAAGACCGCCAAACAAGGGATTGTGTGCTTACCCGAGCAAAAAGCTTCGAATCTCCTCCCTGTGCACTCGCCATGTTTGCTGTCTCGGATTGTTCCTTCTTTTCTCTCACAAAATAATTTGATACAACAACGGGGCGGACCCCTCACACCAAGCCCTGGAAATGCTCTGCTTTCGTAGTCGTTTCCGTGTCTCTCGTTCTCTTTATGATAGACGCGCCAAGCTGAAGCTGGGTTCGGCAAGTTCTGGACTCGAAGGCGATCGCTTGTTCGGTTCGCGCGTGGAAGTCAAGCCGGCAAGATGGATGCTTGTAGCTTTCGATCTCGTCGCGTCACTATTCTTGTATCGTTGTTAAGAGCCCGAGTTGATGTTGGTTTTGTTTCGTTGTTGTCTGGCTCAGGCGCCCCAGAAAGTACCGGACTTTGGAACCACCGGAATTACCGTTCTTGCTATCCAATTCGAGATTCAGCACAACGTCGGACGCTCAACGGTCGCAAAGTCGGTGGCGGTTTTAACTTGCGGCTCTGCCGGGAGCTCGATAGATGCGTTTAGTCGGTTCCGATCCGCTTGAGTCGGGTGGTTGCGTGGATCTCTCCTCGGGCAGTTGTTCAACAATGGAGGCCCCTGAAATTCAAATTGCGCCAGGGCCAATTCCAAGTCAAAGCCAATGTGGAGAATTGGTTCTGTGGGGAGTGGGGGAGCGGGTCCAGAACAGCAACGGGGATCCACTGACACGGGAACAAGCATGGTCCGCCAAGAGGCTTCCTGAAATCCATCCTAAAGCACGGACGCCATTCAATCTAGACATCACCTTCAACATTCAAGCCTCCAGGTCAATCAACCACCATCGCGACGCGCACTCCTTGACATCATCCCACCACAATGCCAGCTACAACGTTACCGCCATGGGCGATTGAGCTCAAGAACCCCCCACCATATAAGCCCAAATCGTCGATCCCCGACCCCACTGGCTATCCCTCTTCGCAACCCTCAAACTCCAAAGTACGTCCCACATCTCACAAAACTACTGTGCCTGGCGCTTGGCTAACTGCTGCTGTTGCGTAACAGAAAGACAAGAAAACTGCCCCCAAACGCGACCCTCCATCTCCCGAAGAAATGGACACCCTCAAACTCAAAAAGGCCTGGGAGGTTGCCCTCGCCCCGATCAAGTCTCTGCCCATGACCGCCATCATGATGTACATGTCCGGCAATTCGCTCCAAATATTCAGCATCATGATGATTGTTATGGCTTTCAAGAACCCTATTATGGGAATACTCGGCACGAACCAGGCGTTTGAGCGGTTCGAGACGGAGACTAACAAGGGCAAGGTGCTGCAGGTGAAGCTCGTCTATGTGGTCATGCAAATCGTGGCGCTTGCGCTGGGCGTTTGGAAGGTGAATGGGATGGGACTGTTGCCTACGACGAGGAGCGACTGGTTGGCGTGGGAGGCGCAGAGGGAGCCGGTGGAATTTGCGGTGCCAGGTTTATGAAGCGAGCACGCTATGTATCAGTCAACATGGAAGGGCAGATCATGTGTGATCAATTATGTATCGGCAGCCTAGAAATAGATGCGGTCTTCATTATCATGTGTAGGAGAGATGGTCTTAATCTCAAGGCAATAGGTCTCTTCAGACTATCTCGTACTTTGTTCTCTTGAGATCCTCGAAGCCATGACGCAACAAGTCTGTGGGACAGAACCAAACAGTGGATGGACTCCGAGTGGTCCAGAAAGCTGGTGCTTGTTTCAAAGGGTGATATAGTTGGCTCCTTAGGTAGCCGTGATAACGGCCTCTAACTGGTTCGGGGTAAATGTTCTAGGACGTCCCTGACCTGCAAATGAGGAGTCGTTGCTGGCGAGAGCCACGTCAAAGTGAGCGACTTACCATTATCCACAAGACCAAGCGCCCAACCCCAGGACAATGTCAGCTCCCAAAAGAGGAGTGGCCTGTTTTCTTCTTCAACTTGAGAGCATTTGCCAGTGCATGCTGGGCTCTGGGGTGGGTGGTACTAAAGAGATACCTATCTTGGTTTTTGCATAACCGAGGACAATAGACTGGATCCCTAGCAGTAGATGGTAGGTTTGTCTTGACAAATGAGTTGGTCTCCGGCACAAACCACAGAATACTAAATTTATTTTTTATCAGCGCGCAGCCAGACCAGAATCTTGAAGAACCAGATAACATATGCAAGTTCTCATCCCGTGCGTGAATATAATGCCAGTCTAATGTTTGGGGCGCTTAATAGCTTCAAGCATGTTGCGTTTGCACCTCTCACAGATCCCTATGGGATAATCTACTGGCATCATACATGCATCCTGTCGGACATAAGGTGATTGGGCACTCCAGTCACACCTATCCGGTATGCAACTCCGCTTTTCATACAGTAAAGGTTTTACAATCTGTTTTCAACAAATAGACGCAGATACTCCAACACTTGAAACATATGAAAAAACCTCTGTCAACGTTGCCTTTCATTGAGGTTGACACACTCTCCAAAAGGGGTTGAACTGAGAGCACAGTGCAGGCAGAGAGTGCCATATTTAGACACAGCCTAAAATGTAGTGTTTCCCGTCGGGCACAGTGTGAACAAGAAAAGAAAAGCGCTTACAAGCGCCGCCGCCAGGTCCAGGCCAAGACCCCTGGCCTGTCAAGCTGGAAACGGGCACTGACGTATCTGATGGGCGATCGCTGGAACTTGAGGTGGATGAACTACCCTCCCTGCACCGTGACACCTCCAATTTCCTGCTGTTGAATTAGAGCAACTGACATCGATCTCCTCCTTAATTCTCACCTTCCCTCTGAATATCGATACACAATTGCGCTCCCGCGATGTGGTTTTGAGATTCTCACTTACACCAGTTTGTGTCGGGCAGCTCCTTATCGATTACGAATTGACGTCATTGAAGACATCGCGAGGGGTTCTCAACCAACAGCAAATTAACAAACACCATAACTACACCACAACGTCAGCATGCTCAGCCGTCGCCTGTCTCGAGACACCGGGCTTCGGACGGTCCATTCTTTGCCTTTTCGGGCCAGAATATCGGCATACCCAACTAGAATAGTCTCCCCTTCTCAACGACGCATCGTTTCCAACCTCCCATCCTCACGGACCACGATCCTTAGAACCGCTCCAGACTTCAAGACCTTCTTCACCACACCACCCCTGACGTTAACCCACCTCCGTCAATTGTCTACCACAACATCCAAAAACGCACCCAAAACCACTCCAAAAGCCCTCAAATACGCCTATCGTTTCGCCGCCTGGTTTGGCTCTTCCGTGTTATTCGTCTCCCTCGGTGTAATTGGTTTCTTCGTCTACGATGCCACCACCTATGTCGACCACGCCTCCAACAAGTCCGACCTTACCATCTCACAGCTTGCACTTAACCCCCGACGGGGTGGGCCCAAGAACCTTCCCATTTTGGAAGTATTCATCGACGATGAGGATGACGAGGACCGCAAGCGGCAAAAGGACAAGCCAAGACTGGTGATCTTGGGTGGTGGGTGGGGAGGTGTGGCGCTGCTGAAGGAACTGAATCCTGAGGATTGGCATGTCACCGTTGTCAGTCCTACCAATTACTTCCTGTTCACGCCCATGCTGCCCTCAGCCACTGTTGGAACATTAGGACTGCGGAGTTTGGTCGAGCCGATACGGAGGATAATCCACGGGGTTAGGGGCCGGTTCCTGCGCGCCAGGGCCGAAGATGTCGATTTCAGTGCGAGATTAGTCGAAGTCAGCCAGGTGGACTGCCATGGTGTTGAACAGAGGTTCTATGTGCCTTACGACAAACTCGTGGTAGCGGTGGGTTCGGTGACGAATGCTCACGGAGTTAAGGGGCTGGAGCACTGCCATTTCTTGAAGGATATCAGAGACGCCCGGGAGATCCGCAACAGGATCATTCGCAACCTGGAGCTGGCTTGCCTGCCAACAACCAGTGACGAAGATCGCAAGAGGTTACTATCGTTTGTGGTCAGTGGAGGCGGGCCAACTGGGGTGGAGTTCGCGGCGGAGCTGTATGATCTGCTAAATGAAGACCTGATCCAGTTGTTCCCAAGGTTGCTGAGAAACGAAATCTCAGTTCATCTGATTCAGAGCAGAGACCACATTCTCAACACATACGACGAGACACTTTCGACCTATGCCGAGGAAAGGTTTGCCAGAGATCAGGTTGAGGTCTTGGTCAACTCGAGGGTCAGCGAAGTGAAGGAGGACAGCATCGTATTTACACAAAAGCAAAAGGACGGAACAGTCATCACGAAAGAGCTCCCCATGGGGTTCTGTCTATGGTCCACTGGTGTCTCTCAGGCAGATTTGTGCAAAACCTTGAGCGGGAAACTGGGCAAGGCGCAAAACAACAGACATGCCCTTGAGACAGACACACATCTAAGACTGAACGGCACGCCTCTTGGAGACGTGTATGCTATTGGGGACTGCGCCACTGTTCAAAACAACGTCGCCGACCACATCATTTCTTTCCTCCGAAGCATCGCCTGGAAGCACGGTGTTACTGACCCCGAGAAGCTTTCCCTGCATTTTTCCGACTGGAGAAATGTTGCCGAACAGGTCAAGAAGCGGTTTCCTCAGGCGGTGGGACATCTAAAGAGGCTAGACAAGCTGTTTGAGGAGTACGACCGAGATCGGTCCGGTACCCTGGATTTTGGGGAGCTGCGCGAGCTGCTCAAGACAATCGACAGCAAACTGACCAGCTTGCCAGCGACGGCGCAAAGGGCCCACCAGCAAGGGTCGTACCTCGCTCACAAGTTTAACAAGCTGGCACGGGCGGCTCCAGGGCTAAGAGCCAACGAGATTTCGGACGGCGATGTGGACGCGGCGGTTTACAAAGCATTTGAGTACAAACACTTGGGAAGCTTGGCGTATATTGGTAACTCGGCGGTTTTTGACCTCGGAAATGATGGGTGGCGGTTCGCTGGCGGTTTGTGGGCGGTGTATGCATGGAGAAGCATCTACTTTGCTCAAAGCGTCAGTTTCAGGACGAGAGTGTTGATGGCCATGGACTGGGGAAAGAGGGCATTGTTTGGGAGAGGTAAGTTGTCCCTGCCTTTATGAGAATGGCTGTTGGCTGACCTTAATGAAACAGATTTAATGAGCTACTGAGCTTCCTGCTCTGGACACTTTTGTCCTCTTGAGTTAGGGAGGGGGCTTTTTGCTGAATATACCTTATGAGTGAAGCCATTTTGTATCATAGACCATGCAAGCAAGCCTAGCGTGGCGTTCAAACAGAGGGGTCTCTATTGTTTTGTTACAGCTCAGGCCAGAGAAGGCCAAGGAGTGAATTCCAAAACGTTTCCATGAAAACACGCAGTGGATGAAGCCTTTAGCTCATAGTTCAGGGTATGATAAAGCTGTGTTCAATGCATATATAAACATGGGACAGACCTGCCCCGGCGCCATGCTACCGACTCCATGTACATTTAGATGCAAACACTTCAGCAACGGAAATACCGCCTTTCAACCCAGCGCTCCTCGGCATCAGTGCACAAATTACCCACCACCACAGAAATGTCGGGAAATACTTTGGTGAGCCTGTGCAAACCCATCCGGCCAGCACTGTAAGTGACCAACACAATTCTCTCTTCCTTGACACCGTGGTCAACAAGAACTTGCACGGCCATGAGCGCCGAACCACCAGAGCTCATCTGAGCGTCGAGCAGTAGAACGGCCGAGTGTTCAGCGATGTCCTTGGGGAGGACCTGGTAATGCAACTCGGGCTCTCCAGTGCGGATGTTGGACTGAATCAGCACGCGACCAGTCTTGCAGTCTGGGATTACGCGATGCAGACCAGCCTCAAGAGCCGCGCCGCCCCTAAGAACAACGACGGCGGATACCTCGCCTGCCGGGGCGAGGCCGCGATATGGGAGGTTTTGAGGCGTGGTGATGGTTTTGGATGTAAAGAAGACGTTGTTTAAGGCCCTGTAGTAGGCGTGAGACTCTTGTTGGAACACGGTAGCCTACAAGAAAAAGGGACAACTTACTGCTCAACTAGCAGGGCAGCAAGGCGGTCGAAATAGAAGATGAAGTCCTCTGACGAGGTGTCGATGTTGTGTATGATGGTGTTCATGCCACGCATCTGAGACGTTTGATTCATGATGTGAACTTTGGAGGTTAGGGGCTCTGAAAGAGCACCGATCTCGAGGCGGGTGAGTGCCGCACGATGATGAGTTGACTTTTCGAGAAGCTTTTGCTGGATGAATTGGGTAACCATGGCTATGACAGTTAGCTTCAAGGGATGCATGGTTATACCATGGGCTGAATGAAGTTGGACGTACTCATGGCAACCTGATTTTCAACACCGCGGGGGACGATAATATCGGCCACTTTGCGCTGAGGATCGACATACTGATACCAAGTTAGCAAGAATCCCAAGGTGAGCGGAGCATGATGCTTACCCGTTCGAAATTGGGCTTTACAAAGGAGAACCACTGCTTGATGATACCTTCAACATCACGGCCTCTCTCCCGCTGATCTCGGAGAACTGTAGCTCGTTAGATTCTTGAGCTCTTCCATAACGAGCCGATTCACTTCAAGGGAACCTACTTCTTCGGGACAGGCAGGTGTCTGCGTCTGCTTCACAAAAGATCTTCACCCATGTTAGTACTCGAGATGTAACTCTGAAGATTGTAAGACGGAAATTACCTTCATGTCCAAGAGCTCAAGGACTCTTGGGTCATGAAGGGCGAAGATTCCTTCAAGAATCAAGACATGAGGTGAGTAGATCGATGTGGTTTGTTCCATGCGAGCGTGCTTCTCAAAAGAGTAGACTGGAATATCCGCGCGTTTGCTAACAACATCTGATTATCAGATAGGCTCTTTTACAGTTCATGCCTACGGCCAACGTGAGAAGAGAAGGACTCACCCCGCTTTCAGGTCTCGCAGCCGGTCTACCAAAACGTCAAAGTCCAAGGCCTGGGGTGGAAACGATCCTGGTAAGTCTGCCAATCCTGGATCCCATTCACGAGAATGATTTGTTGGAGGTTGTCTTCTTACATCTGGCGCATCAAAGTCGTATTCACAGCGGAACGCTTTTCTCGACGCTTCTTCATCGAGGGACTTGTAGAACGAGTCCTAGCGGATATGAACAAAGCATGAGTTTTTATTTTGTTTCTAGCCTGTACTTTCTTAGGCCCGAGACTTACAATGGACAAGATGACAACCCACGGCAGGTTCAACTTGTTAACGATGGCCTGCGAGAGAGTCGACTTTCCAGAACCCGAGCTGCCGGCGATACCGATGATGCTGACATCGGCCCATGGTGGAGCATAGTGCGCCCTCTTTGCGATAGTGCCGTCGACTGACGAGGTACCAGCAGTGCCGTTGGTCTTCAGGTTCATGACAAGATCTTCCAGCTGCGGCGTGCCGGGGGCGACGGGGATGGTGGAAGGCATCTTGGACCAGAGCGGTGGTGGTTGTGAGGGGTAATATAGGTTGTACCTTAGTGTCGTGAGGGAGGAACAGGTTGTTACGGGAATCTCATTTGCATTTGTGCCTCGCGGTGTGAGGCTTGAAGCTTACCTTTTGCCCTGCTTTGCTGGCCAAACTATAGGCGCAAATCCATGAAAAACTTAACCTACCAGGTAGAGGCCGCTTTTTGGTCCGTTCTGGCTGGTGAAGGCAGAGGGAGTGCCCTGCTTTGTTTGGAGCCATGGGTGCCTCAGGTGCCCTATTGCCCCTCGCCAAGCATCAGGTTGGGAAGGTCCTGAGGGTTATCTGTGGCCATCAGCGCTGCTTTTTCTACCCACCGAGTACAGTGTTACAGCATGGGAATTCGCACGGTGCCACTTTTGCCCGGCTTCTCTTTGACCCTGACCGAAAGAGCCCCCACAGAGAGACCCGTAAACGACTCCACTGGGAGCTCGGACACCTCTGCCTCCAGGTTTTCACCTTCAACTTGAGCTCTCTTGCAACTTCCACCTCCATTCCCAACAATTTTCTCTGGTCAAACCGCCAAAAACACCGCAGTGCAACCTGACTTCAGGTGCACCCAACGGCAGATGTGAAGCACAGCGAGCCAGTTTGCACATGTCCAACTGGCAGGCCTTTCAGCAGCAGGGGCACCTCGATCCCGATTTTGCGTTCAGAGAACACATCTTCGCCCAGTTTCGACAGGCAGCGCAGCGTCAATCGCAGGCTGCCCCCATGGTATGTGCCTCTTGACAACCTTGCTACGCAAGTTCACACGCTGACTTTCTCAACCAAGACTTCATCCACGGCGACTGCTACTCCTAAATATGCATTCGAGGCGCGTGTAGGCGACACCAAGACCCCCAAAAAGTTAGTCACCTTTCCCCCGCTTCCTTTGCCCTGGCAATATGATGATCGCATATCAATGGGAATCTCTCTGATTATCCATGAGGAGAAACTCTGCATTTATCTCGTAATCTCTGAACTGCCTCTTTCTTAACCTCGATTCCTTGTCGCTTCACTGCTCTCACATGACTCGGTTCCGTGCTGACAGAAAGCCCAGTGACATCAACGCTTTGATCTTGGACTACTTGACGATGGAGGGGTACCCAGGCGCCGCTGCCAACTTCTCCAAAGAGGCAAACCTGGCGCCACAGCAAGCGGACCCCTCCATCAAGACAAGACAAGAGATCCAACATGCCATTCACAGCGGGGATATCGAGACGGCCATCACGGCCCTGAATGCCCTCGATTCTGATGTAAGTCTTTTGATCTTGTTCACACCCCGTTGCTATGATTTGACACAGAGTTTCATGCACCACGCATAATAGGCCTTCGGGCTCTTTGCTGAGAAACACCCACCACTTTATGAGCGCAACCTACACACATTTGATTGTATTGAAATTGCCTGTTTTGAGTCTCTAACGTGCATATCAGATACTGGATAAAAACCCCGAGCTTCACTTTTCATTATTGCGTCTCCAGCTTGTGGAGCTCATCAGGCAATGCTACGGCGGTGATATCACCCCCGCCTTGGATTTTGCCACACAACAGGTGGCTCCCAGGGCGTCGATAAATGAACAGTTTCGAGTTGATCTCGAAAGAGCCATGTCTCTGCTGTTCTTTGATCACGACTCGAACCTTAGTCCCGAACTGAAGGACCTGCTATCATCAGACCTACGCAGAAAGACCGCTACCAAGGTCAACGAGGCGGTCTTGGTCCGGCAAGACCAGCGCAGAGAGGCCGCTATCCGGGCTCTGGTGCGTATGCGTGCCTGGGCTGAATCATCAGCCAGATCGTCCAAGATCAAGGACCTGCCGCCTGACATCGACATTGGGCTGAATGGGGAGAACGCAGTTGAGTTTCAAGGACTCACCGAGACGAATGGACATGAACCAATGATTACGACTTGAAGATGAACCACGGGGTGGAAGATGACATGATATCCTCTTTATTTGTTTTGGGCATTGGCAGCGTTGGTATTTTATGAGTAAGGGAACTGTTTCTTCCGCGGGTTTGTAGGCATTTTGATGGCGTCATTGGGCAACACGGGCACTCGGCAACGAGACAATCGGGCAATACAGGACTTGATTATCATGGTTGGCTCAGCTGGTTATTATACCAATACTATTTTAGCAGACCGTCATGTGGGCGGTGGTATGTTAAAGCGTATAATACTGAGAATCTTTCTTGGATCGAAATTTATCGTTGAAGTGTTTTGTGATCTATGATCTTTCTGATTCGAGGCCGCGAAATCCATAAGTCTGTCTTACGATAGACTCTTCAGAATCTCACCAATACCATGTCCTTGGTTTTGCTCATCAATCCTCTTTGTAATCACACCATCTGGCCAGCTTACGATACTTTACTCAGGTCAAGCATGTTTTGTTCACATGTATAGTTTCACACATTCAGGGGTTTGCCATTCACACCTCCGGACAACTGATAGCTTCTCAAGCTTCTGAACCAAAAGGTCCAGAATGTAGCTCCGGTGTGTTGACCGCATCGAGCTTGAGCCAGTCAGCGTTCACCTACCAAGAAAGGCTATATGCTGATATGACTGCCAACTTTTCTCTGTCCTGTATCATGGGCAAAGTCTTGGGTTACCGTGTCAAAGTTGCAAGCGCCATCTTGCACCAGCTGAACGGAGCAGTTGCGCGTCAAAAACACTCCAGTTCTTTTCAGCTGACCATTCTATAACTACAACAACACACATTCGCCGCTTCAACATGGATGGTCACACCGTAACCCCTTTCTTGTTCCGTGATGTACATTGACGCCCAGCCTCGCTCTTTCCCCCTTTTATTTAGTCCTGACGATCTTCAACTTACCGGGCGAGTAGGTAAAGTTGTTGGCGTACGCCTTGGGTGTGAAGGCACGGGTGTTTGGCTCCTGGACAAAGTACTCGTATCCCTGTTTCTCGGCAAAGGCAATAGCATCCTCCTTGGACTTGAAGGTTAGGTGGGTGCCCTGCATTGAATCGGCAGAGGACTGCCAACCCATGAGGGGGTTCTCCCATCTGTGGCCCTTGCCGAGGACGTCCCAGTCCATGCGCCAGCGGGAGCCCTTGGCGGTGCCGGATTGGGTGGCTGGTTTGGAGGGTTGGTAGATACTTTGGAAGACGAAGTTAGACAAATGCATCTTCCATAGAGGCGTAGACCACAGGACAAAGGGCCAACAAACCGGACTGTACGGGCTTGCAGCTCTAGGGGGGCGCCAGAGATTAGGCCGGCAGGGAGAGTGAGGTTTTCTTCGGAACCATCCTGAATGGTCTTGGGTACTGGGGTGAACATCCTATATCACCCAATATCAGATATCAAGTTGTGCATGGTTATAGAGATCCATATCGAAATAGTTATGGAGGGGTCGTACGAAGTGGCCTGGTCAACAGGAACGTCATAGTCGGGCGCATTCCGCTGAACAGGGGCCAGGTTCTCTGCCTTGGCTTGCTTGGGAGCCACGGCGGTCGAAGAGGACGAGGGGGTAGAGCTCTCGAAACGGCGCGAGGCGGGGAGGATGCTCGATCGGGGCGAGAAGGTTGCTGTGCGCAGCAGTCTGGCGGCGGCGGCGGCCGTGGAGGGGCGTAATGAGGCCATTATATGTTGGTGTACTGACGAGGATGGCTGTGGTCGTCGTCGAGGTGAGGGACAAATGAAGCTCGCACCGCAAGCTTCCAGCGCAAAGCTTCAATCGATGGGGGGCGAACTCACAGGTCGTCAGAGCTACTGGCTTGACTGGGACCTGGCTGGCTGGTGCGTGCGTCGAGGTGCGGCTTTTGACCCCACTATTGGTGCTCTGATTGGCCGACCGGAAACAACCGTTTTGCGCAACAACATTCTTGCTAGCCGGATGATTGGGGACCTTGCGTTTTCCCGCAGCCCTTCCCAGTTGGACCTTAACAGCTCAATTCCGTCAATCGTTGCCGACGACGACGACACTTCGCTCCATTCGACCCGAGCCGACTCCTTCTTGTATCGAATCCGAAATCGCGCGAAAGCCGCGATTACCCCTCTGCCAAAATGAGCTTTGTCACTCGCCGGGCGCTTTCGACCCTCATCCCCCCCAAGGTAAGATCCGGATGGATAGGGAGGACTGCAGCCAGGTAGGGAACCTTGCTAACTCACTTTTGCAGGTCGCTTCCCCCAAGGTACGTCTATTTTAATTCACTCCGACATTGCGACTCGACACTGGAAAGCCAAATGGGATCTGGAAAGTTGGTGGCGGGGAGGGGAGGGGAGGACTCTGAAGTGGAATGAGGGACGACGACATGGACGACGGGATATTGTTGGACAGAATACGCTTGGAAATGGAGAATTCGGACAGGTCAACAATTTGAAAGGGGTCATTAGCTAACGGAGGAAACTAGGCCATTGGTGCCAACCCCGATGCCGTCCGCATGCAGCGTGTCGTCAACTTCTACTCCAAACTTCCCCGTGGCTCCGCCCCTGAGGTCAAGCCCACCGGTCTCCTCGGAAGATATCAGGCCAAGTACTTTGGCAAGAACCCCAGTGCTGCGCGTAGGTATCTCTGTATCTGTCGGCGACACGACAAGAGGGAGTACCAAATGCTGATCATGTCATAGCCATCGTCCACGCCATTCTCCTGGTCCTGATCACTGGTTACGCCCAGAACTACTACTTCCACCTTCGTGAGTTTTAAATGCAAAGAGCTCGGGAGTTGAGGCTTGCTCTCTAACAAATAATAGGTCACCACAAGAACAACGCCCACTAAGCTACTCAGCCGGTGTTGTGGAAGATGACATTCCGCTTGGAGTTGACTCGGGTGTGTATATAACCTGTTACCGAATAGAGTGAAGTGCCTACGAGACACTTAGCAACAGAGTTGTTTCTTTTGTGATGTCTCTGCTAGCTGCCTGGGATGGCGCTCTACCAAGTGGCCAATGGTGCAGCCTACGGTCACTGTAACCCGATTTCAATGGAGATGAGGGTCGGATATTCCCAGCTAGGCTCAGAGCCCTTGCGCGAACTTGCTGTTCTACATAAGGTCCAGTCCGCTCGCTAGCAAGCAATTGGGAGGATGCGCGAAACACCACCTGTACAATCAAGAGGCCGAATATCTTCAGTCCTAGTGATGTAGTTCTCTAATTTTTCATGAGCAAGTTTGGCATGTGAGCTCTACGTAATCTTTCTGTTTCTCTGATGACGGGCATTGTGGAATATATCAGGCATGACACACAAAAGGTCAAGACCATGGTTCAGCCTAGGAAGCGCGATGCCTCTCAGTCGAAGCATGATTGCTAGAGGCCCTTGATGCAGAGATACTGTACATTTATTCGACTAGGACTGGCAATGAACAATCCATACAAACTTTGCCAGATCCTGAACTCAAACATATAGAGATTTTCCCTTCATATATTCGCTGGCTCGGGACTGGTTGTCTGTGGAGGGTCAGAGAGTAGATCTTCAACAAAGCACAGACCACCACCCAGTGCTAAGCCCGAAGCGATGACCCCGGCAGCTCTGACCTCTGGTTGCCAACCGACCGAGTCGTCAGTGCTGCAAGTGGGCAAAAAGACCTCCG
Organism: Podospora pseudoanserina; assembly: GCF_035222485.1. Classification (NCBI taxonomy): domain Eukaryota; kingdom Fungi; phylum Ascomycota; class Sordariomycetes; order Sordariales; family Podosporaceae; genus Podospora; species Podospora pseudoanserina. Next base: position 8,681,198 of record NC_085920.1, on the reverse strand, counting down.
ACCACCAGCCGCATCGCCTCACAGGACGCTTCCTGCCCTCTCTTTCTCCAACGACCCTTACCTCACTCCCCCACGACGACCCAAATATTGACCCGCGACCGCGAGGTATCACCGTTCTCAATTATCCCCAGCATCTTCAGGGTCAAGAGGTACGTATCTCGCTCCCAACTAGACCGGCCGGGCCAAGTGGGTTGCACACGGCGAACAAAAGTTGCGAGTCGACCTGGCTCAGTCCCTCCGTTGCGCGAGGCCCAGCCTTCGATCTGCTCCGCGCTGCACCCTCGAGCAAACCACTCCCCTTGCTTCCTGGAGCTGACCGGAACCCACCTTTTTTTTCCTACAGAAAACATTACAGCATCGTCTATCTGTACGCTACGACGGCCTAATCTGTTCTGCGCCGAACTGCGATCGGACTATTCCCATCCACGATTCGAATCCACGAGTATTCCACGCGGATGATGGCCACTGAGTCACCAAAACAACGATCCGATGAAGCTACCATAACTTCTGACGCCCAACCCGTGAGTCTCGAGAGCTCCCCCCCTTCTTCTCAGGCGCACCCCGCCTTTGCTGACTGTTTGTTTGCGCATGTGTACAGTCCACCAAGGTCGACACTAACCCGGAAAATGTCGACGTCAACCGAACGCACATAAATGGCGCCTCGACCGACGACCTTGCAAACAAGCATATATCCGACATTATCGATGATCTTGTGAACTCGGCCGAAGTCAGTGTTAGTGGAGGGTCCGACAACGAGGCGTCTAAAGATGGCTCCAAGGGCAAGGAGGACGGCGCCGGTCATCCTAGACCTTCGTCGACCATCAAGAAGCCAGCGCCATTCAAGGCGATCAGTGTCAATAAGACCTTCCTCCACCAAAAGGGCACGGCGCCTCCTGCTCAGACCAAGCCGCTGGAGAAACCTACCGTCACCCTCAGCTCCTCCCCGACCCCATCCAGCACTTTGAGTTCATCTCGACCCCGATTGGTTGCCAAGACCGGAAGTGGCTTGGTTGCAAAGTCCTCTGGCGCAAACGGAGGGAAGTCGGGATCGGCTCCAGACGCAAACGCAGTCTGGAACAAGAATCGACGTGAGCAAGCATCATGGAATTACATGGCAGTTGTTGCTGTTGTGAGTAGTTTGCTAATACATCTTCACTAGCCGCACCCCCACCGGAGCCCAAGAAATATACGGATGAAGAACTTAAGAAGTATGGCATCCATATGGCGAGCCGCCTTGGGCCCGAGGACATCAAAGGGGAGAATAACTGGGCAGATATAGAAGATGACGACGAGGATTGGACCCCCGAGGCCATCGTTTGGGCTGACGGAACGAAAACTACCATCCCACATATCGATGACCATCATGCAATGCCAGCTTCTGCTTCCGCGCCCCAGGCAGCGCAAACAGCATCAACGGGCGAGTTGGCTGTCCGGCAAGCATCACGAGAAAGTGAGAGTTCAGCCAAAACGAAAGCCTCGGCCCTTGTTGCCCCACCGGCTACTGCTCCCGGTCCTGGTCCCGCACCTAAGACCCATGTACTTGGTGGTGGTAAGGGTCTGGTGTTGAAGGGTGCTCCCGAGAAACCAACGCTTGTAGCGAAGCCGCCTCCCCCGCCCGCCGCGATAAAGTCTCCATGGGCTACAATACCAAAGGTCGACAAGGTCTCGCCGATAGCAGCACCAGATGTGTCTGGCCCGCCAGTTTCCAGATACCCTCCACGTGATCCCGCCCTTTCTGGCGACGCTCGCCTGGCGCCCAAGGAGATCGCTGCCGATGATTTTAGTAGGGCCCCATGGCGCGATGGTCCACCGCACAGCAACAGAGAATTGTACAACTCGCAGTCTGGCCGCTATGAACCCGTTTCTGATCGCCGGGGTACGGTACGCTCTGATGTGCCACCGGGTCGACAACCAGCGGTCTTGCACCGGCCTGCGCATTATGACCAGCAAGGGCCTTTTGAACCTTCTGGTCCATACCAGGGAGCCAGGGATATTGAACAGCCTGGGCCTTATGGCCGACGCCGTGGATCGTCCAATGTTAGTGGCGGTAGCGGAGTCCTGCACCGGCTTAAGACTCTCGAGCATCCGATGCCACCCCCAGAGCTCATCAACGCAAGACGTGGGTCTATGACAGTCGGCAGCGATGGCCCAGCTTCGCCACGCAACTTTTCACCGTCCGGCGGTCCTCGTCATCCCCAAGGCTGGGCTCCCCGAGCTTCTCCTGCGATGACACATGCCATTCCATATCATCAGGCACCATCCGTGGCCAGTGTACAGGATGCTGCCCCCGCAGCCATCCAACAATCCCCACTTGTTCCCGCGGCAAGCCTTGTTGGTGTTACTGAGCAGGATATCGAATTGCAGAAGAAATTGATGAGGGAAAGGCGCGAGCTTGCCCTGAAGCGTCGTCAAGAACAAGAAGCGAGAGAGGAGGCCGAAAGAAAAGAGCGCATTCGCGCAAAGTTGGAAGCGATGGGTCCTGCCCCTGAATCTAAGAGCGCCAAGATGGCCGCCGCCAAGGACCACCCTCCAGCTCCAGCTCAACCCCGTGAGCCTGTCACGCAAAAGCCCACAGAGACTCATGAGCCCAAGCCGAAGGAGGATGTCGATCCGGGTGCTGCACCCGAACTCGAACGGAAGCCTGAAGCTCTGCCAAATGGATCACCGGTGCAAACCCTGGCAACTCTGAACAGCATCGACGCACAGCCGCACACCCACGCCCACCCTTGGCCGAGCACAGGCAAGCCCGTTGAGCGCTATCAAGCGACTCCCACCTGGGGCCCTCCACAAGCTGGACCTGCTAAAAACGTTTGGGGCGCTCCGAATAACAATCGCACTCTGGGCAACGGTACATTTGTTTCTGATTTGGGTACTACACAACTCCCGCATCAGCTTTCGAGTAAATCTGGACCTGGTCCTATAGCACCGCCAACCAGCGTACGCGGGGCAATGGCTCCTACAACTCGTTTGCCGCCGATTGGGCCCCCGAGACCTGGACCCCGGAGTGAACAAGCTCATGGAGGAAATGCATCAGAGCCCAGGCAGACTGCCTCCTCCGCCTGGACTAACAGCGCCAGCACGATAGGCTTACAAGATGAACTGTTTGCCAAGATGCTGGGCGATTCCGCCTCAGAGCGGGAGCGTCGTCTCAAAGAATCTGGTCGTGGATTGAATGACCAACCGCCTATCAAGGATACTTGGCGCCCAACGAAACTTGATGCTGACGGCAGGCGGATAGAAGCTGCCCCAAAGCAGACGGTCAAGATTGGCTCTGAACATGCTTGGGGCGCCGCTGCCGAGGTGAAGGCCACGGCCTCTCAGCAAGAGCCGTCGGCGTCGAGCAATGGCCCGGCCGAGTACGGCCACCTTACCCAGAGTACTATCAATACTCGGGATATCTCGACAACTTCGATCCTCGGTGTCCCGACTGCACCCCAGCATGCTCGTGGGTCTCGTTTCTTCCCCCCTTCCCGTGACGTTCGTCTTGGGAGTAGCATGGAAGTTTCTCGGCCCAAGTCACCGTCTCCTCCTCCACCAGACATGGTGGGTCACCCTGCCTTCGATGGGGATGTTGCCCATCCCCACGTGTCTCTGCCTCGTCCTCAACCCGTTGTTCGACTTCCTCCATCCGCATCTAGCGACAGGAGAAGCGCCACAGCCGTTGGCCAAGGCAAATCCCACGTTCCAAGTTTCGCTTGGGCCAAAGAAGCTGCTTACAAGGAGTCTGAACACCCCCCCGCTGGATCAAACGCAGGCAATCGTCGGCCATCATTCAACAAACCGGAGAGTGCCTGGCAGGCAAGGTTTGACAATCTGCTCGGTGGGCGCAAGGCTCACTCTGTCAACCCCAGGTCGCCCGGCCTCAGATTCGGAGATGAACCTGTCCACATGGCTTCCGAGCCATGGCCTAGTTCACCTTTCTCTCACCCCTCTTCACCGCTCTCTGGCAAGGATGGATCCGTAACCACAAAGGGGATGGCGGAAGACTGCTTTGAGGAGCAAGAGATGGGATCGTTGCCACCAGTGAGGATTCCTAACACAGTATCCGAAGCGGCATGGCAGCCGTCTCCCACGCCTAAACCTCTCCCGAAGAAACTTTATGCAGTTCCTTCGAGTGCTGATTCCATCACTTTCCCGGTGCCCATGTCCGGGGCTGGCACTATATGGTGCGTGTCCTTTCCCGGAACCGAGAGGAAGGAGATTGTGGTTCCCTACGGGCGGAACCGCAGCAACCCCCGCCGTGGTGGTCCGCGTGGTGGCCGGAACACCACTGCACCCCATTACAGGCAAGGAGGCAAGGGACGAGATACACCATCGTCCTCTGTTGATCAAGGCTCGAGCTCCACGGGTGCCAATCCCTCGCATAGTCGAGGAAGTCGTGGCAGCTATCGCGGGCGTGACAATTGGTCTCGTAACACCCCAGCACCCATTCAAACATAGAGGAAGTGGGTGGATGCTGACATGGTGGCAAAACGGGCCAGCACAGTGGTATAATTCTTTCTTCCTTGGTGCCGTCAACTCCGTTCTATCGACAAGTAGAAGTCGAAGCACGATACTACGGCACTAAGTATGACGGCTAAGCGATATACTGGCCTTTGTTATGTTGAACCTGTGGCCTGAGATGCGGCGGTCCTGTACGAGTTTCTGAGCCAGCCCCATTCTTTGCAGCGACATAGTCAGTCGCATTTTCTGGAGTCTGGCCACTTCTTGGTTGATTTCTTTCGAAGCACCACGGATTTCTCCTGTTTTGTCGCACCAACATGGCCACTAGAGGATGCATTTGTTGAGCGGAAGAGTGGGGACTGTCAACTCCCTGCAATGAGTTTGTCTGCCAGGTTCTCTGGATTTACATGGCAGCTCAAACCGTTAGACAGGGCAAAAAGGGTGGGACCGTGGAAAGTGGGATGTGAATGCAACAGATGCTTGTTCAGGCTTTCATCCTTTGGAACATTTGCATTAGGAAGGATTCCAAAGTGGAGGGAATGGTAATCCGGTAGGATGGCAGGGCACAACTGGATGTTCTTGACACATTATAGCACGGGTGTCTTCCATCAAAAAACAAAGGGTGTACAAGAGAAGGATGAGGACTTGTCATTTTTATCTGTAGTGTATGGACGGCATAATTCCATCACGAGTTTTTCAGCTGAAGCATGGGGCGGTAGGCAACTGGAGTAACATTGTAACTTATTAGTTCAGTGCAGTAAATGAGCTCATTATTGTATGTATTATTTGGGTATGTTTCTTTTCGAGTCTCGCCTCGTATGGTACCAATGACTTGTCACTATGCGCATGTCAATATTTGGTCGCCTTTTCCGGAGAGACAATTGTGTCATTCGCCCCGCACCTCCTTCCGCCTCTGGTCGTGTTTTGTTGTCAAGAGGCCTTTCTCCACTCACGACATCAAACCCCGGACTTAGCCTTTACATTCTTGCCTTCAGTCATCACTTTAGTTGGAACCGCGCAGTTTTCTTGCCATTGGTTACATGATTTGGTCAAGATGGCGCCAACAACATCTGATAAGACGATTTCAAACTCCATAAACACCTCACCCACGTCACCATTACAAGACGTCACTAATCAGACACTCGACCCTGAAAGGGGTGCTTCCAGTTCCAAGAAGGAGCTCATCAACTTTCTCAGAGGCTGGCCCTCCCCGTCCTTGTTATCTTCCTCCATTTTACAGGCCGCCTCGACGGCGCTCCTCTCTGACCCCTCCCTGTTCGTTCCTGCCTTGCAATACGGCCCAGACCCGGGGTACCAGCCTCTCAGAGAAGAATTGGCTGTCTGGCTGGAGAAGCAATATTCAACCAGCACCAAGAGCGAGGAGATATGCATCACCGGCGGCGCGAGTCAGGGGTTGGCATGTGTGCTGGCTAGTTTTACTGACCCGTCTTACACCCAGACTGGTAGGTGTCTCACCCATGGCCAGTTTTTAGAGACGTTATGCTGACAGTCAACGTCACAAAGTATGGGCGTCGGCGCCATGCTACTACCTCGCTTGTCCCATCTTTGAGGATGCCGGGTTTGGTCCAGGACGCATAAAAGCCGTGCCAGAGGACCAGCAAGGGGGCATTGATATCGACTTGCTGGACACTTTGCTTCAAAAGCACGAGGCCCAGCACCACCAGCCAACTCACAAAGGAGCAGAAAGGAAAAACGCCGGCCCCTACAGAAAGCACTACCACCATGTTGTCTACCTTGTTTCGACGTGCTCCAACCCTTCTGGGACGACCATGACGCTGGAGAAGAGAAACCGACTGGTCAAAGTCGCCAGAAGGCACGATGTGCTGGTCGTGAGTGATGATGTCTACGACTTTTTACAATGGCCTATCCTGCCAGCCTCCCCCTCGTCTGACCTCGGCCCGTTGCTCCCGCGCCTCTCAGACATTGACTTGTCATTGGGTCCCTCAGAGCTCGCAACAAGCTCTGGGAAATGGTTCGGCAACGTTATTTCCAACGGCTCTTTCTCCAAACTGCTGGGACCCGGTCTCAGGACGGGGTGGGTTCACGGCACGCCAGACTTCGTCATGGGGCTGTCCCAGACGGGGGCGACCAGGTCGGGAGGCGCGGCCAGCCAGTTTGCTGCTGCGTTGTTGGCTGAAGTGATGAAGGCTGGGGAGTTGGAGAGGCATCTGCAGGAAACGGTCAGGCCCAGTCTGCGGAGACGACATGAGCTCATCATGGAAACGATCAAGCAGGAGTTGGGAGCGTTGGGGGTGACGGTGGCTGCGCAGGATGGGGATAGGTTTGGGGGGTATTTTGTTTGGTTGACTTTGCCGGGGGGGCTTGACGCAAGGGTGGTGGCGCAAAAGGCCAGGCAAGAGGAGGAGTTGATCGTGGCAGAGGGGGAGATGTTTGAGGTGAGGGGAGATGAGGAAGGGGCGAAGTTTACGCGGAATATCAGGTTGAGTTTCTCTTGGGAGGAGGAGCACAAGATCACAGAGGGGTTAAGGAGATTGGGGCGTGTGTTGAGGGGTTTGTCAGGCGAGACTCGATAGCTGTCGTCAAGGGTAACAAGGTGGGTGTTTTTGGAGGGGCGACTGATAGGTAGAAATAACATCACACTATGTTAGGGCCGAACTTTGCCACCATGAGACACATCAGCCTCGACTGTCCATAACAAGGAGGGAACTTGATCTTCTCGCCTTTTTCTTGAGCCATTACGCAGAAAGAGATGGTAACCTGCATCGACACGCACCAAGCCACAATATCCAGCAATCAGAAACTCCATCTAACAGTACTATACACCAAAATAACCCAACCAAAGCTCGTCTCCCCATTTCATCTAGTTTCATGTGCATCCCTCTAGGTAACCGCTTCTATCCCCCCTTCCCTGATTTTGCTTCGCCAAGTTCGCAGAGAACAAATCTAGCAAGATAGCAACGGCAAACAAACCTTAAACCTTGTTGCCAGAACCTAGAAACGCAAAAAGAGCCATCGCACTGATCTCCGTGACATTAGGGATAGCCTGAACTATCACCGAAAAGCGGCAGCGAGCCAAGCCCATAGAACATCAACCTTCATCCAACCCGATCTTTTTTGAGATGGTGTCTCGTACCCAACCCCTACTTGATAATAATAGATGGAAGTATCTCGACTTGAGGATGTCGTGCTCTCCTATCGACAGACCAAGCTCCAACCAAAAGGCCTGCGTAACATTTCCGCACTTTTGCTACTCAGTGTCCTCCCGGGAGAACAAAACTATGCGGTCATGCTCGTCATTTCCCACAAGCTGACATCCCTTTAGCCGAAGATACAGCTGAGCGTAACGGTAGGTCACATAACGGCTTGAAACCGAACCTTGGATAATGATGGCTGGGCTTCGCAGCTGAAGATGCCCACTTGTCTTCCTGCTGTTGCGTTACCGCAGTTCAGGCGGCATCGAAGCAATTTTTGGAGCCGGGTGAAGGTGAAGAAAACGCAGTCGCAGGGCGCCATTACCTTCAGGATACCCGATGCCTCCAAGCCTCCTAATTCCTCATCAACCCCTGCCGCATCTTCTGAAACTCTTTGAACTGCAGCTCATGGTTCTCGCATGCGGCTAGCCACTTTTGTCTGAGTGGCTTGTCCTGCTCCAGCGAGTTGACATATTCCTGATAACCATTGTCACCCATAGCACTGACCCATGAGAAGCCCGCCGAGTTTTGTTGAGCCTGGCGTGTAGAAAAGTGTGTCAACATCGTGCCGTTCCATTGAGACCAAGCAATCATGTAGGCCTCAAACTCCTTGGTATATGTATTCCAAGCTGGGCTCCCTAACTTGACACCGCCAAAAGCAAGTGTTGTCGGAACTTTGGGTGCTTGGGGAACAGGTGGACAGGAAAGCGGCGTAGGCTTCATCTGAGGTATGGGAATTGTGGCCGAGGGTCTGGATTGGAATGGCAGGCTTTGGCCCAAATCGGCAAATGAGTTCAGTCCTGTTGCTTTCTGGCTGAAAGGCGCAATATTCTCAAAGTCTGCAAACACATTCGGTCTCATAAAGTCGTCCGTGTCTTCGGACCCTGCGTGAGTTGGGTTCACTTTGGGCATCTTCTGTGTACCGTTGACCTTTGGAGGCAGAGGCGGAGCAGCGGTCGCAGTGGTGCCAACATGGCCAGCTCGCCACTCCGGCTTTGTCGGTTCAACAGGGATGGGTCGGGCTTCGTTGGCCGCAGGCGGTTGTTGAGCTGTCGTTTCAGAAACGGGAGGGTCAATATCCATGGCGTTGGGGCTTTTGGGACCACTGGCGTTGGCTCTTCCGGTGCCTGCCTGTGCTCGGTCCTCACCACTACTATCGTCCTCCTCTGCCATTCCAGCCGATCCTGCTGTTAGGCGAACTCCTCCGCCCCGAGTCTTCTTGAGCGGTTTGACTGGTCGAGTAGGTGACACTGATGACCTCTGAGCCGCTGTTGGATTAAAGATGTTGACCTTGCTCAATTCCTCCCACTTCTTGGCATCGAAGGCACTCGGCTTCGGAGCAGCCTCTTGCTGAGGCATGGCTGCTGCTGGTTTCGGGGATGCATTGGCGAATGCTTCGTATGAGGTCCCAGAATCTTGTCGCAGTGGGGATTGTCGGCCACGGCGTCTTGCTCTCGTAAAGGCATTATCTAGCGGAGAGCTGGGCGAAGCCTCAAAATCACTCCCAGCGCTGAACTCGAACCTACCCTTGTCTTCGGCGACAAACTTCGTATTGATATTATCGGCGCTGTGTCTCGCGAACCGGGCTGTTTGGATGGGAGAGGTCGGGTCGTCATCGTCGTCGGGCACCGCGAAACTGACAGTTTGACTGGCGTTAGCATCACACCTAGGCCTTTGTGGTTGTTGCCCATCCTGAGTTGGTCTGGGGCGTTTCCGTGAAGAGTTTGTCCCCTTCTTGGCCAGCAACACATTCAGTTGGTCGGTCAAGTCGTCTTCGAAAAGACTCGAGCGAGAACCAGCCCGCTGGACTCCACTTGGAGTTTCATACATGCTGTGCTGCGCGCTGGAAGCGAAGGGGTACTTGATTTTACTGTAAGCATCGTAGCCGTGAGAGCTCTCTGGAGGGTGGTCGACGCCAGGCTTGGTAGCGCCAGATCCAGCATTACGAGGGCAAGACTTCTCACCAGTCCACCCACACGGAGGCGGAATCTGAGAAACTCTGCTGAAATAACCCGGATAGAGGTAACGAGAAGAAAGGGGTGCGGCATACACCTTGGGGCCAGGCTTGGCCTGAGCAGAAGCTCCTCCGTTTACTGTAGCTTTATGATGTTAGCAACGCACAAGTTCATTTCTAACAGGTTCGGGTCTCACCGTTTGCGCTACTATTGACTGATGAGGTAGAGCTGGTGGCGGCTCCGCCAAACCCAGCCGTAGTCGGTGGTGCGGAGTCAGGCGGCTGCGCAGTTCGGGGGCTGTACCGGGCGCTGGCCTTTGATTGAACTGGAAAGCGGGGGTTGGTGGCCGTCTCATGATATGGCGGCTTCTCATTACTCGATCGTCGGAAACCGTCAGAACCCACGCTGGCACTTCGTTGGCGATTAGGAGGTGCAGGCGGCGCCTCAGCGGGATTCTTGCGCGCGTTGTCCTTCATGCTCTTGGCCCGGTTGACGTTCAGAGGCTCGAATGGGTTAAACTTTTCCCCCACATTGGTAGCATAAGGCGTGCTCTGCCGATTATCCAAGAAGGTGTCGCCGAATTGTTGGGTCAGTGGGTCAACGTACTCAGACGTCGGCCGAGGTTTGCCAGTAGGGGCAGCGCCGGCTGCTGAGGTGCTCCCTGAGGCTGTGTACGTGTTGTAGTGATGATTTTTAACCGGCGGTTCGTCGCCTGTTGGTGATGATGGTGTAAATCCTGTCTTCCTTGTTGAGTTTCCACCAAAGGCAGCCTGTTGCCGTCTTTCCTGAGCCGCGCTCCTCGGGGTCGGAGGAGCATCTCTCGGTCTCGGTGGGACCGGGCGCGTTGCCCCGTAGGCAGTTTGCGGATTTGATGCCCTGGACCTTTCCCAAGCCTCCGATTTCGATTGTTCCCTCATTGACTCCGTCTTCGTCTTTGGCTTTGCCTGCCATTGTGAGTATCTTGAAGCTCCCCCGGTGCTGGCTGTGGTAGTCGGCCGGGTGGGCATCGGAGGTCGTCTCTGCGGAGGTGCGCCAAACTTCGAGTTTATATCTTGAGAGGTATTCATGTATGGGTTGCCTCTGACGCCTGACGCACCGCCATAGGCGGCGCTCCATCGCCCCAAGCGCGCGCGGTGGGCATCATACTTTGCTTTTTGCGAGGGGTCGGTCAAGATCTCATGGGCTGTTTGGATGAGCACAAACTTTTCCTTCGATAGTTCTTCGTTGCCAATGTTGCGATCTGGATGATACTTAAGAGCTGCGTAAGAGTTGTTAGCACGAAATCATGTTGAATAGTAGCCACTTTGGTGGTTCCTACCGAGCTTCTTGAATTGCTTTTTGACCACTTCGATCTCGGACATGGATGGGAGTTCGAGATCGGCATAGTAATCCCGTTCGAAATCTGGCTTGACCATTGTGATCTGATATTGGGCTAGGGCACGCCCTACCTGTCCCCCTTCCTGCCAAAGATACCAACTGTAGGAACAACTTTTGCCAGCGCTTAGATTCGAAGTTGGTGAAGAATTTCCTCCACTCTAAGTTCCAAGTCGGAAATCCCCAAGCAAACAGTGAAAGAGCAAAATGGCGAACCGTCTGTTGCCTTAGCTATGCAAGGGGACAAACTTGGTGGCCCCCTTGTCTGGCCGAGCCCGTTTGATTCCCGGTGAAGGCAAACGGTGCCGGATGTTTGAATAGTCAACTAGCAATTGGGGCCCGACGCAGTTGTCTTGGGCGGGGGCGGGAAACCAGATCGTGTCGACGTGGGAATGGTGCCGCGTTCAAGCACAGCTCTCGCACGCGGTGTTTAGCACAGAGGCAAATCGAGGGGTTTGTTTGGAGGTCGCGGAACCGTGACAGTACGTTGAGGGTAGGGATCGAGTCGCAAAACCGTGAACTATTTGGTGGGGCAAATATTGGACAAAAAAATGAAAGTCGAAAGTGGACTGGCTGGGTGGGAGCAGGAACTCGGTCTCGGCGGAGCCAGCAGTTGGAGGCAAGTGATGAGAGGTGGAAGGAGCTTGCAGGATGTCGTGCTGACAAGTCGAGCCGTTTCCGCAGAGAATATTCGGTGCGTGTTGGAAAACTGCGAATGTTGGTTTGTGGTTAGCCGCAGTTCGAACAGGCGCATGCGTTTGGGAACACAAACACGCCGCGCGCTGGCTGTAAGTCCTAATCCTCGTGTCGCTCGGCTTACCTCACTCACCACCAGGAAGGCGAGACAGGAACTGCCAAGCTGGAAACCGCCGGTTCTGGAATGCGGAGAAAAGAGTGACTGCTTTTCAAAATAATGACAAAAGACACCGAGTATGTATTAACCTCTTCTTGCACCTCGACCCCAGTATTGTTCGGAGTGTGCTCAATCTCCAGCCAGGTCAACAGTCAAAATAGAGGGCGCCTGCCGCAGCTCACTTGATCGAAACAATTAGGTGGGGTCTACTTCAGCTGTCAAGGGCAACTGGGAGCAAGGCGTGGAGGGGGGCACCATTAGCGCGTGCTCTATTTACACCAGCGTCACAGTGAATATGACGTACTTCTGGTCCCCTGTTCCCGCCCTGCCTGGTCCACTGGCTTTTCCTTTTTCAAGCTGGTGAACCTGGGCCGGCGGGGCAGGGTAGCTGTGTCTATAGTACTAAAGTACAAAAGCTGCAAGAGATGCTGCTTGAGAGGAAAGAGAGCGAAAAGCGGTGAGGCGTCCTAACTGTCATCACCACTTGTTGCCGCTGTATCTCACAAGTAGGTGTTCATCCGAATCCTTTCACCCCATACTTGTGGTTTGCGGGGTAATAATCGGCGCCTCTTCTTGAACCTAGGACTACCCACCTAAGATCCTACTATCACCATCATTCTGTTGCCCTCAGTCCCGCCCATTCATTTCCACTTGATCATCATTGCATGACATCTCCGCACGAGGTGTTCTTCCTCCCTGCATCATATTCAGATTGGAGATCTTGAGGGCCAGAAATGGTTCCAGTGACTATTGTGCTGAAGCATCAGGTCACGGGACATTTAAATGATAGGATGACCAGTCCCGGATGGGCTGAGGCTATGCTATACTACCGTGGGGGAGATGAACTTGTCATCTGCCAGAACCCGAGAACCCTCATAACGTCAGCTTGCATAACAGCAGTGTGATGCGTACTCAGCAAGCCAACTCTGGGCATCCTACGGACACCTCAAACATGGAACAGGTCTTTTACTTTAAGATGCGAAGGACGTGTGAAGAACATCAAGGCATCGTCCGGGTTAGGGTTGTGAAGACAAAATCCGCTGACGAAACATATCGGACATAAGCAAAACACAAAACAAGATTGCAAATGGCGCCAGATTAAAGTTCAACAGGGCCGGCCATACATAGCATACTCCTATTCAAACTTGATATCTTTCCTTCCACGCCCTCCGTCATGCTGACCATTCATTCCCGTGATGTACATGGAAACCCCTTTGTCGTCATGAGACCCTTGCCTTGATATCTCTAATTCCCCACAACATATATGATACACTTGTTGCCGAAAGATTAAAACAATGAAACTCCCAACAATGCATCTCCCCTCAGAATAGTTTATCCTGAAATGTCTTTGGACAACTCGTAACTCCACCCACCATCCCGTCTCATCTTATCTCTGGCCATGTTATCCTTTCTGACTTCGTCTTCTGTCAACCTATCCGTTCCACTCCAGTTGGCCGAGCTCGTTCTCGCCCTGAATCTGTGCCATCTGTCCTTGCTCTTGCTAAATACCTCCTCCATGTTGAGTGGGGCCGGTGGTCCAAAGACTTGCATGGGGTCCATGCGTTCTTGTGCCAGCAATGCCTGTTTGAGAGCTGGTGAATCTGCCCAATCGGCCACCATGATATGCTCGTCTTCATCATCGTCATCGTCATCCGTCTGAATCTCAGGGAGTTCAATAGCCTCGCCGTTCTGGAAACGGGGAGATGACCGAGTCGCAGTCCTGTTGACTGACTTTGGAATACCACCAGCGCCAGGCCGAGCAGGGGTCTTGTGGGGATTTGCCGCCTGTCCTGTAGGGCGGTTGGGCGCAAAGGGAATGGCACCTTTGGCGAATTGGGCTGTGTTGTGCAAAGCCGGCTTGACGGTGCTGTGATGCTGTGCTGTGACGGTGGCCTTGAAAAGGTCTCTACTCGCACTGGGCGGAGGCACGTTGGCATAGCCTGTCGAGAACATGGACTTGTTGGAAGGGTCCTGAGTGATCCGTTTAGCATCCTCCCAGATTACAACCGCCACGGGGCCTGCCGGTCGACTCACCTTAAACCCAGCCGACGGCCTCACAGACGGTGGCTTCATTGTCCGCTGCTGGCTGTCGGCCATCTCAATGTCTTGGTCAAAGTCCTCGCTCACTCTGATAGGTTTGGTCTCCTGGGTGGTCTTTTGTGACTTGGATTTGGAAAAGCCCTCATTCTCTTGCTGGTGTGGACGCTTCATAGGCGCTTTCCCGCTTGCCAAACTCTGATTGACAAGTCGACTTTCCTGATGCATAGTGGAACCCAACCGAGAAGGAGGCCGCACAGGAGCCTTGTCTGCCATGCTGTAATCAGGAGGCCCGTTCGGCTGTGACCTAACAGCCGGAGGGGGTGCTCTGGTGGCCTTGGCTTTCTCAATACGCTCCCTCTGTTGCTCTTGCTTCTGGGCAGCAATGCGTTTCCGTTCAAGCTCGGCTTTGGCATCACGCTTCCGTTGAGCCTCGCGCTCCTCTTGCTCCTTCCGTTTCAAGGCCGCCGAAGAGGCTGATGTCTTGAGATGGGGCAATGACTTCTTCTCGTTCAATGAACTCTGACTGGTCTTGTTCTTCACATGCATTGGTGGCTGCTGCTGTGGCTGACCTAATGTCTCTTGGAGGTTGGAGGCCAGGACGCTATTTGAAGGATGGAACTGAGACTGTTGAGAACTGGGAGGATAAACGCGCATGACGGTCGGCGCTTGCCGAGTGGTCTTAGAGAGCGTCTCCTTGGTTGGCTTGACTGGGCGCTTGATGCCCTGCGTCCTGACTGACGATGCAGTCGTGGGTCGCTGAATGGAAGACGGGGGCATCGCCATAGTGACCGTCGAGGTCGCATCGGCCATGTCGACATCACCCTCATCAGAGAGACCTTGATCATCGGCTTGGCGGTTGGCCCTTCCCGGGCTGGTTCGGGTCGACTTGGGAAGCGCCTTCGGAAGTGCCTTTCGTGATGGTGCCGGTGTTTGTAAACCCTGGGGTTGGGGTCGGTACTGAGAATGAGCGGCGCGAGCTTGTTCCGCACGTGCTTGTTGTTGCTCTTGCTCTCGTTCCTTCTGCAGGGCCACTTGCTTTTCCATGGCAGCAAGTCTTTCCTGCTCTTTGCTGAACACGCGCGCCTTTTCGTCCTCTTGTTTACGTGCCTTATCCAACTTCTCCAGTTCTTTTTCTGCTCGCCTCACCTCTTTCATCTCCTTCTCTTTGGCTCTAGAATCCTTCTCCCGCTCCTTGGCCTCGATCTTCTCTCGTTCGGTAGACGCTCTAGTTCTCCGGGTGCTGTTGGACCTGGCTGGACTCAGTGGTCGGGAAGTGGATGAAAGCTGCTGTGTGAGGTCGGGGTACATCACGTTGTCTACCGATCTGAAAGACTCAACAGATGGTCCTGGATGAATACCAAGCTGCACAGTGGAAGGTGAGATCATAGCTTTGCCTTCAGCACTGATGGCTGCGCTTCTTACATTCAAGTTCTTGGCGCTACTCAACAGGGAAGACAGCTTATTCTTAACCTGCTTCAGGGGGTTGTCTCGGAAAGCACTGCGAGTAGGCGATTTGCTGGGTGTTGGCATGCGACCATCCTCTTCGACAGAGGGCAGAGTTGGCTGGGTCGCCGTCACGATCTTTTTGAGAGTAGCACCATCACCGCCCTCAAGTTGCGCAAGTGTCGGAAAAGTAGGCACAGATGCGGACTTCGAATGCCCTGGAGTGCTGTTCTGCCACTGTGGGCTAGCTTGGGCTTTCCAAGCGGTGGCGGGGCTGCTGGGGGGCATATCATGCTCAGTATCGCTCACCGACGACTTGCCTGCCACATTCTCCATATCTTCGACGGAGAGGCTCTTGCGGAGTTCAGGACGAGGGTTATATGGCACCACGGCAGGGGCTGCAGTGACAACATTACTTGGGGCCGCGATCCAGTCCTCGTCATCGTCCACTGGGAATGCTCCGGGAGTAGGAGCTGGTGCATTCGGTTTTGCGGGTGATTGTTTCAGCTTGGCTTCTGTAACGGATCCTAAGTTGGCCTGCGTCTGACCTGCTGGCGGAACGAAGAGATTCGCCAATGATTTGGAAGGTCTTGGGCCAGCAGCCTGAGACTTGCCCAACATGCTGATCTGATCATGCAACAGCTGAGTGTAAGTCTTGCTGTGTTCCGCTATCCTGGTGGTGTTTTCCAGCTGAGCAGTGAGCTCCTCATCGACATCCATGTCCTCATTGTCCTCATCATCAGAGTATTGTCTGGTGTTGCCCAGGCTCTTGCCACCAGTGTGGCGATTATAGAAGCTTGGGCGACTGAAATCCAAATGGCTCGTCCTAGATATCCGGCTGCCGCTCTTAGAGGCCAATGGCTCGCGGGCGGGCAGAGAGGCGAAGCTCAGACTGCTCTTGCGCACCAATGGCCTGATGGGACTTGAGGCCTCTGATGGTGACCTGGCATCCTCGGCATCCTCCTCCGACTCCTCGTGTCTTTCGCTAGAAAAATGTTCCGTAGGCTTCGGGAAACCCCTCGGAAGACTAGACGTGGTCTGCTTTACAGGCGACGATTTTGGAGGGGATGGTTTTCGAGGCGATGAAGACGACTTCTGGGGCGACGCTGGCTTCGTCGGCGCTTGCCTCTGCGGTGATGTTCTGACGGGTGACGACCTGGCAGGGGGTTCGGTCTTTTTAGGAGATGGTACTCTTGGCGACATCATTGCGAGTTTAGTTCGAACCACAACAGGACTGCTGGATTGTCCCATTTCCGAAGAGAAGCCACCACTGGCTGAGGCATAGGTTGTAGGCTGGCGTGTCTCGCTCTCATCAGCAGCGTCAAATTCGTCCTCGGCGAACGTCAGAGTTGGACTCGGTTGTTCTGCAAGACCGCTGGGGACATTGGGTTCGCCATCTCCTGTCTCGACATTAGGCTGTGGGCTGTCGACCATATCGACGTCATCGTCCCTGTCACAATAATCCAAATTCGCCGTGTCACAACTTTGGCTGCCATGATAACCGGAGTCCGTGAACAGGAGGGAAGATGGGGCCGCAACAGCTAGGGCAGGAGGGGGCGCTAAAATCCTTGCTGGGCTGGTACTCTTGGTAACTGTGGGCTCGGGCTTGTCTTCGGCTACCTGAAATTGTGGCAATCGCGCTGGGCTTTGACGTTGAGTGCTGCTGAATGAATTAGGCGCGTCCTTTGGTGTTGAGGAAAAGACATCGGACAGTGGCTTCAAGATACTAGTTAGCATTTGACGCGTCATATCCGCCTCCAACCACATTTGCCTACCACGCGAGTTTCCAAGGGTCTGATTTTCCGTGTTGTCATGGGCGTTTTCCCACGCAATTTTCCGGGTGTTTTGAAGAGTTCAGCGACATTCCTGTCAAATGTAGTCAGCAGCATTTCCATCGTCGTGCTAAATCATCATGCAAGACCATACATCTGGTTTTCTGAGAAAATCTCGGCCATGTGCTCATTCAACCAATCTAGCTCATTTCGCGCCGAGAAAGAGAATTCTTCTATCTCTGACTCGGCGATGTCGAGGGCAGAGTTCCTTTCCTCCTCGACCCAGGCGGCCGACCCGACCGGAAGTCGAGGGCCCCCTCGAAGTGCCATTGTTCGTCGAGTGAGGTCGCCGTGATCGGTAATGGGGTATGGCGTTTTCGTGGCTCTTGGGCTTGTTCGGCGCGTTTCGAAGGTCAACAAAGGGCGTACAGGACAGTTGCAGAAAGGGAAGCAACAAAAATAACAAGAAGACAAGAGCGAGGAAGTGGGTGGATTGTAAGACTCAGAAGGGATTACCAGGAGTCATCAGGGAAAGGGAGGGTTGAGGGTTGATAGTTGCTTTGCGAAAGTTGTGGGTTTGCAGAGCGGGTCGTCTTGATCTGGTTAGCCATTGTTTTGATTCCCTCCAAAACAGGAAAGGTGCAACCTGGAGCATTTTGGTGGGGTCCTCCCGCTCAACTCCGACGCCTGTTCACGTGCGGGGCACTGGACCTGTTTCAGTTCATTCTTCTTTGCCCATCTGCACTCAATCACCTTTTCTCCGGGTTGCATGCCAGTGCTATGTACAGGACTGATATTTACACCATAACTTCTATTTCTATTCATTAGGACATGGAAATTAGCACCTACTTGGTTAAAGGCCTTAAAAGATAGCACATCATGCAAGCTCTATCGCTTTCAGCTCTCCCTTCTTCAACCCTTCGCCAAACATGATCCCATGGGCATGGGCGTCCACCACAATCCTGAATTGATCTCCGTTAGGCCTCAATGTTAACGGTGCCTCTGCAGCAACCGCTGGAGGGAACGATGAAGTCAAAACAACGCCTCTGAGACGAGGCAGTGCCATTTACCTCTTATCGAGTCCGGATAGAGACTCGTTTTTGGTATAAAGGTCCCCTTGCAAAGGAACTTGACGTGAAGTGGGAAAATTGGTGTTGCCTACATGGCAGACCCTGAGAGCAAGTGCGGTGCCAGGTTTAGCAGAAGATAGCTGATAGGAGTATGGCGATAATAATGAGACAGTTCACATGTGCTTGTATGGTGTACCAGTATCTTGTAGCGTCTCAAAGAATAACGCTTCGCATATGGTGAACAGACCAGCGTCTATGAAAATGGTTCCTTGGCTGAATTCATCATGCGTATGGTACGAGTCGAGTGGTTAATGGGCAATTGAAAAGACCAACACATCTAGGGTTGGCTGCAGCTTCAGAAATGAGCAGCAAGATTTGGAACATCAGAGTGAAAGTCATCGAGAAGCAACATTGAGTTTTCTGAATTGGACTCGAAACAATTTGAAAGAGAGGATAGATATCCACGAGGGTATTGACGTTTGGATTGATCGATCTTCAAGGGAATTGCTAGGTGTGGCAACCAGGACCCACTTTAAGTTTAATGGCTCCGTCGCGTTCAGCAAAGAATAGGTCGCGTCGCGCATCAGCTTTCAGAGTGTTGGATTGTCCTTGTCCTTCCTTGTTCACCTCCAGAATTAAGCAGCAGCAGCGCGACAACACATTGCAGGTCCACCAGCGTTCAGTCGATCTTGGATTAATCTTTTTAATTCAAATTCATTAGCCTAGATGGAGGTGGAGGTATCAGATTCGACTGACTGGTTGGGAACGCCGCTCGCCAGCTTGAAGTCCGTCGAGGAGGCACTCCGCTGCCATGTCTGCAAGGACTTCTTCACAACACCGATGCTTACTTCCTGCAGCCATACATTCTGTTCGCTTTGTATTAGGAGGTGTCTTACCGCCGACAGCAAATGCCCGCTTTGCCGGAAGACTGTCGACCTCTCCAAACTGCGGGGCAACGGTGCCCTGCGAGAGGCAGTCGAAGCATTTAGGGGAGTCCGAGATAGCATTCTCAAATTCGCAAGAACGCCAACGCCGGCTCTACCGAGATCTCTTAAGAGAAAAGCGACCGAGGTGGACGACTCCGACGACGAGTTTCAGGAAAGCAAACGGCCAAGGAGGTCTACGAGAAATCGCAAGGCAAGGGAACCACAAGCATCCAGTCAACTGACTATTGAGGATTCGGAGGGTGACCTGCAAGATGACAATGATGGGGAAGATGAATATGTGCCAGAGCCTAGTACGTTGGGCCCGTTCTAGCCGCCGAGGACAAGGCTAACTGATTCTCAGATGACGGACTGGTCGCGTGCCCTATATGCGAACAGCGCATGAAAGAAGTTCTTGTCGACAGACATCTTGACACCTCGTGTCCAGGTGAACCCCAGCCTCAGCCAAAACGCACGCCAGCCGCCAGCCGCTCGATCGCCTCTACCCTGCTATCACCCTCCAAGAGACCACCAGCCGCGGCTGCCAAGGCCCCCGAGCGTCTTCCAACTCTTCAATACTCTATGGTGAAGGATCAGGCTCTTCGGAAAATCATGCGAGAGCTGGGCCTGTCCACTGCTGGCAACCGAACGATGCTCGAAGCAAGACACCGAGAGTGGCTCACACTTTGGAATGCGAACTGCGATTCTGCCAATCCCAAGTCCCGCGGGGCTCTATTTCAGGATTTGCAGGTGTGGGAAAGGACTATAGGCACCATGGCACCCACCAGCTCCAAAGCAGCCAACACAGGCGCTCAAATCAAGGACAAAGATTTTGATGTTGGCGCTTGGGCGGCAAAGCACGACTCTTCCTTTAAAGACTTGATTGCGAACGCGAGGAGAAGTAGGCAAATTGCTGAGCAAAAGGCCAGAGAGGCTGCTGCCGAAGAAGCTGCGAAACAAGAAGCAAGCTCATCGGTCCCACAGCCTTCGGTACCAAAAACGTCGACACCATCAACGGCGGAATCAGCCCCTTTGCCACAAACACCAGTGTTACCGGTTCAACCGCCACCACACCCGTCATACTCTCACCCGGAGCGTTGGCAACATCAACCCCAACCAACGCACTATCAACAGCCATAAATGGCTCGGCCACCCCCACGCTACCCTCAGCCCCCATACCCGAGCGACACGAGGACTATAGACACTGGCCTAACGGCTCAAGAGGTTACTGACCTACCCAGGCTCGACAAGTAGAAGGGACACAAAGCTGGCCTTGGCTGGGTGTTGTAGTACATTCGTAGAGGAATATAATCTGATTTCGGTTGCTGGTTGAGCGAGGAATGTTGTTTTAGCACAGATGGGAGCAAAACTTTACGCGCGGCATAAAGCGGTAGACCAAGGGGGTACCTGTGATGTGGGAGGTGGGTTTGGCAAACCTTCTCCGCTTCAGCATCATAGATTTTAGCCGCATCCACTTTGTATCTACCTTACCTATAGATACGTAGTAATAATCACTTTTGGTAGCTGGGACGAGGCAACGAGCATAGCTAAACCCCCAAAAAAATGAAAAAAAACCCCCCCAAAAAAGGAATAAAAAAAACAATTGTCATTTCCTGATCCTGTTGGTATTTGATAGGTACTCCAGCTCTTCTCACAACATCATGATATCCTGACACCGTGATTCCAAACAATCATATTCAGGGTAATACATGATGAGATACCTACACAAAACAACGCCATGCTACCGAACTCCTATGCCATCTGTGAAAATCCCTACTCAAAGAATCCAACCCCCAATTGTGGGGAACTTGAATGGTTGTATAAATCGTGTGTAATAGTGAGTCACAGCGACATGCTGTCACATAACAACTCTTATTAAGCATGAACTAGTATATGCAAATTCGAATTAGCATACATGGATTGCCATGAAACGTCGTGTTCGATCACATCATTAACCGAGAGTAAGCCTACCCATCATGGCCTCCGCCTCGTCTGTCTCCTTATCTTTGACAGGAGCACTGCTAGGCACTTCGCCAATGGCCTCCAGCTTCTTCCGCAGGTCTGCCGCCTCCTTCTGTTCCTCCTTCGCCCTCTCCTCGGCTTCCCTCTGCTGCTTCTCCTCCACCTTCTTCCTCTCCTTCTCCTTCTCCTGTCTCTCCATCTCGGCGAGTTCATCGTCAATCTCGCCCTCATCCAGCACGGTTGTTCCACTGGCCTCGGCAAGGATCTTGCCGACCTCATCGGCATCAGCCATCTGCTCCCGGAGCCTGTCGACAACCTCTTCCACCCCCTCGACGCCGCCCACCTTGGCCGTGAGGCTCTTGAGAGCGTCTGATGACGACTCCATGACCTTGACAATCTGGACATTGTCGCTCGCTTGTTCGAGTTGAGTCTGTACCTGCTCCAGTTGGTTGACAGTGGCATACCGCTTTTCCAGCGTTTGCTCGGCCAGCTTCTTGCTCTTGAGCGCTGCCAACGCCGCCACTCTGTTTTGTTTCGTGACCGCCTCCTTGGCCTGTGCGCCCAGTTCCTCGACCCGCTTGGACAAAAGGAGCGTTTGATGCGTCAAAGAAGCCAGCAACTCCTTGAGCTGAGCAATCGACGCGTCCTCGTCCGTCAAGCCCTCTGGCTCTCCCTCCCCATCCCTGATCTTGACCGTCTTCCCATCATAGTCTATCATTTGCTTATCCCTCGCCAAGAAAACCAGCAAAACATCCATATCAGTATCTGATAACTCCCTGCCCCCTTCGACAAGCTGATCATTGAAAACCTTGGCAAAATGCGCCCTGGTAAACGTCCTCTCGAACCGCCCCTCCTTGTCCTTGATCCCCTCGCCAAAAGCCTTGCCTGCCCCCTCAACATTTTCCACTACGACAAATTGCCCCTTTGGTACTTTATCCCCGCTACCCTTCAGGAAATCAGTCACACCCGCTGTCTTGAGGACCCACCCCGCTAATCCCCATACCGACCAAGAGCGGGAGTAGATGCTCTCCTTCCGCTCGAGGAACTGCCTCAGTGGCACCAACTCCTTGTTTTCCACCGCCTCTTTGATTACCAGCCCCAGTGATAGTGGGCGGCCGTACTGTTTCGTCTCGAAGGCACTTACTAGCCTCTCGTCTGTGTTTAATACGAGCAGGGAAGGTTTGCTGGATGACGTGGGTGGAGGTGCGAGTCCGGATTTCGCAACTTTGGCGAGGGCGCGCCGCCAGGCGGAGAGGTTGGCAGCATAGCCGTCGGGATTCAGAGTTCGTTGGGCTGCAAAGGAGGAGTAGAGGGCTGGCAGGCGGGCTCTTTGGTATATTCTGTTAGCAGACGAGGATAACCTAGGCCACAAAACACGCGAGACATACTTGCGGAAGGAAGGCTCATTTTCCACTAGATAATCGAGTAGGGACTGGGACTTTTGCGACATGTTGACTGGATGTATTGATTGGTGTTGCTCGATTGGTACCTAGTTTTGAGACTCGACCGGCTTGTCGTAGTTGACAGGAAGAAGGGCAACGAGCGGTGTAAACACTTGCCCGTGTTTAGAGAAAATGAACCGCGCCAAAGAGGGGCTGCGCCGAATCAACCCTGGCAACCAGAATTCAGGCAACTGTTGCGACAAGATGCAGTCTCGAAAGAAAAGGCGTAGCCCCCGAACTGAGCTCAGCGATAAGTTTAATTGATAGCAGGTGGTGGATAATGACGTGCAGGGGACTGTGTTGGTTCTCTTTATCTTATCAGCGTGTCACAAGGGCGGTGCCAAGCACTCTCCGGCAGGCATCAATCAACAAGCAGTGGGGCCAAGGACTTGGTTTAAGCTTTCAAGAGCAATCACTTGTCGGGGGATATCACTGCTCTATTCTCTGTTTCTTTGCACAACTAGACATTTCTTCAGTCAGCCAGCCTCTGGTAACCTTAACCAAACCCATCCTTACTTGGGCCGCTTACATCTCCCTGACTCTGCAAAGGCGCCGTTTCCATTCCAGCAGCGGTCGCCCCTCCAAGAGGATTGATCATGCTCGTCCTCCTCGTCCGTCTATCGTCATGATCAAAGGTCTCTTCCTCCACATCTACCAAGCTCTCCTCAGGCCCTAATAAGTCAACCTGCAACCCTTGTTTGACCTGATCATTCAACATGGCCAAAAAGTCGCTTGCCACCTCGAACCTCTGGATCCCGTTTTCCCCTGGCAGCAGCGAATACATCTTTCTGGCTTCGTTCAAGCATTTTTGGGCCTGTATGTACTTTTCCTGAGCGACCCAGGCTTCAGCACCGAGCACGCTCCAGAGGGCCGACTTGCGCCGCCTGCTACCCCATGCTTGAGACCCAGCCCCTGACTTGGAGGCGTAGCAGATTGCCATGCGTTCTTTGAGCAGTGCGTCGCCAATCTTGCCCATTAACCTCGACTCGAGCACTTTGATACCCCATCTGACAGCCTCGTCTATCCCCGACCCACCTCTGAGCCGCAACAGTTCTAGAGCGAGTACTATACAGCGTGTGGCTCCATACAGTGAATTACATCGTGTCAGGTAGGAATAAAACGCGTTGTCAAGCATCTGATTGATTGTCTCGATGCGGGTTTTGGATGACATGTTCTGCGGCATGATAAGCAGAGCAAAAGCTGCCATTTCATTGGCCGCCGCATGGTATTTCCAGGCCTTGTCGTTTTGGAAATCAGTCCGCAAGAGGTCATATGTCGACATGGCCAGCTTCCAGTCCCTAAGCATGAAAGCAAAGTCTGCCAATCGGCGCATGATAGCCTCCGGGCTGTCTGGTCTGTAGAATCCCGACGCATCATAATTGCTTGATGAGCTTGCTATCCCAGATGACCGACTTGAGCCGCCGAATGCCCATCTTTTTGACAAGCTCATGAATCGCCCGCTGATTCCTTTCCGTTTTGAGGCCACTTGATCGTTCCATACCGAAATATTGCGCTCCATGGTTGGGATCAGAGATTGTATTGCCATTTCCCTGACAAACGTCCGTATTGCTGTAGCATCTGACTCGAAAATGTGTCGCGTCGGGTCCTCAAAGTCCTCTTTCGTCTCGCTCTCCTTAATATCTGCCAGTTCCTCAGCTGCCGTCATCCAGTCACTCCTGGGTAATGGTATGCTGTCGTCGTCCGTTTCAGCGCTTTCAGAGCTTCTTAGTCGTAGCAAGTGACAATGTAAGCCGAAATTTCTCTTCATCTGCTCGAAAAGGGCCATGGATTTGCTGATGTCGCTATTTTCTTCGTCATGCACCAAAATGTAATACCGCAAGTATTCCCCATCCACCCACACGGGGTACCGCTTCTCCCCTTCTCTCGTTTCTGTGTAAAGCCGGTGTAAAGCCTCGATAGGGTTTGGATTCCGAGAGCTGATGGCCATAACACAAGCAACTGGGTGGGCGAAAGATTCATGTGGCGCAAGTGGCATGCCAGATAGTAGTCGTCGAAGGTACAGGGCATAGTACGGGGACGTTGCTTCCACGTCTAATCCCATCCTTGTCGGTGTTTGTGGTTCCATCGTCCCTCTGAAGGCTTCCTCGGCAAAATTGAGATGTCGCTCCACGACTTTTTCTACATCCGTTGTCAGACTCTCTTTCGCCCTGCCGCTCTGCTTTTCTGACCCATTCAACCCAGCAAGCGCATCTGGAATTTGCAAGTTGGAGTGATCGCCGAACTTGGTGAATCTGAGTGAGAAGTCCTCCCATGCTCTCGATACCCCGTTGCTATCCCTGACATTGACCTTTCCCATGACCCGCTCCCCGAATGGACGAAGAAGTTCCCACAGCCCTTTCTCAAATCCCTTTGCGTTGACCAGATCATCAACATCCTCACTGGCGTGTATTGCGACATGGGGAACGAAGCTCTTCAACACCAGGTTCAGGGGGTCTCCGGGAGAATCAGCAGCCCCTGTATCGAGGAGCGAAGCTTTGAACCCTGCTGTTCCGGCGAATATTGACCCTGTCATCGTGCGGGCTGGTGATCGGGTGGACCGTACGGTGGAAGCTGGGGAGGCATCTCGCGGCGAGCCAGGTGGGGTGTTGTTGAGAATGGTAGACCGAAAGAGCGAGGCGGACTGGGGACGACGGCTCGTACTGCTTGTGCGTATTGGCAAAGAGAGTTCCGACTGTGAAAGAGGGTCTGTCGTGGGCGAAAAAAGAATGGAGGATGCACCGGGGCGTGGCTTTTGGGACCCGGAGAGAGATCGCATTATGGAGGAGGCCGCAAGAGGGGGGGACTGGACCGGCGAAGGCGTTTGGACCGCATCTTCGTGAGGTTGCATGGAGTTGAGATTGGGAACAACTGTTGAGAACGGACACAACTCGGGTAATGTCAAATGTTTGCTAGATGACAAGTACGGCTCTGTCGCAAACACGGGGATGCGTATCGAATCTGGAGACTGGGACTTCCTCAGTGCAGTGGGTTCAGTTGTCGGCGGAGCAATTGGTGGTGACTGCTGCAGTGGGGTTCCAAGTGTGTTTGGGCCAATTGGGTGGCATTTCAGCGGGGCGGGTATCATCACGTGGAGATAACACACTCCACAGCGGGCAGCCCTTGTCAACGATGTCAATTGCTCAGTTCAAGGATGACGCAACTTTGAACCACAGCTTGGTATCTACCAGGTATGCCAACATGAGCCTTCTACTGCATATAAATACAGACTGAGAACTATATGTAGCATTGAGCAGGTGCGGAATTGGGGCCTTGTGAAGAGGGGGCTCCTTTTCTATGCTCGTGAGAGAGACGCTCACTCAAAGACACAAGGCCCCGAAATGCATCGACATCTTACCACGGCGATAATCAGGATATGAATGCCATTTCTTGTGTTGCTTGACATGTATTGATGCATGTCGTTGGATCAAGGCTTTAGGCATGGCAGCCTACCTATGCTCGGCAAACACGCCATGGATTGTTCCATGTGTGTGAATTTTCGACAGAACTGCTCATGTATTCCAATCAACCCCCGCCGCCAGCCTTGAAGTTCTCGATTGCCGACTGGAACGAGCTGAGGTGCAGAAAATAGCCACTCGGCTGAATACCCATCTCGCTGGCGTGAAACCATATACAAAATTCGAAGTAACGTTCAAACAGAAAAAGGATCCATCGCAAAGAAGCCCCAGGTAATCGTGCCGACGAACCGACCCATTTGATGCTCTCTTGATTAACCATCCTCGCCATCACACCATCTGTAAGGGACCTGGGCCTCACCCCTGGATCCAAGCTCAACCCCAGGACCTTGGCAGTACGGGATCTGCGTGCCAAGCTCTTGGCTGCCACGATGCGAGTGCCGAGAAGTCTCCGCACTGCTAAATTAAACGTCCACCAAGATCTTCATCAGGCGCTGAGAGCGAGAATGGATGGCAAACTGGCAAACTTGCTCACAGCTGCCAGCATGAGCATATTTGGTGTTGTTCCTTAGAGGACGCCCGACAAAGCCGGAAAGCGGAACGATGACTCTTGTTGCTACACACTGGCGATTCTGCCGTGTGTACACGAGATGGCCAGGCTATGTATGCTCGATACGCCATCTCTTGATGTTGCTAGGTCAGCTCGATATTCGCTCCACATCATGGTTCCTGGCCCTGAGCGGCAATGGTGGGACAAGCTTTCACAAGAACGTACAAGCTCACCAAGAAATCTGAAGTTGCAATCCGCGGAGGTAAGCGAGGGTGGCTGCAAGGTTGGCTCGCCAGCGGCGAATTTACCCCTTCATCCATGCCGCCTCACTCTATTTTTCTTGCCAGGAAATGGGTGTTCATGGCGTAAGCCCTATAAGCTGAGCCCACTCGACGTTTCACTGTGGTCCTTGAACCATCGACTTTGTTACATTCGTTTTTAGGGGCAGCTTCCAAACTCCTCTTTCTCCATGGATCGATCGGGCATGTCGCCAACCGAAATCCCTAGCCGAATTGTTGCATCTCAGAGGCGAAGCGGAGAATACATATACGAGCAATGCTCCTCGAAGTTTGGCCCATGATAAACACCCTGCTCCTTCATATTTACAGAACTGTCTGACACACCCGACATGTTCTTCGAGCGTTGGTTCGCCGCCGGGCTGGCTGGCATTCTGGCTGCCTCTGGAGTAAACGCACAAGCCTGCACATCTAATCTTCTTATCGACAACTTCACCAAATGGACCAGCGGTGTCAATAACCTTGAATCCCCAAACGGCGGTGGGTTAGTTTTCGTATTGCTGTCTTCTGGTGTCTAACTGAGAACAGATGACGGTTCAATGGAATTCATTGCGGCTGGGACAGGTCAAGTTGTCTTCACCCCCAAGGATACCACCTCGTATTTTTATGAATCATTCGAATGCCAACCTGCCGTTACAAACGGATATGGAGGATTGCAATTCACCGTCGAGGGCCCTGCCGGTGCTTCGTTTGCTCTAGAGCTTCAGACAACTTCGTCTTGTAGCGCCAACGACGGGACATACAAGAGTCACTACACCATCATCGAGAACCTGACCGGAAGCCGCCAGACAATTAATGTTCCCTTGGTCGGCTTTGACAACGAACCCAACTACGATGCTGTTGTCGGTTGGGTTTGGGCTGTATTTTCACAGTCCAATGTTCAATGGTCGATTGGCAATATCACATGGATATGCGGGAATGTGGCTCAGCCAACGTCCCCTGGTTCAACAAGTATGATCCCACTCGTTGGAGTGAATTGTTTAGGCATCTAATTGTTTTCAGGTGTACCGACAAGATCAACCATCGTCCCTACCGCAACTCGATCCACAATAGCACCGCCAGTCACCACCAGCCAGCCCGCAACGTGCTTCAACTTGTTGATTGATGACTGGGCTTCTCAGTCCCGTCTTACATTCTTGGGCTACAACGCTATGGGGCAAGCAACGAGCGATGATGGAACAATGTCAAGTGTCGTTGTCAGCAACAACAGGGTCCTCCTTTACCCCAAAGATGCCAGCTCGTACTTTTACAGTCAGTTTGGTTGTTTGAATGCCAACAACAGATACGGAGGCATCTCGTTCAGGGTCAGGGCGGCACGAGGCACAAGCTTTTCAGTGGCTCTGGGATGGTCCGATAGTTGTGGCTCAACCAACGTCAAGACGGTTAGTTTGACAACAGCGCAGTTAAAGTGGACATTCGATGGCACCGAGAAGCTGTACTCCTTCCCCTTTTCAGTGTTCAGTGGCGTCGATACGACAAAGCTGGATATGATTTATTTTTCCGGCCTCAATGCGGGCATCATCCTCGGCCCCATGTCCTTCTACTGCGGATCGACAGCTACCGAGTACGTCGCGCCAGCATCGTCACCAGCTCCCTCTGCCCTCACGCGCACAACAACCCAGGTGGCAACCCCAAGTGCCAAGGGTTATGTTATTGACACATTCTCCAACGAAAATACCAACTCGCTGGGCGAATGGCACGGTCCGGATGAGGGCATGGCGGTCACATTTGGCAACAACGCCATTACAATCCGTACCAACGACTCTGATCAAAGCTGGAACACTCAGTTGGCCAACAAGTGCGCCGACCTCCGCAACCTGACAGGAGGCTATCTCCATATCGCGTACTCGGGTAGCAACAAGTTTAGTATCGCCCTCCAACAACACAACTCCAAGTGCAACGAGACGATGGCCCCCTATCCCGAGACCTGGGATTCCGTGGAAGCCTCTCGCTACGCAACCACCTCCGACATCTACGTCCCCATCACCCACTTCAGCATCAACCTCCAGCGCGTCATTGGTTTCAACCTCCGCGGCTTCTACACTTCAGAGCCGACAACAATTACCAAGATCGAAATCGTCACCTCCATCCCACCCAACTTCAAGATCCCGCCCAAGCTAGCCTCGGGCAGGCTAGTGTTCGCCTGCACCCGCCCCAACTCCTTCGCCTTTGCCATTGACGACGGAAACCCAGAGTACATCCCCCAGGTCATGAAGATCCTCAAAGAAGCCAACATCCCCCTCACCTTCTTCACCGTTGGCCTGCCCCTCCTAGACCAGAGCAACGGCCTGGCAGCAGCGTACAAAGACATGGCCTCTCGCGGCCACCAGATCGCCCTGCACAGCTACACGCACCCCAAGATGGAAGGCCTCGCCACCGAGCAAGCCATCGACTGGGAGATCCAAAACGACATTGGTGCCGTCCGCCAGGTGTTTCCAAACCTACGGTCGTCCTACTTTCGCCCTCCATTCGGAACAGAAGGTGCGAGAATGAGACAGCGCCTGGCGGCAAACCTGAACGATCCAGAGCCGTATATTGTTGGGTGGAGCATCGACGTGGAGGACTGGCTTTGGGCTGAATCATCCACTCCCAACAAGCAGCTCGATGCGTTCAAGCGCGATCTGGCCAAGGGCGGGAACTTGATGGTGATGCATTACTTGCACCAAAGCACGGTGGACTTGTTGCCCGAGTTTATCAAACTGGCCAAAGCGAGCGGGAAGAGGTTGATGAGGGTGGATCAGTGCTTGGAGGACCCGAAGGCGCCGGCTCTGACTTGATGAAAAGTTTTGGCAAGATTGTTTTTACTGGTGATAGGTATGGTTGTAAATAGTACACGCAAAAAGCTGCGGGAAAAAGCAACAATGATCTGATGCTGCGACGCCCCCGCTCAAACCAGCTGGGACAAACGCTGGTCAGTTAGCATCTACACCTGTGTGGAACGGTTGAATCACAGTCTCAAAAGTAGGTATCATTGAAAACCAGGCGATATACAACTCCATGCTCCCAGCCAATTCGCTTTACCTTCCCTGCCATGCTTACGCGCTTATCCGTTCTCCAGATTTCTAGGTGTCTCGCCATGCGGTAGACCAGCTCATACGTCCTCAACCGCGCAGTTGGGGTGCAGGACATAGACAATCCTCTGCGCCGCGGCCGAGGGTCCGGCCTGGCCATTCTCCGTATCTTCTTGCATACCTTCGCCACGAATAGCCATGAGGATGTTGTCCTGTTACGCCCATGTCAGCAAATCGATTCACAACCGTGTGATATTGAAAGGTACACACCTTGACCATCTTTTTGAGCACCTTCTTAGCCAGTGCCAACTCCTGCTCGTAGTCCTCCTCGCCAGTCAGTTCCTCCTCCTTCTGCTCCAGATACCACTGAACAAGTTCCTCGCCCTCGATGCCCTCGCCGCTTCCAGATGTCTCCTCCTCGGCAACCTTGCTGACAAGCAAGTTCACGATGGAGATGTACTTGTCATACGAAACCGTTTGCTTCTCCTTGTGCACAGCGGCAGCGGATGCATCTCCCATGGCTGTATCACCTTCGCCATCAGCTTCAGGAGGAACAGATCCCGAAGCTGCGTCAGCAGCCGCTCTCAAGGCAGCCCCGTCCTCAACAGGCTGCTCATCCTCCTCATCAACCTCGACATCATCGTGTTCCACAGAGATAATACTTTGCCTCAACAGGTTGTAGGCCTCATTGACAAAATCTGGCGTGATATCTTCAACGCAGTTCGCCTTGGCGATGGCCTCTGACAATCTGATCATACTTTCCAATTGTCTGACCGTGATGCGATAGCTGTTCTTGCCTATGCCGCCCTGCGCGTCATCGGCTCTGAGATCCTTGTACCTTTGCACGAGCACCTCTTTGGCCTCGTCAGTAAACTCTGGCCTGTAAGTTCGGGCAAAACGGATGTATCTTTGGAGTTGTTCGGTCGAAAACTCTGGGACGACGGCCTCGTCACGGAGTTGATGGATGCCGACGATGTGAGAGGCCAGGTGACGATCAACCTGCTCGTTGCACTCGTCGAGAATAACGAAGAAAAGATCAAAGCGAGACATGATAGGAGCGGACATGTTGATGTTGGCGCGGAGAGATGTCTTGCGGTTGTACCGACCTCCAACAGGGTTGGCGGCAGCGAGAATAGAGGTGCGAGCATTGAGGGTTGCCTGGATACCGGCCTTGGCGATGGAAATTGTCTGCTGTTCCATCGCTTCGTGGATGGCGACCTGGTCGGCAATATCCATCTTGTCAAACTCGTCAATGCAGCAGACGCCGTTGTCCGCAAGCATCAGAGCGCCGGCTTCGATGGTGAACTCTCCAGTCTCTTCATCCTTGACCACTGCGGCCGTGAGACCGGCGGCGGAGGAGGCCTTGCCAGAAGTGTAGATTGCCCGTGGAGCAAAGTTACAGACGTATTTCAAGAACTGAGACTTGGAGGTTGATGGGTCACCGACGATGCAGATGTTGATGTCTCCACGAAGCTGCATCCCCTCTGCTGTGCTTTTGCTCACTCCAGACAACATTTGCAGGAGGATACCCTTCTTCACAATCTCGTGGCCGTACACCATTGGCGCAATCGACTGCACCAGTCTGGAATAGATGTGATCACTGTGTACCATGGCACGGAGATCGTCCACCTCAGCCTGTGTATAGGAGCTCAGCGTGGCATCCTGCATCTCCTTCAAGCTCTCCGCCGTCTCGACCGCCACATTACCGTTCAGGCTGCCGATCATGTCCACAATCTGGGCCTCACCAGAGGCACCAAGAGAAGACACATCCGGCGTGACCATGCACGCCAGGAAGGCCAGTCTGTAGGTCAGATCTCTGACACCAAGCGCCTTTAAACCACCAACACCACTCCCGCCAGCATCAGCACCCCTATCATCCCTCACCGCCGTTTTCCTGAGACCCGGAAGCCCGAGCTGACTGACGTCTGGAACCACAATCAAGGCGCCTGTAAAGATGCACTTTTCACCTGCCTTTGCTCTGTCCACAATTTCCCCTCTGAGGATCACATCCATCGTTCTTGGCATGCTCCCTGTAGGGATTTCGCTGCTGTTTTCCTGCACCCTGACCTTCTGCCAATCAACGAAAGTGCTCTGCCGGATGTCTAGCCTCCATGCGGTTCTATTTTGGCAAGTAGCATTGGGACACTGGGTAGGTTCCGTATACCGGAAGGTCTGCTCGACGTCTGGAACAACAGCTCTGCAGCCTTCGCAAACGAACGTCGCGAGGGCCAGTTCGGGTCTGACTTCAGATGTGCGGGTAACGGTACCGCTGATGCTCAATAGTTGGCCAACATTCCTGGCTCGCATTGACCGGACTCGGGAAACAAGGGGGAGATTGTAGAAGGCGATGGCGAACAGCTTGTCAGTTTGCTGGTTGGCGGTCTTGCTGCTCATCTCGGACTGCGTACCAGTTCCACCCAGGGTGCTGCTATCAGTGCCGTGGTGCTGGCTTGAGGCGGTTGGCTGTCTGTGTTCCCTGAAATATTGAGGCTCGTGCTTCGCGATCTGGTTGTGGAGCGCCGCTGTCAGGAAGGGCAGGAAACGATAGTAGTTGTTCATGATACCGTCGGCCAGGGCGCCGTTGCTCCAGCTCAAAAGGTGCTTGTAGTCGACATATAGGGTCGACAACTGATAGGTACGCATGCCATGGATTTGGGCGACATAATAGCGGTCTGTGGTCACAGCTGAGGAGGTAGGCTGGCCAGAGGAAGTCGGTGTCTCGACGAATCTATCCTTGAATTGTCAGTGCTGGTCGCTTCTGCAAGGGACAAGACAACATACCCTTCGATAAAATTCTCAAAGTGATCCTGCACCATGCGTCCAATGCTATCTTCTACCCGGGGAATATTGGCAGGATCTGTCGGTCTGGCTCTCACTGGAACCTGATCGTCTGCAAAGCCATCACCACCGCCACCACCTTCATCGTCGCTGGGCGCACCCAGACTTTCCGAAGGAAGAGGTCTCCCGCTGGAAGGGAACTGTTGTCTCCCGCCGGCGCGGGGTGTCCTCGAAAGACCATCCGACATCATGAACCCAGCATCACTGGAGGCTGATGGTGTTGCCATTTTTCGTTATTATTGAATTCGTTTCTCGTACAAGTGGAATCGTCTATCGTCTCTTTACAGCCGGTGTAAGAGACACAGCTGAAGTAGTGGCTCGTTGGGTTGTTGGTTGTAAATGCGACCAAAACCAGGCGGGGAAAATTGACTGGGATGAAAGATTGTCGCAAAGAAGCTGCGTTGTCAGGGACAGAGACGGAAGATCCACCGAGTCAATAGAAACGCCAGAAAACGCGGGACACGCGATTTAGTCAAAAAGGGGCAACGCGAGTGTGGGGGCCTGTTTAATTGCCCCGTTATGAAGATATGCATATAATCTGCACACGGTACTCAATACATGCGTATACCGTCATCATTGGTTGTCGTCTAATCATCTACATTACCTATTTTTACACAGCGTGTCCTCTCTACTACTCTGACCAGTCCATTTCCTCGCGTTCAGAAAGTCGAGTCGCGTAGACTGACTGTTTTTCCTGTCGAGAGGGTGCCAAAAGTACTTCCAAAGTTGCAGCTGGTACGCTCTCAAGAATAAGTTGAACTGGCAAGCCCTCGTTTCCCATTGAGCCTACCCCTAACCACATAAGTCTAAGTTTGGGATCATCCTACCAACCCCAAGTTCTTGATGATGCTGTAAACACGGGTGGCTTCCACTGGATCCGTTCAGGATCAATCAGTCTTTTTTGTTTCGCTCTGCTCTTGGCCCGCTGTTCCACCAGCTTGTCCGACAGCACGATCTTGTGCTCACCCTTATGGTAGACCTGCATCTTTAGTGCCTGAAGGGTATGCTCAACGTCGGTGGCCGTCATGGCAAGGTGCTGTGCAATGGTTTCGATGGTGCACTTCTCATCTCTCTCGCTAAAACCAAGCAGCAGGTCGATGATGTTTTCTGACCAGTACTGGCGGTAACTCAGCAAACCCAAATCTGAGAGCGGCTTTTCCGGTGATCCAAGTTTGCCCTCAATCTTGGAAAGTTCGTACGAGAACTGGATCAGAAGACGACCATAGCCTTTCCGCTGATACTGTGGGAGCGTCAAAATACACGCAACGTTATAACCGTCTGTACTTTCCTTTTCCTTGGAAAAATATCCAATAAGATGACACCCTCGCTCGTCTCTCGTCGTCATGACGTAGAACAAGAATGGGTCGACATCATAGTAAAGTGTCTTGTGATCAAGAAACATCTTTGACAACAGACACAGGTTCCGACACCACGTTCGCTGCCTCCTGCCATCTATCTCAAAGAATGACACAAAGTCGTCCCGATAGATCTCGTTTCCCGGGGGGTGTTGAAGTGTGCACTTCTGCCGATGTCTTGAGAAAGATTTCATGTCCGCGTAGTAGCTCAGGCAGAACTCGCAGATGAAAATGGACTCCTCCTGGCTGAACACTTCGGGGTATGGCGAAAAGTACCATGGAAACAACACGTACCGTCCAAACTCGACTTGTGAGATATTTCGGATCCGTGATACTTCAGCTGGATTTTGAGTCATGGACCCTGACGTCCGGAGTTTTTCAATCTCTTGCTGACGACTAAAAGGGCCGAGGCTGTCCTTTTTGGCTGCGCCGGCTGGTGTCTCGTCTTCGTCGATTTCCATTTCGTCTGGTCCAAGAACGCCAGGTGTTCCTCCCACTTCCAAACTCCCCATGGATTTCTCCTCTGTCTCCTGATTCTTATCCTTGTGTTGCCCATTCTCGACATATTCCGTCCAGGGGTGTGGCGTCTGGCCTTCGGATGCAACCGACTGTTCCCTTTTACTGACTCGTTTCTGGTTCTTCTTCGACGGTTGTGACTTCTTGGATGTTGCGGCGGTTGTCTTCTTGCTCTTTGGGTCCTTTGGTTTATCCTTTTCGGGGTTCGGCCACTCGACCTCCTTGTCGAAGTTTATCCTTGCTTGCGGCACCCACTCGTCGAGACGTTTGTTAAAGCTGTCGAAGTTTGCATACCATTGGCGCCCACTTTTTGTCTCCCTGATGCCCAGAATGGTTGCGCGACGCGGTTCGCCATCTTTTGTAACATAAGCGACACATCCAGCGCTGTCAAAAGATGTCAGTACAGCCAGCCACGAATGCGACACACATATGAACAAGGAGCAATTCCTACACAAGAGTGTCCGCTGTCGCGATGCCCTTTTTCCGTGGCTCATCACGGCCGGCGGTTGCTTCTCCGCTAGGACTCATGATGAATTTCGATGCGCGCTGTCGGAGGTTGATGGGAAATTGATGGGCGTCGTGATGCGACTCGGCTACGAAGTACTCGATTGCAGTTCAGCTTAGGATTT
The DNA here is from genome assembly GCF_035222485.1 of Podospora pseudoanserina. NCBI lineage: Eukaryota > Fungi > Ascomycota > Sordariomycetes > Sordariales > Podosporaceae > Podospora > Podospora pseudoanserina. Next base: position 8,646,140 of record NC_085920.1, on the reverse strand, counting down.
GAGAGCTGTTGCAGTGAATTAATTGCCCCTCCAAAAGATGGACTTCTGGGGCACGGTCCACAATTTCTGGCGCCACGCCAGTGGCCCAGAACAATCCATGTCAGGCACCTTGATGGCTGCGGCTGTTGCTCAAAAACTCCCTGGCTTAAATCTCAAGCAGGGGCGGTGCTAACCCTAACCCCTTTGAAACTTCACCTCACTGGTCCACTTTCGTTCATGGTGCAAATCTCAATGTATTTATCCTCACTCAAAAGGACTTAACTCCAACACCTACAACATCATCAATACTGTCGAGGTTCATAAATTCCGACTGGATGCTCCTGAAATAACATTACCAACTCTCGAATCCGCCAGCATGGCCCCAGAACTCTCATCGAATTGGAAGATTCTGCAAGCACGCCTCAAAGCTGGATCTGCTTCAGAACCAGCATCCTCTTCATCAGCCTCAGCCAGTCCCTCAGCTCCTGCCAACAATAAGAAGAGGAAGTCAGCATCTGATGATCAAGACTCAAAGCCGAAAAATAAAAGGACCAGAACATCCTTCTTCCCGAAGAAACAACCAACAAATACGACCTCGGCAACCAGTTCAACGGAAAAAATGGGCGCTGTCTCTTCTCAACCAGTCACCTCGACGGCCCCTCTCACGAACCAACCATCTATTCAGTTTCTGAGGCAAAACCATGGCATCTCCCACGAGTCACTGTCGGAAGCTTACAACCTCACTATTTCCCCCACCCTCCTGTCCTCTTTGCCCAGCCACCCCAACCAGGGCCTCTCCCCAACAGCTTCATTGGATAGGACGAAATACCTGGCGATAGACTGCGAAATGGTCGGATTCGGTCCCGGTGGCGTTCACTCTTCCCTCGCCCGTGTCTCAATAACTGATTTCCATGGCACCCAAATCTACGACTCCTACGTTCTCCAGCGCGAAAAGGTCACGGATTGGCGAACTGCCGTGTCTGGCATCGCGCCAAAACACATGAGGGATGCCCGGCCGTTTTCTGAAGTTCAGGCTGAAGTAGCCGAGCTTTTAAAAGGCAGGATAGTTGTCGGTCACGATGTCAAGCATGATCTCAAGTGTCTTGACCTTGATCATCCAATGAAGATGATACGGGATACAGCCAAGTTTTCGGGGTTCAAGAAGTACGGGAACGGACCCAAGCCTGCTTTGAAAGCACTGGCGAAGGAAATTCTGGGGTTGGAGATCCAAACGGGCCAGCACAGCAGTATCGAAGACGCAAGGGTGGCCATGCTGTTGTTTCGAAAACACAAGCCGGCCTTCGACATGGAGCACGCGAACCGATATCCGGAAGATGTCAAGACCAAACTGAAGCTGAACAAAGCAGGGAAGGGTAAAAAGTCGAAGAGAAAGTGAATGGCCACGGAATATGAAAGACATCATCTGTAGATCACCAGTTGACGCTGGCTGTTGGAAGTGTCAATGCTGGAAACAGAATGTAAGGCTGTCCCCAGCCTGACAGGAGTGTCCTAACTTATCTGGACCGCCTTCGACGATTGACAGGAGATGACCCAGGCTGTTAAGGCCACTGATATTATGGTATTATTCTTCCGAAGACAGTCATCGCGAACCGCATGTGGCCGCCATGAACAGCAGAGGAATGCGATCACTTGAAGAATACCGACACAAAGCGAGACCTTGCCCGCTCTTAGAGAAACATGCACGATATACCGATCGTGTCACCACCAAACATATTAAATGGGGTCCGTGTCGGCGGAGAAGGGGTTTTGCTAATGTGGCGGGTCGATAGACTGTCACAGGAGGCAAGTGGAAGGATAGCTTTTCGAGCCCATCTTGTAAAATAATTGGAAGGGCCGCTTCTCAGTATGAACTGCTCGTCTCATATCTGTTGAGGGCCATATCACATCATCACATCACCCCTGTCGTTCTTCACTGCCGCAAGCCCGCCAATATTCAGTGTCCTGTGTGAGTGCAAGACATAGTTTACTCATATGTAACTGAGATCAATCAAAATATTTAATCTCCTCTGTTGGAACCAGTTTGTCTTTCACGTTGATGGCGGAACTGTGTCAGGGGCATCAAATGCGCGGCCGGGTTAGGGTCAGGGCGCCCCACCTGAGAATCTTGGTGGACATTCGACGCGTCTTCAATCGCGTTTCAATTAAACTCTCCGTTGTTGACGCACTCCTTTCAACTCATCCCACTCAAGACACCAGAAAGGATATCCATCTCATCCTTCTTTGATTGAATCTACAAAATGGGGACATCGCAACCAATTCTTGACATTGGCTCTGCCTCTTCGCCAAAGAGAACGACGGCCCACCTTCTCCCTTGCAAAATCCATCATACCGGGCCAGTCGAACCAACACAGTCCTTCTGGGACCCACAAACATCAACATCATCGACAGGTATGCCCTCTAGCATTTTCCAGGTCTTATTTATCCATGACTAACATTCTCTGTAGGCATCAAAGAAGCCTACTTCCGCGGCCGCAAGCTAAGAGGCAAGCCCGTCGCATTGCCAGAAGGATACAAAGGTGTTGTTGCCATCTCATCATTACCAGATCAGAACGGAAAGGCAGATGTGATAGATCTCGAGAAAGATAGCCATGGGAAACTGGAGGTGCAAGCTGAGTTTGACGAGGTAGTGGTCTGGGGTCATGAAAGCTTAGCTGACGCAGCCGCGGATGGGTATGTAAGGAGTCTGGAGGAGTGGGTGGGTGTCGCCGCGGCGATTCATTCTCTTGATAATGGGGATAGTAAGTAGTGGGACGATTTGAAGGAAGGTTGTCTGAACATTAGGGAAACAAAAGTCGCGAGCGTTTCAAGAGCTGGGCTCAGCATAAATCATCAGCAAAAAGGCTAGAGATTGATACAGAGAAGTTGCACACATCCCTACAACTTGGGTGACCTCGCCCCTTCTTCCTCTCGGTCTACCAGGATGACCAATTTGCCAAACTGCTTGCCACCCTTGAGATCCTCAAACAGCCCATCGATGCCCTGGATGTTCTCCAACCCACCGCTCACAACCCGGCTGACAACCGGCTTGATTTTGTTCTCGTCCACAAACTTGACCATCTCCCCAAACTCAGCCCTGCTGCCCATGCTCGTGCCTCTCAACTCAATATTTTTTAACACGGCATTCATGTTCCACTCCATCTTCGGTCCCACTGTCATCCCATACACCACAATCTTGCCTCCCTGCTTTAGCATCTTGATTCCTTTGGCAACAATATCTCCTCCCGACCCGTCGACAATGACATCGATAAACGGCCTTGTCTTGGGCAGCTGCTTCAGCAGTGTCTTTTCCCAGGTCGCCTCAGTATACAACACCCCACCCTTGGCGCCCATTTCCAACGCCTTGTTGATCTTTTCCTGCGACGACGAAGTAACATAAACATTGCACCCCTTCTTCTCCGCAAACTGCAAAGCCGCGAGCGCGACACCTCCGCCAATCCCCGTGACTAACACATTCTGACCTCTTTCGGCCTCCCCCTTTGTGATCAGCGCTCTCCACGCCGTCAGCCCAGCCAAAGGCAGCGCAGCCCCTTCCGCGGATGTCAAGTGGCCCGGAGCAGGAAATACCTCCTCCTCGGGCACCACGATGAAGCTTTGAGCCGTTCCTTGATCAGAATAACGAGCCGACCCGCCGATTACACTCCATTCCTTTTCCTCCCTGTTGGTTTCCGTCGTAGGAATGGGTTCCGGGCCGTCAGGGGATGAAATCCAGCCACGCGAGGGTGTGACCAAGACGGGCTTGTTGTACAACGGTGATGAGCTTGGTGAAACCACAGTTCCATAACCATCGGCTAGCAAAGGGGCAGAAAAGGAGATGCCGGGGTAGAGGTGCTGGCGGATGAAGAGGTCGCGGTGGTTGAGAGCGCTGGCCTGCACTTTGACGAGCACCTGGCCCGGTCCGGGCGTGGGAACAGGTGATGTGTTGAGGTGAAGGCTTCAAGCTTATTAATACTTGGTGAGAGAGTTGCATGGGAACGCCAAAACTCACGGATAATAGACCTTGCCCGGCTTTGCACCTTCGATAGGCTTGATGGTGAGGCTCTGATTTTGAGGCATGGTGAATGTGATGAATCACCTTAAATCGAGATATCAATTAATGTACATAAATGCAGTCAGTAGTAACGAAAGGGGTCAACCTTGATGAGCCACTGGGTGTCGTCCCTTTAAGAAATCGAATCCCGGCGCTAAGGGGTTCGGGCCCGGATCCGCCTTCCCCACGTTCCCCCGCACCAACGGATATGGAAACCGATGACGCCAGAGCCTCGGTTCCTTCTCCAAACTCGCCAACCAAAAGATGATCGCTGTCCTCAAAGCAAAAAAAAGTCACAAAAGCAGAAGATTTGCGCCAACTCAGTCAGCATCAGGCCCTGCTTTGGGTATCATGGGCTCTGGATTCGAACATCCAGATTGACAGGTATCCATTACAACTCCCTTTCCCTCCGCCACTCAACCTCAATCGCGCGATGTCTTTCTCTTCTTGGATTTGGAAGCACTTTCCTCCGGCGGCACATACTCCTTCTCGCGTTCTCGCTTCTTTTCCTCCTTCTTCTGCTTCGACTTCTCCGCGCGCTCTTGCTCGGCCACCCGTTGCTTCGCCTCCTTGCCCAAAAAGTACTCGCCACTCTCGATCTGCAGGTCGACCTTGCTCTTCTCGGGTGCAGGGGGGAATGGCGTGTATGTTTTCTTGGACTTGTCCGTGACGACATGTGGCTTGTGTCTCTTGGACAATGTGCGCTTCTTGAAGTTTGGTAGGTACCGGCTCCAGTCTTCCTGTGCCAGGGCGGGATCCTTGGCCAGCTCTCTCTTGATCCTAGACACCGTCAGTGAATTTATTCAGTGTGTGGGCGAAGAGGACCAGCTTACATTAGTTCCTTGATCAGGTAAATAGGATGCACATTTTGCATGGTATCCTCCACGACCCTTCTTACTTCCTTGAGCCCTTTGAATGGACCCATCACTGATACTGTGTTACCATGGACCAAGATATAGGTCTGGGTAAGAAGTTCTAGCGCTTTCAATGCTGTAACGTGTGTCAGCTGTGGGCTGCCGTAGGAGGTGAAAAAAACCGTGCACAAAACGTACTGGTGCCATTCTGTCCCAGAATACGTTGCCGCCTCTTGACAAACCGCTCCTTATTCCGTACCATGCTGCGAATTTTGATGATATCGCACGCCATTCCGTCCTCCAAAATCTTGATTGCCTGGGGTGCTGGAACCGACCGCGCCAAAAGTTTGATCAAGTCTCTCGCGTTAAGAATAGCGGCAGGGTCGTATGTCTAGATGTGATTGGTCAGTGTCTGGTATAATAGTAAAATTGATTGAAGACGTGGTTGCTCACCTTTCGGGTCGTCTTGACAGTCATGGAACCCTCAATAAGATCCAGAACTGCATCAATGCCGTATTTCTCCAGGGACTTGGTGACGAGCGGCCAAGAATCCTTCAGATAGCGCTCACGGTACTTGGGAAATAGTGTCATGAATGAAGATTCCTCCAGGAATGCACCAGACGAATCCTCCTTGGTGAACGGGTCGACCTTCCATTTGTCAACGTCGTCGGTATCCCATGGCTTCTCCTTCTTGTGTGTCGATGGCATATTGTCGCAAAGAAATTCGGCGAATCCTTTTAATTCAAGGCAGACGTGGTGGAGTACTGATTTGTGGTGGTAACAATTACTGCCAATGTCAAAGAACGTGCCGTGCTGCGACTCGAGATTTGCGGTTTGTTGATGTTGGAAATATCCTGGCTTGTCTTTTCTTCGATGGAAATTTTTGGAGCACAGTACCTTGCAGGCCAGAAAGTGGGGCACACATGTCAAAGCTCGACCAGCTGACGGCTTGTCCTGCCACTTGGCGGCCGGCTTTTGACTGGCCATGAACTGTCTTGATCAATCATTGAATTCAGCTGAGGAACCATAACGCTTGCGGTTCTTCATGCGCCAAGTATGGTGTTTTTGACGTGTTATAATGGATACTGGCACACAGTACAAACCACCATGGACATTGGGGTCGCTGGTTGCTTCTTATCGCCAAGCTCCTATCTCGTATCTTATCTGCTAAACTTGGTCTCACCTTGCTTCCAGGGTCTGCCATGTAGACAAGCGAAGGAAGGATCGGGAGAAAAGCGTCACCTTAGTATTTTGTATAGACTTATAGATGGGATCTTGTTTTGCGCTCATAAGGGGGATTGAGAGCATAGACATGATCACAAGTGTTATTTGGATATCCCTTCAGATGTGACTCCCAAATACTATTTGATCACTACCTACAGTGTAGGTTATTTCGAGGCTCTGCTGGACGATAAGCTGCAAAGCAAGCCAATCAGCGTGCCAAGCGTCCAAATATAGCGGTCGGTCCCTAGCCACTCAAAAAGATTTGGATTAGCGCTACTGTGTAATTCCGTGTCGTAACACAGGAACCTACAAGTCGAGGCTCGATCGTCCTGCACTGGAAAAGGGGATTTGTTTCTTGTCTTGTTCGTTTTGTTTATTCCCCGTGTCGGCTTTTTCCCTCGTTTGCCTTGCGCAAAAAAAGACTGATTAGTATTGTAATATCTTAGATCGAGAGAGAACGAGGAAATCTCCAGTCTTTGTCCGCTTTTGCCGCCTACCGCTTCCCTTTGCAATTGTTGGCACCCGTCGCGCGTGTTTGGCGAATTCACCACTGCCTCTCACGCCCCCCATCGCGCATGCTCCGATCCATTGCACTGCCCTTAGCACGACTGCCGACCGAATCGCTGTGCGGCACCGCTTCTTTTCCCGGCTCCCCCGACCGCCCGGCCCCGGGAAACCTGTCTCCTTCCGCAGTCTTCCGTCGACGCCCCGCCAAGTTTCTTTCGCGACCGCGACCTTTCAACGGCGCACAGTGTTTCTCACGACCTCAATCAAACTGGCGCAATTACAGCCTCCCCATCTCTCCCCTTTGCACCCGGAGCCAACGCCACCCCCGGATATCAATCAGCAAATCCCCTTCCATCCTGACTGGAAGATGGACGAAAGCGCGGTCACCGAAGGCCTGTCATCGGGGCCACCACTGCCCTCAGCTCCTGAGCCCGAGGCGCGGCCTACTTCTCCGAGCCTGGCAGCGACGCACCCGGATACGCCTAGTACAGCCTCTGGCAGTACGCCCTTGAACCCGCTCCCGGGTATCTCTACATTCGCCCCTGGTACGGGCACCCCTCAGATACAGCAGCCTAGGTCAGTGTTATTTTTCTTTGTGGCGCATGGAGCTGCTGGAGACGCGCATTCGAACTGTATTCGTTGCAGGCTATTGTGACTCCGGTTCATCCATTCCGTAGCTGTCACTGCTTGCTTCCTTGTTTATGGAACTAACTTGACTAATGCGTTTGCTTCGCTCAGGCCTGTTGCGATCGCGCCTGCGATGCCTCCTAGAACGTCGCCTGCGAGCACCCATCCTGGCCCGGGTGGTAACTTGGTACGTTCAGATTCACACTTTGTTTGCTCGTCAATTCCACCCATGTCGCATAGACGATCTCGACAATCCATCACCGAGGCCCGATTGTAGTGCTTGCAGAGGGGTTTGCGAATCAATCCAAGGACGCACGGGTAGAGGGAGAGTCGGACGGAACCCATGTCCATTGTTGGCCGCCCTTTTCCCCTCCAATTGGCTCTTCACGATGTCATCAGGGTGAAAAAATCTGGTGGGGTTGCGCTTATCTAAGCCCCCAACCCACACTGGCTCCCGCGCTGTCTGCAGATCGATCAGTCGCCCAAAAAGCGATTGTGTTATCACTGGTGCCCCACACTTGGGATCCGTTCAAAAATTTCCTTATCATCTTCTTATCATCCCTCCTCCACCTCCCATATCTATCCCTCCCTCGCATTTATCAAGGCACCTTATCGTCACGATCTAATCGCTCTGCCCCTTTCTTTCGTCAAATCGCCTTGGAGCGCACCGCCATCATGGCAACCATGGCTAACCATGACCGTGAATCAACACAGCCCACATGCCAGAACTGCGGTACCTCGACCACGCCGCTATGGAGACGCGACGAGCACGGCGCCGTCCTCTGCAATGCCTGCGGTCTCTTCCTCAAACTGCATGGCCGACCTCGGCCTAGCTCCCTCAAGACCGACGTTATCAAGAGCCGCAATCGCGTCAAGACTATGCGCCCTGATCTTGCAAAGCAGAAAAAGGTACGCAATTGAAGCGCAGGAGGTGTCCAACCACCGAATCACTAACCGCATCCCCGCCCAGGCGCAACAAAACCAAGCTCTCCCCGCTGGCGCCGACGTGAACGGCGCTGACCTTGCCAATGGGAATGGCGCTCGCAGACCGTCGCAAAAATCGACCAATGGCCACATGGACGACACAAACTCCCCTATTTCACGCACCGGAACACCGAACATGTACAACCCGCACATGGCGCCGATGTACGGAAATCAAGATGAACAGTTTCAGGCGCAACAGCTGTCCGGGTTTCAAGTCGCCAGCGGGCCTGGTGGCCATGCTTCACCCCTGAATGGCGAGCGCACAGATATGCCTCAGGGACATGACGAGAATTCGCAGCTGAGGACCCGTGTGAGCGAACTCGAGGTCATTCAAGAATTGTACCGTGGACGAATCCAACAACTCGAACAAGAACAGCAACAGCTGCAAGCGCAAGCCCGACAGCAGCCAGAGAATGGCGGCTCTGATTCGGATGCCCAGCTCCGCGCACAAATGGATGCTCTGACAGATGCCCTCAACCAGGCTCGAAGCCAGAACGAAACCTTGACCGCCCAACTCGAGGTCGCGACTGTTCAAGCCGAAACCCTCAATGCTGCGCATGCACAGTTGCAAAACGAGCTGGAGGAAAGCCACCGCAGGGAAAACATGCTTAAGCGGCGCCTAGATGAACTCGAAGTTGAGCTCAAGGAAGCCAGGGATTCCCGGGATCACACATTCGAGGACGGCCGAGCTGCCAAGAAGCCAAGGGTAGAGGAACCAGAGCAACCGATTGTCTTTGAACAACAGCAGGATCATCAGCAGGAAGAAACTCTTCCCCAACCCGTTTCCATTCAAATCGTTCCCATTCCCGAACCGGTTGTCAACCCCGCGGCGGAGACTGCCCTTGAGACAGCCAACGAGACGTTACCAGAAACAATGGAGGAGGATACAAAGATCGAAGTGACCGCGCCATAGCAAAACGTCTGGCCCACGGGCTCTGCTCGGCTTGATTTTTATTAGCTCTCCGGCTTGGTTTAGATGGGTTCGAGGGATGGCATAAACGTACAGCTTTAGGCCCTGGGTTCCGTCCTTGTTATTCCCGATCTTGGCGTCAGTCTCCTCTTCTTGCTTCTCTTGGTTCTGTGATCCTTTTCGAGATAAAAAGTACTAGCGACACGTGGGGAAACGGGAAATGCACCGGGCTGGCTTTTTTTCTAATGGGTAGCCGGCAACCCGGATGGACGAAACGGGGCACGGGAAGGATTTTGTTATTTGGTTTTGTTTGTGATTCAAAGCGAAGCGACCTTTTTGTTTTCTCTGCTGGGTTGGGTGGTTTGCGTGGTTGGCAACCATGAAGCACGAACTGTGTCGGGTGATTATGTCTCTTAATATACCTCTTCTCTCGTCATTTGTTTCCTTCATTTTCATGAGTTTAGGGGGCAGTAGTAGTGTGTCGGGTTGGTCAAAAAGTAGGAGGCCAGAAGAAAAAAGGATTCGCGATGTCCTGATCTACTCGCGATTTACTCTCTGGCTTTTTAACTTCTGGCTCGGTTGAGTGCTGGTGGCAATCAAACGGTGGATCGTGGCTTTGTGGGAATAAAAACTGGTGTGGCTCAGTGCGTGCGTGTGTGTGTATGTGTGTGCACACGCGCTTTGACTGGTGAGAACTCCTATGGAGCAATTAGTTGGGATGGACAGTACAATCAGGTATATACATTATGCAGGTGTTGGTGGTCTCGGCGAGATGGGCACATAAAACGGGACTGTTTCTGTCATTATCATTTTACTTGGTACGATATCCAATAGAGCCTTCATTCCGCTATCACACTGCGTCCTTGACATGGTCTCCAGTTTACATTGGAATGCCCTTCGTCTTGTTTACTCACAACTCAAGGGTTCAAAAACTGCTCAACCATAACATCACAAACCTCCCCCATTGTGGGCCATCTCCCACGTTTCAGCAAGTCCCCCAAGACCACAGCCCCCATCCTGGTTGAGTTCACCGCCACCCCCTCGGTCAAGTATGTCTGCTCTGGTCCAGAGAGCTCCCTCTTCTCCGCTTCCATCCATTTCCTTTCTGCCTCCTTCCTCGCAGCGTCCAGCACCGCCTCCTCGTCCTCCTTTTCCCACAAATTACACTTTGTGCATTCTTTGCATTTTGTCCCATCACCCTGTGGCCGGAAATGCTGACAAAAATGTTGGTAGCCGACATCCTGCGTCGACGCGCCGTTCCCAATGTCCTTGCGGCAGACGTAGCACATCTTGTACCCGCACGGGCAGGTCAGCTTGTTGCAGCCCGAGGTCTTGACAAACCCAGTGTTGCATTTGGGACAGACCCGTTTGATGGCCAAGCTCATTGCCTGCTCCACCTGCGTTCGGAGAGCGACAAGGCTGGACTCATTGCATACATGAACATCTTTCCACGCCTTGTTGCACAGCAGACAGGAGGCGCGGCCGCAGAGAGGGTTCTGGCACGTAAAGCGGAGACCGCGACGGCGGCGGCGTTGGCGTTGACAAGCAGCGCGGAGCTCAGCCATGACGCTGGTGCCGAAGGTTTGGTGGGAGATGAAGAGCAGGAATATGATAAAAGCCACCAGCAGAGCCAGCGGGGCCAGGAAGGGGACGGTGAAGAGGCATGCGACGACAAGGATGATATTCCAGATATTGACAGAACGGGGCCTGAGCTGAGTTTGAGTCTCAGGGTGGTAAATATCGTCTACCTCGGCGTAGGAGCAAAAGGGGCAGTGGATTATCGGCAGACCGGTCGCAGCCAGAGAATTATCGGCGAGTCGCTGGTCAAGTTTGTGAAGCTTCTCAGGGCCGGTCTTATCTTCCATCAGCGCCCGGTGTAAGTGATGTGATGGAATGCATCCGGCACACTCTGTTGATTCGGCGGCTGGGCACCGGAGGGTTCCTGTGTTTGGGTCAATGCTGCGCTGCCAACCTTGGCCAAAGATGGCTTCTGTGAGTGTGTGCTGTACACAACGAAAGCAGATCATGTGCCCGTTTGCACTACAAGAAGTGAACTCCTCGAAGACAGACTCGGTATAGCAGCAAACGCACTCCAGCAGATTGTCAGTCTCCTCAGCTTCGGCGTTGTTCATGGCTACAGCCATCTCGTGATCCTTCGCTTCGCGTTCAGCTCGCTGCTTCGTTTTCAGTGGCACAATAAGGGCATCATACAGCTCCCTGTCGAGCTCAGCGCTTCCGGTAGCCTTGATAGTCGGGACGATAGACCCTTGGCCAGTTGATTTATAGATGATCAGGGGGTGTTGGGCCGCCACAGCAGCCGAGATAACTTTGCGTCCCCGGAATAAGGAAGAGATAGTGAAGCGCCACGACTTGGATGCCAACCCCACGAGAGTCTCTCGGGCTTCTAGATAGGAGTAGTTATGCTCAGCCAGGACGGCTTTGATGGTTGATCGCTGCAAGCCTTTGAATTCTTGCAGGCCCAGATTCTCCACGGCAGCTCTGTACTCATGGCTTCTAAAGACTTCGGTCGGTGGCACGCGCTCAAACCCTCGATTGATATCTGCGGCATTCTGGCCGGGCCTTTGCTGGTGTTCTTTGGCAGACATGCCGCCTAGTCCGTCCTTGTCAATCCTCCAGCGACCTTTCACCCAGACGGCACGATTCTTGAGCAAAGCGTCGGCAGCGAGAGCAAGCCTAGATTCTCCGTCAAAGTTGGTCAACAGTTCTCGGAATACTTCGATTTGGATGTCGGGGAAGACGGCTGCCAGTGCGTCGAGACAGGCATTCAGCTCTCGCAGGTCGGGTGCTGTCTCGCCAAGGGGCCTCAGATGTTCCTCTTCTGCGATATACTCTGGAAGAGCATGACTGACAGCATCCTTTGGAGTTCTAGCTGCCGGTGTCATCTCGAGGGGAGTGTTTGCGGCCGGGACTTTATTGCTCTTTCGCGCGCCGCGATGGGCTGTCGAGGAGCCCATCAGGTCTGGAAAGCCCATTCGGACGGCTGTGGCGTGGCACAAGGCTGGAATAGCAATACCATGCTGGGTTTGTGGGCAAAAAGGCTTATGTTTTTTGAGCGGGGCGTCTTGGTCCCTCGTTGCTGATGGGTCATTTCGACATTTCAAGCTTGAGGCTGTGTAATAATATCGCGGGGTAGGTGCCTGTCTTGCAGAAGGGTTGACTGGACTCCCTTGAAATCGACAGTTGGCTATGCAGGCAGGAAGCCCGGAGATGCCCCAGCACTTTTAGTTGAGCTGATGGAGGTGGTGTGTGAAGTGGGCTGGAGAGGCCACAACTGCCTTCAAACACCAAAGAGGAGACGCAAAAAGCGGGCGTGTGATCCGTGCCCAGACCCCGCCACGGAGCCGCGAGTGGGGGTGCCTGGCAGCCCGCCTCACCGCCGGGCGGGTTGGGGATTCGGTGTGACATGCAGCAGCTTTCACCTTTAGATGAAGAATACCTCGTTATGTATTCTCCGCGGTCCAAATAGGCCCATCGCTCCAGGGGCCGTGAGCAGGCAGTACACCAGGTCTGTAAGCTGGAGATGGTACCCGACTGATACTAAAACAGTCTAACACCCTGATACGGACGCAAGTTCTGAATGAGGCTGCATCGCCTTGGGACATCTCATGCAATCAACACACTTTTCGGACTAAAACCACCAACCGGGTCTTGTCTAGTGTTCCGACGGCACACAAGAAATAATAGAAACCTTGACCTGACTGGACCTTGATTGAGATCCCTCCACTTCACACCCGTGGGTGGAAAGGTGAGAGAACAGCGGCATCTTCGGTGTGCGTGGACACAAGCGTCGAGCCAGAGGTGAGACATCGAGACGGCCCAAGGAGCGGGACTGTCACTGTGGAACGTCCTCTGCTGTCGATGTCCGCCTTTTTGTTTCAAGATTCCTAACTTTATTAGCGGCAAAGTGCGGTCTGTCTGGCGGTTTTCTTCATCAATCATACTTTAAACGCAAAAGAGGGGCAAGTGGCTACATGTAACGCATCATGATCAGGTTACTGTTGATGGATACATATGACCAAGGCATGCTTTCGTCAGCACCAGTGGATTGGATAGGTTGCTGGACTCATGCCCCGTGTTCTCAGGGCTCACGAGCCATTGAAAGAGGAAGAGGTACAGTAAGGTAGGTAGGTGTCCATCCCGCCATTCCGGCCTTGTGCAACAAACGGCAGGAGAGACATCACTACTGCTCCGTTCGTTAGAGACAGCAACTCCACCACAACACCAAGACTTCTGATAAGATCGGGAACTTGATAAGTTTGGAAAGTGCGGAAGTCGATGAGATCGGGAATGGCGTGGCATTAGTTGGTGATGCTTGCTCACCACGCACATCGGCGACCTTTCACGTGGTGTCAGCGTCTCCGTTTAGGTGACGGAAGGCGCATTCCATGACTTTTCCATCACACCTCCATTTCGGTCACACTGAGGCAGAGGCTGCACACCGCCAGCCATCCATCCATGGGCCTGCACCAGGCCGCTAATGCAACTGTGGATGCAATTGGTCCCCTGTCGCTGTCGGAAGCCCAGGCTGGCGAATCCAACTGTCGTGTGCGTCGTGGTCGCCCTTGTCTGTCTTAAGCTCACCGACTTCTTGCCCAAAAGTTTCGGTGTCAAAGCCCGTCGAATTTTTCCTTCCTCGCGTGCCCAAGAGACGGCATTCCATGGAAACTGCAACACCAGCAACCGAGCAGCATGTGCTAGTGCAAGGGGCAGGGAACGGTTTGGCTCCATTTCTGCTTTTTACCCCTGGGTCGCCATCTTTTGGGCCCTGCATCTGGATGTGAAGGTTGTTGTGTCGGTGTCAGCCCGCCAGATCGGTTCTGCTTGGCGGTATAAAGATCAAAAGTCCGCCTTTTCCCTTCTCGCCCGCCACTTTTGCCATTCGCCATAACCTCACCCACGTTGAATTACGGTTGGCTTATATTCCTGATATCTATCTGTTCTTCTCCTACTTCCATCACCTTCATCTACATCATATGGGACCTACTGGTGCTTGCCGATCTCGTCCTCCCATGCTCCTTTCACCTCCAGCATGGACCTCCTCCCCGTCGAGCTGGTGCGAATCGTCTACCAATACTGCGACCTGCCTACCGTAACGGCCCTCCGCCTGGCATCACGAAAATTTGCCGATATAGGATACGACTACCTCCTCCTAGACCACTTTGCAGTAGTAGAATGGAGAGATGATGTTCAAAGGCTACAGTCGATTGCTCGCCATGACCGTCTTCTTGGCAAGCCCCGGTCACTGGTCTTCCATTTGGCAAAAGTAGATGTGGGACGGGCCCAAGAAACCACCTCTCTGCATCAGTGGCTGAGGTGCCGCGAGGGTCATGACTTCATTCAGGAGGGCTGGTCTCGCTATCACAAGCTCGAAGAGCGTGCCACCCTGGTGGCTCCGTTACACACTCGCCAGTCTGTGCTCGAGGCCACTTTGAAGCGGCTACCTAACCTGGAGGTCGTTGATATCAACTTCACCAAGAACCCGTACGGCATTGACTTGTTTGATCAGGTCTTTCCGTATCACCACTGTCGCAAACAAGACCGACTTCGCGCCTCGAAGGACCTTGATGCCATCCTTTCCGCTCTCCCTCACGCTCGTCTTCAGTCTCTGAGTATCGATCAAGTACCCCTGGAGCTCTTTCGTCATCCAGATGCTCGGCAGCGATGGTTTGACTGTGCCCAGACGTTTGCAGGCCTCTCCCGGCTGGACCTGGTGCTTGATATTCCCCGTCAGATGGGCCCTGCCTCGCGGTCCAGAGCGATCAACGGGTTGGGACGGGTCCTTCAGTCCGCCAACAATGTCACACACCTGCGTCTAGCTTTCCACACATATCATGCGCCGGCCGAGAAGTTTGAGCTCTCTTTCAGGGCTCTGTTTGCCGGTGACTTCACTTACAAAAGGCTCACGGATCTGAAGCTCGAGGGCATCTCATGCTCTGAGGAGGATCTCAAGTCCTTCCTACTCCGCCACTCCCCCACACTCGAGAGACTCCGACTTGGCGGTCGTGGCCTCGCTAAGCCACTTGAGCTCAGTATCGGAGGCATACACCTACACAACGGACGGTGGCGCTCGTTATTCACCGGGCTAAAGGAGAAGCTCACTGCGCTTCAGCGATTTCACCTGGAAGGCGATATTGAGAGCGGTGATGCTTATACGCGCACCAGGGAGGTTTGGGATTTTCTACCCGTGGTCAGCGACGACTGGAATACGGTACATCAGGAGGATGGATTTGAGGGCTGGTATAAGAAGTCTGCTTCGAGGTGCAAAGAAAACTTTGACTCTCTGGGTCTAGAGCGGTTTTTGATCTCAGGGGGCCCGTGGCCGATGTTCATCAAGTATGGAAACACGTCCGCCTACCCCAGCCCTTACAGTTCTCCGGGTCAATCGGGTTCTTCCAGCCCAGTGGATTCGCCCAGCCCCACGTCTTCGGGCACGTTCAGCTCCTTTGGCTCACCAGCCCCTTCGGTCTGATGCATGGGAGTGACAAGGCAACAGCCCACGACAGCAATCATACGACACGACCTCCACTCAAAAGATGTAAATAATCACATCACACACCTCACGGCCTTTAACGATAATATCTTAGACTACAACGTGTACCTCTTTTTCTTTTCTTGATGTTTTCATCAGCGAACAACATAATACAGCATTAGACGTTGTGGGACTGGCTGGTTCAGGAAGGCAGGCGTTCGTGTATCTTATTTGGGGGACAGGTGTTACGGAACATGGCTACATTTACACAAATATGTCTAGACACAGAGAATGCAAGCAATTGTCATTTGTTTTGGCGTGTTTGGT
Source organism: Podospora pseudoanserina (assembly GCF_035222485.1). Classification (NCBI taxonomy): domain Eukaryota; kingdom Fungi; phylum Ascomycota; class Sordariomycetes; order Sordariales; family Podosporaceae; genus Podospora; species Podospora pseudoanserina. Next base: position 8,630,190 of record NC_085920.1, on the reverse strand, counting down.
CAGATTCCACGACGTTGAGAGCACCTACTGGAATCACGTTTGATATTTGGAGACCGGTAAGCATTCCATGCGATTTTGACAGTCTCGAGTCCGCCAACGCCTTTGTTGGCGATAATGTCTGTCTACCTTGATATGGGACACCTTGACTCATTCACCCTGTAACTGGCGACCTGAGCGTATTGGGCAGAGACCAGCACCGCCTCTACGTGTTGCTATTCACTACTCAAGGCATGGAAGTGGTGTAACACTCGAAGCAGCAATAATGGTTGGTCAAACAGTCCGAGGGCAGGCATCCCTCACTGTGCTTGACGAGAAGGTGCACTTCTCTCGAAAAGACTGTGGTGTGTGCCTGACATAGAGTGAGATGACACTCCCACACTTTTCAATGGGACAGAGCGTCATGACTTGCACCAGAGGTTTTGAAGGTGAGTGATAAACCATAGATCGTATCAGAACTTACCGACCCCCACTTTCTCATCTCGTCCCATATGTTGCTTATCGTTTTGTCATCCCAATGTTGTAGTAATAGTTGTGTGCCGTGCCGTCCTAAACTGTTGCGGTTGCATCAGACGCAGCGCCGCAGCACCGTTGTTTGAGTAAGCCATCGTTACATTGTGACATTGGGGGTATTGGAGTTGTTGACAAGATGCTGTCGATCACCCAGCCTACATAGTCATAACCCGCATACCAAGGCTCAAGGCGCCTTTTTAAGGTGGAAAGACAAGCGGGAGACCTGAGAATGCTTCACACTCATCGGCGAATATCCAGGGCTCTACTCGTACGGATTACAGCTCTCTGATGCCTGAACTCTGTTCCTGGAGTCGGGTAGATGCCCCTTTTCTTCTACCTATTGCCCCTGACTAACACCCAATTCGTGACCAGTGTCGCTCCGCAAAATGCACCGAAACCCAACTGATTCAACCCGGCCCCGACCGAAGCATATCAAAAAGCAAACAACGCGAGGGGGCTGAAGTGAGGGCAGCCATATCAAGGCATCCTGGGGTCCGTGCAATCACTCCAGGCAAGGATGTTTCAATGGTTGAACAAACCCAACTGCGCACCGCGCGGGGTCAACGAGACTACCGGCCGAGAGCTGAAGGCACAGACGGCAGACGAAAACGGTCGGCCAGGCAGATCATTCATTCAGTAGCATATGAAGGCGGATGTGGCTGAGGGCTGACTGCACTTGGGACATGCCCTGTGTTTAATTTATTTTGCATTTTCCGCCTGTGTTTCTGTACCTGTGTCCATGTATGTGTATGTGAAACTTTGGTGTCTCGTGGGGAGGGCGAGTGACCATGCTGTTTTCAGTGGAGAGAGGGGCAGAAGCAGGCAACTTTGAGCTCCAACATTCCTGCACAATGAAAAGGGAAAGAAAAAGAAAACAAGTTTTGAGTCAGCAAACTGAAATAATGCCGAATCAAACTTAGCAAGATGCTGATGTTCAAAATCGAACCAACACCTACCGAGCTCAGGAACGAGATGTCGTCTCCGTTGTCCTTGATCCAAAGTGGGGTCAAAACCAGGGACCAAAAGTGGTCAGTGCATCAGCTTAAAAGTTTGGAAAGTGGAGACGGTTCGATGTGGGATCCCGCTTGTCTTGCAGGCCCACACTGAAACTCCACAGTTCGCATCCAAGATCAAGCTCACAGCCTCCGCCACTGCCGCATTCAAGGTATGGGATCCCATATTGCGCATATGTATACGCATCATCCCACAGGAAGGGAACAATATAAAACCATCGCATCAAACTCAGAGGTTCAAGTGCAAAATCGGTCAGATGAAAGGGGTGACAAACGGGACATTGTTGGGCGATGGTGAGGAAAACAAAAAGAACTTTTCAAACCTATTCACAAGTGATATGAAAGGCACAATGCAGGGCTCCGTCCGGGTGAAATGGCGATGTTCCAGCCATGGTCACCCACCCAACCTTATTCACCACTTGGCAGGGACTCCCGTTCTTTGTCCAAGGAATTCCAGAGCACACCTGGCTTCTCACTCGTCGGTGTTCTCAAAAGCTGAAAAGAATGGAGCCATTCCGGGATGCCTTCTTGATATCGTCCCGCCGTCATTTCGCTCCAGATTCAGCAGCTTCAGCACCCGCTTGCTAAGTCGCTTTCAGTTGTCTGGGAAAGTCTTTAGATTCCACTCGCTGACTGCAGCAAACTGCAAGCTCCGGATACAAACCCCTCCATCCGTGCTTTCTTCGCACCATCTTCGCTTTTTTTCTTCTTCTTCATCCTCCTGTGTCTTGCATCGCCCCCTTCTCCATTTCTTCTGCCACCTCAGCTGATACATACATCGACCCTCCTGAATACGGCTGCCTCGACCTTGCGATACTCCTGTCCTCTTCAGCCACGCCCGTGCTCGCTCATGCTCGTCGCCGCCGAATCCGACCCCCCACTTGGTTCCGAACGGTGCAGGGCAAGTCCAAGACATCAAGAGATCGGCATTGGACGCTCCTAAACGACCCAGGGCCCGGCTGACACCCGAACGTGCTCTCAATGGCCGCCGCATCATCAGACCCATCTCAGCCAGACGCAAATTAATGACAATATCTGTATGCTTTTTCACAGTCGAGCGATCCCAGGCACCGCCATCTCGCGATCAAACGCTTCTGCATGAGAATCACAGGCCTGGCAGCAGAGAGTGTCATCGCCATCCGCATTGCAACCCCCATCATCCACTCGTCATCCATTGACTGGCAAACAACCCCAAGAGTTTTTGGGGGCTACGACTCAAGCAGAAGCGCTAGGTCCCAGGCTGCAGCATCCTTGTCCGCCCAGAAACACCCTGGTCCGTGATCTCGCGCCTGGAGCACATCCCAGTCCATGAATCATTGTTAGGACAGTACTTCTCTAGTAGGTCAAGCCTCTCGAGCTGCTTTCTTCCTGAGCATCACACCATTGTCAATGTTCGCTTGGATGGAATCTCCATATTCATGAGGACTGAAGAACATACATGGCAGTCGGATTGTTCCCAAAGCCTCTAGAATACCCTCCCTTCTATGGACGGGAGCATGCCTATGTCCTTGCCTTGCATCATACAACCTTCAAGCCAGGTTCCGCGCTAACAGCCGTCCAAGCCCTGGTTGCACATTCAGGGCCGTCAACTCCTGTGCAGTGCGTCCCTTGTGGTGGTTGCTTTTTTCCAAGCTGCGCTCTCGGTTGGCGTGATCATCGCCCACGTCACTTGTCCACAACAGTCGGGCTGCCGGGACTGGCCCGGAATTGTTTGGTTCGGCACTGGTCGGATCTGGTTGGGTTTTCCAGGTTCTTGCCTGGGTCAGATTGAAAACTCCCACCATCGTCCGCTCGCGAGTCTCCCCCTCCCTCTCCTATTCAGACGAGCTTGGTGAAAGGCCTGGTCGGCGTCGAGCTCGCCACAGTCCACCACCATGCAGCGTGTTTCGTCCTTTTTCCCCTCGTGGGAGCGGCCGAGGCAAGCCAGTATCAGCAGCACCAGGACGACGGCATCGACACCGGTGACGGATGCCCCGGCTTCAACACCGGGGGCTCTTGGGAAAGTTTTTGGATGGGCCGGAAAGATCGCCGTCCCTGCCCATCGTCTCAGCATATCGTCGGCAGCGAGCAAGACACCTACCCGTTTCGATCGCGAGACATACTGGCCGACAACGCTCGACAAGGAATGTGACAAGGCTGCTAGAATACTAAAGTCGTTCTGCTGTGGGTCTACGCCGCATTCCAGATGGATGATTATTCATTTAAGCTGACAGGAAACTAGTCGATGGGTTTCAATTTCCAGAAGCGCAACCAATACGAACCGAATCACCACCTACCGATCCCCCATCGCAATCTGCACAGATATACACTACCAAAAAGATCCCGCCTCGAATAATACAGAATGCCGTTGGTATCGCCATCTTCTCCTGCATGCGATCCGGCCTCTGGATGTCGGGCTCCGGTGGCGCTGGTCTCATCACCGCTCGGAAAGCTGATGGAACATGGTCACCTCCATCTGGAATAATACTCCACACAGCCGAGCTCGGCTTTGTGATCGGTGTCGACATATACGACTGCGTTCTGGTCATCAACAGCGTCCAGACCCTGGAGCTCTTCACCCGCCCAAGACTGATGCTGGGCGACGACGTCAGCCTTGCTGTGGGGCCGTTAACTGCCATGGAGGGCCCGGAACCGGAAATCAAGTGGAAGGAAATTGGTGATACTGTGTTGACGTATGTGAAGGCTAGGGGAAAGCATCAAGCAGTGGCACTTGACGGATCCTTGGTGACAGAACGGACGAACGAAAACGAAAGATTTTACAGCGCCAATGTTTCGGTTTTAGACATCCTTGCTGGCAACATCCCCAAGACTATCCCGGAAATGCGTCCTTTATTTGAGGTCATCAAGGCTGCCGAGGGTCGAACTGATTTTGACAAGCCCCTTTTTGAGTGGCTAGCGCAGCAACCGGCTCCCGGAGATGCGGTCATCGAGATTCCCAGAATGCCCCCGCCGACACCTTCGACCCTCTCCTTCGGCATTCCCGACGCCAATGACCCGGACCCTTTTGGCGTTATAGGCCTTGAAATGGCCGGTATCGAGATCCGCGAAGCTGGTTCCAAGTTGAGACCGACGAGCACACAGTTCGAATACCACCCCAGTCCGACAAGCCCTGTCTTTGCTCGGTTCAGCCGCCAGAGCATGGAGACGTTCGTTTCTAGGAGCAACCGAGGCAGCTGTATGTCGTCGAGGACACAGGCCACCGCCGTGACGGATGCCTACACCCAGACGGACGTGACGAGCCAGGCTGAAACCAGCTTTAGCCGCGCAAATAGCGATGACGGGAAAGACGCGATGTCCGACAAGCTGCCTACTGTTGTTGAACCTGAGGAAGTTGACTACACAAAAGTTGACACAAGCTTCATTGAAAGACTCCGGAAACGCTCCTCGGAGGTACCCCCAGCACAGATTGCAGAGTTCAAAGAGATGGAAGTAATTCAGGAGGTCAAGGAGGAGAAGCTCGTAGAGCAGGCGAGGGAAACGCAGGTTGTGGCTGAGAAGGAGACTCAAACAATTTCTAGGGATGCCAATGCCCCTGCAACTTCGACCGGATCTCTCCCAGAGGCGGATGACGAGCGCGACGAAGATGCCGACGACGAAGATGACGAAGAGGATGAGGAGGAGCCTATCATCTGTGAGGTCGCTACCGCCGCTGCGCAGCCTACACGTTCGTCGATTCGCACTTCGCAAGTCACCCAGGTTATCCAAGCCAAAGGCGCCAATGTAGTAACCATCGCAAAACGAGTTCCGCCTCCTCTTCCCGCCAGGAGTCCGGCTCGCGTGTCTCGCGGTAGCAACACTGAGTACGGTGACGTGTCGTCACTTCGAAGCCCCGTTCGCAACTCATTTCTCTCGATCTCGTCCCGCGCCGAGGATGTTGATACTGCTGGCGATGTTTCTATCGACGAAGCCATCTCAACCAGCGGTCAGGAGCAAAACTTGATCAAAGTCGACTCACGCCCCAACAGCCCTCGCCACCAAAAGAACTCGTCATCGGTCAGCACTGCCATTGCAGTCCAGACCAACTTGGAACAGAGAAAGAGTCATGAAAGCGACCAGGTCCCACCGGTACCGCAGAACATTGAACTGCCCTCGTCGGCGGAAGAGGAGAGTGAAAGAGAACCGCGGACCCCCCTTACGGAAAATGAGTTTCTCAGCGCCACTGAACATCCTCAGGAAGAGACCAAGGCGGCGAATGGCGCGAAAGTCCTAAGAATAATCTCGCCTTCTGGTAGCACAGAAGGAAGCTCGGTCGCTCTTTCTTGAGCGGATGGCGGTACGGCGCTTGATGGCGTTTGTTAGTGTGAAAGGGGACATACGTGGGTGATCATGTTTGTATGTCATAGGACATGCACCTTTCTTCTGTTTAGCCGGCAGGCCTAAGCCGAGGCCGAGACTTGGGGGGAAATGTGCGGAATAGGTAGGGTTGGTGGTTTTTCTTTGCAACGGCTGATACCTTCATGACTGGGCGTTTTACAGGACTTGGGTTGAACTGGGATGGATTTGGGCGAATTCAACGCCTCGATCTTGGGCGTTTGGTGGAGAGGGTCATGGTTCACTGCCAGCGGGAGCTTGACGAGTGGACTGGGAGACTGAGCGATTTTGATATACCTTGGAATCTCTGTATTTAGTAATGTTTATGGGGGTGGCCTAAGTACGGCTTTGGCACTTACGGCTCAGATGGGTCAGTATAGGCATGATGAATGATACTCTCAGGCATCAGATCTGGGACCAAGCTGTTTCAATATATTATACAAATCAGACTACGGCACCCAGTTGTTGTTCAAGACTGCCGAATGCAGCGTGTGCTTAACCACCACCGATTCAGGGGTTGTACTGCTGGCGGCATGTGACTTACATAATCGCCCCACCCAAAATTTCAAGAGCTCTCTTGCACAGGACGACGCGCTCCCAGTCGTGCCTGTCTGTCAGTCTGTGTCCCGCAGCCGCGCTTTCTCCCACCATTTGAAGCTCAGCTCCAGCAACACAAATCGCAACACAGCGCGAAGCTTTGATTTTTGGCGCATCAAAATATCTGCAACGTCTCGACCAGGCAGGCGATTTGAATATTGTTTGTGACGCACCGCCAATTTTAGTTCTCGCCAATTCGATACCCACCACCCGAGTTGGATGTTTGCATTCTGTTGACCAGCAGCCTTAGCTACTTGGTTTACACTCCCCCATTGAGAACGCAAGCCCACGCCGCGGTCGAGAGGAACCCATCTGCTGCCAAAGAAAGGGAACAAGATACAAAGCTACAGTTCGGATCTAATTAAGAGGAGGGGGGGTAACAACATACAATGTCTGGCTCAACTGGCAAATGGCGCGAGGAACAGGTCCTCATCATCTGCCCCGGCTCCCAGACAACACTGGCTCAGATGGGATGCAACGAGCTCACACCACCACAGCACCGGTTTCCGACTCGCATGTTTCCTGACCCAGGAGTGGAGGGCCAGTTTAGGCCCTTCCACACGTACAAGCGACCCAAGACCACGGCCGGTGTCAAGGGAGAAGGCGAGGACGATTTTGACTGGGTGGAGGATGTTGATTCACTGGAAGGGGCCATCTATCCGATTCAGGCAGGCCACATTGTGCACATGGAGGCGTTTTTGGCGTTTCTCGAACACGTTCACCAAGCCTTGACGACGACATACCACAACACACCAATCATGCTGATGGCGAGTCCGCAGTGGACAAAGGCGGACTGCGAGGTGATTTCGCGCTACGTGTTTGAGAAGACAAAGACCCCCGCGCTGTGTCTGCTTCACAGCGGATTGGCGACACAGTACGGTCTCAAATGGCCAAACATGACAGTGGTGGATGTGGGGTTCGAAAAGGTGGACGTTACATGTGTATATGAAGGGAGGGTAGTTGGACACAATGATGTTGGGCCGGGGAATGTCGGGGATAGCGAGAAGGCTGATGAGGAGAGGAAAAGGGGAATCAGCGGCGGAGAGTTCTTTACCAAGAAGCTGATGGAGCTGCTGAAGGAGCAGGGGTTTGATCATGAGATGGCGGAGCAACTGAAGAAGAGCCCGGTCTGTGAGGTCTTGCCTTATGCCGCCGAGTCCAAGGAGCTTATGGAGCTGCCGACAGAGGGGGGATCCGCGACTGGCAGCAACGGAACAGCGACATCATCGGCTGCGCCGGCAGAAGGACCGAAGATTGTCACCACTGTGGTGGGCGCTGATGATGACCTGGGTATCGATGGCGATGAGAAGGTGGTCAATGAGGAAGGCGTGCTTGATGTGGCCAGTCTGGTCGTCAGCGGTCAAACCCGTGAGTTTTTGGCGAAACAGGAAAAGCTCAAGGCGGAGAAGGCAAAGGCTGGCAGAAAGGGCAAGGGGCAGGAGACCGATGCCTCTGCTGCGGCCAAGGCCAGACTGCCGAATTCGAAGCGAACCAAGACCATATTTCACTACGAAGAATTGGTGACTGAGGATGTCCCTGTAGCGCCCCCTGCAGCACCGGCTCCCGCAGCCTCCGCTCCAGCAGAGAACGGGGTGTCCAAGGACGTCGAGATGGCCGATTCTGGTGCTGCCCCTGCAGCATCGACTGACGATGCAGGAACGAAACCCGATGAACCTGCCGCGAAGACAGGAGGAGAGCAAGCGCAACCTGCTACTGATGCTGCGGCGCCTCCACCAGCAGCTCAACCCCCTGCTGCTGCTCCAGCTACAGAGCGCATCTCCCGCCGGGTCCGTCGTGATATCGAGGTGGGCCTAGAGCGCTTCCTGTTTGCGGACCGCAAGGAAATCGATCGGATTGTCACCACCATCTACCACACCGTACAGGGCATCGATGAAATGTACATGCGCCCTAGTTGCTGGGAAAATCTGGTCTTTGTCGGCAACGGAGCGCGCATCCGTGGCCTAAAGGACAATATCATGCAAACCCTTCAAGCCCGCCACCTGATCTCCCCTTCCTCTGCCACTATGTTCACCTCGGAGCTGCCATCAAACATCGGCACCCCTTCCGGAACTGGTTCGCAGACACCCACTGGTTCATTCACTGGCCAGTTGCCCACAAGCAGCAGCGTCAACCCGTTGCTTCAAGCCGCCACCACCGCCGCCAGCCTCGGCGTCCCCGGCGGCCCTCAAGGCCAGATTGTGGGCGCAGACGGTCAGCTACAGACAAGCCATCATTTCCACAGCCAGACACCCACTAACATCAAGCTGGCTACGCTGCCGACTTATCTGGCGGAATGGACCAAGAACGGTTTCGAGGAAGCCATGTTTCTGGGTGCGCAGGTAGCAGCGCGCCTGGCCTTTTGCATTCACAACTTGGACCCAGCCGGACTAGAGGCACAAAGGAGTATGAGCTTCAACAGGGTGGACTATAAGTAAGTCTTTCTTTATACCCCATTGAGTTTGACGGACAATTCCGCTAACAAAATGAAACAGTGAGTTGGGGCCAAAGGGCATCAGGTCGCACTCGATGCTTATCTAGCTGCCTGCTGCGGTTTCTCATGCAGGAGCCTCTTTTTCCTATTGTCCACGGAAAACGGTGTTAGGTTCTTTAGTTTTGCGGAGTGAACAGCGGGGTTTTCTTCGGGGCTTCTGGGAAGGGCGTTGGCAGCGGGTGGACAGTTGGGGTATCTGAGTTTGTGAGGGCTAAGTCGTTTATCCAATGTTGAACACATGTTACAGCGAGCCGCTCTTCTTCTAGGCTTTTCTGAGGGTCAAGTGTGCTATGGGATGTCTTGAATAATCCGTACCGATCATGCTTGCGATCTATCAAGTACGTCACTCATCCTACGCTGGAGGTTACTTGCAGTTTCCTGTTGGCTACCCTCCTAATGGACGGTGGATGCGAATAGAATATCCCGTTTCTCCAAGTTGCTACAGCTCTTCAAACCACAGCTGAAGCCCCTTTTCTGCCCCCTTTTCTGCGTCAACCACCCACCAACCATCATCAACCAACCTTATGCATGTATAACTGCGTCAATTATGCAGTTGCAGAAGGAAAAGGCAACCCTATGAGACAGTGCCCACTGGCTCCTGGCTCTTTTACCACAGAATTTGATTGGTGTATTTCCTAGATCGAGGCGTGCAGGTTTGCGGCAAGGGCTTACAGCGCATCGGGGGATTGCTACCGATTGGACTGTTGACTTCGCTGCCTCTTCCAGTGCACTCCCGGCGCGAGCGGACGGATGCAGGAGACGCGGCGTTTAGATCACTCAAAAGTCCAGCGGTGAACGGCAGATGATGGATGAAAGGCAGAAAATGGCCTGTTTCAGCTGGGCTCCCAAGCACTGCGCCGTAGGGTTTTCTTTTTCTGCCCTATACGTTGTCCAAAAACATATTCGCAATCGCAAGCTTGGCTGGCAAGGTTGCATTGTGGTTCTCGGCATCGGTGTCTGCATCTGGCAGCTCAGAAAATGCAAAAGAGGGAGGAGCGTGAAGCCACTGTAACAGAGTGTCAACTTGTCTCTGTCAATGCATGTAGACGCCAAGGTGAGAAGCTAGCGCGATGGCAGCCGAGTCGGTCTCGAGCCAATGCGAGGCACAGCTCTTCCCGCATCACAAGTTGCAAGAAACGGTTTTCCCAATCGTCTTCACCCCTGCATCTTTGTCCTGCTTTGGAAGTCTTGTCGTCCGTGAGCTTCCGAGAAATGGATTTCCGGGGCACGGGAAGGCGGCAGAGAAAAGGAAAGACACGTGGGAGTTGGGATCTTGAGGTTCATACCTGGTTTGGCTGTGGAGTGAGACGTCGAAACGGGGGCAGAACACAATAGGGGGTTCTGAGACACCATGCGAAAAAAGAACTCCCTGATCTCCACAACACTTCACCGCACGATGGCCGATCCGGGGAGCGGATAGTCTCAGAGACGGATTCGCGATAAAATGGCGAGGAGGCGTTGAGAGAGTGGTGTGGTGGTTCCTGACTAGTAAGTGTAGGTCGTAGTTGGTGGCGCCGGGGCGAGAGGTCCGTGGCTGATATCCGTGGCTAATATCCAGTGGTGAGATGCTGGCAAGGGGGACCACGTGGTTGAACCCTGATCAGCTCAGATCTTTCTTCTCAAACTCCTTTGTTGCTTGTCGTTATTGTTGCCATTCCATACCCAGCAACAGAGGACAAACGCATTCATCCCGTCAACGAAAAGGTCAAATAATGCAGAGAGCCGGTGAAGAAGGTTAGCAGGCAATCTAATCTATGACCCCTGCGCGTTTGGAAATCAAAAGTGTCTGAGAACGGCAAATGGAAGGAGCGGACTGTGAGGGATGTTGAAATGGGTTTAACACAGTGCCTTGGCGGTGCACTAACCAGCACTTGCATCCATCGTCCCCATCCAGCTATTTCTGGACGGGTACCCGTTGACAGCTTCATTGCGGTGGAGCGTGTGTTGGGCCGGTCCAACACACACCCGGTGGAAGTACAATGGCCTCTCAACACGTCCAACAAGGCTTGGAACTCACGACGCTGTACCTGGATGGATGGGCACGTCGAGCTGGAGCTCCCGTGCTGGATCTCGCACCCACTTGTCACGGCATCCATTTCGTGATTCTGTGGGGCCAGATCTGCGTTACCAGCAAGACCCGTTCCCATCATCAGCCTGGTGGGCCACGGAGCATGGCCAGCAAGGCTCTCCTGTGGTGAAGAGACGGTGGCCAATGCGGCCCCTGGAACCCAAGACTCGATACCTTCTCTTTGCAGTGCGGTGTGTCGCATCTCGAGGTATCTCATGTTTGGCCCTGTCAGAAGAGCCCGGGACCCCATGTTTTCCCCCCAGGCGCTGTCTAATTGCCCTGGGGAGCTGCCGCCTGGGCTACAGTGCCGTAAAATGCGCCAGCGTGGTGAAGCGAAAGAGGGCGAGCAAAAACTCCAGTTCCACCACCTCAAGGCTCCCCGGTCTGTGCTCCGTGCTCCCGTCCAGGTCCTCTGCCAGCTTCCACTTCCGTTTCCAGGTGCTTGCATTTCCAGTTTTCCTTCTGTCATCACCATCTCAGGTGGTTTCGACAAAATAACGAGGATATCAGGCATTGTATCGCCCTTTGCTATTTCAATCCATCTCGGCCTGTCCCCACCGATACCAGTCACGCTTGAGTAGTGCGTGACAAGGACGGGGGCAAGTGCAAGTGACGGCTTATTAGTCCCGTTCTCTCGCAACGCAACGGTCAACGGTTTGACAGCGCCCCGACTGAAAGCGAAACCAAAACAACACAACCAAAGGAAAGAGCGACACAATAGTTCACGATCGGTCGACTGGTCCTCCCAAACAACACCAATTCGTCTTTTATCGCCAGCCTGACCTTGTTGCCGAATCAGACCCTCGACTTGCTTGAGCTTCGAGGCTCCATTGAGGCCCCATACAAAAGCTGGGGAGGAGGTCCGAGGCGGGTCTTTGTGTTGTTGCATCGCTACCTCTTCGACTCTCTCAATCGGGATCCAAGGCCACCTCTCTCCGCCCAGCCAAGGCAGTTCTACGACCTGCACAAGGCAACCTCGAACCAAACAGAGACGGCTTCTCTCTGCACGGCATTTCGGCATTCCGAACCCTCACCCTCACCGACCAACACCATCAATCCATCCATCACCCAGCACCTCGCAGCCATCGCAAACAGCCACGACCGCCCGCGCCTATGGGTTTCTAGGGAAAATCCAAGGACAAGCGAGCGCCCACGTCGCCAGCGGCAGCAACCCGCCGTCGCGCCTTCTCAGCTGCTGCCGCCGCCGACACTGCCGCGGCCAGTCTCTCTACTGCCAGCCGATTGTCGCCCGCGACCTCATCCAGCACTCACAACGACCGTCCCCGGAGGTTCATGGTCACAATGGGGTCGTGCATGAGCACGAGCGGGGAGGAGTCGGAACAGCGGAAGAGGAGCAACAAGATTGACAGAGATCTGGAGGAAGATTCAAAACGGCTGCGCCGAGAATGCAAGATTCTACTGCTTGGTACGTCAATTGTCTGCTTCGCCGCGCGAGCTGCCAAGTCGCGAGTTTCCATTTGCTAACCACTTGTTACACACGCAGGCTCTGGTGAGAGCGGCAAGTCAACTATTGTGAAGCAGATGAAAATCATCCACCTGAAAGGTTATTCGCATGAGGAGCTCAAGAATTATAGACCCACCGTGTTCAAAAACCTGCTGGAATGCGCCAAATCGGTCGCCAGCGCCATGCGCCAGTTCGACATCGAGCCAGTACTGGACGAGAACAAGCGACATCTCGACTTTTTGATTGATTACTCCCTCGATACCAACCCACAGACCATTGACGCAAAGGTCAGCGTGGCGATCCAGTCATTATGGAACGACCCGGCCAAGGAGCAGCTCATGGAAAGGCAAACAGAGTTCTACTTGATGGACTCTGCGGAATAGTGAGTTTCTTGTGTTTGAACCGAGGGGCACGGACTGGCATCTAACTTCACCGGCAGCTTTTTTGACGAGGCTGCAAGAATCGCACACAAGGAGTACATCCCCAATGAGATGGATGTGCTTCGGGCGAGAACGAAGACCACAGGTATCTACGAGACGAGATTCAAGATGGGTCAACTCAGTATTCAGTGAGTTTTCATGCTGCCAGTCTTGCCTGGAACAACACTGACAGTTCACAGCATGTTTGACGTGGGTGGTCAACGCAGCGAACGCAAGAAGTGGATCCACTGTTTTGAGAACGTCACTTCCATCATCTTTTGTGTGGCCTTGAGCGAGTACGATCAGGTCTTGCTAGAAGAAAGCAGTCAGGTACGCGATTCGTGGCCCATCAAGTTATGTCTCTGTGATGCTAATTGGATTTCTAGAACCGTATGATGGAGTCACTACTACTTTTCGACTCGGTAGTCAACTCACGGTGGTTTATGCGCACGAGTATCATCTTGTTCTTGAACAAGGTTGATATCTTCAAGCAGAAACTGGGCCGATCTCCACTCAGCAACTATTTCCCCGATTACTCGGGAGGCAACGACGTCAACAAGGCAGCCAAGTATCTGCTCTGGAGATTCAACCAAGTGAACAGGGCGCATCTAAATCTCTACCCTCAGTAAGTTGTTCTCTGTCCCGCCGTCGTTTTGCTTTTGTTATGATGCTAACGATCGATCAGCTTGACACAAGCGACAGATACTAGCAACATCCGTCTGGTTTTTGCTGCGGTTAAGGAGACGATCCTGAACAACGCGCTGAAGGATTCTGGTATTCTATAGATGCCCCCTCATGCATCCTCCAGAGTTGGAGGCGTACTCCCCGCACGATCGGGCGTATTTCAGGACTGCTGTGCCTGGCAGCTGTTGATCCCGAAAGCATCACCCTCCCATCCTACCAAGGAAATACAGGCACGATTCGATCCGAGGAAAGTCAGCAAATAGCGACACTCGAATCTCTCCTTATTGATTGATAATGTACAGATCCCTCTATCGGGGAATCTAGCTGCAGAAATATTGTAATCCACCAAAAACCTCTCACCTGATATCCTGGACACCGAACCCACTTCACAACACACGACATAGTTTCAGCCTGGGCTTTCCTCTGCATATGACACGGCGTACAAGGCCATGGGTGAAACGACGACTTTTATTTTTGAGCAACGTTCTGTCTTTTATTTTGATTTTACGATTCCGGAGCAGGAGCGAGGGATGGACAGGCGGAAAAGGCAAAAAAGGATGGAGCTTCAGGAGGGGAAAACAAGTCTCCGAAGACTTGTCAGTGAAAAGCGAGGGATGATGGGCGTCTGAGACGACCCGTGCCCTTTCCAACTACACCTTACTAGTCTTGTCCTCCTATCTATCCATACCAACTAAATAGATGATCTTAGATCCCGAAGTCCCTTTTCGAGCTGTCTGCAACGAGCTGGGGTGAAGAATCAAAATTTCATGTATACGATACTTTCAGAGGGCGCCAAACCACATATTTTTGGTCAGAGTGTCCGGTGCTTTTGGGTCGTATTGGGAATGGCTCTGCGGGATATTGTTTCGCTCTAACAGTCCAAGGTCAAAGGCATGGCAAGCCCCTTGTTGATGTTCCCGAGCTGCAATGTTTGTTTTGATGTACTCAAAGACATGGGCACCTTGCCTGGTGTTTGGGTCTCCCGAGCCCGTCCCGTGCCGTGTGGTTGAAACACGTTTTGCCCACCCTTTCTTTGTATGAAAATGTTCCTTTCGTGCTTTTTATCACAAGTCTTCTGACAGCTCTGGAAGAAATAGGTCAAAGAGTCCCAGTCAAATTGGCTGGCATTGTTTCTGCCATATTACGAGCATACTTCTAGATCAGTGAGAGTGGTGTTCATGTTCGGCAGAGGGTGTCTACCTGATAGCCACCTTATCAACCCAATTATGAGATCTCCTCATGACTTGGGATGTTAGCCTTGAACGACGTTGTATTCAAGTCTGTCATCTCGACTAATAAGACATTAATGATGCAACACGTCAAGCAGGGCAGTCTGGGTGGGCTCGGAGTGGAGTAGAGTTGGGCTGAAGACTGCAGGCTCGGTGTGTTGGTGATGCTTGGCGCCGGTTCGGTTGGTTGATGAAGCAAATGCCTAACATGATGATGGCCTTACGATCTCGATCTGCTTTGTCAAGCCGTGGGAATGCCAGGATAACCCAATGCTACCGCCCTTAGATATAAGAATGATGATGCAGAGTTTCAGGCTTAATGTGGGGGATTCCCCAAGCCCAATCAATTATCACAGCAGCTGTGTCCCAGCTCCACGCCGCAACAAACCAGTGGCATTTCCACTTGCGAGTTTACGACAATCCGCCAGGTGGAAAGAGATATGGCTCTCGGCTCTTCCAGATCACCTACCCCGCGTTACGCATCCGAACAACGTCTCGGCCTGGTCGGAGCAGCACAATGACATCGCAACTCGTGTCAACGGCCATGCAGAATGTCGACTGAAAGGGAGACAGGCACAGCCCAAGGTCGTGACTTGGCCGAGTTGCAGGAGATGCGGAGGACCAATGCACCAGGAAAGCCAATCAAGTCGCAGACAAGCACCTTGAAGAAAGGGCCAGAAAGCTCCCCATATTGAAAAGCTGCAGGAAGGAGGAGGTGGTCAGTGGTGGTGGAGGTGGTGGGTGGTGCATGGGCAGGGGATGCAGTTCTGTCCACAAGGACCTCTCTCCTCAGTCGGGTGCCATCCACAACAGGACAACATGGATCCGGGAGTGCGAACGGCGCTGTGCAGGAAGGCAGGAGCAGGATTCCTGGAGCTTTTGCTGCTAAGTTTGGCTCACACGGTTGGTGACCGACCGGGCGTAAAAGTTATATGGAAGGCTCTTCCCACCAGCTCCTCGTCGTCTCATTCTCTTCTCTTCCATCTCTTCTCCGTCTTACAACTATTCTTGTGTGGGGTTCTTGTCCTGCACTCCCCGCCGCTCCTCTCTCATCGTTATACACAACCATCACCACCTCATCTACCCGCCCCATTGCCTAGACCGCCAATAGCTTCGCTGCTAGACAGTGACACCCAGACACGCCAGAGCAGCCAGCTACCCCACCACGCCCAATTCAAGCCTGAGCTGATCTTATCGACTGGCCCTCTACTACGTAAGCGTGCCTGACCTGCCTTGGCTCTTTTGCCGCCTGTAGTCTCCTTTTCCTCTCTTTTAAACTTCGAACCCCTCCTCTGAAGGGAACAAACTTGAAGGTGTCTGACATTTTCTTCCAGTCCGGCAACTTGGAAGCCCCTTCTCACCATGGCGTCCGAATCCCTCCCCACCAGACAGCGTCGCCCCTCCATGGGAGCCCCGATTGTGGACATCCAGGGCTCTGTCGGCCCAGCGGGCATCTCTCGGCCCAAGCACAAACGCACCTTTACCGGCTTCGGTGCCGGAGAGATCAAGAGTGTGGAAGGTATGTTGAGTCTATTTCCAGCCAATTGTCTCATGGAGAGGGAAGGGGCTGCTCATGTCTCGGGAGCTTTGGTGACAGCTCTCATGGTCGGGCGATGAGCGCAAGCAGCTCCCCCACCTGTTTGATTGCCCCTCACGGATTCCCAAGGGCTTGTGTGAGACAGGCGGGGTGCCAAGAACCTGCAGGTGCATGCGCTAACAACGTCTCCTTGGCATCTAGCTTCCATCCCTGAGCCGCAACGTGAGGCCTGGCTGAAGCATCAGGTCAGCGGTTTCAAGGACAAAGATGGCTTCGAGTCCGAGGTCGTCCGTCATGTCGAGACCACGCTCGCTCGTAGCATGTTCAACTGCGACGAATCTGCAGCTTATTCGGCATGCAGTCTCGCCTTCCGCGATCGCCTTATCCTTGAGTGGAACCGCACCCAGCAGCGCCAGACGTTCGTTGACAGCAAGAGACTTTACTACCTGAGCTTGGAGTTCCTGATGGGAAGGGCTCTCGACAACGCTATGCTCAATATCGGACAAAAGGATACGGCCAAGGGTGAGTGGGCTCTGAAGGGGTGTGGCATTTGAGCACGATGCTGATCAGCAACTGTTTAGCTGGCCTCGCCGACCTTGGTTTCCGCATCGAGGATGTGATTGAACAAGAACACGACGCTGCTCTCGGCAATGGTGGTTTGGGCCGCCTTGCCGCTTGCTTCCTGGACAGTCTTGCCAGTCTCAACTACCCAGCTTGGGGTTACGGCTTGCGATATCGCTATGGTATCTTCAAACAGGAGATCATTGATGGGTACCAGGTGGAAGTTCCTGATTATTGGTTGGACTTCAATCCTTGGGAGTTCCCTAGACACGATGTTACTGTTGATATCCAGTTCTTTGGCCACGTTCGCAAGTCGACTGATGAGAACGGGAGGACCGTTGCCCACTGGGAGGGCGGTGAGATCGTCAAGGCAGTCGCCTACGATGTGCCCATCCCTGGTTACGCGACCCCTTCTACGAACAACTTGAGGTTGTGGTCTAGCACAGCAGCCAGTGGCGAGTTTGACTTCCAGAAGTTCAACAACGGTGACTACGAAAGCTCTGTGGCCGATCAGCAACGCGCCGAGACAATCTCGGCGGTGCTTTACCCCAACGACAACCTTGAGCGCGGAAAGGAGCTGCGTCTGAAGCAGCAATACTTCTGGGTTGCCGCCTCGCTGTACGACATTGTCCGTCGTTTCAAGAAGTCCAAGCGCCCCTGGAAAGAGTTCCCCGAGCAGGTTGCCATCCAGCTCAATGACACCCACCCAACCCTCGCGGTTGTCGAGCTCCAGCGCATTCTGCTGGATCTGGAGGGTCTCGAGTGGGATGAGGCTTGGAACATCGTCACTAACACTTTCGGCTACACCAATCACACCGTGCTCCCTGAAGCCCTCGAGAAGTGGTCTGTTCCCCTGATTCAGCATCTTCTTCCCCGTCACCTGCAGATCATCTACGACATCAACCTCTACTTCCTCCAGAGTGTCGAGCGCCGATTCCCCGAGGAGCGCGATCTTTTGGGGCGCGTTTCCATCATTGAGGAGTCGCAGCCCAAGATGGTTCGCATGGCCCATCTCGCTATTGTGGGTTCTCACAAGGTCAATGGTGTTGCTGAGCTACACTCGGATCTCATCAAGACCACCATCTTCAAGGACTTCGTGACCATCTTCGGCCCCGACAAGTTCACCAACGTCACAAACGGTATCACGCCTCGCAGATGGCTTCATCAGGCCAATCCCCGTCTGTCCGAATTGATTTCGAGCAAGACTGGTGGCAAGGACTTTTTGACGGACCTCAATGAGCTCAACAAGATCGAGCTGTACGTCAAGGATAAGGCTTTCCGCAAGGAATGGGCCGACATCAAGCTTGCCAACAAGGAGCGTCTTGCCAAGCATATCAAGGCGAGCGCGGGCGTCACCGTCGACCCAACCGCCCTATTTGATGTGCAAGTCAAGCGTATTCATGAGTACAAGCGCCAGCAGCTCAACATCTTTGGTGTTATCCATCGTTACCTCACACTCAAGGCTATGTCACCCGAGGAGCGTAAGAAGCAGCAGCCAAGAGTGTCCATTTTTGGCGGCAAGGCTGCTCCGGGATACTGGATGGCCAAGCAGATTATCCACTTGATTAACAGTGTGGGTAAGGTGGTCAACAACGATGAGGACATTGGTGACCTGCTCAAGGTGGTTTTCCTCGAGGACTACAACGTGAGCAAGGCCGAGATCATCATTCCTGCCTCGGACATCAGCGAGCACATCTCGACTGCCGGTACTGAGTAAGTGATGCCTTTCCTGATTGCCGCAGCACGGAAATTAACCACCAATCTCTATAGGGCCTCTGGCACAAGTAACATGAAGTTTGTACTCAACGGTGGCCTCATCATCGGTACCTGCGACGGTGCCAACATCGAGATCACGCGCGAGATCGGGGAGAACAACATCTTTTTGTTCGGCAACCTTGCTGAAGATGTTGAGGATCTCCGCCACGCACACACGTACGGCACGCATGAGATCGACACCGATCTCAACCGGGTATTCCAGGAAATCGAGAAGGGCACCTTCGGCAGCACACAAGATTTTGCCGCTCTGATCTCGGCTGTCCGGGACCACGGCGACTATTATCTTGTTTCTGACGACTTCCACTCATACATTGAAACGCAAGCGTTGGTGGACGATGCGTACCGGAATCAGGAGGAGTGGATTACCAAGTGCATCACATCGGTAGCGAGAATGGGCTTCTTCAGCTCGGATCGCTGTATCAATGAGTATGCCGAGGGCATCTGGAACATCGAGCCTCTCCGTGTGGAGAAGGAGGAAGGAGCGTAGGTCGTCCTCCCCGGACTCAAAAAGGCAGAGGCAGGCCAAAAAACGAAACAGCATGGTGAGAAACACCTCTATCAGAAGCTGCCATTCATTGGGCGTGGTAGCAAGTAGAATGCGGGCACGAACAAGAGCGGTTGGGTC
Source organism: Podospora pseudoanserina (assembly GCF_035222485.1). Lineage (NCBI taxonomy): Eukaryota > Fungi > Ascomycota > Sordariomycetes > Sordariales > Podosporaceae > Podospora > Podospora pseudoanserina. The sequence goes on along the minus strand of NC_085920.1, from coordinate 8,610,904 downwards.
GTCAAGATCTTGATGGCAGCAATCCTAGTACGTCGGTGGTATGGGTTATGGCCTGGAATGATGAGATGACAGACCTTTGAATCATATTTTCTGCCCCATGAGTTTGCCGTTCTTTCATCTGATTGCGGTCTTCTGTTCTAGGACTCATGGCCATTTGGGCTGCTGTTAAGTCCCACAATGTAGCTGCTGAATGCCAGCCCAACGTGATGACCCAAGTGGGCATGGAGGTTGTTTGTGTACAGTATGAAAATAATTGGGAATCCACAACAACTGCAAGTGCCCAACCATGCCAATTGCGTTACATACCGAGTCAGCCAACTCCAGCTGATGCGATTTATCCGTGGGCAGCTGAATGGAACTCTTAACATAATGATGACGAGAATTATCACTCATATATTTTTGCAACCATTATTATGATGAATACGCCCCAAACCCATGTCAACCTACTGAAAAGAGGCGAGCTGACTTTGACCTGCAGACTCGGCATCGCATCCAAAATTAAAACTAGGAACTCAGCTCGCGTTAGGTGTGTCCTCGCTGTATCTTCGTGGGTTAACCAAATGTCATGACGGCTGAAGGGTCCCCTTCTTTTCTTTTCCAGGGTTCTACGTGTCACCCTGTCCGTACCCGCCAAGCGACCAGGGTCCGGGCTGGGCAATAGAGATTTTGACGTCATTGTGCATGAGATAGCGTAGTCTCGAGCTTGCCCCTGCCCCCGCTTGCGGCTGCGAATTGCGTTTTTCCCCGCCCAGCCCCAAGCCGTTGGACATCCCATTGTTATCCAACATGCAGGGTCATTTGATGCCGGGGGTTGTTAAAGTTGTTGGGAGACGGACTGTCCTGGCAGTAGGCCGCTAGCTATCATGACGTTTCAGAAGACTGCGCATGGTTAGGCTACCCAAGTACATACACCAACAGCCCAAAGATGATAGCGAGGGACATCTCTATCACAAAGAAGCCTCGGGCAGAACAGCAAGTGGAAGGTGGCTCGGGTGCGTGCGGATATACGTCCCGTGGGAATGGTACGAGGGAGAAGCTTATTTTGAAAAGATGAGCTGATCAGTCTCTCTGGCGCCTGCTAAAGCCTCTCGGGAGATATTGCCATGCTTCTGCTTTGTGGTTCCCCTGATGATCATGAGGCATTCTTGGACAACTTGGGGTCTAGATTGTCGAGGGCCGGGGAGCTTCACAGGGGGTGAAAAATGCACATCACATCACGGTATGGGTAAGAATGTACCAATGTACTCCGTATTTCGATGGTGTATGGGAATGGCGCACGGGCAATCGTCAGGACCCTGAGAATCCCTAGAAATGACGATGCGGAGGTATGGCTGGGAGAGAGAGAGAAAATGACGATGCATTTGCATGGTGTAGTAGTAGTGTGGTTGATACCAAGTGTTTGGCTGTGTTCCCTGTGCCTGAAATGACAGGGTCTTCTCCAGCATATGTCACTGGACATAGGCATGGGATGCAATTGGGTTTGTTACAGAGAACACGCACGATGGAACTTGGTACAAGCTGGCCTTCTCCGGAGCGAAATGTCCGACACAGTTGGGTTTAGGGGATGTGTGTGGTTCGGGCAGTTTGCAGCGGCGATTGTGAAAACGGACCCCGTGATGGGTTTCAAGAAACATGAGAAGACGGACTGCTCAGACCGCCAGATGTCTGCTTCGACGAGCATCGATCGCACGCCAAATTGTTCGATGCCGGGACGAGAACCGGGGACTGTGGAAATCGCAGGATTGGCTGAACAGACATGACCCCACAGCCTCTGCGACAAGGGCTGCAACAACCCCACCACGCACCTACGTCATAGTCTTGGCTTCCCCTCCTCGCTGCTGTCTGTTCACCCAACTGTTGTTTTCGATGCCTCGATCACTTTGGGATGGCGCTGCCGGATTGGCGAAACCGTTGAGGCCCATGGGCATACCAATCGGCAGTGTTGGTACAGCACACCCTACAAATCCTCACTTTTCGTGCAGAGCAGGTCGAAGATGGGTATTGCAAAGGCATTTGCGCCCAAGGAGCAGTTACTACAAGTGAGGGGCTGATGGAGCTCAGCTCTTTGTAGGGCAGGTAAGGATCACGCTGCCAGGTTCATTGCGGCGCCTGTGGAACAGATAGACACCTTCCATGCAAATCCCAGTCAGGTCGAACGCTGAAGAGATGGGTAAGGTAGATAGTTGATTACACTGCAAAACATACACTGCTTAGCAGCCAATGCGCCCTAGTGGCCCTATTACCCTGGGACCTCTGGAAGTGATGTGATGAATAGCTGGCGCTCCAATCTGGATGGGTTAGACGGGAAAGTGGGCGTGCCAAAGCATGGAATTTGAGAAGATTCAGATCCATATCCTGTTCTTCCCGTCGCAAGGCCCCGCGTGTCACATCCCGGCCCCATCCATCCACGTCCCTCCGCTGCCATCCCACCTTGCAACCACACCAAGGGTGCCAGCCTGTCTTGTCCTGAATACATGACCATCTACCCCTCCCCCTCCCCCTGACACCAGAATAATAACTATCGACCATCCTGGACCTATTCTCTCTCTCTCTCTCCTCTCTCCTTTGCACACGAACTTCCGCCTCCACGATCGATCCCAACATTTTGATTTGACTGTGTCGTCGTCGTCTGTCAGGGCGATTATTTGCCTCCTCCCCTTCGTGCAAAAAGACATTTCGCTATTCAGGGCTCGAGACCCCAAATCCGTACGAACAGTCGGAAACTGTCAAGCATCAGGTTGCCAAGCAGGACATTCGTCAGTAATAGTGGTTTTTTGAGCAGCGCATTTCATTCGCTCCATCGACAGAATTTCCGGTTTATTGCCCCCATCCTGAACCAAAACGATCGCAGCGTGCCACCCCCAGACCACGCGAATACAAGACTACCAGTTGCCGCGTAACAGCAGAAGCGACCCGGCCTGTCTTGATCAAGAGCTCCGTCAGCTCTCTTTTCTGTTGGAAGTTTCATCATTTTTGCTAGAGACTGCAGGTACGCGCACTGAACCCGCCCACTGAAACCTACCACCAAAGACCCGCCTATTTTTCCTGGCCCTCTTTCCAGCGCAATTCCCTGAAATCCCTCCGGGCGCAGCTAAATTTGTCCTCTGCATTCAAGATACCCAATCCCCGCACCCGACGAAACCGTCAACAGCACAGTGTTCTGCTCGCCCCCCGCCTCACCTACCTAGCGAGCAACCCCGCTGTTCTCTCTTCCTTGGACGACTTCGACCGCACTCGCATTCTTGTCCACAACCGCTTTTGCCCGTCCAAGTAGACGCCGATCGCTTCCCGAACATTCTTCGCTTGCCGGTCGTCTAGAATCTCGCACAGCGCCCACGATTGTCCACCTCCGGCATCTATTTTCCCCGCCACATTTCCTGCATTGTTGCCGCCACCGCACGCTCGACTCGACTCGACAAACTCGACAACGCAATACAACCCGCCCACCATGGCTGAATTCGTTCGTGCTCAGATTTTTGGGACCACCTTCGAGATTACCTCGAGGTTCGTATGGCTGTGTTCAAAGGATGTTCGAGAAGTGTGCTCTGACGCGGGATTAGGTACTCGGATCTCCAACCTGTTGGAATGGGTGCTTTTGGACTTGTTTGGTACGAATAGCTACTCCCGGCCGATAATAGTTTGTGCTGTTTTCAGCGAGTTGTACTGATGAGGAATGTGCGCATAGCTCCGCCAAAGACCAGCTCACCAGCGCCAATGTCGCCATCAAGAAGATCATGAAGCCCTTCAGCACTCCCGTACTTGCCAAGAGAACATACCGAGAGCTCAAGCTGCTGAAGCACTTGAAGCACGAAAATGTTATCTCCCTCAGTGACATCTTCATCTCTCCACTGGAAGATATGTAAGTGTAACACCGGGAGCAGCATTATTGGGCTTGGAACTGATTTGCCATCAGCTACTTCGTCACCGAATTGCTCGGCACCGATCTCCATCGCCTCCTCACCTCTAGACCTCTTGAAAAGCAGTTCATCCAGTACTTTTTGTATCAGATCATGCGCGGACTGAAATACGTGCACTCGGCCGGCGTTGTCCATCGCGATTTGAAGCCAAGCAACATTCTGGTCAACGAAAACTGCGATTTGAAGATTTGCGACTTCGGTCTGGCTCGCATTCAAGACCCCCAGATGACGGGTTACGTTTCGACGAGATATTACCGCGCACCCGAGATCATGCTCACGTGGCAAAAGTATGATGTTGAGGTGGATATTTGGAGTGCCGGTTGCATCTTCGCTGAGATGCTTGAGGGCAAGCCCCTTTTCCCTGGAAAGGACCATGTCAACCAGTTCTCCATCATTACTGAACTCTTGGGCACGCCCCCCGATGATGTTATCAACACTATCGCCAGCGAGAACGTACGTGGACCTTATTGCATGCAGCCCTACGGGCAGCTGATCTTGAACAAAATGGCCTTAAATGCTGACTGGAGCTATTAGACCCTGAGATTTGTCAAATCCCTTCCCAAGCGCGAACGACAACCGCTGAAGAACAAATTCAAGAACGCCGATCCTGCTGGTATGTGTTCCCCCCCGCGTTGATCGTTCAAGCAGGGATACTAACTTGAACTAGCCATCGATCTTTTGGAGCACATGCTCGTGTTCGATCCCAAGAAGCGGATAACGGCCACCGAGGCGTTGTCGCACGAATACCTGGCACCATATCACGATCCTACCGATGAGCCAGTTGCCGAGGAGAAGTTCGACTGGAGCTTCAACGACGCTGATTTGCCAGTTGACACGTGGAAGATAATGATGTGAGTTATTCCAATGTTCCAGGTTGGGGATTGGGGACCTGGTTAACTGACGCTATTCGTTAACAACAGGTACTCGGAAATTCTGGACTATCACAACGTCGAGGCCGGCAGTGTTTCCATGGAGGGTCAATTCGCGGGTCAATGAGCTCGGAATCGGGATCCGGCAGGGTGGGTAATACACAGAAGGAGCATCCAGGTGCCGATATGGGTGGTCCTGTGTGATGGTTGCTACCAACTCGACAGCCATGTCTCGTGGGTTATTTTCAATGCCCTTTTCTTTTCTCGGCGTTTTCACTGAGGAGTCTGTCTCGAGTTGTGACCTGCATGTCTAAAGCAACAAAATGGGCGAGTTTTAATGGGCATGGCATAGCGGCTGCTGGAGAATTCACTTTCGAAAGAAGGTTCAACAGGAAGAACCCCGGAGACCAGTACACGAAAGGAGGGATGGTTCATATCTTTATCTCATTGTTCTTGCTGGATATGGTATAAGGCGCGTGTCTAGATGGATGGGGGTTGTGGGGTTCACATGAGAGGAGCCGAACTTAGCAGATTTTAACGATGATGACCATGATTTTGACTTTGTTGCAACAGCGCAAGTCTGTAACCCATGCCACAGCAGGGATCGTGGGCAAAGAGGCAGTCTTGATCAGTCAGGCAGTCAGTCAGGTAACCTGATTCTACGGGGAAATGAAGATATAGTTCCATTCAAGTTACGTGTGTGTGTGTGTATGTGTGTGTGTGTGTCTTGTGCCTATGACTAAGGTATATATTGTTCAATTATGAAACTTCCCAACCTCAACGGCCGGTCCTCCGCAAGATATGGGCCCGATCAAGCGGTGACTTGGATCTCTGGCTACCACAGACCAAGAACTGTAGATGTTGTGATCGATCTGTTTGCTCCCTGTCATGCAATGCAGGACACGTCGGCATCGACGGCTTCCACATCCACATGCTGGCTGGGGAATGTTTTGCTGGGGCCTATACGATTGGTAAAGGACTGCGGGATCAGCGTTGCATATCCAATACGGGTCAATGTTTGGTATCTAATATTGGGACTTGATATCGTGCCAGGTGTAACTGCTGGCCAGCGGCTGCATTTATGGGTTATTCGAGATTTCCAGTTTCAATTGACTGTCTCCAGCCTCTACGTCTTCATGAACAGTAGTCAGTGTTTCACCACTGACCCTACACATGGTGTACCGGCAGCCTGATCCGACCAGGACAGATCCCGAGACCCGAGAAGAAGCCCCCTTACATTACACTGCCAGATACTTTTTTCCATTGCCCACGTCACTTGGTAGCCGGCGGCGCCTGCGTCTCAATGGTTGCTGTGATGTTGACCGCCTTGTCAACCAGGGCAGCACGGTTCACAGACGGCAAGCCATAGCGAGGGAGCCAGGTTGAAGGACTGTGAATGAACTTACTGGTCATCAAGAAAGTCAAAGCTTATGGTCTGATCTCTACATTCCATTTTTACTTCACCTGATTCCCTTCATCCCAATTCATCCACATGGACATCGACTCGCAGGTCTTGGCACGTCGATTCGCATTTGCAGATCCCCATTTTCCAGAGCGCTAAGCCTAAAGGATCACGCTAATCAATAACCGCCCTGCCTGCCGCGGGGAGATTTGATGCGCTGGCAGCGGAGCGGCTCTTCAACCTCAACCGCAGAACAGCACGTCACTTTCCTTACAGCTAACAAACCGGGCGAAAATAGTCCACCGATACACGACGACGACGACGGCCCGGGCGAGCACGAGTATTTGATACGCACGCAACACTGTATTTACTACCAGCACAGCCTTGGTGATATTGCATTTTCAGAAATCAGCATAACTGGACAAGGGGTGGAAAGCTCGAAGCCTTGCCCAAGCTGCACCAGCCAATTGCCCCGCCATTCACACTTCTCGGGTCATCCCATACCGTCTTTTTGTCTCTTTCTCTCCTGACCTCGAGCGCAGCTGTCAAGCATCAATTCATGGCAACACCGATTTAATAGCTTTCGGGCAAAGCGTCAACAGCTTTTAGCAACAGCGTCATACCGTAATAATGTCGTCCTCTGTCCCTCCCACACCCACCACAGCTGCGAGCGCTAGACCGCATTTCACACCCTTAGTCTGCATAGTCGATTTCCACCATGCTCGCGGCCCCGAAGTCGAAAAATGGTTCGGCGCAGAGCCAGAAGGATTCGACCCGGCTGTGGAATATGATTGGGGGTTGCTGCCTTTTATGGCCCTCAGCGACGGCGCGCATGCTCTGACCGAGGATTTCTCCTACTTTACGTTGTTGAAGCCTGCGGAAGATGGGGGGGCGGGTACCTCGCTGTTTGGGATTTCATGCACTCGCCAGATGGACGCTTCTCTGTTGCTCAACAGACCGGCCGAGGTGACGAGATCGACGGTGCAAAAAGCCGTGGTCGTGATTGCAGACAGCCCACAGTACTTTGGCATGCTTAGGGAGAGGCTGAGCGTGGTCACCAAGGCGTGGTTTGCGCAGCGGGAGTTTACAGATGTGGAGATTCTGAAAAGGTTCCAGGAGAGCTTGGCTGATGAGAAGGAAAGGGGAATGATGAACGAGGATGAGGACAGAGACCAATATCTTGGACTGAGTCTGAGGGAGCTTGTCAGGGAGTTTAAATGGCAGACATTGGTGCTGTTGAAGTGCTGTTTGTTGCAGCCAAAGGTGTGTATTCTCGGGTTTCAACACTTGGGGATCGTTGCGCTGACAGGAGGCTGGTTAGATGCTGTTCTTTGGAACAAGATGTGAGAGGCTTTGCCTAACTCAGTTTTCACTGGTATCATTGATCCCAGGATTGCTGCGCAACCTGCAGGACTCTGCGGGACCAGAATTGAACAACTACGAGCAGAATCTCCAGCAGCCAACAAGCCTGAGGACTAGCGACCGGAATTCCCTGCTGGCATATATGGGGCTGCCTCTGCAGATTTTCCCAAAGGTATGCCAATGAGAATCCTGGCGCAAATACGATTGATGACTTACACAGAGTACAGGGCAGCTTGTTTGGACCATACACCCCCTTGCAACAGCTCGACATTCTGGCAGACTTTGGAACGAAATCGTATATAGTGGGCAGTACGAATTCGTTACTTTTACAGCAGAAAGATCGGTATAGCGACATTCTCATTAACCTCGACGAGGGCACCATCAACATCACGTCCACTTCGTTGAAGGCGGCTCTTCAGCTCTCCACCCCAGACCGCCGCTGGATTGACTTTATAACCCAAAACGTCAATGATACCTGGGACGAGGCAAACCCCAGCCGTCCGAAAACTATGGGTTATGTTGGCAGCGAGGAATTCATCCGCGTCCAGTTCGAGGAGTACTTACTGTCTTTGATATCGTCTGTCAAGTATCACAACCACCTCGCAAAGCATTCCAACAACCCCCGGATGTTGCTCCCTTATATTGAAGGCGATCCTTCCACCGACTTCGGCTCTGATTTCGTCGAAGCGTGGTCAAAGACGGAGAACTACCGAATTTGGAATTTGCACACTGATTCACATCTGTTTGATATTGTCGAACCAAAACATCCCTGCGCTGGAGGCTTGACCATCGAGGACGTTCAGAGGAGGATAACGCAGCAGGTACAAGATATGCATTGGGATGAGAAACTCGCGCAGGGGAAGGAGGCCCTAGGACGGAACTTGGCGGCTGGAAAGGAGAAGGCCAGCAACATCTTTAATAAATTGTATGCGGACATGGAGGCAATCAGGGAAGCCCAGCGAAAGAAGGCCGAGGAAGCCAGAATTGAGCAAGAGAAGGCAGCTTCTCAGCAGCAAGCCGAAAACAGAGGGGGTTCTCCTGACTCGACAGCTTCCAAAACAACACAGAACTCACAGGCTGCTGCGCAATCAGTAGGCAGCAAAGCGGGCGCGTTTGTCAACAGCTGGGCTACTTGGGCAGGGGAGAAGAGGCGGAAGGCTTGGGGCGGCGGCAGTTCAACACCTCCTACCCCCACCACTGCCAGTCCTCCCGAGAGTAGCAACGGCGGCGGAGGCGGCTGGACCTCGGGCTGGGTGAAGAACAAGAACAGGCAATCACAGATGAGCACAAGGAGTGCGACCTCTGTCGACGGTATGCTTGAGAAGGAGACCAAGACTGAAGCGAGAAGCCCCACGCATAGTCGACTACCGGAGGAGAAGCAGCCGCTGGCTGCGGCCGGGAATAGAGGTTCGGTGGCCGGCTCGTCTATCAGCGGGGAGAGCTTGTTTGACTCACCTGTCGCAACCCGACAATCCAGACCGCTATCGCAGGAGAGCGTAATTCTGGAAGATCAGGAACCAGGAGGGATCGATGGTGTTGTGTCATCGTCAGTCTCCGAGGAGAAGAAGTCAGGACCTATGAACGGAAATGGACCACTAGTGGTCAAGGTTGCCAAAGACGAGGGTAGTGATGATGAGGGGATCCAGGAAGCTCAGAAAACACCGCTTCCGTCGAGGGTGGCGGCGGACGAGGCAGCCAAGGCCCAATCTGCGTGGGAAAGATGAAACAGAAGAGATGAAGGGAAATGAATTGGAAAGGAAGGAGTATCATAGAGTTCTGTAGCCATAGCCTTGGATGAACAGTCCCCTTGGAATGAATGGAATACCTAATACTTTGTTTAATAACGGCATACTTGCTTGGCGCTCCTTTACAAATTTGCTCCTCAATGGTGTATAATTATGGCTGAAATATCTCACTCAGCTGCTTAGGCTTCTAGACATAGCACTTCTACAGTCCCAAGGCTTTGTTCCAACACTCATGTACTGGCATAGAGTCGAGTTGAGTGGGTATCGTGTATTCGTCGAACGCCGGCTTCTGAACCCTGCATGCCCTGCTCTATCTCCCATGCACCAGTGCTATTCGCTGCGTGAACAAAGGTAGTAAATACAATATCATACAGCCATTATCAACATTGACACTCGTCACCCTTCCAAAATGTCTCGTCAAACCATGTCATTGCGTCTTTTTCTCATCGCCGCCCCTTGAATTTTCCTCGGCAATGTCCTCCTTGCTGAGCTGAACCGCCGTTTCCACCTGCCAGATGGCCCTCTCCAATTCGATTTCCAACTGCGGTAGGTCCAACGCTTGGGTCATCTTCCGCCCGTTGGCCTGATTCAGCAGCATGGTCTCCCCCTCTGGATGAGGATTCTCAGGCCCTGGGACCTTCTCGTTACCGAGCAGTTCCGCGTTCGGGCTGGTGGTTGGCTCTGGCGTGGACGGCAGCGGCTGCTCTTGACCGGCATATACAGCGTCCACCACGGGGGATGGGGTGTAGGTTAGGAGGTTGTTTTTGAGTAGGAACTGGATGTGCTTCCCCCCTGCGTAGGCACGCCAGTGAGACCAGGCACGGTAGACGAGATAGAAAAAGGGAAGGTTGGGGATTCTGAATTCACGGTTGTCAGCAGGCCAAAACAAAACCCTGGTGAATTGGGGCGTACACGTACACGGGGAGCAGCCCAATGGGTATCGTGACGGGCATGCCAACAAAACACCACGCCAACCTCTGCTTGTGCAAGCTTTCCCTCTCGGTGGCCAAGGCCTCCAGGATCTTGGAGACTTTCCCCAGGGGCAACAGGCTCTTCGGATACACCACCTCGACCTTCTCATCGCCCCGCAGCTCGACCTGCTTCCTGCGCTGGGAGAGCGGGGGCACCGACTTGAGACCCCATTCCTCGTAGGGGATCCGGCGGAGCGCGTAGTTGCCGTAGCTGACGACCTTCTTTTGCCAGCCTTTCTCTTTCTGCTCCCAGTCGGACCATGTGCGCGCCGCTTTGCCCTGGAGCCAATCCCCCCACGTCTGCTTCTGTGTTGCGGGCGCGTCTAGCTTTTGGCAGTAAAGCAGCGTCCGTCTCGTGGAGATGGGCAAGAGGTAAAGACGCATCGTAGCGTCCTGCCGTAGTTTGGTGGGTGTCCCTTGTCAAGAGTGTTGCGCGCGGGAGAAAAAAAAATGTTGCTGTTGCCCTGGGTTGCCTCTGAAAGGAAATTCGTTCGTCCCGAAGCACCGCTCCGTCTTTTGTAAAATCCTGTGCTGCGTAAAGGCGAAAAATAAGAAAGAAGCGAATGGGCTTTTGTATGGGATTTTTTGCTCCTCAAATCCAGAATCCGAGCCAGCGGCCGCCCATGGTCAATCTCAGTTTTGTTGAGTTTGTTGTCGCAAGGCCTCTTCGTGGTGGCAAGTCGACAGGCTGACCGCGTACTCTCCCTAGTGTACGGAGTTGGAGCTGGAGCTGGAGCTGGGTTTGACGAGTTCTTCAACAATTTTGAGCTCTTCTGTGCTGACTGGGGTACTTTGAAGCTTCTCGTGGGCTAGAAGGGGCAGTGACGCAGTTCCTTGTGATTTAGGGAGCTCCCATTGGATGACGTTACACCAGCTAGTGGGCCAGCCCGCTTGCACGAGCAGTGGAGTTCCAGTCCCCGTCATTGATTAAGCATCCGAATCCTTGTTGGCGAGCCAGACCCTTTGGGATAACGCGACGGGACTGTGGGAGGCGAATTGCTTGCGTTGCCGTTACTGGAGGCCTGCCAAGGGGTTCCAATTATGGCTTTCAGGTACAAAAGGACTTGGATCTCTCTCAAACCTTGAAGAGACGGTTTGCGGCTCTTGACAGCGTTATGAACATTGCGAGCTTGCCGCTGCCTGGCTCTGATGTCCGACTGTGAGCTTTTGATTAGAGACTCCACTTACTGTCCTGATGCAGCACTCGCCCAACCACCCATTGTTTCTGAGATACCAATTGCCTTGAGGTGGACGTGGGCTACATACATATTGAAACCTGACTCCAGTGTGCTGTAGTATTGTTGGTCAAGGGTCTCCCATACTGGCGATTTCATCATGTACCTAGACTATCTGCTGAAGAAAGGGTATCAGATATCTTCACACTGTCGTCATAGCTTCCATCCGGCTTGTCTTTGCAGCTGAGTGGAGTGAAGAGGTCATGCGGCCCGTGCCAGCAGGGATAACAGCGAGCGCGGTGCTACCCAAACTTGCAAAACAGCCCACAGCCGCCAAGTCCCCCAATACCAGCCAGCGCTTCCAAGCCAGTGCTCAGCGGCACAAAAACAGACACAGACCCTCCAGGCCAACCACGGCGCATGTTACAATCAGATGGTCTCGACGAACTCGACCTCGCAGGAGAAGCAACATGTGTCGTATGCTTAAGTAAAACACTATCGAATGCTCCGCCGTCATCGCCGAGTTGACCATGCGCTGGCAATTCTGGAATTTCGATCGCTTTTCTGCATGCTCGCCAGCACTCTCGACCGCCCGATCGCTTTGATTGAATGACTTCGCTCGCTGGATGTTGCTTCATCCCCACTTGTTGACGCTCCTCTAGATCGACGGCAGAGTTGAATAGCCTCTGCTCGATCGTTTTGATAATGGCATCTGCGAGCCTCCCGCGCTCCAGTTCCAATGTTTCTGAACCTCGCGCTTCCCTCAGGTCGCGAAGCAGCGTTGCCGCTTCCAACACCACTCGACACCATACACCACGATCCCTGCCACGTATGTTTCCTTTATCCATGCCAGCCCATGAATTATCTGACACTTTCCAGCATGGATAGACTCCTACGAAGCACGGTACGGGTCGCCGACCGAAGACCAGCTCCGCGCACTTGACTGCCCCCCTCCCCGGGCCGCGCACTCTCACCACAATCATTCCCCCAGCCAGCCCCAACGACGGATCTCCAAAGATGGCTACGTGTACGATTTTGGAGGCGTGTTACCTACCGATGAGGCACCGAGGACCTCGCGAGCAAGGTTACGAAAATTCATTTTGCGCAAAGATGCTGCGGAGCGAGGGAGGAAATGGGACCACTTGCGCTCAGCCGAGCCTGTGATTGTGCCTCGATATAGCCGGGCAACACCCACCTCACCATGGCGAAGCTATCTGCAGTCATCTCGATACGGCCATCTTCCAGGGGAACATGCTCAGATCGTTGACCCCGAGGTGCTTAAAGAGCTCCAGCCCAGCTTCGATAACCCCATTGAGCCGCCACGACTTCTCGACTCAGCCGGAAACCGGTCCGCAAGGAACAAACTGCTCTACAAGAGAGCTTGGCGGGTCATCTTACAACACCCATTGGTGCCTTTGGCTTTCCGCCTTACGGTTCTCCTCACCTCCATAGTGGCTCTCGCCCTCTCAGCCAAGATCTTCCAAATAGAAAACGGCGAGACGGAAACAAACACTTCGGAACGGACACAGTCCATTGTCGCTATCGTGGTAGATACGGTAGCGGTCCCCTATATCGGCTACATGACATGGGATGAATACACTGGCAAGCCCTTGGGACTGCGGCCAGCCACACAGAAGATTTCGCTTGTCCTGATGGACTTGTTTTTCATTATATTCAAATCCGCAAGCACAACACTGGCCTTCGAGGCCCTCGTCTTTCACAACTCCTTGGACCGTCAGGTGAGCCAATACAGTCAAGCGTTGGCTGCGTTTCAGACCGTCGGTTTGATATCATGGAGCTTCACTTTCACCGTGAACGTATTCCGCCTCGTACAAAAGCTGGGAGGGGGCGAAGACGAACGTAGATAGGGATCTGGGATGAGTGAGCTCCTCAGATGGCGAGAGGCAAGATTCGGATCATGGAGCGAGATTTTTCCAACTTAAGGGTGTAGAGGTGGGAATGTGGGGGCTGGGTTTGGGCGGGAAAGGTTTCTCTTCTCTTTTCTTTCTTTTTTTTCTTGGGAAGGATAGCAGTATACCCTCAGCGTTCGACACAGGATCGGACAACATAATCTACTTTCTAGAATATTGTCGAGTCTTGGATGAGATTGAATGGTAGCGGAATCGTCAAAACAGCTGTTCAGTGTTGTTCCAAGTTGTTTTCTGACTCTTGCCTGGTGTGCCTACCGTTGTCCGTGCGCTTGCTGACGCCTATCGTTTATCAGTCCTGGTTGGGACTGTGCCTTCGTGATTAGGATTGGATAGTTTCGCGCAGGACAGACCGAGGTGGATGGTGAACCTTGAGTTTCCTGCCTGAAGTGCCATGCCGTTGACAGAAAAGCCAGTATGCTGGGCGATGACAACGCCGTTTTTCTGCCTAGCAGGTACCTGGAGTCATGAAACAGAGATATATCTATAAAATGCTGCAAGTTGTCTGCTCTGGATACCTTGGGAGTTTGAACAGTAATCTGATATGTCTGCACCTAGAGTGTCCAGTATGCAGAACCTACTAATTTGTAGCACTTTTGGACGTGTAAGGTGATGCTGGCACGAACGCCAACGCCACCAAAGGTTGCCAACAACCTGGAGCCTCGTTGATCTTTGGGAGCAAATGGTGGGGACTTTTTTGTAGTCCCCTTCACATTTTGCAGAAAATCAGACTATTCACCAATTTTCAGAGAACTCGAATCTCGCAGAAGTTCTTGCGCTGCCCACCTTACGACTGACAGTAAATCTATTCCCCGCCACGCCCACTGCACCTCTGGCTGCCCCACACCCGATTTGGCCTTTCAGGTAGCGGCTGCCTGGCACCAACTGACGTCCACCAGGCCAGGACCCGGCAGAATCTCGACCAGACATACCGAAGGCTCACTTGCGAACGAAGCCCTCTATCTGCGAATCAACAGTTTGCACCGGCGAATCGACGGCATCCTTCTTTTATTCCTGGGCTTCCCCGCGATCCAGAGCGCACCTGCCCGCCGCGACAACCCCGTCCTGCCGTTTGAACCAGAGCCCTTGCTCGTCCTTCCTGGGCTGTCAATTAATCCATCCTGGTCACACCAACTTGCACCACCTCACCGAACACCTCGCCGTCGTGTCTAGCCCACCGTTGTCTTTCCGTGGGAGACGTCAATACTTTTCAGAAGATGCCTCCACCAGCGTTTTCGGGTGCCTCCCACACCCGTGATGATGTCGACAGCACGTACGTCCAGGTCCAAGCCTGTCTTGCCCAGGCCGCCCCGATGCGAAGGAACGCCTGCTGATGTGACTTAGATGGCTCACCCTACGAACGGGCATCGATGGCATCATGACAAACCTCCACAGCGGCCTGAACCTCGCCGACGTATGTCTCCCTCCTACATCCGTGAATGGGCGCATCGCTAACCTCGCCGCGGGCAGTACATGAAACTCTACACGTTCGTTTCGAACCCTTCCTACCGAGCCGTCACGTTCTCGACACTGACTATGCATCTCCAGAACGGTTCACAATTTTTGCACGAGCCAGAAGGCTGTCAGCTTCAACGCTGGTTCGCTTGGAGCTCATAGAGGTGGTCAGTGTCTCCGTTGGTTGTCTAGACGCTTTGAATTGCTGACTTGGCTCCGTAGCACACTTACTGGGAGAGGACCTGTACAAGCTGCTCAATGAGTATTTGGCACAGCATCTGACGGGTCTTGTGGAGGAATCGAAGAGTCACACTGAAGAGGCTCTTCTAGCCTTCTACATTCGGGAGTGGAATCGTTACACCAACGCCGCAAAGTACATTCACCATATCTTCGGGTACCTGAACCGCCACTGGGTAAAGCGGGAGATGGACGAGGGCAAGAAGTCGGTGTACGATGTCTACACCCTCCACCTCGTCAAATGGCGCGATGTCCTCTTTCACCAAGTTGTCCACAAAGTCATGGACTCGGTCCTTAAACTGGTGGAGAAGCACCGCAACGGCGAAACCATTGAATACAACCAGATCAAACTGGTTGTCGACTCCTTCATCTCCCTGGGACTCGACGAGAACGACTCCCACAAGCCCACGCTCAACGTCTATCGCTTCCATTTCGAGAAGCCATTCCTTGAGGCGACCAAAGTATTTTACACGAACGAGAGCAAGCAGTTCCTTGCCGAGAACAGCGTTGTTGAGTTCATGAAGAAAGCCGAGGCACGTCTGGAGGAGGAGGAAAACCGAGTGCAGCTATACTTGATCGGGGACATAATTATCCAGCTCAAGAAGGCTTGTAACCAGGTGCTCATTGAGGACCACAGCAACCTGCTCCGCGACGAGTTTCAGGTTCTCCTTGATAATGACAGGGAGGAAGACATGGCGCGCATGTATAGTTTGCTTTCGCGCATTGCTGGTGGCCTCGACCCCTTGCGGGCCAAATTCGAAAATCACGTTCGCAAGGCCGGATTGGCTGCTGTCGCCAAGGTGGCCTCCGATGCCGACAAGTTGGAGCCCAAGGTCTATGTGGATGCGCTACTTGAGATTCACACGCAGTATCAAGGCTTGGTCAAGCGCGCGTTCAACGATGAGGCCGAGTTTACAAGATCCCTCGATAACGCGTGCAGGGAATTCGTCAACCGCAATGAAGTCTGCAAGTCTGGATCCAACAAGTCGCCGGAGCTCCTGGCCAAGTATACCGATATCCTTTTGCGCAAGAGCAGCACTGGTGTGGAAGATGGTGCCCTGGAGGAGACTTTGACGCAGATCATGACTGTGTTCAAATACATTGAGGACAAAGATGTCTTTCAAAAGTTCTACTCTCGCATGTTGGCTCGCCGGTTGGTTCACAGCAACTCGTCGTCCGATGACGCCGAGACTAGCATGATCAGCAAGCTCAAGGAGGCGTGCGGATTCGAGTACACCAGCAAGCTGCAACGCATGTTCCAGGATATGCAAATCTCCAAAGATCTGAATACTGGCTTCAAGGGGCACGTACAGGCCAGCATCGAGGGCAAGAACTTGGACTCTACCTACTCGGTACTGGGCACAGGTTTCTGGCCCCTGACTGCCCCGGGGACAAACTTCAACCCACCGGAGGAAATTGCGCAAGATTGCGAGCGCTTCACACGTTTCTATAAGCACAAGCACGATGGCCGGAAGCTCACCTGGTTGTGGCAGCTTTGCAAGGGAGACATCAAGGCGAACTATGTTCGAAACGCCAAGATGCCATACACATTTTCAGTATCTGTGTATCAGATGGCCATCTTGCTTCTGTTCAACGAAAAGCTTCAAAACACGTATGAGGAAATTGCGCAAACAACTCAGCTCAACAGCGAATCTCTGGATCCAGCGCTCCTGGTCTGCCTCAAAGCCAAGGTCCTGACCTGTGATTCTGGTGCCAAGGTGGGCCCTGGCAATACGTATTCTCTGAACCTCGACTTCAAGAACAAGAAGTACAGGGTCAATCTGAACGTTGGCATGAAGAGCGAGACGAAGCAGGAGGAGGCAGAGACGAACAAGACGATTGAAGAAGACAGGAAACTGTTGCTTCAGGTATGTCCTCTTATTTTTCCATGGTCTAAAGAGGACAAATCAAATGCTAACATGGACACCTAGTCTGCCATTGTCCGCATCATGAAGGCCCGCAAGAAGATGAAGCACCAGCAGCTCGTTTCCGAAACCATTAACCAAATCCGGTCCCGTTTTGTGCCCAAGGTTGCCGATATCAAGAAGTGTATCGAGATTTTGCTCGACAAGGAGTACCTCGAGCGCTTGGAGGACGATGAGCTCGGTTATCTGGCGTAATATCACTTCGTCGGGTTGCTGGGGCCGAAGGCGAGGGTATTTATAGAGAGGAAACAAACAACCGGACAGCGAAAACAGAGGTGGACGGGGAACGGAGTTGCTAAATTGTTTGTATCTCGCAGAACGATGGATATGGGGAGCGACAGGGAAACAACAAACCGGGCAAGGTTCGGCTTTAGCCATCAACGCCCAGTAAACAGTTGATAAGTTTTTCTTTTGAGGGTCGGGCAAGGGATTTGGGAGGGTCAGGTTGGGCTTGGTCAGGTGCATTTGTAGCCTTTTTCATCCATGATGGCACCCTAAGTAGCAAGGAATCAGTCGCCCACACTCCAAATGGGCTCTCTGGTTCTCCAGTCCCATTACTTTTGCTCAGGTAGTTTGCAGTAAGCGGTTCCACGCCTAGCGAGTTGGCAAATCAAGGCTCCGGTGGGTCATGGTAACTTTAACGGAAGACGGAAGACAGAAACGGCGTGTATGTTTGTGAAAATGTGATCTTGACGTCTTTCGTGAACCACACATACCCTGAGCTACCGTGTCCTGAAGCCACAGAAAAATCCGGGCCCCTGTAATGCAACTTGAAATGCTGAATATATGTACACAAAACGCAACAAGCCCGGTCCTTCCCCCGCCGTTTTGGACTCCTGCCCCTAACCTTCTTGACCTATTTAATGCAACCAGAAAAAGAACCAAAAAGCCCCCAAGTTGTCGCCAGCCGTTGAGTCCGATACCAAAGAATGGAACAAGAGGAGAAAAAAAAAAAAAAAGGGGGAAGGCTCGCCATCAGAAGAAGAATGGAATCGATGTCTATGCCTCCAAATCAGAAGCAGACCCCAAGCTGGAGTCAGGAGGAGGAGGCCTCCTCGCCCCGCCAAAGGTCCTCAAAAGCCCGTGAAGCAGCACAAACCAGATCACGATCCCCAGTATCACCAGCCCTCGGCCGAGGTGGATCACAAGCCTTGTGACCCCTGACCTGTGTTCAGCACCACTGCCACCACCGCGTCTTGCCTTCCTTAGCGTCGATCGTCCCCTCCCTCCCGAGACGTCAAAAGAGGCTGTCCTTCCCGAGGGTAGTGTTGCCCTTTCCCGCTCAAAGTAACAGCCGTTCTCGAGGTCGATCTCCTCCTTGTCTCTGTGGTCGTAGTCGTAGTCCTCGTGATAGGGGGTTGAACTGAGGAGGTCGAGGTCATCTTTTTCTTGAAGCCGATGGTCTTCTCGCTCTGGTGGGCTGTCGCTGTTGGGGTCCTGCCCTGGGGAAGAAGACGAAAATAGAGGAGGGGGCATGGGGACTGGCGGCAGTGGCTTGTTGCTGGTGTTGTTGCCTGGTGTGATCAGACCGAGGTCGCCTGTAGGGTTGGTGTCGTCATCATCGTCAATATCCAGGGAATAGAGAATGTCGATGGTGTCAGCGGTTGTGAGGTTCTGGTGCTGGGTCATGTTGAGGAATGGGTTCCGGCTGCTGGCGTGTCGGCGACTGCTCCCGAGGGAGATGTAGTTGTTGTTGTTGTTGCTGCTGTAAGCCTTGATCAGGCTCTCTGACCTAAAGGCGGCGGCGGCCTTTTGACGAAGAAGTATCTGAGTCGGGCTCGTCTGGGAGGCTGGCCTGCGGAGACTGGGTCTTTTAGGTGGTGGTGTTCTGGGAGATGGAGATCCTGGTGGTGATGTTGGGGGCGGTATTTGGAAGCAGTTCTTCGGGTTCAGTGGGGAGGGAACCAGAGGCGCATAATAGGGTCGAACTGGCGTCTTCTCTGGCACAGGCGGTGGTGAGGGCGCTGTTGACGACATGATTTCGATCATTGATTGTCCACAATGATCATGATACTTCTTCTGGTTGTTGATTTTGAGTTGACAACGGGAGAAGAAATGTGCAGATCTACGGTTCGTATTGAGGCACAGCTGACTGGTCGAGCAAGAGGACCGCTGTGGTTTTGAGCGTTGGTACTGGGTGAGACGAGGCGCGGTTTGACACGTTCCATGCCGCGCCGCTCTGAGGAATGTAAGGGAGGGCCCTATTCGGATAACAAATGTCAGAACAGCTCTGCCCGTCAGCGAGGTCAGGCCAGATCGGATCCTTCTTCAAGCAAAGACCTGTGTGCCGGTGCCCTGGTGCGATGACAATCTGAAACTGCGAATTCCCCGACGGTCTCCAAGCCGGGCCTTAGCATGTTGAACAAACAAATTTCTTCAAGTTAGACAGACGTCTGGACTTTTTGGCAAGTGCAATGCCTCGGTGACCTCGTCGAGAGTGGTCAAAGCCGGAAGCCAAAGATGCCTTGGTGAGACGGAGTCACGGACCGCCCAGAAGGACGTGATTTGCGCTTTGGTGATCGGCCTGCACCAAGGCGGGAGGGCCGCTGGAAATATTCGGCTTGAAATAGTCTCTGCGACCATATCGTTCGTCAGTCCAACTCAGTTGTGAACCGACACAATCATCTTCGAGGCTACGGATTACTTGATTTACATCACCACAAAAAAAAGAGGCTTCTTCCTCATGGCCCAACAGAGTTGGGTACATAATGAAAAAGAGAGGCAAACATCAAAAATTGCGGCCATAACGACCCCGAAGGGCAATTAAAGACAACCAAACTCCTCGATGTGCAATGAAGGCTAGTCACCCTACCCCTAGGAATTCGTGATCTCCCGGAGGTTGGCCAAGGTAAGTATGAAGAAGAAAAAAGGAAACCAGTAAATTTGGGGCCGGGACTGTGAAATATATAGGCTGGTTTGCGGGGTCCGTGCACGCCTGCAAATTCACTTCACTGTAAATTGTCCGTGCACTGTTGAGGTTGAGGTAGAACGTCAGTGCGTCGTGCTCGCTCGGAATCATCACAAACCATATCAAACTGACACCAGATGAGGGAGAGCAACACCGGCAGTCTCATGGATATATTTGGGGTGTTAAAACTTGGAGAAATATCTGGATTCTACTCTTATCTGGAAAAGCTCATATCTCCCAGTTTTTAAAGCTACAGTTATCTTGGTAATGTCATCATGAACGTGAGAAAGCTGGTCCTGTAATCCAAGCTCGGTAGGTATCCCCCATGTGAATGACATAAAAAAGATTTGAAGTCTTATCCAGTTTGTTATAGACTCTCCTCATGAAAGAGTGGGAATTTGCAATGGCTAATGCAAGAAAGAATTCTGGGAAGATTATCAAAGTCGAAATCACCATAGTTTGATGAGACAGCCAGAATCAGCCTCTGATTTAGGACCAACTTATGGGGCAGTTACTACCCTAAATACCGCTACATCCAGTGGATGGTTGGGCCTGTTGTCTCAACCCACGGCCCCAAAGGGAAGTGGCGGCGGACCTCCAGATTGGGATTGTGGGAGAATCATGGTACTACGAATGGAGGCAGGAACGGGAAACCTCATGAGGCCATGAGCACAAGGCTCTCTGCAACACCAAATATACATCATACTTTCCACTCCAGGAAGTCCAATCGGATGGAATAGGAAGCCACAAACGCCAGCCTGCCCGACAATGTATAGTAACCGCCACATATGACAGGATCACGACTATTGAGTCATCCGAAGTGGTGGATGGACAAATGTCAAACACTTGTACTTAGTGAGTCGGTATCCTGTGGGCGAGAGGCATGGAGCCAAGCTGCTTCATGTCAGGGATTTGGTCAGACTCCGACAAAGTTCTGTCTTTGTGCAAGGAGAACTCGCTCCCCCGTGTACCATCGGTACCTACATCGCAACTGTGATACCCTTCCGAATCACACGTGAGCCTGCTGATAGGTTTCTCATGGTGCTGTCAACCTCAAGTACACAGACCACAATGGAGTCCCACAGCGATCTCGCTCGATTGGAGAGAAAGTGATTGCTGGCTTGCCCTGTTCCCCTTCCATTCTTTTCCGCAAGGACATCGTCGAACGTTGGCGCTCCAAATCAATGTTTATATGCAAGGTTCATCGTCAACAACAAGCCCTGTGGGAGATAAACACGAAGCTGTTATATGACAAGCAGATATGCCCAACAAACCATCAGCTCCGGCTCCGGTTGCCGCAATCCGAACCGCTGCAGGAGGTCGGATAAAGCTTCGAGGACAAAGTGATAACTTGCCACAGTATGTTTTCTATATTGTGTTTATGTTTCTGGTGCACATAGCTGACCTTTCGGTGGCAGAAAGTGGTGGTTTGCTTCGACGGCCATTCCACTCATCGCTGCAACCATTGGGCCGTTCTCCAACGTCTTGTCCATCGTGTCCTTGGTGAGTCCATGGAGATTCACATTGCCTGACAATGGCTTGCCATTCAGCGACAACCATGGCTCCGATGATGCCGCTTGGGGTATACCTGATCCAAATTGGTGAGATTATACCCCCTTCCAGAAGAAATTATTCCCGCTCACCACATTTACAGGGAAATCATTCCCAACATCTTCTCCATCATCTTTGGCCTCCTCGGCCACTTGTTTCTGCTGTTAAACTTCACACGTCGAGTACGATACATAGTGGCGTTGCCTTTATCAATTGTATTCTGGCTCTTGTCGGCTCTCATCGTAGGTACTTACACACCCATTCTATGTCACGATATTCTGACATGTCCATTTTGCACACAGCTGATAGTCGTGGAAATTGCCATGGCAATCTATGCACCACCTGTGGCGCCTGGTGAAGCATATTCTCAGGGCTTCTGGCACTCCGTCCTGGCATCGCTCATGTACGTCCTCAGCTGTGCCATGCTGATGGTTAACATGGTTGGCTACTTTAAGGGACACTATCCACAAAAATTTGAGCTAGATGACGACCAAAGGACACTGATTCTCCAGACCATGAGCTTTTTCTTCTGGTTGGCAGGAGGTGCAGGGGTGTTCTGCGCGTTGGAAGGCTTTACTTATGCTGATTCCCTATATTTCTCTCAAGTGGTAAGTCAGCTGGTCCCCTGGTGCACGTAGTCAGAACCTTGCTGATGACGAGGATCAGACAATCCTCACTGTGGGGTTCGGAGACTTCGCACCCAAAACCGATTCGGGAAGGGGATTTCTGTTTGCATTCCAGATTATCGGTGTCATCTTCTTGGGTCTTGTCATTGGCAGCCTGACGCGCTTCGCAGCCAACATCAGCGCGGACAAGATCATCAAACGTCATCGGCAACACAAACGCGAGTCGACTGTCGGGAGAACAGTGACCAGTGAAAAGGAACTGAGAGAGCGGTTAGGCCTGCCGCCCGTGAGGCCGGATTCAGCAGCTGCCGAAGGAGGCGTGGCAGAGAGCGCCTCAGAATATGCCCGGCGGGCATCCATAACGCAGCTCGGGCGCCTGGAGATTGTGGGAAGAGCAGTTATATTTGACGAGGGCAAGGCCCAAAATGCGGTTGGCAGCGGAGAAGAAGCTCTTCGCGACAGACGAAAGAAGCGGCGGCAGAAACTACTGTTGTTGGAGAAGGAAAAGGACAGGTTTGATGTCATGAGGCAGATACAGGAGGAGACAAAACACTGGAAACAGTAGGCCCCTTTTGCTTTGTCGTGACAGACAGACTGCTGACCTTGGACACAGATCATGGGCGCTTGGGATGGCACTGTTGGTATTTTTCTCCTTTTGGACAATTGGGGCTCTGGTTTTCATGGTGACTGAAACACGGATATCCCAATGGAGATACTTTGACAGCCTTTACTTTTGCTTTGTGGCAATCTTGACGATCGGGTAAATATCCTAGCCAATCTTCATTGTGACTTGTTTCCCAAGCTAATTACTGAGCAGGTATGGTGATCTCGCTCCCAAGTCCAACATTGGCAAGCCGTTCTTTATTGTCTGGTCCATCACCGCGGTTCCCATTGTCACAGTCCTGGTTCAGCAAATGAGTCAAACCGTTGTCATGGCTATCAACAGGGGTACCTTTACTCTGGCAGATTGGACCATCATGCCCAAGAAGGGAATCCTCAAAAGCTTTCTCGCTCGTCACTCTACCCTGGCCAAGTTATTAAACAGGAAACAGGTCGACACAGAAAAAGGCAAGCGTCCAGAGAGACCTATGCGTGACGAGCGGCATTTCAGCGACATAGACCCCGAGCGTTCTCTTGGTCAGCAGCAAGACGGGAGTCGGGTTCTGGAAAAGGAGAAGTATGATGACAATGAGCTTGCCAAAGAGCTATCCGCTGCCATCAAGGCTGTTGCCCACGACCTGAGATCCCATCCGCCAAAGGTGTACTCATATGGCGAGTGGGAAAGATTCACGAAGCTGATACGATTCACCGCCTTGTCTTCTTTAGAAAGCGATGAGTCGGTGGAGAGGGATGAACAAACAGAATGGGACTGGATTGGTGAAGATAGCCCTCTGCTCGCCGACGTTACTGAAGCAGAGTGGATTCTTGATAGGCTGTGTGAAAGTTTGGGACGATGGATGAGGGGACAGGTCCAGAAGGTGAATACAACTCTCACTGATACCAAGTTGCAAGCCAACTAACTTTGTGTATAGCATGAGCAGAGAAAATACTGGGATGAGGTGTTTGATGTCATGGAAGGCAGGGTTGGGGATAGAAGGAAAGGGGAGGCAGCGACAGACACGCGGCGAGTTGGAAGTAGGTCATATGGGCATGGCAGGAACGAAGATTGGAAAGGAGTGAAATGGGAGGAGCCAACAGGAAACATGGAAAGACCACTGACCAGATAATTTTTGGGATGACGACGGGGGCGCAATCTGGTTCCAAACCCTTCTTCGCGCCTCACTTCCACCAAAGATGACAGCTGAACTTGTCACGAAGCACCTTTGTGGCTACAGCTCAAGCAGCCTCCAGCCCACTTGATTACCCCATGGCCTTTACGCAATAAAACTGCATTCATAGATTTTCATTCTGAACCTTACCATTCCTACGGAGCCGAGCTTAATTTCCCACAACCGCGAATAAACGTCAAAACCCAGCCAAAAAGACTGCCGCTCACTCAACAACGCCCACGTCCCACCCCAAACTCCAGCCTGACGCCGCGTCAGCGGAACAGCTCCTAAAGGCCACCGCCAACTATTCCACCCACAACCAAAAAGCATCCTTCGAGGGAGTGGAGGCAATCAATGGGCAGTGCCGCGGTGAACCAAGGGGACGAAGTCCTCAGGCTCACAGGGCCCCGAGAGGAGGAGGTAGATGATCTCTTAGACATCTCCAGCAAACCCAAGAGTCTCTTCTACATCACCTTAGCAGAACCATTTCAACACCCGTGCTTTCTGTTATATGAATTCAATCCTCCCACGGCTCCAGCTCTAACCTCAGCATCTCAGATTCAGCAGTCTGAACAGCGCAGCACGTCGGGGATACAGCCATACGAAGCCTATCTATACGAGCTCACTAATGATGGTGTAGAGCGGACACTTTTAAATTCGGCTGAGCTGTCCAACAAGACCAAAAGAATTTGCCCAAAAGAGCAATGGAAGCGGTTAGGTACGCTTCGATATCGCTGGAACTTTGAAGCGCTCATCGAGAGAGCGGCAATTCCTCTGCTTAAAAACAACAGTGGAGGTTCAAGCAAAGCTTCTGACTGGATCTCGTTTTGTATGCAACTGTTGTCAGACTTGTCAGACCCTGATACTATTCTCACAATGTTCGAAACGGACACGAATAGCATGGCACCGACACCACAGCCCGTAAGGCAGGATGCGGGTGATACACAACACCAGGAGCAAAGCCAACCCCAAAATTCCCCCCTGTAACAAAACCAGCTTCAAGATCGCGTACAAGGTCTTATTTGGCAGCAAGAGCAGCCTCAAAATCACGCAACAGGCTTTGGCTACCACCAGCAACATGCCCTGCCATTATTATGGGAGCGACGACTCCAACAAAAGAGCCAGTCTCCAGGCTTGGTTTTGAACCACATTCGAAACCAAGTGCAAGCTCAAGGAGGGTCACAAGTACCTCTGCAACCACAAGAAGGGCTTTGATAGGGCGGTTCCTCTATTGACCTAAACAGTTCAGTAAACCCAACTTATGAGCGAATGAAAAACATTCGATATGCAACAGCGGCAACTATCACTCAATTCAGCGGACTTTGGTGGAATATCAATAAAACCAAGATAGAGCTTCTAGGTAGAATTTACCGAATTGTTACCCTCATACCCAGTCCATATCTGCCAGCTGACGTCGAGAGCATAAACCAAAATAACCTGTCTTTGCAGTGGTTGAGTTTGTTTACCTTGTTGCGCATCAGAAGTGGACGAGAAGACCATACCGTACGTGCAAAAGATCCCCTAAAACTTCATTGTGATCCCCATCTGAATATCTTTGCGAGCACCGAGATGCCAAACACCTACACATCATCCCCTTCCTCACCTACCCTCCTGATCCCCTCCCAATGCCCCATCCCACCTCCAGCCCAGCCGCCATCATTCCAAACCCACAGCCTCAGAATATCCCCCTTTTCCTCTTCCGTATCCACCTCCCTAGTCCCCATCATGACTGGAACATCCTCTCCCCTTTCTGCTTCGTCCTCCCACCCAGGCCCATTGTACCGACTCAAATACCCCAGCTGACACCTCCTCCTGTTCGGCTCCCCACCGTCATCAAAAACTGTCTTGTCCCCCCAGGCAGAAAAAACAAGCGAGAGCTGATCCCCGGAGAGATTCCCCTCGTTGTCAAAACCGCAACCCCGACAGACAGACAGCAAGTGCTCCAAGGTAGGGGCCGGTGTCAGACCCGGGTGCTGGTGCTGAAACGAAATGACAATGGCGTACAGCCCGCAGAGGAGGTTGTCCGAGGGGGTGGGGATCCTCACGAACCGGCCTTTGGGGTGAAAGGCGGAGAAGAAACGGTTGCGCGCATGGACGTAGGCGCGGTAGCGTCCGAGTGTGGGTTTGGTCCGGGAGAGGAGGATGTCGGTTGCCTGGGAGACCCGGGCGTTTGTTGGCTTTGCGACGGCCATGGTAGCCCTCAGAAAAACATCGGGCAATGAAGAGGTGTTTGCGAGGTGACGACGGGGTTCGGGGTTGCTTGGGGAGGATAACCCTAACCCAGAACCGCTAATGTCTTGTCATTTATGAGCCAGCTCCGAGAGAACTTTTGTGGGTGATAAATGATGGCAAAAGCTACGCTCGGTCGGTCCTTCGGCACATGTGGGCACCGGATTTGGGAATGCAGAGAGGCACGGTTGGTGTTGGGTGCTCTTATATCAGATCTCAGCTCGGCATATGAAGGTCAGATATGCATCGCAGTTACCCTAGCCAAGGAACTCCAAAAGGAAGCCGATGGTGGTTCGGTACCATGCAATTATTGGTTGGTAAGTTTAGACCTGTGCGTGAGAGGGAGATGCGGCGTGGGCTTATCCCCTCCGCCTTATCTTATTCTTTATCCGATTCCTAGCTATAATCTTCTGCGAGCTATTGAGAGGAGAAGGCGCACGCGAGGATAGATGGATCACTAGGAACCGTATCACGGCCTCATGCGGTGTAATAGACAGAGTTCCCCTCCATCTTCTTGCCAGCTATCGCGAGAGGACCAACACGCCGGTAATGCCAGGACTGAAGCAACTCAGGCTCAAGGTAGGCCAAGCTGGTTTGGTCTCTCGAAGGAAACAATACCAATCAGAATCCCAGTACCGTGCTGCAGGGAGGGCCGGAGCTGAACCGAACTCGCCTCGCGCCGACAATGATCACTGTTGATCGATGGATACGTGCAGCCTTGGGGCCTTGAAGAGCGCGTAATCCGGTGGCAACAACACAACATCATCGCATTCTCTCACCATAAACTACCTGCACGCTAAGGTAAACAGATAACCCATTTTGACCACTGACCGCCGCTGGCATGAAAAATGAGATGTAAGAAAGATAGAAGAAAGAATTACAAAAGTGTCCGAGAGCATAAAAACCCAAATAGGATCGCCAGGTTTAGTTCAAATAACTCCCAAAACAAAAACAACAAGAAGACCGCAATGTGGGTTCGAAAAGAGATTTTGCGCCCACCCCTTCAACATCAGCAACATCAAGCATGTCATCTCTGGATGGCCGAAAATGGGCATCATCAAAGTCATTATGACTTGGATACCCGTCCACCAATGTGTAGATTCCGTCCCGAAAGGCCATGGCATCTGCCTTAAGCCCCACCAACTCCATTCCCCGATGCATTATTAGCCGTTATATAAGGTCTCCCCAGAGACCGGCAGTGTGTCCGTCTTCTGCGGCGTCCCATTCACATGAGGATGCACTTGGCGCAGCAGCCCGCCTGGGCGTCATCCTCACCGACATCAATCTTGCCCATACCTTGACTGTTGTGGGAGAGGCCGCTGCCCGAAGCTGTGCCTCCTTGCATCTCACGGTTGTACCGTCTGATGGCGCGAACAACCTCGTAGAAAGCTTGCTCGACGTTTGTGTTGGTCTTTGCTGAAGTCTCGAGGAACTTGCAACGGAACTCGCGAGCAAGAGCCTCGCCCTCTGTGAAAGCAAGTCAATACATGTATCCAAACACCACACATGAATCTTGCAAACATACCCTCTTGCGGCACCTTGCGCTCACTAGCCAAATCGACCTTGTTTCCTACCACAACCATGGGAAAGATGTCCTTGTCCTTTACGCGAAGGATCTGCTGCTGGAAGGTTCTTATCTCTTCGAAGCTTTCGCGGGATGTGATGGAATACACGAGCAGGAACCCTTCGCCGGTACGCATGTACTGCTCTCTCATCGCAGAGTACTCCTCCTGGCCAGCGGTATCAAGGACATCGAGCAGCGCGACTTCATCATCAACGATGCACTGCTTGCGATACGAATCTGCAACGCCGCAGTTAGTCGACCTGGTCGCGATCATCAACTGGATGCGGAAAAATAAAATGAGTATGCGCACCCTCAATAGTTGGATCATATTCGTCGACGAAGTGCGATTGGATAAGCTGGATTGTGAGGCAGGACTTGCCGACACCGCCGCCGCCGACCACAACGAGCTTGTACTCTCGAGTAAACTAAGCAACCAAAAGCGCGACGTCAGCAACCAATTTATCAACCCAAACAAGATCATCGCAGTTGAAGCGCGCTGCTCGCTATCTCAACAGAATTGAAAGAACCAACCTTGGAAGCCATTGCTGTGGACTGAGGGTGCTGGAGAGAAGATGGAGCGACACCGATAACAGGAGGTCTGGATCACGCGGTACGGGCGTCGGGGATTGAGCTTTCAAAAAGATGCCGGGGCGGAAGCTCTCAAGAGAATGGGTCGAAATTACGGGGCGCTGCTTTCTCGGGCTACGGAGTCGAGCAGACCGTCGTGGGATATTCGCGGTTTGCGCTGGAAAGGGGATCCCAGGAGGTGGACTGGATTGAAAGATGTAGCACTGCTGGAGAAAACAGTTGCTGTTGTGCCCGGCGAATTAATGGGAGCGCCCCTGGAGTGGGGATCGGCAATGGGGGCCTGGGGTTGCTACTGGCTGGTGCTATGGTGTTAGCGGTTGGCTCAAGCTGCTTTGCGCTGCGCGTGGCCGGGCGGTTTGTTTTGTCGGACGACGAGATTTTCAACGTGTATTGAGGTGATCTTTAAGATTTTGGGTAGCTGAATCAAGATCATAAAGGACAAGCAACCTCAGCAGGTTTTCGGAACCAGGTAAAAAGAAGAGAGGCAGAGGCACGGCGGGCAATGGAGCGGGCACAAAAGAAAAAGCAACAGCGCCTGGACCAAAGGACCGCTCTGAGAATCAAAGAAAAAGGAAGGGTCCGTGTGCCTTCCCCTGGGGGCGACTTGATAGGATGGGCTGGAGGCGTTCGCGTCTTCTGATTGGTGAAGTGAGTGCTTGAGCGATGGTGCCGTGCAAGGGTCAGAACAGTCCAAGACCGCCCCGGTTAACTCGCCTTGTCCTTTTTGGGCGAACGATTCAAATTGGTCATGCCTTGTTGCGTCCAGTATCGGCCGCCCTCACACACTGTGATGACAAGCGCTATGATATAGTTCGTCTTGATCTCTTCACATTGTATGAAGAAAAGCTTGTCTGACCTAATACTCCCAGCAATTGCAGATCTCCTATCGTGAGTATGGATTCTGTTTGCAATAATGCCCCTGAAGTTTAGACTAGCATCACACAAGTAGAGAACGTTGACGCCATTTGCGGTCCCACACCGGCGGTAGGAATAAGCGCCCCTGGCCCTCTAGCAAGCAACTTCCTTGACGGCAAAATATGAAATCAAAGAGCCAACTTACGATGTCTCCCCCTCACCATCATCCCACAAAAGGTTTGAAAAAGCCAGGAATGGTTGCACACCATGTCGATAACCGCTTATTCTCAGTTCCGATTCGCGAGTCACAACTCTCGATTTTCCAGTGGCTAGCCCTGCACAATTTGACGCAGTACAGTAGAGATTAGCTAGTGTTGAGTTTTTCTCGTAGACGGCAAGTATTGGAGGGAAGCCTCTGTGGTTGGATGGCCATTCTCGTCACTGACATCTATGTACTAGCAAAAGCCCCAGCTCTAGGCATATAGGGCTGAAAAGAGCCCGAGAGTCAGTGAGTCTTGTTGCCTCATGTCTTACAGCTGGAACGAAAATATACCCAGCATTTCCATCTGGGTCGTTGAGAATGCCAGCCTGCAAAGTGGCCACAGGAAGTGGGTTGCAACGTTGTTTCTAGAAGACGTCGCTGAGCCCCGTAAAGATGTATTCTTCCCTTGCATTCAATCAGACTGCCCAGAGCCGTCAACCTCGTGATCTCCTAGGGCGGATGAGCTTCGGCGTGCATCTCAACAACAACACGCACTGTGTGAGCGGTCCTGTCTCGTTAGGCTCTGGCCGGCTCCCATCCTTCCTGCGGCTGCAGGTCAACAACGTGCCGCAACGTGGTGTTTGAAGTTAGTTCCACAAGCTGGCAAAACCTGGGTTTTTGCCCACTCGAGTTTCTTCCGGCCGTCAGGTCAAGATTGTCCTACCACATGGTATGTTCAAAATGTTTCTCTTCAGTCATCCATCTGCCCGCCCTCAGTTCACACACCGACAGAGAATCGTTCTCCTTGGCCCGTCAACCCCCCTTCTTTTCTACATTTGGCAAATTAACCCAGGCCCTGGCCCAACCCCGCGAACTTAGTCAGTCAGGAATTGCTGCCGTTTTCAGCGATGTACACTACAAATCTCACTGGCAACTGATTTTCGGTGGGATTTGCAGAGTCCGACTTGACTGCGACTATGGACGGAAAAGTTTGATGCTCATGGAATCGCCTGTTTACTTAGGGCGATGTGCTTGCTAGACACAAAACAACCTGGGATAACATTGTAACCAGTGTCTCGTCGTGTCCCAATCCCCTCCAAAGCAACTCCAACTTGCAGCAGGCACCTTGGCTTGACTTTCAGCCTTGTGCCTCCTGCAGTGGGCGGCACCAGTGATCACATTCCCTTGCGTTGCGCTGTGCCGCAGCTCTGCCTTTGCTGGGCAAGAATCGAAAACCATCAAAGAGATTTGGGGTCTCTGATGCTGCAAATGGATCGCCGGTTGGAACCAGGACGGGGCGGGAAGTGGGTGGGCGTGGTCTCAAGTGATAGTCTCCACATTTTTATATAACCGCTTCGGGAAGGTTTCTTGGGTTCTGTTCATTCATCGGTCGACCTGCCATCGGTTCCAGTGACTCGGAGCAGCTACCCCGCGAAAGGCAGTTGATTCAAGTGGCCCTGAAGAAATACAGATGGCAGTAGGACACTCTCTTGAGTGTAAAGCCAGGATACTTGTATACCTTCTCGTCATCTTGGGTCAAACAGAACCTGGATCTACCTTGAATATTGACCCCTCCAAAACCAACCCTGGTCCAGGCCCCAAGCTAGCGAGATAAGGTAGGTGGGGCAGTGGAGACAAGAAGTTCAACATCGTCAGGGTCCCACGCCGTGGACAAGAAAGTTAGAGACTGCTCCTGGGAATAATAAAACCGTTTACAGATAGTTTCTGGGTATTTGGATAGGTAATGAGACTTCAAAGATAGTTTAAATGTTTTGAATAGAAAGTAATCAGCATTTAAAGATTGTCCAGAGACTTTACATGATAGTTGAGGGGTGTGTTGAGCCTTTGATATTCTGGTGTCTAGTTCTTCTGTCCACAGCGTGGGTCCTCACCACCGAAATTGTTGGCCAACCCGCAGTTCATCTCAACATCATTACCAGGCGCCAGCTACTTACTCCGTACGCATGGTTCTGTCTTCATAGCCCGCTTGATACGTAAAGCATCCATGAACGCCCTCGGTGGACTCCTGGCCGATCGAAGCAACCACCAATATCGAATGTTTAGTTACAACTGATCCGATCCGCTCTAGGGCAAAGACGCATCGCTTCGCAATGACATTTCGCTTGGAGCGTCCCATGTTGTACTAATGTAGCCTGTGAAAAATTCTTCTGGAACTTTTCTAGAATGCGTGTGGAAGGGGTTCGGTTGAGTGGCGTCCCCCCTTTCATTTCTCCTTTCCGCTTTCCGCTCGTCACCCCACGTTTTTCGATGAGCCTGGCTGCCTCTTGATGCACGCCACGCGCAGTTGCCCAGTGTTGGTACTGTACAGCTGCCCTGGATTTTCTGAGGCTCTTCTGCTGTCTCATACCCCTTCGAAAGCAATGAAACTTTGAGGCGCAAGACCATGATTCTTTCCATTGGAGTACAAATCATTCGAGGCCAGACTTGAAAATACATGGCTTGGCCCTGCCACAGGTACCATGAACTACCCAACTCCATAGGCCAATACACCAGTGACTTACATCGGACTTTCAGCTTTCTTCGCCACCTGGAGCCTTAACCTCCTTCTCTCCTTCATCGGGGTTCTCGGGCATTTCGATGCTCACCAGAGTCCCTTCCAGATTCTCCAATATCTCGGGAATAACTGTCTCAAGCTCGGCTCGGTCCCTGCTGTCTTGTCAGTACCGTTCTTCTCACAACCGCCAACAGGGGAGCTGCACATACTCGCCAACAAGCACAACCGTATTCTCAACCTGAAACTTGGGGTAACTTCCAACATCTATATCCTTTGGCGCCATCCTCTTTGCAAGGCCAGTCAGGTAATCCGCCATTTGGCTCTCCGGTTGGAGGGTCTTGATGGTCACGCGGATCTTGCCATTGCTCTGCACTCGAGGCTTGATATGCCGTGTAAGGCCGTCCAAAAGGTGCTTAACTGTGCTTTTAGTTAGTACATGAGTGTCGAGAAAACAGGACAGGGCGGTGAGTACAGAGTTCAGGTATGCCTGGCAGGATGTATACATTTCCATTGACAACTGAGACAGGAACCCAATACTTGTCTCGGCAGGCGAGAATCGCCTGATCCTCCACTGGACGACTAGAGTCATGAGGCAGCAAGACCATTTTCTTTTTTCCATCAAGCTCTTTGGACGGAACGTCAAAGTTGAAGGCAGCCCGTACCGGATCCCTGTGCTCGGCCGTCTTTTTCTTCATGAGAGAGT
This sequence comes from Podospora pseudoanserina, assembly GCF_035222485.1. NCBI lineage: Eukaryota > Fungi > Ascomycota > Sordariomycetes > Sordariales > Podosporaceae > Podospora > Podospora pseudoanserina. The sequence continues at coordinate 8,578,408 of NC_085920.1, read as the reverse complement.
AAGCTTCTCCGTGAAGCACGAGGGGCAGGTGAAAGGCCTTGGCGATGGACTCGTAGGTTATGTCATCGTGTGTCGGGCCGATACCGCCCGAGGTGACGACAATATCATAGTTATGGCTCAGTCGTCTCACCGCTTCAATAATATCGTCCTCCACGTCAGGAATGATGTCTATTCTCAGGAGGCTCTGAGATGACGGTGTAAGTATGGGTCCAGTAGAGAAGATGGGCGACATACAATGCCTAGGGAGAAACACCATTTTGCAAGGTAATGTGAGTTGGCCTGTCAATATGGAGGTTAGTCTCGAAAATATGCATGAGCATGTTTGGGGAAGCCTACCTCCTTGGTCTGTACACATATCGAATATGTCAGCTACCGACGGCCGCTGCGTGCTGAACAGATGCAAAGAAGTAAACGACTAGTTCAAATACCTTCCCATTCAAAATTTCATTCCCTATTATCAGACATGCCCCTGTGACGATATTCTTCTTTTGGCGTTCTGAAGCATCGAGACTGCTATATCGGTAGTTGGACAGACTGCGTTTCGATACCGACGAGGCAGCAGCAGATGTATGACCGTAGTTTGGCATTGGACGTAAAAGATGCCTTGCAACTTGATTGAGACGGGAGAACATGGTGATTAGTTCAAGGACAAGAGATTGTGAATTGGTAAAGCGAGCAAGGTACACCGCGCGGAGTGGGTGATTGTCTGTGGCCAATAGCAGGGAGGATTGCTTCCGATTTTGGAACGTCTGACCAGCACAGACGATCGGAACCTCAATTACGGATGACCTCGGGAATAGGTTCACAATTCCAAGACTGGATAAGCTCTCTGGGGTGATGCCCTGTTAAGAAAGATGGAGTCAGCTACAAACCTGCAAGTGACGTCCACTGGCGGTTTACTGATTCCCGATAAAGCGGGGCTTACTTACGGCAGCTGAGTGCGGACCGTAGTGCGGGGCACTGGTATCTCATGCATGTGAGCTCCACCGAGGCTCAACTCAACCTCCCTTGAGCACCCCACGCGTTCTCACCACCACTGCTGTCGCCCTTGGTCACAGGAAGCGTCTTTTATAAGTCACTTGCTGATCCCAGCTTCTTTCTCATTACTACACGCTCAACCAAACCGGCAAGATGGTACCTACCCCTCCTCTATTACCTATCCGGGCCCCTATCTCTCATGCCCTCATGATGGCTTTGTGTAAAATATGTCGTCAGTTCGTAGCTTATCATAAATGAGCACAGTCTTCCTCACTCTACACCTTCTCCGACTCAACAAAACAGCATCTCCGCAAATTCCGCCTCAGCACCTCACGCTCCAATGACCCTCAGGCCGTGATATGTACATCTTCCCTGATCTCGCACGGTGCCACGCAATTTTGCTGACCGAGCACATTAGACTTCATCGACAAACAAACCAAGGAGATTCGCCAAGATGAAGATGGCACAGTATACAAATCCCTCGATGAAATCGCCGATGACCTCCCTGACCACTCTCCCCGATTCATCCTCCTGAGCTACCCTCTAACTCTTGTATGGGCCTTCCAAACACCACATACTTGTGATTCCATCAAGCATATGTCCGGTATGCTAACCATACATATTCAGCCATCCGGGAGATTATCCGTACCATACGTCATGATTTACTACATGCCCACCACATGCAACAGCGAGCTGAGGATGCTGTACGCCGGTGCCAAGGAGCTCATGCGAAACACGAGCGAAGTCACCAAGATCTTGGATCTAGAGACCCCAGAGGAGCTGGAGGAGATCCCGGAAAAACTCGGTGCCTAACATGCGGATGTTTTAGAGCCGGCGTTGGAAGGGTCATGGGCTTGGACATGTCATAGTCCCCATTCAGGGTCGTAGCAAATTATGAATTTTGTATGCCTCTGACATATGGGTATCAAGGTTGTTCTACATGAATTCTATCCAAAGTAGGTGCCAGTTATCTAACAACACGCAGATGCTGTAGAGATTTACAGTGCCGACAACAAGGGAAAGTATTGTCTCTTAGCTACTGCCATCCCCTTCCGGCAACAGCACCTCAGGATCTAGCCCAATTTGTTCTACCAGCCCCTTGACCACCCCCTTCAGCGCCTTGCAGGCCGAGCTGTCGGGGAACGAGTCGAAGAAGCTCTCCCCATAGTCGCAGGCGATCCCTATCCTTGGGTCTAGGGGTACGCTCCCCAAGAATGGAATGCCCAACTCTTCTGCCAGTCCTCGGCCTCCTCCGGTGTGGTCGAGAAAGATTTTGCTCTCATGCTTGCAGCCTGGGCACACAAACAAGCTCATATTTTCCACAATTCCCAATATCCTGATCCCGGCCTTTCTGCAAAAATCAATCTCCTTTCTCACATCCAACAAGGCCACCTCCTGCGGCGTGGTCACCACTACTGCTCCTTCGATCTTGCTTTCCTTTAAGAATGTGTTGACACTGAGATGCTCGTCACTTGTCCCCGGAGGGGTATCTACCAAGAGAAAGTCCAACTCTCCCCACTGGACATCTTTTAAGAATTGCTTGATCAGGCCGTTCTTTTTCGGCCCTCGCCAGATAATCGCATCATCCCGGTTTGGCAGCAGGAACTGAATAGACATGACGGCCAAGTTGTCCATCGCCCATACTGGCTCCCAACCGGCATTGCTGGTGTGGATCGTCTCCGTTTCCACCCCCAACATCTTTGGTATACTTGGCCCGCAAATATCCGTATCCATCACGCCCACTGTTGTATCGGGGTTTGTCGCGAACGCATGCGCGAGTTGTACCGTGAGCGTCGATTTCCCTACTCCTCCCTTGCCGCTCAACACCAATATCTTGTGCTTCACATCTGCCAGACGGGCTGTGATCAGGGGGAGGTCTGGATCGGGACCTTTCGGAGCGGAGGCGCATATTTGCTGGTTGGGGCAGCCGGCGCACGAGTCTGCAGTGCCCGCTTGCTCGGACTCGGGTCCCGGGCAGTGTTCTGGTTCTGGCGCGACAAGGTCTGGCTTCTTTTTGAGAGGGTTGGCTAGAACATCCCTGACCTCGTCGTCGGGCGCTTCCAAGGATGGCGCCATCGTGTTCGCGGATGTGTAGATCGTGCTGGGGTGCGCGCGCCTGCGGTATGTGTCTTTGGTGAGAAAGAGTATGAATGTAGAGTATCACACGACGGGAAGCGACAACTTGAGGATTGCTGATGGTGTGTGAATGGTAGTTTCTTGCATGCGCCAGCAGGAGAGTTGAAAATCGAGCTGATTAGAAATCGCCCCCCATTACCGGAGTTATCATGGGCAGTGGGGGAGCTTATCTTATCATGGCGCGGGGCATTCCAGTGGGCGCGGTTGCGCTTGGGGGCGCTAAGACCAGGGATCCCGGATCCTGATCCAACCAACATCTTCTTATTGGGTTCTCTCTGAAGCAACGCCTCCAACTTATCCACAGGTTTAGTTAGGGATTGTTAATGAGTTTGAAAGGAAAAAAAAGAGAATAGTAAGCAGAGTAAAAACAAGATTCATATCGAAAGCATTACCCGATGGACCTGCTGGCGGCCTTCCTGTTTCCCGCCCCATATCAGCTCCGGTACAGTTCTGCTGTTCTGGGCATCTAGATGCAGAATGGATTTGAAGGTGCTCGGTAGATATTCAACAAGTACCTGACACCGACGGCAATTGACGACATTAGCTTGGTGTAAACTACCGCCACAAGGATAGGAGACCGGTGGTATCCCCGATACCATCACTTCACCCTTTGGTCATGGCCCGAAAGGACTTTAGGAATACAGCCTCGAGCCCCGGGCCTATTGTATGTGGATGCAACCAACCATGGCGATGTTCCTTACAGCATAACCTCGCACATCAAAAGCATGCCCCCTGCCGGAATTTCTTCCAAAGACGATGCCATAAGAGGAGGTTTATGAGATCCTAGTCAGGTGGCAAGATATCGGCAAGCCTGACTCACGGATGCAAGCTGAATAAGGGACATGAAGCATTCTTGAGAGATGGAGGGTATGGCAGACCACATACACTCTTCAGACAGGCCAATTGGGCGCGTCTCTGAGTGCTCTCAATCGGAGACAAGCATGGTCTTCCACCCCGATTCTCAAGTCCTGATCCATGGTGTGGTGCGGCATGTACTCGACTGACACCTGTACTTTCGCGCTCATGTCTTGATTGGACCTCATAATCGCAACGTACCAATCATGTAATCTGAAATGCAGGTTAGTCCAAAATCGAAGCAAACGGGGAGGGTGTCTTCATTATTAGGCGTCTATGGGCGTATCTGAACTGTGTTCGAGCGCAGGGGACGTTAGGTAGATATGTGCAGAGGATGCATGGCTCGGCTGGGTTGGACACGACCGTTACTCACATCTTTTCAAGCAATGGGATTTGTCAATGGGAGAATGATGCGGTTGTGGGAAGAGGATGGGGCAACCTTTGAATCCAGCTGCGAACCAGTTTGGGCAGGGCAAGCTCACTTGACAACGTGTCGGAGAAGCAATCTGCGGGTTGAGCCATCCATCATCCCTGTAACATGGAAGCCGCAGCGGTTGCCCATTGGAACCACGAAGTCAACCATGTCGCCGTCTCCCACTCTCAAAGTGGAACGAACGAGGCCAGAACCATCAGCACTCAATTCCGACCTCCCCATACCTACAGTGACATTCTAAAAATGAAGAAACCCCACGGCTGTGCCCCTTTCCCCTCACGCACATGGCTGCCGTTCTTTTCTTTCAACCCAACTGCTGTCGAATCATCGAATTGCAGGCGTGAGCCCAACGGTGCGCACCACCCATCCATTCGTCCAGCGCGAGCTGGACTCATAATAATAACAAGCCAGCCCGCAGCTTTCCTTTCGGGACCTCGTTCCCAACCTGCCCTGAGTTTGAATCTTTGCCCGTCATAAACGCGTCCTGCGGGTGTCGTTTGTCGCTGACTGGTGGTTGGCTGCGCTGCCGCATAGTTCCCATCTTCCCCACGTAAACAAGTAAACAACAACCAGCGTCAACCTGCGTCTTCATGCGAATGAGGATGATGCCTACAGCAAAAAAGAAGCTCGGGGCAATCGGTCTTTTTGGGAGAACGGGGGGAGATAGTAGTCCTAGGGCAGGAGCTGTGGGCCTGCCAGCAACCTCCGCACCTGCCAGTGCTTTGTCTGGGAAAAACCATCCGCTGAGCAACGGCCACGCTACGAACAATGCACAGCAACAACAACAACCACTTCCACAGTTGCAACCCCCCCATGAAATCCTCGCGACAGGTCGGCAACTGGACAAACACGACACGCCTGGAACTGCAACGGCAGATTCCCGCTCAATACCGGTGTTCAAGGGTTTGAGTGGTCGTTACTCCTCCGTCGCGCCCTCCACCCACCACCACGGCCAGCCGCCACCGACATCAATGAGTAGGAGCCTCCCTGCACAACACTTTCATCCGATGCAGCGGACCCGGACTACGGCCTCGGACACGGCCGCTTGTGAGCCCCCACGTGGACAGAACGCCTGGGAAGACTCGACTGTAGCCTCCATGTTCAACGACACCGAGAGCAGGGCTGCTTCTGATAGAACTCACACGCGTCAGGCCAGCAATGCTCGCCCGTTCAGCAGCACTGACGCTGCCGGCGGATTCCCACCTCCTGTGGGTACATATCAACGCCAACACCAAGCACTCCCACCACCACCGGCACCTGCCCAGACCAGCCGGAGGGAACTTCAGCATCACCAACCCCATCAGCATCAACAGCAACATGGGTCCGCCAATGAGAACCTGCCATTTGTTATTGCCGACAATGGCATGCTTACGGTAGTTGCTGCACCCCATCACCAAAGCGCCGTTCCTGTAACCAGCAGTACAGCGGCCAACATCCCGCCTGGCAGTGACAAGACTGATGATGCATATCACGATGACCGGTCCATCTATGAGACCCCCACTAAGAACAGTGCACTGAGACGCACCCGTCTCCCTTACCGCGACACCCGTGGTCTCAAGAACGCCACCTACTCGCCCAGTGGAAGTCAGTACTCTCCCAGGCGTGCTGGGAGCGTTTCCATGTCTCCAGAGAGAGCAGTTGAGGCGGGTGAGCATCTCGAGCAGGTCCGTCTCGAGGAGAGAAGGAAACGAGATCGTGAAAGGCAACGTGAGCGCGAGCGCGAGCTAGAGCGCCAGAGAGAAAGAGAGGTTGAGCAGGAGCGTGAGCTGCAGCATAAGCGATCAACCATCTTTGAGAACCTGACGCCTCTCGAGTTTGACGACGACCACAATTTCAACGACACCCGTGCCGGGGTTCTCGCTACCACCAGCGGCGTTGACCCGGAGGAGCTAACGGAGGCCCTACAAAACACGCCGCGTGTCGCCACTCGGAAACTGCCTCCTCCTGTCCTCCCTCTTCCTCTTGCAGTCAAGAAAGACCTGGTAGCTACCGCCGCGATTGCTGCTCCGCTAGGTCGCACCAGCAGCTCCAACCGTCGCATTGTCAAAGAGCCCCTGAAGCCGGCAACGAAATCTCTCAAGCGCCGACAGAGCCTGGATTACAACGACGCTGAGCTACACAGGATGAGCTATTCTGATTTGCGAAACGAGGCCTTCGATTTTGACCCGCAGGCGGCAGCTGTCATTGAACAGCAAACAGCCATGAAGCAGCAACAGCCTCCGCCGCATCCTGGTGGCAGCATAGAGCAGAGAATGGAGTACTACAAGAACCAGGGAAGCATAGACCAGCACCAATTTTTCGCGCGCATCTCTGTTGATGAGTGGGACGAGGCAGGCGACTGGTTTCTGGAGCAACTCGGCGCAGTGGTGCAGAAGTTTAGGAAGGCGAGGAGGGATAAGAGGCAGCTTATCACCCAGTTCGAGGATGAGATATCTGCCAGAGAGGAGGCGGTTCGCGGGAAGGTTGAGGGAATTGGGCGGACCCTGGAGGACTTGAAACACGAGGGTCAGACCATGATGCAGGGTAAAGATGCCGACCTGGAGTTTTAAAGGCCGTCGACGGATAAGTGGCAGGCAGGCAGGGTGTACTTTGTGGTGTTGATGGGGTTACGGATAGGTAGGCGTAGGCGTGCCGGTGTGTGTATAGGAAGCTGACCATATCTTCTCGTCTCTATGGGTTCTTCTCATTGCTTCATTGAACTTAATCAACGACCGACAGTGACTGGGGCGGCAGCCCTGTTCTTAACGGCAGTAACGAATCTAACGCGGAACGTCACGGAACTTGCCAAAACATTGCACGACTATGGGGAAAACATGATTAATGAAATTACGACACGATTTTATGGCACGGAAGAAGGAAAGACTTGCGCACGACGGATGAGGCTGGAGGAAAACGGTGGATAGGTGGTGACCTTTTGTCTGTCTGTCCATATGCAGTGGAGCTGTGCTGGGCTATTTCTTTTCTTGCTGTGTATTACTTTTCTCAACAGGGCCCCGGCCTGTCTACTCTACATGGTTCGTTTTATGTACAATGATAATGTTGGCGTGATTACTACTTCACCGTTGGTCGCTGCAGTGCCAAAGCTAATGTACCCCAAGTATGATACCCCTAGAGACAGACAGCCATCTATGAATGCAAATCGCCAAGATATATGGCAGCAGATTGTCAAATCACCACAGATTCCTTGACCGCTCTGTCTCTCCCCACCACCAACCTCAGCTGGCACGCCTTTTTTCTCTCGCCAAGCACCCCGTTCCTGATCCCGTCGATGTACAACTCATAAGCTGGGAAGTAGCAATCCACAAACTTCCTTACCTGCTCATCCGTCATGCCACCTTCGACCCCCTTCTCTCGCCGCAGGCCTTGCTCCTGCTGGATCCTCCACTCATACACCCAGCCTAGATCCTCGGCATCAACATGCACAAAGGCGTCAAACTGGTCCCATATCTGTTGATACTTCTCCAAGCAGGAGTTGATAAACATCAAATGAGCCGGCAAGTGCCGGTGAAGCGTCTTGCTGGTCGGGGAACAATACTTGGCTTCAAGAGCAACAGGCGACAGCGGACGGAATCCAACGAGCCAGCCCTCAAGAATCACAATCTTGGGTGGGGAGGTGATATGAGTCCAGGTTGAAGGAGGTGCGCGGTCGCCTAGGCCGGAGAATAGAGACTTGTCATAGCTGGGGATGTGGATGCCCTCGGGAGGGAAGGGTGATGTGAGTGAGGAGAGGAAGGAGGTCAACAGGGGAATATCATGGGTTCCTGCTCGGAAGGGTTAGGGATACATGCGAGTTTTTTGTAAATCGACTGGATAAGGGGACGGAGGGCCAAGACATCGGTCGGGGGATCAGGAAAAACACAACGTACCGGGTTCCCCACGATACTGCACCAGCTGGTTGTCCGGGTTGGCCGCCGCCAGGGCTAGCTGGTCGGCATGCGTCAGGTAGAAATCGTCGATGCTCACGACAAGCGTCGGGAGCCCCTCCCGGCTCTGCAGGGTCTCGGCCAGGGCCCGCACCAGCGTCGTTTTGCCCACCCCTTGGACCCCGTTCAGGCCGATGATGAATGGCCGGGAGGTGTATGGGTGCTGTTTTTGGTAGGTCTCGATTCGTGACAGGATGAATGGGATGCAGATGGGCGATTTATCGTCCACGATTCGCGACTGCAGCGGAACGTCAAAAGATTGTGCCATTCTTGCTTTTGCTTTCTTATAGCTCTGTTCTGTACGAATGGTAGCTCCGGGCGTTGCTCTTCGCTTGGGCTGTCCTGGAGATACCAAAAGCGGAGAAAATGAGAGTGTAAAAAGCAGAAAAACTACACTGTTGCTGGTTCGCTACGTAACAAAACACGGATACAGCTCTCTCGAAGATTAAGGTTGGTGTTGCAGATGTTGGACCTGTGGTCCAGCGACACAGCTGCAGCCTTGCAAAGCCTCGACGTCTTGAAAAGGACCAAAGCGATGACGACAGCGGGCAGCTTCTGGAGCGTGGGAGTGGGTCGAAGCCGCAATTGGTGGGGGTGGAAAGTGTGGGGAAAAGGATTTCTCCGCGTTTAGAGGTTGGGGTTTGCGCTTTCTTCATTCTTCCAGGCGGGCCAATCCCGTTCAGCTATAAGGCTCGAGCCGACAGCAAACTCTGGATCTTTCGCCGATGTCCGCCATGCGTCGGCATCAGTGAGAAGGTAGGTATTGGTCTCATCGAGCTGGCTATCGAAGCCCCTGAGACTCTCGGTTTAGCAAGTAGAAGCAGGTCTTTGCACAGCTTGGTAGCCCCGAACTCAAGCTGACCTCGCTTGCTGCCACACAAAGCTCGACTCATGTGACTCTGCGCCAGGGTCACTCCGGCTCACCACATGTCGAACTCGGCCTTGCACGTCCGACGGGCCCAGAAATAGCCCAGGCCCTCCGAGTGGTCCGGTCCGTCCGGGCAGTCCTGGATTTGTCTTTATAACCGAACCGAGTTGACATCTCAAAATCTGTTCAGAAGAGATGCCAAGGTCGGTCCCCGGCAACACATAAAGTTGACTATTATGACTCGTACATAAGTGTCGTCCCCGGACGGAAAACCACAGGCTTCTGTGCAGGCATAGAAACCCTGAGGAAAAACTGCAGCAGCTCAACATTAACCCCGGCTGGGCTGTTGGGGATAAGCTCTCCCGCTGCAAGTCCTCACGGGGTTTGAGGCTTGGGATGGACGGATTCAACAGGGGCATGGGTCGAATTGCAGAATGGCATGTGAAGAAATGGAACCTGGAGAAAGGGAACGGCTGGGGGCACTAGCGCCCCCGCTCTCGGCAAAACAGACGGCTGTGGAGAATGGAATGCGGCCACTGGCAACCGCGTGTGCCTCGGCTTAACAGTCCGGCAGCACTGGGACACAGGGGGACAGGGGTCATCTGGCTGCCCTCCAGCACACCTGCCGACGTCAAAGGACATCCACAGGTCCTTATTAGAAGACAGATGCATCCGGCTCGTTATTAACCGCCATTCGTATAGTTTTACCTCACGAATCTAATCCCTCTCCTTTTCCTTCACCACCATTCCTCACACCACACATACACAATGGCGGAACAATTGAGATACGACGGCCAAGTCGTTGTCGTCACCGGCGCTGGCGGCGGTCTCGGCAAGGCTTATGCCACTTTCTTTGCGTCTCGCGGCGCCAGTGTCGTTGTCAACGACCTCGGCGGCTCTTTCAAGGGCGAGGGTAACGACTCCAAGGTGAGTTCTTTCGTGCCAGTCTTCAATCTAATATTGGCAATCACTGACAATGTTTTGTCATGCAGGCTGCCGATGTTGTCGTCAACGAGATCAAGGCCGCCGGTGGCAAGGCCGTTGCCAACTACAACAGCGTCGAGGATGGTGACAAGATCATCGAGACTGCTATCAAGGCTTTCGGCCGCATCGATATCCTCATCAACAATGCCGGTATCCTCCGCGATGTCAGCTTCAAGAACATGAAGGATGTGGACTGGGATCTCATCATGAAGGTCCACGTCAAGGGCAGCTACAAGTGCGCTCGTGCCGCCTGGCCTCACTTCCGCAAGCAAAAGTTCGGTCGCGTCATCAACACCGCTTCTGCTGCTGGTCTGTTCGGCAACTTCGGCCAGGCCAACTACTCCGCCGCCAAGCTCGCCATGGTTGGCTTCACGGAGACTCTCGCCAAGGAGGGTGCCAAGTACAACATTATCTCCAATGTCATTGCTCCCATTGCTGCCAGCCGCATGACCGAGACCGTCATGCCCCCAGATGTTCTCGCGCTCATGAAGCCTGAGTGGGTTGTGCCCCTCGTTGCCGTTTTGGTTCACAAGAACAACACTAGCGAGAGCGGTTCCATCTTCGAGGTCGGTGGTGGTCACATCGCCAAGCTCAGATGGGAGAGGTCCAGCGGCCTGCTCCTCAAGTGCGACGACACCTACACCCCTGGTGCCATTCTCAAGAAGTGGAACAAGGTCACCGACTTCTCCAACCCACAATACCCCAGCGGACCCAACGACTTCCTCACCCTTTTGGAGGAGTCTCAGAAGCTCGGCCCCAACGAGCAAGGTGAGAAGATCGACTTCACTGGCCGTGTTGCTCTCGTCACGGGTGGCGGTGCTGGTATCGGCCGTGCTTACTGCTTGGCTTTTGCCCGTGCTGGCGCTTCCGTTGTTGTTAACGATCTCGTTAACCCCGACGATGTTGTCAATGAGATCAAGGCCATGGGTGGAAAGGCTGTCGGTGCCAAGTACTCCGCCGAGGACGGTGATGCTGTTGTCAAGGTTGCCATTGACACCTTTGGCCGTATCGATATCGTAATCAACAACGCCGGTATCCTTCGCGACAAGGCTTTCACCAACATGGACGACAACCTCTGGGACCCAGTCATGAACGTCCATGCCCGCGGTACCTACAAGGTCACCAAGGCTGCCTGGCCCTACTTCCTCAAGCAGAAGTACGGCCGTGTTGTCAACACCACCTCCACCAGTGGTATCTATGGCAACTTCGGCCAGGCCAACTATGCTGCTGCCGTAAGTCTTTTCGTGGAACGTGAGATGGGTTGAAATGCTAACTTGAATGTAGAAATGCGCCATTCTCGGCTTCTCTCGCGCTCTTGCGCTCGAGGGTGCGAAGTACAACATCTTCGTCAATACTATCGCCCCCAACGCTGGTACTGCCATGACCAAGACCATCCTTCCCGAGGAGCTTGTCCAGGCCTTCAAGCCCGACTACATTGCTCCTCTCGTCCTCGCTCTCTCCAGCGACAAGGTTCCCAACCCCACCGGTGGCCTCTACGAGGTTGGCAGCGGTTGGGTCGGCCAGACCAGGTGGCAGCGCACTGCTGGTCACGGCTTCCCCGTCGACGTTCCCCTGACTCCTGAGGAGGTTGTCAAGAACTGGAACGACATCATCACCTTTGACAACCGCGCCGACCATCCCGCGAAGACCCAGGACAGTCTCGAGAAGATCATGGCGAATATGGAGAACAAGTCCGGCTCGGGAAAGGTATGAGCACCCCATTTTTTCATGTACCATAGTCACCATATAGTGTTTTGTGTAGAATAATGATGGAATGATGTATGAGCCTTCAACGTTTTGAACTTGATCTCTAACTGCTGTTGTGTCAATTTTCAGAGCGCCGGCGGCGATAACAAGTACCTCCAAGCCCAGCAAGAAGCCCTCAAGACTGAGAGCAAGGGAACTGAGTTCAACTACACCGAGCGCGACATCATGCTTTACAACCTTGGTATCGGTGCCAAGCGCACCGATCTCCGCTACGTATTTGAGGGTGCTGAGGACTTCCAGGCCATCCCCACCTTCGGCGTCATTCCCCCATTCGATACCGAGTTCCCCTACTCGTTTGACGACCTCGTTCCCAACTTCAACCCCATGATGCTCCTCCACGGCGAGCAGTACCTCGAGGTCAAGAAGTACCCAGTCCCCACCGCCGGCAAGCTCATCTCCAAGGGTAAGCTCATCGAGGTTGTTGACAAGGGCAACGCCGCTATTGTCAGGCAAGGAATCACCACCACCAACGCTGAGACTGGCGAGGAGGTCTTTTACAACGAGATGACCGTCTTCCTCAGAGGGTGCGGTGGTTTCGGTGGGCAGAAGAAGCCTGCTGACCGTGGCGCCGCTACTGCTGCCAACAAGCCCCCCGCTCGCGCCCCGGATGTCGTTGTCGAGGAGAAGACCACTGAGGAGCAGGCCGCCATCTACCGGTTGTCCGGTGACTACAACCCCCTCCACATCGACCCCGGCTTCGCCAAGATGGGTGGCTTCAAGGTGCCCATCCTCCACGGCCTGTGCTTCTTTGGTATTGCTGGCAAGGCCGTCTACGAGAAGTTTGGCAAGTTCAAGAACGTCAAGGTCAGATTTGCGGGCACAGTAAACCCCGGTCAGACCCTCGTCACCGAGATGTGGAAGGAAGGAAACAAGGTCATCTTCCAGACCAAGGTCAAGGAGACTGGCAAGCTGGCTATTGGCGGTGCCGCGGCGGAGTTGCTTTAATTCAAGTGATGATGTTAGAACGTGGGTGTAAATAAGTTTGAGGGACAGAATGTGTATGATTATAGTAAAGCTGAAGGAGTCAGACAGACAGATATCATAATTGGATAGGAATGGAAGTGTGGTCCAGTCACACAGATTTTATGTTTACACCTTCCAGGTTTCTGTTGATATCTAACTTGCAGCCCATATCAAGTCTCGTGGTATCCACTTTTACCCCTATTTGACCCTTTTCATCAGGTCAACATTACCCACAAAAGTACAAGTCGATTCAGGTATCACACATGCAACGATTTTGTTGGCCTGACAAGTAAGCAGCCCATGGAGGAGATCAAATCCAAAGCACAACGCGTCTTTCTCCGGGTTCTCTTGTTCGGCAGCTTAGAATTAAAATGAGAGAAGGTAACAAACAAAAATGACCTCCACAGTCCGAGCCTCTTGTTCCGGAAACCTTGAAGCAGCTCAGGTTGAAGAGTCCTGACCTCTATGCAATGCCTAAACTTCGTACTACCAAGTGGGAAAACCGAGAGCCGCCCTGAGATAAGCTAGTTTATTTCTGTAATGGGTGCAATCCCTTGCGAGAGCGGCTCTTTTGGTAGGATAATAATTGGTAAAGCAATGGACAAGCAGCAATCTATTCAAGTCACCAGACTGACATCGGATAGACTACCTACCCAGTCGCACATTTTAGTAAATGTTTTTTGTTCGATTCATGAGCAAAAAGAGAACTTAAGCTCAAGGCTGCCCGAGGCGCCTGCTAAGGTATCCGTTTTATGCCACGTTGGAACCAAATCGGGTTTGCCACCGGTACAAAATGTAAACATGTCAAATATGCCTGTAACTGTACTCTGAATGTAGTGGTTAGGTGAGGTGCAATTACTGCAACATATTCCCTTGTCCAACTCCTTGTACCTCACCTCCATCAACCGTCCCGTCTCGGCCCGGCAGTGCCCAGACCCGATGGATCTGTAGTATAACACAACCAACAACAACCAACGGCCAAGCTTGCATTCATTGAACCCCCATCCCGCCAATCCGATCCAATGTTCTAAACTACCACCCTTCCTGACTCTTCCGTTTGGTGCTCCCGTTTCCCTCTTAACATCTAAACCCCCACATTATCTGACCCCCAAACGGCAGCACTCCTCCCGTCCCATGGATGGACTCAACCTCAACCCCCCATCCGTGTATTAAACATCAATCCGGATAAAGTCAGGGGACCAAAAGGCAGAAGCACAGACTCGTCCGTCCCGCTGGTACTGTCGTAAAGGTGGGGGTTAAACACGGAAACGACTGCCACCTCGCCCTCATGCTTGAGAAAGTGAAATGGCACGTTGGGGTTTAGAGCTCTTAACCGGTTCATGGCGTGTCGTGATATCAGTCTTGTTGGTTTGGCCTGCTCTTTGTCATGACAGGGAGGCCCAAGCGCTAAGGTCTTTGGCCGACACCGGCTACCTTATCCGTTTATGGCTTTACGACGAAGCTGTAGGCATGGCACCCTGACGGGAACGACGCGGAGATTTGTACCAGTACTTTGATACTTCAGTTGTGTTGTATACAACCAGTCTGACTTTATTCTTGCAGCATCCTTTACAACATGGTAACCAAGCAAGCCAAATGCGACACGGATATTTTTTCACCCAGCTTCCAGGCTCAACCTTCCAAAGCAAGAGCCTTTTCCCTTGGACCCGTTACAAGCTCAAACTCACCCGGATCCAGGGTGAGGGTATGCCTGCCGCCCGTCATGCTCCTCAGATGCCCATCGTACTTCATCATCTCCTTCAGGGGAGCCTTGCCCATGATATGCAACATCCTCACACTGCCGCTCATCTTCTTACCTTCGTCCCTCAGACTCTGCACGCCCTCATACGGATCAGGAGGAACATAGACCCTGGTTAGGTCAATCCTTTCCCCGCCCTGGCCGTCCACGCTACCAGAGTAGTCATCCTCTTCGGGCTTGCGCACCTCCATCACCTGACCGCCGCGCGCAGAGCTAATATCGTGCTGGATGGCATGCGATGCTTCTTCGGGGCAGTGAATGGTAAAGTTTGTAAAAGGCTCCAGTATACCGACTTGAGCGTTCTCATGGGCTTCCTTCAGCGCTGCGCGCACAGCAAAAAGCGCGGCGTTGGTGATGTGCCCACCCGTAGAGTTCTTACTCCAGTCCTTCTCTGGGTCAAAGGTAATGTGAACATGACACTTTCTAACAGGGGCGCTGCGGCGGGGACCGCGGGAGAGGCCGGCGATGGCGCCGTTGAATAGCTGCTGGCGGACTGTCTCGGTGTCAAATGGAAGCTCATCCGTGTTTTCGGGCAGAGGAATCGAGACGTGAATAATATTGCCGTCGCGCTCGATACTGGACTCAAGCAGAGTGTCGTGGTGGCACGCCTTGAGGGGCTCGAGAAGGACTGTACAAGCAGCTCTGCCAGCAACACCACGGAGAGCACGGTCGTACTCATGATGGTGGGGGCGAGTGGGGGCAAAGAGGCATTCCGAGTACTCAACCTCAATATCACCCCAGATGGCCGTCTCCTTTTCGATCTTGTAATGCGTTAAAAGGCGGTCTTGGGCGATCTCGAGGTGGAGAAGCCCCATGCCAGAAAGAATGAGCTGCTCCGATCTTTCGTCTTTGTGCCATCTAATACTTGGGTCCTCTCTGGAGAGACGTTGGAGGGCATCCACGATCTTGTCGCCAGCTGTCTTGGTATATGGTTCGATCGATATAAAGGCGACCGCTGGAGGGGTCTCCGGGGCCTTGATGCGAACGCTCCTGTACGCCTCGGGAGCCTGTGCTTGGTGGCCCGGGAATGTCAACAACGTGTCTCCAGTGCGTGCTTGTTTGAGGCCAGTCATGGCCCCGATGTGCCCGGTTGGAAGGGTTTGGATGTCGTGGTAATCCTTGGCAGAAACATGCATGATGTTTTGCGGCTTTTCAAAGACGTGCATGTTGCTGTTCCACATGTGGCTGCTTCTGCTGAGACTGCCATGATATGTGCGTACCCAGCTCATCAAGCCTCGTGCCCCGCTATCCACCACCTTGAAGACGTGAGATACCGACAATACTGGCTCTGGCTTTTGGTGCGGGGCGCCTTTCTTCTTCGGGGCCGTCTCCATGAATTCAGAAAACGTGACGGTCTTGGAACCTGTAATGAGACGCAACTCTGGCCGCTCAGAAGGGTTCGGGAGGTAGTCAACCACAGCTTCAAGTAGAGGTTGAACGCCGATGTTGGTCAGGCTTGAGCCAGCAAACACTGGGGTGAACTTGGCCTCTCCATCGATAATTAGCCGGCGGATAGCCTTTTTGATCGTTCCGGAAGACACATTGATGTCACGTTCGAGATACTCTTCCATAATGCCTTCATCCTGGTCCGAGAGCTTGTCAATCAAGTGGAGACGGGCCTTCTCCATCTCATCCTTGAGGGCAGGGTTGTGTGTGGCGAGGGTCTCCTTCGGTACCACCGTCATGGCACCGGAATTCTTGGAGAATCTGAGGCCAACTTCATGAATGACATCGATAACACCAACGAATTCGTCTTTTTGCCACCAGGGAATCTGGCAGAGCAAAGGCCAGGTTTTGAGCCTGGCCGCCGCCTCTTGAACTGCTCGCTTGAAGGAAGCACCGTCGCGATCGAGCTTGTTCACATACAAGAGTCTGGGGATGTTAGAAAGATGGGCCGACTGCCAGACGCGCTCGGTATGGGTTTCAACCCCTTTTACACCATCCATGATACAGACGGCACCGTCGAGGATAGGCAGACAACGGTCGACCTCGTAACGAAAATCCTGATGGCCAGGGGTGTCGATGAGGTTGATGGTTTTTGACTCCTGACCGTTGGGTAAGACGGATTTTGGTGGCCATTGAAAAGTCACAGCGGCTGATTGAATGGTGATTCCTCTCTCCCTTTCCATGGGAAGGAAATCTGTCGTGGTATTGCCGTGGTCAACATCTAAAGGCTGTCAATATCTGTGACTACCACCGGGGAGTGGGCGGAATGGTCCAAAGCATACTTCCAATATGCCTTGTACGGCCGCTGTGATAGAGCATGCGTTCCGTAGTCGTAGTCTTGCCAGCATCAACGTGGGCAATGATGCCAATGTTGCGGATGTTCTCAATCCTCGCCTCGTGGTGAGCATGTTCGGTTGCATAGCTCCTGATGCCTTTTCCAATTGAGCTGTTGGAATTGCACAGCCGGGCATTTTTTAGAACTAAGAGACGAAGCAAGAGCTTCCCCTGGCCGTGGCGGCAGACATGGGATGAGACGGTGGTGAACATTCCCAAGCCTTGATCCCTTCGGCTCAGCTTGTTCGATACCAGGTATGCTGCTGTGAGCCCACAAGAGATAAACTACCAACCCGAGGATAGCTTCAGTCAACGAGTCAGCAGCCAATCAGCTCTGCATAACAAGCTGCCGAGCTTACTGCTTAGGTCCTGTTGAACGAAGGGAAGGGGACCATGCCTCTAGACTAAAGAAGACGTAGCCAGAAGGACAGCTGTTGATTTTCTCACTCGGAGATCTTGAACAACAGAGCTGTCTCTGAATTGAGTTTCGATTTTTAGAGCAGTCAGGCAGGGTAGCTTTAGGACAGGAGCTCATGCTGCGAGCTTCAGGTGGACCGTGCGTACCCCGCTCCCAAATCCCAGCCATAGATCGCTTGGCGCTTCCATTTCCATTGTTTCCAGAGGGAGCAAGGCGCCGAACGACACAAGCCACCCGCGGTCACATCCAACCTCACCTCAGGTGCTTCACGCTGGACACGCCACGCTACGCTATACGGCCACAACGACGACGTGCGACTGGCCAAGTTACCTGGATCCAAACGAGTTGAATTATCAGAAACACTTGCTATTGTGGCCCGGCCACTCCCTCCAAGAGCTCCCCTGTCACACCGCACGTCATTGCCGGGACCGACAAGCTTCCCAACAACTGCGCAATAACTAGACCTCCCACGTCATCTCAACAGAACATCCGCATATCTTAGTTCGAACCACATAATAAACCGCCATGGACTACAGCGCATCGATACCAGACGACCATGCTGCCGAGGCTTCGCCTTGGGGTAACTCTCCCAGTTCCTCGCCCAGACAGGATCAGACCGGCTTCGGCTCCAGCATCGCCGGGCTGACGGGCGATGCCCCGCCCTCCCGTTACCGATTCCCCTCCCACAGCTCCAACAATGGTCTCCACGGCGATGGCGGGTTCGGCGCAAGCGATTCTGATTATAAGCGACCAGACACTGCGAGCACTGTCTCAGCTGCCGAATCCCATGGCGTGGAGCCCAGTATGGACGAGCCGGGCGGCGTCCAGCATTACACGGAAAACCACGCTTCAGGGGCTGGCGACCATGGGCCATCATCTCCAGGACCTCAGCATCAGCATCAGCAGCAGCAACAATCGCAAAATCCTGCGGCCGAAGGGGCACCCCAGAGTCAAGACCGGCCGCAACAGCAGCAGCCCCGGCGATCGCAGGCGCCCCAGTTCAAATTGCAGGCCAAGATCACTGGGCTGGAACGGACGGGAAGGAAGGATCCTATTTTGAGATTTGATGTACATGTACGGCCCCTTTCTTGGTTATACGTCGTTAGGAACAAGACGGATGCTTACAAGAAAAAGACAAACTTCCCTGCCTTTAGAACGACACAGTACCGCGATGTACGCCGTCTCCACTCTGAATTCATCAAGCTTGCCGAGCACTTGATCTCGGCCAACCCCGAGGCTATTGTGCCGGCGGTACCGCCAGCTTTGACATCCGCCGGTGCGGGCACCGAGGAGGATGAGATTCGTGTCAAGGCGCTCCTCCAGCGGTGGTTCAACTACGTCTGCAGCAGCGAGGTGTTGGCCAGAGATCCTGAAATGGTGCTTTTCGTGGAGAGCGATTTCGGCTACAGCCCCATGGTAAAAAAGAAGCAGCCGGCTACTGGTGTGCGCAGAAAGATCTTGAAGCAGTTTGCCCCGCCCCCAGATGACACTCCTGAGCTGCAGGAGGCCCGCCCCATTGTCAAGCTATTTTATTTGGGAGCGATGGATGCTGGGCACAAGGTTGACAAGCTTGTCAAGTCACGCAGAGGTATGTGCCCGATTGTTCTTTGCTACGGTCAAGGAAACCCAAATCTCTGACGATGAACTCTAGGTCTCGGACTTGCCGAATCCGACTTTGGCGTCAAACTTGGCAACATGCACGTTCAAGAGCTCCATCCAGGGCTAGCCAATGCCTATCGCAAGCTAGGCAAGATCGTCCAGACCGTCGGCGACTTCCACGCCGCCCAAGCAACAGCTGAGGCTACCACCATTGGTGACCCCTTCCAATACCACTCTCAGGATGCCTTCATCGTCAAGGAGACCCTCACGAACCGCCAAATTTTGATTCGCGAGTTCCTCCAAGCCCAGGAGCAAACCCGCAGCAAACTCAACGCGGCCGACCGCCTCAAAGCCTCCTCCAATGTCCGCCGCGAGAAAGTCGACGAAGCCATTGGCGCCCTGCACGAAGCGCGTGAGACAGAAACGGCACTCTACCAAAAGACCACCCGCGTCACACAAAATTTGGTTCACGAACGGCGCAAGTGGTTCGCTCGCACGGCAGCCGATCTACGGCTCTCCATCCGTGAATACGTGATTCGTGAAATCGAAGCCGAAAGGCGCACACTGGCACTCCTCGAGTCTGTGCGACCCGACATTCGAGCGATCGACTCTAGCGGTGGGCTCTCGCGTCTCGGGAGAGAGGCTCATCCGCCTGTCAGACGGGTCAGCATGGCTACCTCACAGGGACCCAAGGGCGACGCCTGGAGTGGTGTTCCTAGACGGCACGACAGCAACATGAGCAGGAGTGTCTCGGGAAGCTTTATGGCTGGCAGCGTTTCCGAGGAAGGGGAGGAAGGCGGAGAGGGCGGTTACGATCAGGGGGCAAGGACGCGGGCGTTGAGCGGTGGCGGCGGTTCGGTGGCTGGGAATCTGCCGGGTTTAGCGGAAGAGGACGACGAGGACAGGGTCGATGCGAGAAATGCGGCCAGTCGGTTGGCTACAAGCACCTTCTAACTTGTCAAAATTCTAAAGGATAAAGGAACATTGGGAGCGTGGTGTGGAAGAAATGTCTGTGATCAAACAGGGGGGTCAACGAGTCGAGATATTACATGATGAAAAAGAACTATTGCCCAGAAGACGGGATGGCCGAAGATGCAGAAGTATGATGTAAGAGGGACACGACAGTAGTAGTCCCGCAGTAGCCAGCAAGCAAGTTAGAAGCAGCCGCAGCAGGAGGAAGATGACGATGCAGAAAATGCTCGGTTTACAACTCACGTACAGCAATGGTTACACTGCCCTCGGCTTGACTTCGGTGACACAACAGCATGAACCACGGGGGTCTTTTGGTAGCCTAAAGGCCATCTCTTCACACATGATACTGGATGAGTCAGCCTGTGTGTTTTTGATGACTTAAATGTTGTGATACCGAAGGAAAAGGTGTGCTTGGTGGTTAGATTTTCCCTTATAGACATTGGCAAAAGATTAGGTAATGGCTGATGGTCATGAAGAGATAGCGGCTCGACTCCAGATGTACATGTATAGATACTTGCTCAAGGGTCAAAGCACCGTGCCGTCTGACAGTAGCATAGGTAGGGGACTCGTCTGATATCATGCCTCCCCGCAGGGAGTATATGCTTCTCGAGGCGCGTTGGGCTGTTTCTGTCAAACCCCTTTTTGGACGGATCTGTATCTATCTGAATATATTTTGTCCCGTCTGGGGGGGATCAACGACGTATGAAACCGGCAGTTGAACCTCTTCATCTATTCTTTTACCGCGTGTATTAAAAGCTAGATGACGACAGCAGACCAATGCCCATCTAGCAACATATGGGGAAACGGTTTTAACGATGACGACACCAGGGCAGAGGGCGGCTCAAAACATGCTCGCTTGTAAGCTCCCCGTCCCTACCACACAGCTGTCAAGCTGCTACATCCGCTGCTCCCCCTACCTTTTTAAGCTTCCCGTTGCCATGCTCGGATCACATCACCAACGTCAGCGTCCAACCGGTAGACACACCCGGCAGGGCCGTCCCGTCCTGTTCGTGGGGGACGGGCAGCAAGCTACCAGCGAGCGGGGACCCTTCAAAGTCCGAGTGAGCACGATACGGCCGGGCGCTCATGATTCCACTATACCGGCATACTTTTGGTTGTCGTCGACCTGTGTGGCAAAAGAACCGAGCACCAAAGTTAGCAACAGCGAACGGGCGCTTCGAGGCGAGGCCGAGGCTCCGGGGAAAGGGTCCGGAGGGCGGTCGCATAGAGCCTGCCGTCAACGTTGCTTTCACCGGCCACTGTTTTGGTTGCGAAGTCCAAGGGGCTCTCTTGGACCAGATCAGAAACCGAGGAAGCGAGCTCTGCACGCTCACCGCTTCGCCTATCCATCATCTCGGTAAGTGGTGTATTGTGTAGGTGCGGTGACAAACCCCCCTGGCCGATTTACCAGGGGGGTTTGCATGGTGGTGTCGTGCAGCTATATGTGTATGTACGGAATCCGTATAGCCCTGTGTTTTTTGTTATATCTGCAGGAGAGATGCAGGGTTTCCGTTGTACTCACCCGGTGCAGCCTCGTAGTGCCACAGTAGTGAATCCTGGTGTTCGTACGAGCGAGTATTGTTGGTACTGGTAACCTCTGCGAAAAACTCCATTAAAACACAGCTGCCGCTGCGAGCGAGGGGCAAGGCACCCATTGCCCTTCCAACATCTGTAGAACGCTAGCGAATTCCAACTCTTCTCGCCGGCGCACATGGGAACAAGATCGACTTTGCTCTCTGTGGAGGCAGGGCCGAATCTTCGCCGGAGCGACGGAAGCGGTTCCTAAGCATGTAGCTAGGCCTTCGGGAACCCGGAGCAGTTTGGCCCGATGCAACGGCAGGTGTTCGTGAATTTGATGGTGGGATTGGCCTACACTACGCCTTCCATGCAGACCTGGCGCCGATGGTCCCAGGTCCTGACAACGCCATCGGTTCCATAACAAGGAGCGGGGATACCAACCTACAGGCTAGGAGCCCCATGACGTGAGAGTTCATGGCGTGTATATTCGTGGAATATCGGCCAGCTGGCCGTAAGCCCTGACGACCTGGACCGCTTTGCGAGTTGCGAGATAGGCACCTTGAGCAGCAGCATCTCCCGGCTTTCCTCATTGAGCGTTCCTTTTGAGGGAGACGTGTCTTGAACCGTCATGAGATACTGGCCACTCTGAAGCAACACTGCCGCGTGCGTTTGATGTATGAGCGGGATATTTGAGTTGAGCGAGAGCGCTCTGTAAGGAGTCGTTCTCGTCATCAGTCTCTTCAGTCATCGAGTGCTGGAAAATCTCGCCAGCTAGGATCTGCCTATCTTGGTCCGAAGTGCCTAGTGGCCCCACACGCCGCTCCCGCCCCTGCTAGCGCGATACGATGATGGAATCGTGGGGCAGGTCTGGGCGTTGTTGCTTTTTTTCTTCTTCTTAGAGCCGCTGGTTGTTGGGTCGTCCAACCCCAGTTTTCTCCAACCTCATGTTCCTCGGTTGGGTTGCACAGGAGAGACGAGGAAGCATCCGACAAAGATCCGGGTGCGTTCGATAAGGAGCATGTACGGACTATGTACCTGTCCTGTTATCAGTCGTCTTGTCTGGAACTCAAGATCAACACGGCGTAATCGATCTCGGGCACCCACTGTGCGACCGCTGTATCTTGTCGGTGTTTTGATAAGGACTCGATAAATGTGCATGTTCGTATCGTATTTGGCTGTTGGGCCGCTTCCAGGGCCGCAGCATCCCGCCTCCGAGTAAGAGGTCTTCCGGCACTCACTCAGTCTTTGTGCAGCGGCGGCTGGACATCACCTCTCCCGAGATATACTTTCTTCGAGAGGGCAAATCACGGCGAATCTGGCTTCGTCAGCACTGCTGGAAGTTGGTGCTCCGTTTCAAATACCAAAAAAAGTGGAAGCTACCCCTGCCATGCCATGTGCGCAGGTTTCGCCATAGGGCCGGCAAAATACACGGTGCATATCGTTCATTTGTCTCCTCAGTTTGACAGCCCGTGGTTCCTGACCGCTAGAGCGATTTCTTCCGTGCTCGGCATGAATTGTTCGCAGGACATTTCTAGATCCGGACAGACTCATCACAGACGGGTCAGAATTCGAGCCATGTCGAGCGAGCTGTTGTCGTCGTAGCCGTTGAGATATCAACGGGTCCCCAGTCGTATTGGGGCATGTTGACCGGCCCACTTCCGGGCCGTTTGGAACGAACCCATGCTCTGTGGTGGAGCGGGGTTAGCAACATGTGGGGTTCAAGAATTTGGAGAGCTATACTATGAGGCTAGCGAGTGATCTCCAAGGGGTTTCCTTCCACCGCGTCGATCTGCCACAGATAGAGAGCTCTACCTCCAACACAAGCATCAGCGTACACACAGCCAGAAAATATGTACAAACGAGGCAGGTTTCCGAGCTGAGCTGGAGAACAGCTTTTGGGTTGCACCCGGGAGGCTACTTCACTGTGCGGAGACACATCCGTTCCCCAGAGCGACCCCAACCGCGGCCCGGCTCTTCCCCAGGAGATGTCAGCACTTTGTCACCCCTGGATCGCGTTATCGGCAGCGCGGCAGGGGAAAAGCGGAAGGAAAAAAAAAAAAAAAAAAGACGAAGGTGCAGAGAACCAACAGATAGGGTTCTTGCCTTCAACCTGGAGTGAGTACCTAGGGTAGACGCGGTAGCCGTAGATACCTAAGGTAGGTAGGTACCTAGGCAAGGCAGGTGCCCTGTACCTAGGTACCGCGCAATCTTCATGATTGACTCGAGCGTTTCATTCTTTTCCGTCTCTCTCCAGGTTTTTATCCCACCTACCTCCCTTTGCCTACATCTGGCTTGCCCCTCTAACTCGTCATCGACGCCATTCACAGCCCAGATGCGAACACCGCATCCCCACACACCCTTCTCCAACCCCCCGCCCCATTCATAATTCCTCCAGACTTCTCGTCCCTCCCCGTCCTCTCTCCGTCCACCCATCAAGACAGCTCGACACCTTTGACCCAAGTCCGCGATCGCTCTTGGGAGTGCACAATTCGGCCCACACCACCTTCGGCTCTACAGGCATCCTCTGCTCCCCATCGGTGTAAAGCTCTTCACAAGCATCTCTCCACCTGCCGGGGCGAGGTGAGGGTTCTGCTGCCTATACATATATCGTCATATCCCGGACGACGTTGTAGTGGCCGGGAGTTGTGTAGCCTCGCTAAACACTGGAACAGCCGGCCCTAGGCACCCGCCTTCCGTCTGATATTACCGTTACCGCCGACTTACCCTGTCCCCGTTGGCGTCGACCTGGCTTCTATTCTCATCGTTCTGACTCTTCTTCCCTCGGCCCCAAGCCGTTGTCGGCTTCGCAATCTGCCGGTTTCCCTCTTCCCGGTTATTGTTGTCTGAGCACCCAGCCTCTGGCGATAAGTGATAGGTACCCTAGCTGTCTGCAGACAAGCCGCAGCCAAGTAGCCGTACTTGACATATACATGCATGTTGCTGCATGGAAGCCAGCTATTCGTTCCTCCATTGCGTCGAGATCCCGGCACTCTGTGCCCTTCTCGGACAGTACCTCATTTTTGTCGAAAAGCGGTCCACTCAGACGGTTCGAGCAGACCCAGACGGGAAAGACCCTCGCCCCAAGTGCTCTCGGATCGCACCAGGACTGGCCTGGCTGATCTCCAACATACACTGTCCTCGACAGTTGCGACTCTGGAACGTGCTCAAGGTACCCATACTTACCAGGGGCCTGCGGTGCGTATCCCGTTCTCCCGCATCACCCAAGGTTCCAGTACACAGCACGCCGCCACCACAGTTCACCTACCGTACTTGCACACTGCTGCCACAGCATATACATACACATACATGCACATATGTCCACATCAAAAGTGCAGAGATGCAGAAGCCAAACAGTGGCGCTGGTGGGGATTCTCGGTGCTTTTGAACCGCCTCCGGCGCCGGATGGGTGAAGCTTTTCTACCCTTGAATGTCGCGATGCTGCTGCCGTAGCGTCCTCGGACATGGATGATGGGATGTCCTACCGAAGCAACAAACCCTCGTTAGCCTCCTTGCATGAGATCCCGAGATTATGGAGCTTCTCTCTGCGCTGCTATGGAGCGCATGGATGGTCCCTTAAGATTTGCTCCCTTGTGCAGAAGTAGAGATAACTAGTCGATATCTGACTGGGTGAGCCGGCTGGTTCAAAGTGGTGCTTTGGCTCTAGAGAGGGAAGACAAGCATCTTCACTTCCGCTCCTGAACCTTGTCTAGCCCCTGGTTTCTTGACGCTGCTGCTTCCTACCTTCCCACCCCCGGACTGCATCCACCAAGGATTGACACATATCAGCACGTCAGTGCTTCATATCATGGCAACCAAACCGTCGTTACTATACTTAAAGAGCCTGGCGAGACCCCCACTCTTGATCTGAGTTTACGAGCATCCGCCAGCTTTTCCTCACTTGCTCCATCCACTCCAGATCCGTTTCCCCTGGCCCTGAGAGGTTTTCACCCCCTCCTTCATAACCATACGCAAGCGTCGCCACCAGACTTGCCTCTGCCCCTTCACATTTTTATCTTTTTCTGTCCCTCGATTCTCTCGCGTTCCCTGACCACCCTTCAACTCACATCATCCCGCGCCCACGTACACCAAACAGAGCCGCAGTGGTGCTTCTCGGATCACACAGCAAGCCTTTGGTCCCCTAGCTGCGCTCCCCGGATTCCCAAACCCCACGGGGAAGACCCCTTTTTACGGCCCCTCGTTGGCTGGACACACCTATCCCACCTCTACATCCCACTTACATCCCACGCCCCCCGTTTCCCTTCCTTGAAGATGGCGCCCTCCGCAACTGGTGACTCGGCGCCAATGCACATACCCGCCATGTCAAAGGCTTCAACGATCAATGCGTCAGTCCTGCATGGCCCGCGTGATTTACGATTGGTAAGTTTGTCTTTATAGCTGTCACCCCGCCCCTCGCCTTCTGACCCCTGGGTGCCCCAAGAGATCTTAGATCGGTCGGTTACACAGGGACTATGATAGGGGTCGTTTCTCAGCCTTGACATTTTCGGCCAGCCGCGTCCAATGGTCAAGCTGCTCACACCACGTCTAGGAGCAAAGACATATTCAAGAACCGGGGATTGGTGAACTACAGGTTGCCATCAAGACTACAGGAATCTGTGGATCTGATGTGTCCTACTACAAGAAGTTCGCCAACGGTGACCTTTGTGCCTGTCAGCCCCTTTCTCTGGGTCATGAGTCCTCGGGAACCGTCGTTGCCATCGGGCCTCACGTCACCGGCTTTAATGTTGGTGACCGCGTTGCACTCGAGGTCGGTATACCCTGTGGCCAGTGTGGTATCTGCCGCCAGGGGAGGTATAACCTCTGCAAGAAGATGCGGTTCAGAAGCAGTGCCAAATCGTTCCCGCATTTCCAGGGCACTTTGCAAGATCGCATAAACCACCCCGCAACGTGGTGTCACAAGTATGTTTGGCAATCTACATGTCTCGTCATAGATCGGACGCCTAAACCTTGTCTTTCTAGGCTCCCCGAGAATATCTCCTTTGATGCTGCTGCTCTGCTTGAGCCCCTCTCAGTAGCCCTGCATGCTGTCAACCGGGCCACTCCTACGCCTGGCTCCAGTGCACTTGTACTTGGTGCGGGAGCTGTTGGTCTTCTGACCGCCGCCATGGCTCGCCAGTCCGGATGCTCTACCGTCACCATTGCAGATGTGGACCAAGGCCGGGTCAACTTTGCCATCGCCAAAGGCTTTGCCACACACGGCTATGTGGTGCCAAAACAGCTCCACACCTCTTCCAGCTGCTCATCACTGTACAACAGCAGCAACTCGGGCACGTCGACGCCTTGCGAAGGCGTCATGACACCCGCCAGCACCATCTCGTTTCAGAGTTCCCTTGACACGGCCAAGACACTCGCTGCCGAGATGCTCGCCGAGGCAAACGACTCTAGCCCTTTGATCGATGACGAGGGCGATGGCGTCGATATCACGTTTGAATGTACTGGCAAAGAGGTGTGCATGCACACAGCCCTGTACGCCACCAAGGCCGGAGGAAAGGTCATCATGGTGGGCATGGGGACGCCGATCCAAACCCTTCCCATGTCGGTAGCCCATCTACGCGAGATTGACATCCTGGGTATCTTTCGGTATGCCAACACCTATGCTACCGGAATAAAGCTCCTCTGCGCCCGCAACAGACCAACCCGTGGCGGGTATGCTCTGCCGAACTTGGACGAGATGGTCACCCACCGCTTCAAGGGCCTCGACAATGCCAAGGGGGCGTTTGAGCTCGCGAGCAGGACCGTGGATGACGACGGCAATCTCGTACTCAAGGTCGTCATTGAAGCCGAGTAGACTGTGCAGACTCATGATAATCAGCCCCCCGCCTCGGTTTCGACCTCTCTTCTTTGATCTCAGCTTCTTGTATATGAAGACATCTCTTTTTCGGTATTGCCAAAGCAACAATATAGACGGATGGGTGGACAGGAAATGGGTCTAATGATTACCACGATGATACCTTGTCATCCCTAAATCAGGGATTGGCAGTGTTTTCTTTTGATTTTTTTTTTGATGTTTTTTTTTGTTGATTACTTTTTTGCCACTTTCTCTCTTATTAGAGTGTGCGATCATTTCTTACCTACTATTACTGTCATCACTTTGTTTTTTTCTCTCTCTTTTAGGTTCCAGCGGTTTGAAGCAACAAAGACTGGGATGGGATAGACAGATGGGGGACATGACCTTTTTGCCTTTTTCTAATCACTTCTTTTTATTTTTTTTTTATCTTTCTGTCTCTTCCACGATGATGCTGTTTTCATCTCCTTGGTGTGATCAATCTTTCGTCTTTGGCTTTGTTCCTTTCAATGAACACCAAGGGTTCACCAAATCAGATGTTGCTGTGCTATCGATAATGCCACTGGGCATTGCAGAAGGTTCCAAGCGCAGCAGGTAAGCAAATATGGAGCAGATGAAGAG
Organism: Podospora pseudoanserina; assembly: GCF_035222485.1. Lineage (NCBI taxonomy): Eukaryota > Fungi > Ascomycota > Sordariomycetes > Sordariales > Podosporaceae > Podospora > Podospora pseudoanserina. The sequence continues at coordinate 8,550,531 of NC_085920.1, read as the reverse complement.
CTGTGATTCACATCAGGGGAGCGGTAACAATATGGTGATAGAGAGCAGAGGGGTTCGGAAGCTGGTTGGGGCTTGAATGTGGGTAGGCAGACCAATTCTACTGTGTTGTTTCTCCTTGGTCGCTGTCTATTTTCTCACTCACACATGCTATATCTGTTTTGGGAGTTTTTGTGAAGTCACCAGTCAGACTAGTAATCAAGTAGTCTCTAATTTTGCATGACTTTTACCGGTGTATAGCTTTGTTGGCTCAAAGGCATAGCATTTTCCTGTATTCGTGGTGACTGGCTGATGCTACCACCAATCATGTTTCCTTTCCATGCCCATGCCCTTGCCTGATTTCCTGACCCTGATTCATGCCCCTGTCCTGTCTTGCCCGGATGTCTAACGCCATACATAAACTCATCATAATTGTCATCGCTTTATCTTGCTCACCGGGGACACATATTCGTTATGTTTCGTGCATGTACATGTCTGCTGCCCTTAGCGCTCCCCAACCCCTTCACCTCCTGTTTTTGTAGAGCCCCTCGGTGTTTAGTGTGGTCCGCTCTCGTCGTCACGAGCACTTTAATCAGAGAGGTTGTGAAGCATATCGGAGGCACCACCAAACTCTTGTGAAACAGACCCTGTCGTGCCAAACTCAGCATGTCCCCTCGAATGAATAGGGCTATAGGAACCGGTTAATTCATAGTCATTGCTCTTGTCTCCCACTGGCCCGCCATACCCAACACCACCTCTCGGTCCACGTGTTTGTTTTGATGACTCCAGGATGCTGAACTTTTTACCTGCCTCCTTGACCTCAGCGACGCTGGTCAACAAGTCAGAGATCAAAGAGATGAGTTTTACATCGTTGGTCTCCTGCAGCATTTCCTTTCGCAAAGCAGCCTGTTCAGCAGGGGTGACAAGGTCAATGTTGGTGACCAGCGACTGAATGTGCCGGAGTATGTTATTCGAGGGAATCGTGTATTGGCCGCCAGAGGCACGAGCAGCATCAGAAGCTTCCTGTGTGGTTTGCTTTCCTTCCGTGAAAGTGGGAGGGAGGCGTTGCAGATAGGTGATGATCAAAGCGATACGTGATTTGAGCATCTTGATAGCATTGAACTTTGCTTGGAGCGCAGCCATGTACTCTGACTCTGACCTGGTGAGGTTGATGTCGGGATTGGGTGGCTCGGCCTGCGGTGGGGAAGAGGAGGGCTCGTCCTTTTGTTTCCCCTTGCCTTTACTCGGACTGACTGGGTTCTTCGAAACGGAACCAGAGGTCATAACGGCCCTACGCTTGCCCTTGCCATCCGTCACGGCGATCTTTTGCTCAAATTGCTCAGCGATGTTTTTGGTTTCGACTGGGGTATCATCTGCCGAAGCGTTGGCGCCACCCTCACGAATGAACTGCATGCCTATCATCTCGGCCTCTCCAGTCTCAGTTGCGTAGGGAAGTTTGCGGAAGCGGAGAACCATGTTGGTTGGGTTTTCGGAATCCTTCATCTCCTTATCTTCACCTTCGGCCTCCATGTTCGACTCATATATCGTGATTGGAAGCGGGTCCCCAGCCGCGGGAGAAAGCATGTCCTCCAGATGGAATCCTAACAATACGGCGGACTCGTTGACAGTGCTGATTTGGCGGTGGATTGGCAGGTGGAGGACCGTTGGGCCCGACTTGGGCACGAGGGCATACCAGCCTACCAGGTCGAGCTGTGGTGATTTGTGGACAAGTTTCACTTCCGCCACGTTAGTTGCCAAAACGCGTACTGCTTAAATGACTGGATGAATTCTCATACTTTGATCCAATCTTTGCCTGAACCATTCTTCATCGAGCTCGTAGACACCACCATCCTCCTCCTTCTTCACTGACTTGATGCTGAAACTGTGCTCAATAGTGATCTCGCGGCCATTTTGCTGACCAAGAAGTCCACCAACAACGGCGCCCTTGTAGTTCCTTTGGTAGCCTCTGGTAATAAAGTCGGAAATCTCAAGGATCGGGAGTGGGTGAAGAATGATTTGGAGACCGGAGTCTGATGACTTCTGGACGGATAGCAGCTCGTTGGCCCCTCCTGCCTGGTTCGCCATGGTGGTGCTTCTTCGGTTCGTGATCGCTTCTGGGTCGAAAAAAATACTTATGGCTTCTTTGGGCGTGTATTTGGAAGCAAGTTTGGTAGTTACTTCGATTTCGTTGGGAGACAAACACAAGATTGTTGGTGGAAGAATTAGGGAGAGCTGGAGATGATGCGGGGAGCAATTCACAAGGCAGAAGCTCAGCCTTGCCCTGCCGTTGGGAGCTTGGGCCATAGGCGAGTGGGGACTCAGAACCCACGCAGTGGTGGCCAGCTGCTCACAGACTTGTGACAGCTGCAGTAGCGTAGCTCAGATCTTGGCACCCCCTTTCCCCTTGTTCAGGAGCTGCACCTTTCTGAGACAAAACACAAGACTCCAACATGGTGAACATACCATATTGGAACCCCTCATTCACCTTTTACTTCAGGTATATAGAGCCTCAGCTGAGAACCTTGATGCATAATCATCGAAAGGTCTACTCTACATCTCATCCTAATGCGCACAACAGCCCAAGCTTTGCTCTCCTGCTGAATCATGAAGCCATGTACAACAAGCTGCATCCATTCAATAGTCCCCTTGTCCCGCATTCCAACTCTTCAAAGATGCCTCCTGTGAAGTACTTATCGGATCAAATGACAGGCTCCCATGTGTTCCTTTTTCACCGCCAGCTTTTTAACGCGATGCTTTGAATCGTTGGACATATAACTCGCGCTTGCCCTGAAGCCAGTTCGCACCCACACATCCACTGCCGACGAAAAAGTAGCCATCATGTCGTCTTCGAAACAGCAGGAGAAGGGGTCAGCGTCCCAGCTAGTGGCAGCAAAGCCCGCTAAAGCAATCCCAGCCAAACGGACGGCGGACGATGATGAAGTGGAGTTTATATCTTGTTGTCCCGTCAAGAAGCCACGCCTGAACGACCAGCCAGCCCCAAACCCACACCTGAACAATCAAAAGCTAGACCTGGCAGTTTCTAGAATAACCAAAACCAGCGCGCAGTTACATCCAGCTTCTGCTAGCCATCGCCATGCTTCCGATCAACCTGCACCACCCAGCAGCGTCACTAGAACTACTGACACTGGGCCAGCCCCATCTCAGGATCCTAGCCCCAGAATGAGCCCCGAACAACCCAGTGCATTAATCCAAGCTCTTGAAAGCTTTGCCTTCCCTACGGATTTCCCTCCAATCAGTCGCGTGCCACGCATGTCGGTGGCAGTTTCACCCAAACAGATGTCGCAGCCAATGCCATCTACAAGCCATCCAACATCGCTTTTCGCCAGTTCCAGCGCTTTGTTCAATTCCACATCGTCGCCATGTTTCGAGCAAGTCCCCTGCCTCGATTTTGGGGGGATCGCAATGAACAATCCGGCGTATGAGACAGGTCAGATGCTTTCACCATCAGATAACAATGCTCTCATCACTAGCAGCACACACATGTCCAGTCAGATGATCAACCAAGCAGCATTCGGACCAAACGCTATTCCCTTTGCAATGTACTCTATGGGAAGTCTTGTTCCAATGCCGCAACAAAACATGAACTTGAACATGAACTCGAGCCCAAACCCGTGGATGAATCCACGTCCAATGCAAAGTCAGAGTCCACCGGTATTGCAACCTCACAACCCGAAACAAGAACAACAACCACGACACATGTTGATTCCACCGGGCTCGCAATCGACGCCAGGGCACCCATGTTGCTCAACCTCTGTCCAAAGTCCGATTCATAATCAAAGCCCATGCAAGCCACCCGGCCTTCATTGCACCGTAGTTCAACAAGAGCACATGCGTTGGCTTCAGCAAGCTCCTCTTCAGCCGTCCTCTCAACTGCAGACGCAAATATTACCAGTGCTCCCACCACCACCACCACCCCAATTGTTGAAAGCACCCACCGCAGCCCCCGAAAAACAGCCTCCCAATAAGACAAAATTCACCATCCCCCTCCGCAAAAAGCCGTCTCCAAACTTGCTCATCGACATTGCCGAAACGGCCGAGGAAACCTTCCCGTACGACGAGGTGGCCGCCCGCCACGGGGTGACGCCCCAAAAAGTCTTTGATACGCTCTCCGCCATTGTTCTGATTCCGCTGTTGCGCTGTCCAACTGATAAACGCCGCGCTGGAAAGTTGGCACATGATAGAGTCAAGTTTTATACCCAGAAGAAGAATACCATGGGAAAGGAGAAGGGGGAGGTGACGAGGGTAAAGGAGGTGAGGCAGTTTTTGGAGGAGAATAGACAGCAGGGGGGGGGATAGAAAAACACGGACGGTTTGCTTCTGTTTGCTTCTTTTTGGATTTTCTTTTTTTGTAGGAAACCAAGAATACGGCAAGCAGGCTACTCGCCGTAATGTTGTGAGGCCCTCAACGACCATCTGGAGCTGCATTCGGCGGGATCAGTGGCTAGAGTGAAAATTCGATACAGAATACGAGGCTGGTTCTGTTCGATAATGGATTGCCTGGAAATATAGCTAGACGGGCGATGCAATGAAGAACGAGGCAATGAATAACGAGGTATTGGAATGCTTGGTCTGCTCGTGGTAGATGATATGGTCTCGGGGGCCACGACGGTAGTAAGACTGCGTTTTGTGTTGGTGGTAAGCGACAGCGTCTCGGGACATGCGACGGGAGTATCCTCGACTTGAACCAAATCACTACACCCTATTGTCAAAAATCTACGAGAAAAGGTTGTGGGAGAAGAGAAAACTGCCGTACATACCTGTCAGGCTCTTTCTGAGCAGCCGCACGACCTTCACATCGGGCGTTCTTGACCTCTGCCTTTTCTTGCATTGCCTGATGTCTCAATCGTCCCTCGATAGACTTGAGGTTGCTTAGCCGTTCCTCTGTCAGTCTGATCTCGTCGGCCACGTAAACATCCCGGCTTCTGGTGATAGCATCTAGCTTTGCTAGACTGTCGTGTGAACACAGCGTTGTCTCGTTGGATTCCAGCTGCACCAGTTGCCGATCCAGCCAGATGAGCCTGGTAAGCTCGGGAGACCTTTCCATCAGCATCACTTGCTCTTCATTCAGGCGCTCAATATCCCCGTCAAGAGATTCGAGTAATTGATTCCCCGTGGCCCTGTTCTCACAACGCCCGGAGTCCCTCTTCCTTTGGAGAGAACTCTTCCTTTCTTGCATGAGCAACAGTTCCTTCATGGCCCCTTCCTCCTTCGCCCGTTCCATTTGTGCGTGGATCATCCGCATGGTTTCAGACTGTTCTTTTCGTACTCGTTCTAGCTCAGATGATAGACCCTCCAGGTCGGGGAACTCTTCCTTGAGAGCCCTGACTTCCCGGTTGGCGGAGATGATCTTTTCCCGGAGAGACACAAGCACCTCCTGCTTCGCATCGTTGCAATATGAATCCCAAGCATCCTGGAGCCTGCTGGCTCTTGAAGTGTCCACCTGGGTCTTCGCGATACAGTGGCCGCATCGCTCGTCTTTTTGCCCGATGAACTGTACTTGAGGCTCGTTGCACCAAGGGTGGCACCGTTCGTGGAAGCTGACATGGAAATGACCACAGCTCATTCTGGACTTTGTTCCCCGGCACATGGTGATGGCCTACCCGAATGTGGGGTGCCTTCGGGCCTGTTCTCTGGACGATGCGATGTGACGTCTGCGATTGGGATTTTTGTCGATGGGTTCAGTTAACAAATGTCATGGGACGAGGACAAGATCGTGGGTTTGTTCTGCAAAAAGACCGGAGGATCGAATACCATGCCCCAAATCAGCCACCGTACCTACCCAACTTGAATCAAGACGTCATGGTCATTTTGAGTTTGACCGACCCAAAGCCCACTGGGCAGCCGTCCCAGACCTGTCTGCTGTCCGGGTGCCGCCATTGCGGTGGTTAGCGCATGTACGAGAGATTTCGAATGAAATGGCATTTGAGTTTATTTTCTGTGCGATTGTTCCGCTGAAAGTGTTGAATCAGACAATCCAGTCGGACCAAATCTCGGACGGCAGTTACGGCTGTCGTTGAATACCGAATCGGAACGGGACCGGCCTTGGCACGTTCCACAGTTCAGATCCTTCGGCGACCCCCGATCGGCTTTACAGGCGACAGCAGGGTGCTTCCCGGTTGCGTTCACCTCGTGCTGTGGAGGATATGCAAAGAAAGTGTCACGAACCGGCGAACGGCACACATCCGGGTGGTTCCCCCACGTCCTCTCCTCCAGTCGCTAAAACCTACAGATATTTTCGTTGGATCCTCCTTTCCCCGTTGGGATCTGATCACCGTGGGCCGTCTTTAGAAAATTGAATTACGTGCTTCAAAAAGTGACGTACTTGCCCTTCCTAACCAACCATCGTTTACTCGACCCAGCACAACATTGATCTCTGCATCCGTTGTACCATTGCTCCTTCCGTCAAAACATTCGGTCTCCCTGCAAGACACCGCCAATTGCCTCGGTCTGGTTCCCCGTGATATTTTTTACAAAAAGAAAAGCATCACCAGAATGATCTTTGTGGTGGAATTCTTTTCACTCCTACTCAAACAAATCCATCGAGATCAACTGAAATAAATCACCACGGAGCGATGTCCTCCACGGGAATCGACCTTATTGCCAACCCAGGAGGCCATGATCAGGAGAAAGGGGGCTTATCATCTTCTCTCAGCAATGGTGGCACCGACGAAAAGAAAAGGGGCCCCCCTTCATCGCCGTCGCTCTCCGGGTCCCAGGTAGAAGAGCATAGCATGAGACGCCAGCTTAAGTCTCGTCACATTCAACTTATAGGTAACCATTTGCCCTAGGCAACCCCACTGCTCTTGCTTCTTTTCGTAACTAACACGCAGAGATAGGAATTGGCGGGACAATCGGCACAGCCCTCTATGTCCAGATCGGCCGTGGTCTCCTCCAAGGTGGACCCGCCTCCCTCTTCCTCGCCTTCACCATTTGGTGCTCCTTCATCCTTGCCGTGACGCTCTGCATGGCCGAGATGGTGACCTACCTTCCCATTTCCTCGCCATTCATCCGACTCGCTGGCCGTTATGTCGACGAAGCCTTTGGTTTTGCCTGCGGGTGGAATTTCTTCATCTTCGAGGCCGCGCTGGTGCCGTTTGAAATTGTTGCCTGCAATGTTATTTTGCATTATTGGAAAGGCTCCGAGATTGTACCCGCTGGAGGAATCATCGCCATTATCATCTGCTTGTATGGGTTGATCAACGTGCTGGCTGTGCAGTGGTATGGAGAGGTGGAGTTTTGGGCTGCGCTGGGAAAAGTGCTGCTCATTATTGCCCTCTTGATCTTTACCGTGGTGGTAATGTGCGGTGGGAACCCGACAGGAGACAGGTTTGGGTTTCGATACTGGAGCGATCCAGGCGCCTTTGCCGAGTTGTACCACACAGGAGACTTGGGGAGATTTCTAGGATTTCTGCAGTGTTTGATCCAGGCATCGTTCACCATAGCAGGGCCGGATTATGTGAGCATGGCAGCCGGGGAGGCGGAAAACCCGAGAGTGGTGATGCCCAGGGCTTTCAATGCCGTGTTTTACCGGCTAACGACATTCTTTATGCTCGGAAGTTTGGCGGTTGGTGTTCTCGTGCCATACACTGACGAGGAGATGAAGATAGCATTCTCGACGGGTGCACCGGGCGCAGCTGCAAGCCCATATGTTATTGCGATGAACCGGCTGAACATCAGGGTGCTGCCGGATATTGTCAATGCTATGGTCCTGACGGCGGCCTTCTCGGCGGGAAACAGCTATGTCTATTGCGCTTCAAGGTCTCTTTACGGCATGGCGCTAGAGGGGAAGGCTCCAAAGATATTTACAAAGGTCACAACTAAGGGAGTGCCTCTGTATGCCGTCTTGGTAGTTTTGGGAATCTCGCTCTTGAGTTTCTTGCAGGTCTCAAACGATGCCGCAGTGGTGCTTCAGTGGTTTGTGAACTTGGTCACGGCGAGCCAACTGATCAACTTTGCCTGCATGTGTGTGACGTACCTGCGGTTCTACTATGGGATGAAGGCTCAGGGGTTCAAGAGAGACGACCTGCCGTACAAGGCCATGTTGCAACCTTATGCGGCGTGGTATGCGCTGATCGGGACGTCCGTCATGACGTTTGTCGGAGGGTACACGGTTTTCCTACCCGGAAAGTGGGATGTGCCAACGTTCTTATTTTCGTAAGTCTAATTCCGGACCAAGTCAAGAGTGCCCAGCTGACTGAGAACAGGTTTACAATGATTGCGGTATGTCCGATTTTGTATCTAGGATACAAGTTTGTCAACAAGACAAAACTGCATCGCTCAGATGAGATCGACTTGGTAAAGAATGTCGATGAAATTGAAGAGTACCAAAGGACATATGTTTCCAGCCCCCCAAAGTACGTATTTTTCTATATCAGTTGCGAAAGACCCTTTCTTTTTACTAACGTCACGACAGGAACGCCTTTGACAGGGTGCTGGATCGGTTGTTTGGATAGAGCGATATTGGTGACAGAAGAGCAGAGAGCGACAAACCTAGTGAGAGTAATACTCCAGCAAAGTTAGTGATATATAAGTTTCTCCTGGTTTCACTTTCGATTCCAACATTACATGCTACCAGAAAAACAAAACAAAAACATTTGATTCATGTCCTGGGATTCCTCAAGAATCCAACAACGCCGCTGCAGTACCCAATCAAGTCATCCAGCCTATCTCTTTCCCGCGCTTGGTGCTCTTTCCACTCGTCCAGCGCCTTGAGAAGACAGTCGTTGGCCATCACAAGGTCGTAGTGCAGCTTCAGGAACACAGTCATCCACGCCTGTGTCAGCTCGTAGTCTCTTCTGGCGATCAGCCTGCTGGTCAAGGCCTTGATAAAGTGAAGCAACTCGTTATTTTCGTAATCGTGCTCACTGTTGCCCATGGAGAGGGACCGGAGCTCAAGATCAGCCGCCGAAGGAGGAAGAGATTTGAGGTGCTCGATAAACTCGGTGTCTGTATGCAGGGTCAGCCATCTTGTTATCCAATCATCACAACGGCGGGAAACTTACAATCACCCTTTTCCCCGCAGGCAGTCAGCTTGCTGGAGAAAGCCTGCTCTTGCCTCGTAGCATCTAGCTGCGTTATCCTCGATACAACCTCCTTGCCCTCCTTGTCGTCTTCAATAGGAGGTAATAGCGAGTTCGATCCGCCAACAGATGGCAAGAAGAATGGTGCCTTTTCGGGCGCCTTGGGGGCCTCCTTTGGCTTGTTTCTTTGCTTGATCAAGTCGATATGCAGAAGGGTTTGCCATCTGCTCTTGGGGACCAGAGACAAGGTCATCATGTCAGAGGAGAGCTGGTCAATTACTGGCGCAGTTACGCCATCATCGGCTGGTTCCGAGGCATCATCCTCAAAGGCAGCGTCAATGAGACCTTCGCCACCTTCACCGGATGCCGTCGGCAGAGAGCCGGCCGCCTCGCCAATCTCGGCGTCCGAGATTTGCCGGGTTGGGACGTGCTTGAAGAGCGTTCTGTTAGTCCAGAGTTGAACACCAAGGCTGCCTTCACACGAGCCGGCTAGGAACTCGCCCGTGTTGGAGAAGGCGAGGGCGGTGCAGGGAGTTTCCGTGCGGAATGCGTCGATAAGATGGCTTGTGGGCAAATCCCAGATGCGAATGATGCAGTCTTGAGAGGCAGCAATGATCCACCTGCCGTCATTGGAGAAGCAAAAGTCGTTGATGTCTCCCCGGCAGCCCCAGAATTCTCTGATCGTTTGCTTGGTTCCAATATCGACAACCCGGATGGAGTGGTCGTCACAGGCAAACGCGATAAGGTCATTGCCTGGATGATAGCGGCAGGTCACTATCTTGGTCATGGGCGCCCAGTTGATTTCGTCGATCAAGTTGCCGGTGGAAAAGTCCCAGAACTTGATCTTACCGTCGAGCGAGCACGAGGTAATGGTTGTGTTGAGAGAGTCAACAACAAGACCTGTTACCGCCGCTGTGTGCTTGCCAGTGCCCGGCGGGAAGCTCTGGGCTGACCGTGCCTGAAGCTCGTTGACCTTGTCCAGCGCTCTCAGCTGCATCATCTTGATCTGCCTCAATTGGGCCGGTGTCAACCTGGAAGGGAAACGTTGCTTGTGCCGACCTGACTGAAGGTTATAAGTATCGATACTGCCTCCCTCCGACCCGACCACAGCGAAAGTGCCACATGAACTGATGGCCACAGTGGAAACATTCATGCCGTCGCCAGTCTTGAATGCCCAACGACCAGCTCTCTTTCGTCCCCAAAACCATGTGCGAGCCCACGGGTCGTTCTTGTGAGCGGTAACGACACTCTCCCAGCCCGTCATTCCGCTGAGCTCGGCATTAGAGTATTTTGTGCTGTTGGCCTTGTCCCAAATGACCTGCTTTCCGGGCATAGCACCAATACCACCATCGCGGTTTAGTGAAGATGCGATGCATGTGATTTCCGGGGCCTTTAGATCCTCCAAGGTTGTGCTTGGGCCTTGAATTAAAGACCCACCAGCAAGAATACCGGCTTTCTTTGCCTTCTTCCGAATGGCACCTTGTGATAGTTCGGTACTCTGACCGTCTCTTCGCAAACTCCATCCCCAGAGACTCCTATCGTGCCCACCGCTCATAAGCCACTTGTTTCCAGCCTCTGCGCCATCGAAATCAGACGGCAAGAATTGCAGGCAGCTGACAGGCGCCGCATGTCCACTTCGCTGGTGCAAAATGCGAGGTACTGGCGAGAATGGTGTCTCGTCAAAGATCCAAGACTTGAGAGAGTTGTCGAGACCGCTTGTGATGATCACGGGCTGACCGGGAAGAAACTCGATTTTGCTGATACCGCCACCAGCGGCCTTGTTGCGTGATGGGGGGTTGTGGGCGCTGCGCAAAACACCCATCGATCTTCCACCCTTGTTGAGATCCCAGAAAGTCACATCCCCACTAAAACCAGTTGCTGTAGCCATAACACCATCCTTCCGGCCATCCTCCCCGGCACCCTGACCATCAGTCCGGAATGAGATGCAGGTAACGGGAGCACCTTCACTGCCAGCCTGGATCTGCAACACTTTCTTGTCTGTGAGAACGTTTTGAATGACCAGAGAACCGCCAGAGTACGAGATGGCGAGCAACGACAGAGCGGGCGAGGGTTGCAGACAAGTCACGGACCCGCTGTTGGGTGCGGGCGGCAGGATCGTATATACGAGCTTGCCGGTACTGACGTTCCAAATTTCAACCCAACCATCCTTCCGGCCGACAAAGATCTTGTTCAAGAAGGTTGGCATGTTGCAGACGCCGCCCGTAATTTCATTGTCGCCCCTCTTAGCCGCCGCAGTAAAGAGAGTAGTGTAGTGTTCCAGTGTAGCCGACTTGAAGACCTCTATCCTCGTGACACAGCATGCGATAATCCACGAGCCAAAAATGACAATCTGTTTGATGGGTTGATCGAGGCCGGTAGGGAGCTGAAGCTCAGCAGCCTTTTTGCCGCGCTGGAAGGCCCATAATCCTTGAGATTCACCCTTGCTCGGGTTTCCCCAAGCAGCATATACCTTTTCTTTCCAAGCACAGGTGGCGGTTATATCGGCGGGAGTCTGAGGGCGGGTGACGAACACAAGATTGAGACCGCGCTTGAGATCGTATGTTTGCAGGGCACGGCCGACAGAAGTCGTGATCTGGAAGGTGGTTTTGCCAAGGGGAATCGTGGCAAAGGGAACGCTTGTTGGTGAAACTAAACCAATGGTCTACAGGACTCAGGACTGTCAGAATTGTTTCCATCTCGAATTTGCATAGTTTTCTGTGGTTGGGTAATGCGTACCCGGAAAGGCGCAAAAATGGCCGAGCCGCTCCTCTTTGAAGATGGCTGCGCTTTCACGATCGCATCGCGCTTTTGCCGCTTCGTCGAAGGGTGGTCGATCTCTGAGTGAGGCATGGTTGTCGCGTTGCAGCTCACGAGGAGCTTTCTATCACAAAAAACCACTCTATACGCTGCCAATGGCCTTTGTCGCGAGTAAAATATTGGTGATGGAAGTTTTCTTACAGCAGCAGCCTCGCTGAACCAAGCCCGTCCAGAAATTTTCAGCCACACATGGGAAAGGGGACTTGGGACCCCACCCAAACTTTTTCGATCGGCCCCACAACCACCGAACACCGACCCCAGGCCGGGTCGAGGGTGCCGAAGACATATATGCCAAGACACACCGCCGGCCGGCAGGCACCCCCGCTCCGGATTAACACACGAACATGGCAGTTTTTCGACGCCATAATCGAGAATCTGAACCATGACAGGGGCTTCATGCAAGCCAGCCGAAAGCTTCTTCACCGCCTGTTTTCCTAGGACAAGCCAAACTGCTTGGCCTATGGGAGCTCGACATGACACCAGAGTAGCGGATGACTACCAAGCGGGTCACGCGAGCACTTACCCGTTACGCACAGCACTCAATATGACACCTTGTGGCCACAGATCGCAGAACTGAGGCATTGGCGATGCAAACTGCTGAAGACTGTGGGAGGAATCACTTGCAGATGGAACATGAGAATACCCCTCAGGGTTGAGACAGCATGTCCCATCAATGCAAACGGAAACAGAGACAAGATTAAAGACAGATGCCCCACCATCCCAATGACACATGTTGGCTCGTGCTCTGCGGGCCAGGGCGTCATCATGCTTTGTGTGCCCCTCCCAGGTTTCCAAACTGCCCCGCCAGGGAAAAAATAGCCCTGGTTGGCAGCAGTGCAACCACGATTCGGGAGCCGGGTTGGCCCATCCAGAGAGCCCAGCGAGGCCAGTCGTGGCAGTCTGGCCATCAGCTTCGTGCCCTTCTCTCGGCCCCTTCCATTCGCATTGGCCATTCGCCATTGAAGAGAATCTACGGATACCACTGCTTGGCTGGGCCACTACTGCCCCAGACTCTTTCATTTTCACGTGGAACAGACGGCACCCCAGAGCGGAATCGGATTGCGGCAGGGACTGGCACAAAACAAAAGTGTTTGGTGTTCTTGTTTTTCGTTCTGCTTCTGTTTTGTTTCTTCCTATTGCTTGGTAGAAAATCAGCTCTAAACCGTTTATTGCCACATCTTGTCAGTATCGATTGACCATTCTTGTACCATAAAAAATCCCCGTCGTGTCAGTCTTATCTGACTGGTAGCATTTCGGTATCGAGCATTTCCAGACCGTCCACAAACACGTCTCTTTCAGCCTCCCTTCCCCCTGAAGCCTCTCGTTCTTTTGTTCCCTTCCAGGAACCAGCAAGCCACACACCGAGAGTGCCGTGCCAACCCAAAGGAAGAAGCTCGAACTCGTTCCGGTGCCCGCATTTTCTGTCCTAGCCATGGACACAAACTCTGACAAGTCGAAGCTTGACGAAGCAGGCCTATCATCGGTGGAGTCCACAGAGCCGGTGAACGGATACTTTGCGCCACGAGAAAAGGGAAAAGAGCAAGGACAGGCAGAGCCAGCTGCAAACTCAACGTCGCCAGCAGTCACACCGGCAGGCGCGCCGCCACCAGCACCAGTCTCGCCGGTGAGAACTAGAACGCACCGAACCAGCTTCCATATGCGCAACCTCTCCTCGTCTTCTCTCGCCAGTCTTACCAACCGCAAGAGCAAGCAGGCCGATCCTGGAACAACTCTCGCGGAGGCCCACGTTGACCGCACGAATCTCTCCATGCCCCCACCTTCCACGGCTATTACTCACCAAGCGTTGAAAGCCCATCTGCCAGCCCAAGGTCATCTTGTCCGTCGAGACTCATCCCATTCCGACGCCTGGAGCGAAGACGCCACCAGCCTCCGCCGTGTCCCAACCAATCCCTCCGAGCAACCTTATTCCCCTCGAGATTTTGGAGATTCTTCTTCGGCAACCGCCATTGAAGAATCCGAGACCCCTCGCCTGTTGCCCAGCACTCAGAGCGAGACAGGACTGTATCGCCACAACCAACTACCAGAACCCGCCTACCGCAGCGCCCGCTCTTCCTTTTCCGAGGCCGGCGCAAGCGCCAGCAACCGCGTGAGCATTGGGTCGATTTATAGTCTTGCCTCTGCTCGCGGAGTCATCAGCTCAGCTGCTTCTGCCAACGGAAGCGACAACAATAGCATCTCTGGCGTCCCTGGCCATCGGTCAGTGTCTGGCATCATGGCTACCAATAAGGCGGCCCAGCCTGAAGCGACCATGTCGAACGTCACAGTTACCACGGGAAGTCAGGGATCTCATCAGGGTGCCCTTCAGCTTGCTCCTCGGGAGGCGAGAGGTCAAACTGTTGGTGATATAGGGAAGACGACTGGTCAGCAATCTCAAGCAAGTGGCGATACGCAGCAGAAAACAGGAACAACCCCTACTCCTCGTCCTCAACCTACTCGATCGCGAAGCCGGGCCAAGCGCAGGTTCAGCGGTAGTACCGCGGCCAGCAGCCACAGCCCTAGCGGAGACCGTGTCGTTTCCCATCATCACCACCGCGGAGAGAAGGAAGAACCTAGGCCCGCTCCCTGGGGCGTCATCGGCGTCTGCGCGCTGGACGTGAAAGCCCGGAGCAAGCCTAGTAGAAATATCTTGAACCGCCTGATTCAGAACCGCGAATTCGACGTCTGTGTATTTGGGGACAAGGTTATTCTTGACGAGTCCATTGAGAACTGGCCCATCTGCGATTACCTGATCTCATTCTACTCGGACGGCTTCCCGCTTGACAAGGCCATTGCGTACGTCAAGGCCAGAAAACCTTTCTGTGTCAACGATGTGCCTATGCAAAAGATTCTTTGGGACAGAAGGCTGTGCTTGAGACTGTTGGATAGAATCAACGTCCCCACTCCCCAAAGAATTGAAGTCAACCGTGATGGCGGCCCCCGGCTTCTTACACCTGACGTGTGTAAGCATATCAAGGACATTAGTGGGATTGTCTTCGAGCCCACGGATCCTGATCCGGAGGCCGCCAGAGCAGCTGCTCCCCGCAAGGTTGAGCTGCTGGATGGTGGTGACATCCTGTCCGTTGACGGAACCTTGATCAAGAAGCCATTTGTCGAGAAGCCAACCAGCGGTGAGGACCACAACATCATCATCTATTTCCCTTCTTCCGCAGGCGGCGGCGCAAGGAAGCTTTTCCGGAAGATTGGCAACAAGAGCAGCGAGTATGTCGAGGGACTATCTGTCCCGAGGTGCATCACCCATCCCGAGGAGAGTTTCATCTATGAACGCTTTATGCAAGTTGACAATGCTGAAGATGTAAAAGCTTACACGGTTGGGCCAACATACTGCCACGCAGAGACGAGAAAATCGCCAGTGGTGGACGGCGTCGTGAGGCGTAACACGCACGGCAAAGAGGTCCGGTACGTCACAGGGTTGAGCGCCGAGGAAAAGGAGATCGCCAGCAAGATCAGTACCACGTTTGGTCAGCGCGTTTGCGGTTTCGACTTTTTGCGCGCCGGCGGGAAGAGCTACGTAATCGACGTCAACGGTTGGAGTTTCGTCAAGGATAATGATGATTATTACGATCACTGCGCCAACATTCTCAAGGAGATCTTCATCAAAGAGAAGCTTCGCAAAGAGGGACTCACCCCTCCCATTCCATCGCCTGCGATCTCCGACGTGGACCCTATGGCGGCCAGCATGGCGGTTCGTGCGGCGTACGCGAATAAGGAGAGGGAGTTGGTCGCCCATGTGGCTGCCCAGCAGGCGCAAAGCAGGGCAAGTATGGACAAGCCAGCTGTGGCCAGGGAGGTGCCAGGTGAGGTGGTTAGCAGCCAAACAATCACGATCAAGGGAGACTCGAAATACGGGAGCATACCTGCTAGTCCCTTGGCCAGTCAGTTCTCGTCTTCGGTGGCTGACAGTGTACCTTCTACTGCCCCCTCGACTGTTTCTGCGGCGCCTTCTGTCATGCAGGTTGACACGCCGACAACCGTTACCGCCGTCCAAGATGACCAAGAACCTCCTCCTCCACCGCCCCCCAAACCGAGTTGGAAGCTCAAGGGTGTCGTGTCCGTCATTCGTCACGCGGACCGAACGCCAAAGCAAAAGTACAAGTTCACTTTCCACACTGCGCCGTTCATTGAGCTTCTCAAGGGCCATCAAGAAGAGGTTCTTCTCATCGGCGAGCCTGCCCTCGCCAGTGTCCTCGATGCCGTGGATGTGGCAATGAGGGAGGGTGTTGAAGACCGCAACAAGCTCAAAGCTCTCCGCAACGTGCTCATCAAGAAGGGCAGCTGGGCCGGCACCAAGGTTCAGATTAAACCCATGTTCAGGAAGAAGCCAGAGGACAAGGAGAAGAAGAAGGACAAGAAGAGCGATACTTCGGCTGAAGATGACGGCAAGACTGAGAAAAAGAACGAAATCGACACAATGAAGGAGGAGGACCACCCACTCCAGACCGAGACCGAGGGCGAAGGTGACAAGGCCGACAGCGATGCGTACAAGACCCGGAGGTCGCCTAAGCGCCATGATTCTCTGTCAGGCGTCACGATGTCCAAGTTCACCGCCGCGGAAGAAAGCCTCGTTCTCGACAAACTCCAGCTCATTGTCAAATGGGGCGGCGAGCCCACGCACTCTGCTCGCTACCAAGCGCAGGAGCTCGGCGAAAGCATGCGCAGTGACTTGGGCCTCATGAACCGCGAGGTTCTCGATGAGGTTCATGTCTTCAGCTCCTCGGAGCGTCGCGTCGTGACTTCGGCTCAGATCTGGGCGGCCAGCTTCCTCAACAAGAAGGATGTGCCCGAGGATTTCATCACCATTCGTAAGGATCTTTTGGATGATTCCAACGCGGCCAAGGACGAGATGGACAAGGTGAAGAAGAAGCTTAAGGGGCTTCTTCGGAAGGGCAACGAGAGGCCGCCTCAGTTCGCTTGGCCAGACAACATGCCTGAGCCGGCCGAGGTGCAGACGAGGGTGGTGCAGCTGATGAACTTCCACCGCAAGGTCATGCAGCACAACTACGCGAAGCTGTATAGTGGTGCAGTGAACTCGCTGAACGCCATCAACAACCCCTCTTCTGGTGATAAGGGCGCCGCCGATGGGAACTCCACCTCTGGTGTGTCAATCTCGTCGCTTGCGTCGGTTGGTTCCTTGTCGCAGGCTAATGCGGTGACGGGCATCCAGGCGAGGTGGTGCTGCGGTGAGGATGCGGAGCTGTTCAAAGAGCGCTGGGAGAAACTCTTCGCCGAGTTCTGCGATGGCGAGAAGGTTGATCCGAGCAAGATCTCGGAGCTCTATGATACCATGAAGTTTGATGCCCTCCACAATCGCCAGTTCCTCGAGTGGGTGTTTGCGCCACCAAAGAACATGCTTGAAGATGAGTACAAGACCAATTTCGGAAAAGGTCCGTCGCCAGCGGCATCTTCGTCGTCGTCGTCGTCCAACGGGAAGACGTCAACCGCGTCGGCAACGGCATCCAACTCTGTGCCGGCGATCGCCAGCGGAAAGGATTCGGAGGATAGTGTTCGAGCGGCACCTCTGCCAGAGGAGACTAAAACAGAGAGGTCAGCTTCGAGTCTTAGTGAGAAGATTGAGAAGGAGGGCCACAAGGCTGTGAAGCGGATCTTCCGTAGGAGGTCGTTCCTCAACGGCCTGCGACCCTCGAGCAATGTCGACGCTGAGCTTCCAGAGAGGTACTTTCACCTTCACCGCGGCAACAGCCAGACAAAGGCCAAAACCGACGCCCGATTTGAGCCCCTTCGGGAGCTGTACCAGCTGGCCAAGGTTCTCTTCGATTTCATCTGCCCGCAGGAATACGGCATCTCGGACAGCGAGAAGCTTGAGATCGGTCTTCTGACCTCGCTCCCCTTGCTCAAGGAAATCGTCCAGGACCTCGAGGACATGCAGGCGTCCGAGGAGGCCAAGTCGTTCATCTACTTCACAAAGGAATCTCACATTTACACGCTGCTCAACTGCATTCTGGAGGGCGGCCTCGAGACTAAGATCAAGCGGGCCACGATCCCGGAACTGGACTACCTGTCGCAGATCTCCTTTGAACTGTACGAGATGCCGGCCAACCCGCCCATTGACGCCGAGGGCACGCCCGTGTTCAACTACAGCATCAAGATTACCATTAGCCCCGGCTGTCATGTGTTCGACCCGCTGGATGTGCAGCTCGACAGCAAGCACTGCATTGGGTGCGCGCCCAGGAGAAGCCTGACGGCTCATGCCGACTGGATGTTTGTTATTGAGACCTTGAGGGCAAAGTTCCATCAGTAAGTTCCTATTTTTTGCTTTCTTTGTCATTCTGCTTGTTGGGCTTTGGATGCTCTTCCTTTGCTCCGCAACTCCCATCCCCCCGTTAGCCCCTTCGCATCATGTCATGCCATGCCGGACCTGTATCAGAGGGCCGGTCGGTCAACCCAAACAGGACCAACCTTTGGTTCCTTGGTTTTGGTGATCTCGTTGGTCACGTTGGGCATATATCAGAGGCTTATATTTGTGGATTTGCTAACGCGTGCTTGTCCATTCAGAGTCAAATTGCCCAAGACCTTTTTGGCCGTCAACCTATCGGATGCCTTTACGTTCCAAGAGAAGCAGCACAACGGTGACGAGAACGTAGCTACTCCTGGTTCAACCGGTGGAGCTGAAGGTGGCGAGAAGGAAGGCCTGGAGATGAAGACGGTTGAGCATGCCGCCGCCACCACTACTGGTCCTCTTGATAATACAGCTGAAACCACGGGGGACGCTGCTGCCGCTTCCGAAAGCACCACCATCACCACTGCTGCTACCACTGATGAGGTGGAGACTGCCACGCCGACGAATGAATCTGTCGCTACTGTCGTCGCCACCCCAAAGGTGGGCGAGATCAAGGAAGGACAAGCCGAAGAAGCGGCGGAAGAGGGTGTGGATGCGTCTACACCTGTACCCACACCTGTGGCCGCCGCCGCTGCTAGTAACATGACCGCCACCCTCAAGACAAGCGACCCAAAGCCGGAAGCTGCTGCTGACGACAAGCTGTAAACTACCGCGCCGCACGGGTAGGGGACGGGGCGGGTGGGGAAGAAAGGACAGGATAGGGGGAAGCTTGTTGTTGTACATCATGATGTGTGTGGGTTGGGGGTGTGGATTGGTCTGGATCGCATCCTCAGCCCGCTCGTCTTCTTCATCGCGCCCCTGGATCGGAAGTCGTTGCCTGTCAAGTAACCTGTTGTCGTTCAGTGGGCCGGCCCGAATCGCCCAACACCGCACAGATTCAGTCACTCGTCATTCTCACACCCCCCTCCACTAGGCAGGCGGTCCCAGCAAAGAGAAAACTGTCACTTAACGGCCCGGGAGTTATATCTGAAGCGAACTAGACCGGGGTGTGGGTGCACTAGGTTGATCGATCACAAAAGTCATACCAACTTGGCACGCTTTTACTAGGTTCATGCTCTGCGGAACAGATAACGGTGAAAGTGTGTGTGTGCGTGTGTGTGTGATGTCAACCATGGTGGCTTGCCTTCTTGTCTTGCCTTCTTGTTTTCCTGGTTGAGAGTGGAGATTTTGGTGTATGTAAATACGAAGCAAGTGGAGGATGGTGGTGACGAGTCCCGAAGTTCCGCCTAAAGTGGGCCGTTTGGCGTGTTTTTTCTTTCCTTCCTTTTTTTTTTTTTCGTGCGCACAAGCATCATCGAAGATCCTTCAGCTTTCCATTGCTGTTAGCCTTGTCAGGGATAAAGTAGTAACAGCTGAGCCTAAGCCGGGGTGGGAAAGGCTTGGGAAACCAGGAGAGCGTTTTTGTCTCGATTAGGCAATCTGGCATTGCCTCTGGGCTCTGGGAATGGAGACGGACGGGTGTATGTGTTGCAAAAAGGATCGGTTGCGTAGGGAACCACACCGGCCGGTGCATTCATGAGATAGGAGGTCAACTGAGTAAGCGGCGTCTTTTACTCTGCTCGATGTGGACCTCCAATGCAAAGACGCACGACAAAACGTCTTTGGTTGCGTTTGCTTGGACGTCGTGCAAGGGGAGGGTGGTGTTTACTTTTTCGAGGACTATAGGTACGGTCAGGCCGGGAAGGCCGGCCGAGGGTGGAAAAGAGCCAAAGAGAGGAAAGATGAAAAGGCGGCACCCATGGTTCAAGAAACAACGGATCCGGAGGTTTGCTGGTTTACAACTGGAGGAGTGGATTCAGAGACAACGACCCCAGCCTGTTTGGGAGAGATTGTGCTATCTGGGGGAAGGGCATAGAGGAATTGCTGGGAGTGGGGGGGGGGCTATAGAGAAAGAAAGAAAGAAAGAAAAAAAAGGATAAACAGGGTTAGACATGTCGTGTGTTGCTGCTCTTTTGGGTGCTGTGCTGTTAGATCGTGAAACCTGGTGTCATCATTCCCACTTGGGGGGTTCAAAAGACCACGGACGAGTCCCGGCAAGTCAGACCAGGTCCGCCCGGTTTTACAAGTTCATACCCAGCATTTGCCTTCCCATTCGGTCGAGTGACAACAAAAGATTACAAAGTGATCGGTCACAAACTGGAACATCATACCACACAGACATACATCCAACTAAACTTTGTGGCTTTTTGGGCAGAGCTTGGTTCCGGTTTCGCGGGAGCTGTGAGAGGGCGGGACGGGCCAGCGCCAACAATTCCAGCCAGGATTGGCGCGCCTCTGAACGGGAGCTCTCCTGTAGCTTCGTGCCCTGTGCGAGATGGTGTTTCTGAAAGGTTTACGTCTGTTTGTGTGCAAGATGTGTCGAGGTCTGGCAATTGGAGGGAGATGGCGAAAAGCTTTTTCCATGTCTTTCTTCCCTTTGTGGAATATTCGGCGCACGGAGGTCAGGTCCGAGGCCAAGCGAGTTGTGTTGGGAGGAAGATCACAGAGAGTGCGGTGTACACACACGGTTTTTTTTTTTGGTTTTTTTTGGCTATCCAGACGTCGTCGCACATATCATATACGGTTGCTCTGTGATTCCGGGATTTGATGAGCACGAGCTGAGATTACCTAGCTGACAGCGGCTCAGTCTTTTCACGGCAACCCACGCCGCATCGCCCGGCGAGTGGTGAAGGTTACATCTGACGACCGACCGGTATGTCGGCTCATCGAGCTGCCTGCCCGCTCGAATAGCGTAGTAGCAAAGAACCAGGCCCACCGGTTTCACTTCGGGTGTCCTGCAATCGACATCACGGCTTGTGCGTCAAAGTACTTTGGTCGAGTCGAGGCTGGAATCAGCGGAATAAGAACAGCTCTGCCCGGTGCCATCCATGCGATTTGTCATTCCCGTGCAACATATTTTCCAAGTGAAGCGTGACATGGCCCATGATTAACCGGATCTGATCGGACAAGTGGATGTTCAAAAATCTTGTGTAGGAAGCCAGCTGACGAGGGTGTGGAGAGGAGGGGCAGGAACGACGAGGGGGTCTTGAACATGATCTGCTCGGGTTTTGTCACAACTTATGCGCGCAATCCCACTTCCGTCATTCATCCAGTCTCTGGGGAGTGGGAAGAAGAGAGAACTGTACGGAGTATGGCGGGAAAGACCTCTCGGCAAATGCTGGACTACCATCTGGGCCCGGTCTGGTTAGAGCTGCAGAAAGACGTTAAGATTCTGCAACCTCTTGGCTACTCGGAAGCGAACGCAACCTTGAACTGTCGACTCTATCCCATACCTAGGTAGATGGTAGGGTCGCGTAGATTAACTGGTATCGCTTTCAGCAGTCCCTCCCCCAGCTGGAGATTACCTGACAATGGCTTGATGGGAATGACGATATTCAGAAACGATTCGAGCGTCTCCAAAGTGTCCCCTGATGAAGTGGTGGGTTTGGACAAACGTCAGTGCGCATCCGGTTGCCGGCAACACGATGCGGTTGCGATGCCATGACGCCCCGCAAACATGTGTTTTGTCCATATATTCTGCTGTTATTTGACCGGTCTGCTTCTCCGAACCATGCTGCGAATGTATTACATGATACCACATGATACAACACAGTAGCTAGCTGAGGTTCGGGGTCGATCGGCTTTTGGTTTCTTCAAAGGTTTATGGTTCACCGAGAGCTTCTGAGGCGTCTGATGTTGCCGGTCTGCGGAGGCTGATTGTAGCTTGAGATCGAGTGATACCCGCTGGATGCAGATCGCCAGAGTGCCCACTCGCATGAAACCAGTTTGTGTGTTGAGCAAACCGACCGTCGACCGATTTCTGCGGCTCAGATATGCTTCCTCATACTGCTTTGTATTATTGGCGGCCTGGAAGGGGAACCGCAGACGAACGAAAGAGCGAAGAAATTAAGCATCAGCGGCCGATACTGTCTCACCGTCCTTGTCCGGTACTCCGTTGTCAGTTTACCATCAGACACAGCAGAGTTCCTGCTTGGCGCATCCTGGCCGTGGAGTTTGATATCGTGAAGTTGACCGACGGGCGCATAGACCAAGCTGCTGCATGAGGGTCCCTGGAACTGGTCGCATGTGTCTGAAGTCAGCAGAGCGGCAAGACTGGTGCCAATTGGTCAGAGGAGGGCCGCCTTTTGGGCTGCAGCGCGCGGGATGATCTTTCTTGCATGAGGGAAACGCAAGGCCAACGGGAGACCAGGTTCTCGACAGACACCATGTCGCCGGCGCGCTTCGACGAAGCCATCACGCCCTGCCATGTGTGTTGTTGTCTGTTGTCTGTTGTCTGTTGTCTCGGAGATGAGGGTAGTTCCACGGTGAATCTAGTGAGTGCTCTAGGATCTTGCTGCACGGTGCCATGTGAAGCAACCACAAACCCCGCTGAGGCTTCCAGGTTGGAGGCTAGCTAGCTCGGCACTACTCCGTCGCTCACAGCGCTAGAAGGCCACCAGAAAATTCCTCCCCCGGGGGGCCTGACCCTGACCCTGACCCTGACCGTCCGGTAGGCCGGCTTCAGGCTGCGCATCACCAAGTCACAGGGCTGTGGAAGCTCGCTGACAGGCTTCCATCAACGTTCAGCATGAAAAGATGGTCTGACACTCCACCAAGTCGGGACTGGTGAAGCATTCACGAAAATCAGCGCTGCATACCGAGATCGCCCCTAGCGTAGAGGCTTGGACAGTTCGTCTGATCTAGCGGACGGCATCAGTCCGTCGAACTGTGGGTAGCCAAGGCAGCTTGCATCCCGATTTCGTGAGGCCGCATACGTCCGGTAGGATATCAAATTTCAGGATCGGATTCCGACTTCCCCGTTCGATTGAATGTCGCTGATGTATCGGATGTTGAGGCTGCGGCGCGAGGAACCCCCCGTTCTCTAAAGGGCGAAAGGGCCAAGATAACCAACTGGGAGACTCTGCGGGGGCCGCTAACACAACATCCGCGGGGTGATGCGATGTCAGGATGGCGGCAAGCGGTGAGCATTCATGTGTTGTGAAACCAATACTTTGACGGCTGCTGTGATGTTGAAAGTCGTAGGTAAGAGGAGAGACGTCACAACGTGGGGTTCGCTCCAGTTTCCCAAACGAGCCTCATCAGGCCCTGTCAAACTTCGATACGCGGTGAAAAGCTCGAGATCGACATCATTTCGTTGCCTTGTCTCGTTGTTCTTGAGCATCAACCGGCATCCTTCTCGTTCATGCCCGGGCCACAGGTAGCACCGCGCATGCTGATGAAGGAGGGCAGAAACGACATACTATTACCCGTCGTCGTCAAGCTCCGGTATCGTACAATCGTCTCCGCCTCAGACTCGTACTCCTTCGGTTTGGAGCCTGTCTTCCCCGACACACATGCAAGGTACCCGCAGGACAGCGTTTGGCGCTCTCTTTCATTTGTCCCCCGCGATAGCATGACATCGGTAAGATCGAGTCCCTCAAAGGCTTCAGGTCTACTTCTCGATGCCTCGCATGCAACGAAGCACCAAGCAGCCTAGTGAGGTACGATGGCTGCCCGTTGACAGGTCTCTCCCAAAAACATCATCTCTCTGGATCTCGAGTTGTTTTTTATTTTATTGGGAAACCGCAGGCAGGAAACAGGAAGAACCAAGGTTTACGGCTAAACCCTTCGATAGATGAGTCTGATATACCCCTCTAGGTCAGAGCTCGCCAGAAAGAGGTGCGTCCTCCTACGGTCGTGCATGCTAGGGAGCCATAACAGGAAACCCACCCAGTGACAGGGAACATCCTGGTTATCGATTGCTATCTTCTTTTGGCTGTGGCGCTTCTGCGTCCGCAAGACGCCAGGAAGCCGTTGAACGGCGGAGAGTGTTGAGTGTGAGAGAGATTCGCTTGGTATCCTTGGTTGGCTCCGCACCGCCTGTCACGCTCTTGGGTAACATGGGTCCTTCAACCCAGAGGAGCGGAGTGTGTGAGTTGATACCCGCCCTTAGGTGCGATCGCTCTACCACCCACTCTACACACCCCTCGTCGTTGCGAGTGCCAATCACACTGGGTACTGTACACCCATTCACGGACACTCAGATGCCATACTTGCATCGTATCACCCTGTTCCCTGTCATTGCCTGCCCATCAGCAGTTTTTTCTGCCCATCTACTATCCATCATGTCCGGCTCGGTTGGCAAGGTCCTGCTGCCGCGGTCCACTTACACGTCAAAGCAGCCCCCCGCGAACCAGTCTAGGGTTTCCCCCCAGACTAGGTAGGTAGAGAGAGAGATCACAGACCACGTCAGGGTAGGGGGTGTAGTAGAGTCGACCGAGAAAATCTGTCGAGCGTATGTCTCTTAGTCTCCTTACGAACAGGGACGACATTTCCGTAGCCCACTCGCTCTCATCCTGAATCTCCCCCCTCCTTCCCCTTCCCCCCCTCCCCCCATCCATGCTGATTTCCCCCTTGCTCGGCAACCGGAAAGGCTCTTTTCATGCCGTTGGAGCTTTGCGAATGACTGGACCCGTTCCCAGCTGCCCTTTGGCTCGCCGTTAGGGAACCAAACCGTCCAGGAAATCGTATCCGACTAGAGAGAGTCGTCAATCAACACTGGGCCTCCACTTTGGTCCTCTGCGCAACAACACAAAAAGCCGGCTCCCCCGTTTACATCCGCACCTCGACCACACAGTACATGCTCTACAGCTCAGAATCCTGCCACACATTGCGTCCGTTTGACAAGCAAACAGCACTCGACCACCACTTGACCTGTACCTTTGTCACCATTACGCCTTGTGTCTCGAATTACATTACTTTGATCTCACTTCTATATAATAAGTCTTAGCCTCCAAGCCATCGCTCCTCGACTTCAAGACTCATTCACGACACCAGTGACAGCATCCACCAAGAGCCATCGCCCACAGGAAAATTGTCCAACAACACAAGCAGCAGTATCCCCTGCTCTTTGCTCGCTATTGGTGAGTTGTGGTTGCCTTGACGCAATCCGCTGGGGATCCTCTCAGCGGCGTCGCCCGAGGTTTGACACTAACACGCGCCAGATCTTAGCTTTTTTCCTAATCCAGCACCACGCGCAGGAGCTCTCGCAATCTCGGCCACCCCCCCTTTTTTCGACCTCGGCCCGCAAGCGACGTCTACATCAAAGTTGAGAACAGAAAAACAGACACCGGCAAGATGGCGCTCTCTACACACTGCGTCCACGTATTCCAGATGATCAAGGCGGATAACACTCTGATCGAATGGACGTGCCATTTGTGCCACTCGGGACCCCACTGGTGGATCTATGAATGCCGGTACTGCAAGATCCACACGTGTCGTGCCTGCATGGATGGGGCCTAGGAAGGGCCCCTTGTGCCTGGCACCAGGCTGAGCGGCACCCTGGATCTTGGTTGCGTATCTGTATGGCGTATTAGTGCGCGCGCGCGCCTGTGTGTGTTTGTGTGTGTGTGTGTGTGTGAGGGAGAGAGGAGGGGAGGGGTTTGGAGATTGGTCGTCGTGGTTGGCTTAACGTCGTCCCAGTACAGGTGAGTTGCAGCAACAGAACCAGAGTGCTACCCTTGGGCCTGCGCTCAGACGCACCATTATTACCGTCCAGTGGCGTGCCTTCCCGCCTCTCGCCTGAGAGAGAACCGGCAGGCAGGGCGGTGAACACCAAGCCGGCCTGAAGTGGCCGAGGGTTTTCTCTCTGTGCTTCCCAGGGAGCATGAAAGCCGAGGTGGAGGGGGTGGGTGACGACACTGCGCTTTCCAGCGAGTCGCAGTCGGCCCAATCCTTTTGCTTGCGGCAAAACCCAGTGCTTCGCTCGGTTGGGCCCAGTTGCCCTTGTCGTTTGCCGACAACGGAATCTCAAGAAGCCGTTTGGAGCTAACTAAGGAGTGAACAGTGACAGAGACTTCCCCTAGAATCAGCCCGGGAAGCAGACGAGAACCAGCCACAGACAAGCGGAAGAATTCGGTAGTTGGCAGGGACCGACATGCATCGCGAAGGATGTGTCTCCCTCCAGAATGGGAGTTGTCCTCCGAAAGCCCTCGACAAGATCGTACATTTGCGAAACCGCCGTCATTTTTCCGTCTCGAGACATCTGGTACCTTGTCAGGGCCTGGACATGACCGTTACAACCGACGACCGTTCGATCGTGCAACAGTGGGAACCCGCGATGTCCTGCAGGGTCCCGGGTTGACTTTTTCTGGGGGTCTTGTCGCAAGAGCGGGCTGAGTGTGGGTCCCATCCGTTGTCGCGGATTCACCAGGGTTATTTGGCCCGCAGCGATAACCCTGGTAGCCCTGTCACCAACAACCCTTTCTACCTCCCTCGAACACCGAACCACGACGACCTTCCTCATACCACATGCCGTACCACACAAACTACTACTCACCAAGACCAATTCTGCCTCTCGACTTCGGCCATATCAACCAATTTGGCATCTTGCTTCAGCCTTTTCTTTTCTTTTCTTTTCTTCTCTTCTCTTCTGACAAGCTACATTTTTTCTCTCCTATTCTTATGATGTAATACCCTGCAGAGAACGGCAGGACCACGTTCGCTCGCTTAGGTATTTCACTCGGCTTTTTTCTCTGTGCTATTCACTTTTTAAGGAGTTTCTTCCGGTCAGGCAAGGGAGAGAAGGGCGGGGAGGGGGGACACCGCCCCAAAACAAGAAAGAGACGGGACAGGTACAAACGGATGGGATATCAAACGGGGGGAGGGGAAAGCTTTCATGGATAGTTTTTTTTTTTTTTTTTTTTTTTTTTTTTCCTTTTTTTGAAAGGCGTTTTTCACAAAATTTAGACTGGGAACTATTTAGAAGGGTTTGGGTGGGGAAATATTGGTACGGAAAAGAAAGAATCAGGGAGATGGGAGTTATACTACACAGTATGGGAAGGGGGAAATGCTTCTTTCGGGGGGAATACATGAGGATATAACGGACGAAAAAGTTTTCTTTTTTACTCAAACCCATGGATTCATGGTCTTTTGTTTGTCACGTATTTCAGAAATTCCACGTTCGGCAGCGCGCCGTTTTCTTTCTTTGTGTCTTTGGGTCGGCATCTTTCCACGAGAAAAGAAATCCAAAAAGCTACGCATGTATACAAACGGTTCATCTCCATCTGAGGGCCGAATCCTTTCTTTGAGATGATATCATTGTCCCCTCACCTGTTCTTAAACTTGCCATCGTGATCAAGACCTCCACTCTGTCTCTTCCTCCTTGACCGCCTCTGGATGAGGGGTTTTGGCGTATGGGACACTGATTGACAGGTCACACAAACTCAGCTCGGCTCGATCTTAGACAACAAAAGAAGTCTCGAGCTGGACGGAGAATTTCCGAGACAATCTTGAACAACGCAAGAAAGTAAAACCCAAGTGACAGGTCACGCAAAATACATACACGTTACCCGAGATACGGAGAACAAAAACACCTTACCTTGTGCAAAAAATAAAAACAAAGTTGTGTCTTGTAAGTCATGTGCCACCACCAGCAGATCCGGCAATGATAACTAATACAAGCGAAGTATCCTCGGCCCGCTGGTGTGTGTATCGTTTTACAACAAAAAACCAAATAAAAAAAAAATAAAAAAAACCACGAAAAAAAAGGGCGGGATTTTTCCCCTCAAACATCTTTTTGTGGTTACGGACGGGTAGAGTTGCCCTATTCCCCCTTTCCCCCCTCCTCTTCTTCCCGTTTACGGAATAAGGTGTGTGACTGTGATTTGTAGGTTTGTGGACCATGCCCTGTCTGGTGATGGTAGATGCGTGGTCTTTAAAGGCTCCCATCGAGTCACATGGATGATGACAACACAGGCAGGTGTTCAAAAAGGTCGGGTGCTGTGTGCAACAAAGCATGTGCTAGGAAAGACTCCGAAAATCGGGGTTGGCAGGGACCATCTGTTATCCATCATGCTGAGTCTGTTTTCTTCTTTTGCAGTGCCGGTCCGGTTCCCAGACGGATGTGAGATGCGGGTGGAAAGGGGAGAATGCCAAATAAAAGACGGCGGGAACTCTTTCCATACCTTCCCCGCCTGCCCTCCGGCTGGGGGGAGCCTCCTTGGGGTTTGTGGCTTTCTCGACACAAATAGCCAGACTCTCACGACACAAGGAACACAAAACTTTATACAAATATGTGCCGAGCTTTCAAAAGTCCCGGCGGAAAGAGAGCGCTTGCTGTCGGCTTGTTATTAAGCTCTTTAGTGTTTTGTGTAACTGTGCGACGCTCGACGGTGCTTGTGTTCGAACGGGTGAGGGAGCGCTCGAGCCCAGCTTCTTCTGAGTGATTCAAGTACACGACCGTTTATCCGAGCGAACCAGCTTCCTAAAGGCGTCGTGTCACCTCGCGGAGGTACGGGATGTGGGAACGTTGATGGTAGGTGCGTGAGAGGTGATTTACGGGCATCAAACAAAGGCTCAAAGATTCTCAAGATTATGGTCCGCTCGGGCCTTTGTTCCACAGGAGGCCTGAAAAGTGTGATGGATTTTTTTTTTTCCTTGGTCGGTTGTGAGAAGAGCTAGTAAACGAGGGCCGAGTCAGGAAGGAGGGAGGTGTACGAATGATCCGAGTATCGGTTGTTCGTTCTCTTCTGGTGCTGGGGAGGAGTGCGCGCCCCCAACCTTTCCCGCTATCCGAATCAAGCAACTTGGGATGAACGGGGCTTTGGCACCAGGATACATGGTTAAGATGCATGCGTAACTTTGCTTGTTCTTGGGTCCAGAGAGCTCGGAAGGCTGTCAAGTTCTGCGCTCCAATCACCCCACAGGTAACCGAGGGAAGGTCGGCGAAAAAGAAAGATCGATGTGTGTCCAATGACAAGAAGTGGCTTGCATCCAAGAGGTCTTCTCACCGCTTCAGTCGGGTGAAAGAGCATAAGAAGTTTGTTCACAAAGGACGTGATATGTGGCATATGAGCTCATGGTAAACTATTCAGTCGGAAGGTCTTTTGACCGGCCCTGTCAAACCACAAGCCTCTCGGTTCTGTATTCAATCATGGAGTCTTCAACTTCGGCAGTTGTTCTCGATAACTGTGTGCGGGCCGTTGAATCCATCCAAGCGATCATCCAGACATCGATCTCCCGCAACGCTAGCCTTCGGCGGCTTTTAGTCTGAGCTGGAGACCATCTGAAACTACACTAGCAGGGCGGCATGTGACAAGCCAAGCTGTTAGCGTCCATGTATAACAACACAACGGCGCCGGCACCACCATCAAAAATGCAGATTAAGTGCAGGAGCTAACCCCGATCCTCCCGGACCTGCCGCGCCGTGCCCGGGCCGATTGGTCCTCCGGATGGTGCCCATCGATTGGCAAGAGACACCGGAGGAAGTTCCGCAGAGCCAAGTGTCCCTTCGCTTCACCGACCCATGTGATTAGACCTTTCGTGCGTTTGATGAATGTCGACGGCACTCTGACGGTGTGATGACTGCCTAGTGACCCTCGACAACGCAGTGCCCGGGTGCCCAGGAAGACCTGCGCCTGAAATCTCGGTCCTTCATGCTTGTTGTCAGGAAGCCTGCGTGGCCGGGTCACGCCAAGACCAACAGGGGTGGGTGGCCGACGCCGGTGACCTTAAACTCGAGCAAATTCAGACGGTTATTATTATGCTGTCCAAGTTCGAGTTCGTGGGGTATCTCGGGCATATCCGCCCCAAGACTTGATGGGTTACTGCTTCTGGCAATATCCTCGTCGAACTTCAATAATGTGACGACCAGGGCAGCTTTGACATCCCTGACCCACCAAGGCACATGTTGCATTGGCGGGCTGCTCTGTCAAGGCGCCATTGCCCTGTCTGGGATGCATATAGCTCATGTACGGTTGAGAATATACATATACATAAAGCGGCGGGATATCGCACATGGTCCGCTGCGGCTCGTGGGGTCACTGCTGGTCATGCGGCTGTGAAGAGATATCGTCGGCCCTGCTTATCTGTCAACATATCACCATGCACTTGGTAATGTGATCCGCTCACCGCATATTGCGAGAAATATCGGATGAACCAACGGAGGCTGCCCGAAAATGAATGAGGGACCCAAAGTCCACAGAGGTGCTCACGCCCATGACAAACGCCTGTTTGGCATCATGTGCTGAGTGGGCTAGTGTGTCCAGAAATCAGATTCTCTATCGCAGGACCGATGCCTCGTTTTGATTCGTACTGCCTGCACTCCATTGGCATAATCAGGTCTTGGAGATACAATCGGGAGGTCAGCCATAAGTGTTCAAGAATATCTAGATAATCTCTGTAAGCAAAAGGAAAGAGGTTGATTTCATTTCTGTGGGAAGCCTTCTACTCACTGTGCCTTTGGGGAATTGGGGATACTGCGGGGTAAGCAGGCATGGGGTAGCTCGGCTTTCCGCAAGAGCTATTGAGCTTTTGGAGAATGATATCAGACAAGGAAACAGATATTTATCTTTGCACTTTGTATTCAGTGCTAGCTTTTTCGATGTCATTGACTTCTTCTACGGATTGATAAAACTTGGGGCATTCGACAAGCTAAGAATCCATTGTTCGGCAGTCGCTCAGCCCTACCAGGGGTTCCCCGCAAAATACCCCACATTAAACCGGCAAGACCCGCGCTGCCGTCATGGAGAACAGGGAAGACCTGACGTCCGGCGACTTCATTCCTTTTGAACACAATCCTTTCAGAACTGGCAAGATGACTTCATCACTTCTGCTGTGGCGGCACGACATGTTTGTCCTCCAACCTTCAAGAATCTCGAACTTCCAACCCCCAGTTGTACCTACCAGCCAGTTGCCCTGAACGCTGACAGATCAGGTAAGTAATGATGACGACAAAGACGACAATCTCTTCATCGACGAAGACACAACTCCGGTTCTCATCATGTTCGGAGCTCCGCCAATTCCTCTCGTGCCCGCGCGGTATGCCGTACTCTCTGTCTGGTCGTACAGCCCGGCGTCTCTGGTGGCAAGGCCGAATAGAATCTGCCAATAAGTTTTAAGAACCGCAAGGCTATCTCGATATTTGATTCATCAAGGATACCGCTCCCCGGATCTACACATGTTTTGTCACGTCCGAAGAAGAGTACCAAGACATCTTGGGTTTGAGGCTCACGTGGAGTGGCTGTTTTGTACCGCCATTGCACAACCAAGCCTCGTGCTGCTGATAGGATGCGGCAAGGAAACCAGCTGCCGAATGAGTGATGTGTGTTCAACAACAGCGCCGCTGACATGCATCTTCTGACGACAAGCCGGCACGGGTATCTGTCTGCTAGATCATCTTGGATCAGTCGTGCCCGCTTGTTGGTGATGCTTCATCATATGTTTGCTAATGTTCTCTAGAACCACAACAGTTCGTACACCTGAACCCACTCGGTCGTCTTCCTATCACTACTTTGCATACCGCGGCCGCATGGGTGACGGCCGCCGGCGCTCTTGAGAAGCGAGCGCTTGACACATCCGCTTCGCATATCTTCGCACTCACGTGCATTCCTCATGCGCAACCGTGCCTGGAAACGGCCCAGTCATTGTTCATCTGTCACTGCCGCTTCTACATGGTATGGCCTTGCCGCCAGATGCCGCACAGGGACGCGCTAGCCTGTTGGAACAGACCACATACCTATGCTTTCCACTGCATCTTCCTGTTTCGGATGATCAAGAACGCCCGAAGATGCGTGCTGAAGTTGGACAACATGTTGGCAGGTAGCATGGCCCAGGATTCCCAAACGGGGAGATGCAACCCTCGCGATCACAGGGTCTTCCGTCTTCGATCAAACTTCGAGCTTCTGGTACATCATTTCACAACTTTGGCTACCGTGGCGAGTATATATTTTCTTGCATACCCTCCCCTTGACAAACGACTCAGAAACTAGATCACCATTACTGGATTTACTTGTTTAACAGCTATCAACATGGTTTCCACCACATGGGGCAGATTGGCTGCTCGAGCTCTCTTTTATATGTCCATTCACCGGCTCGGCCACGCTGCAAATGACGCGCCCTACGCCGAAAATGCTGAACTCGCAGCCAAGGTTCTTCAAGACTGGTTTAAACCGCAAACGGGGGGGTGGAGCACAGGGGGTTGGTGGCAGAACGCAAACATTCTTACAGTTTTGACAGACTGGGCTCTGCTTGAGGGTCCAAATCAGCATGTCAATGTTACCGATATTGCTGCCACTACGTTTGTGAATGCTCAGAAGGAGAACGTGCAGATCGGAAAACGCCACAGAGCAGACGAACAGATGGCCTCATCCAGAAAGCACACGCGGACGACGGAGAGCGGTTACCCTAAGTTTATCAACACATTTTACGATGACGAGGGGTGGTGGGCATTGGCTTGGATCAGATCGTACGACCTAACGAAGAAGATCGAATACCTCAGTATGGCGGAAAGCATTTTTGATGATATGAGAACCGGCGCCGACAACGTGTGTGGCGGCGGTATCTTGTGGAACAAGACGATGAGATACAAGGCCGCTATCGCCAACGAGCTCTACCTTACCGTGGCTGCCAGTCTCGCCAACCGGGTGCAGGGTTCCAAAGACCATTACCTTCAGATCGCAAGAGAACAGTGGGTATGGTTTAAGAAGAGTGGGTTGATCAACAAGGACAACCTGATCAACGACGGCCTCAACAGCACCACCTGCCTCAACAACAACGAGACTACCTGGTCCTACAATCAGGGGGTCATCCTGGGTGGTCTGGTCGAGCTCAGCAAAGCCGCGGGCAACGACTCGTATCTCTCGCCAGCGGTCGACATTGCCGAAGCGGCCATCGCCAGTCTACAAGATGAAGACGGCATCCTTCATGAAGCCGACCACTGCGACATACGAGCGGACTGTGGTGAGGATGGGCCGCAGTTCAAGGGTATCTTTATTCGGAACCTGCACTACCTATACAAGGCTGTTCCCAATGAGAAATTCGCGATGACAATCAAGAAGAACGCGGATTCGATCTGGGCCAAGGGCCGGGACCCAAAGACAAATCGATTAGGGCTATCTTGGGTGGGCAAGCCGGAAGCGGGGATTGGCCCGACAGCGAAAACACACAGCAGCGCGATGGACGCGCTGGTTGCGGCGATGGGTGCGGTTGCTGGAAGCAAGTAGGAGTTGACTCCGCCGGCTGGGGATAGCAAGGAGGAGGGTAACAGAGGAGTTCGGAGTTGGGACCGAAGCTGGAAATGGACAGGCGGCTGGACTTTAGCCTTAGCGATGGTTACTTGGTATGGTTACCCACAGCTTTAGAGGGCATTTTTGATATTTCGGGGCAGCAGTAGGGCAAAGGGCTTGAGATGCTACTGGAGGTTGTTCTGTTCTTCGTGCCTGGCATCTGCCATGCCATTTTGGTTCTCTCTTTCGAGTATTGATAGCTTGACTATCAAAACAGCGGTCTTTCAATAGGGAGCTTTTATTTATAACAGAATTAATCCCCTACTGGGGATTCCTCTCCAAGCTTGAGTTGAGGTGTGAGAGCAGACGGCTCATTAAAAGATCCATCCCAGACTCAGTGTAGAACGACACCTGAATCAGCCGAGAAGCAGGTCTCGTGTTGGTATCACACAGTCAGCCATATCTCAAGCCAAGTCATACGGAGATTCCAGGAGTTAACTCCCATATATCCCAAGTGTCGTTGTTCCACGGTACTAAAGTCTTTCTGTTTTCTCATATTTGTCTTTCACAACAGTTGACCAATGGAAGTCCACAGTCAACCACACAACCAACGGGCAGCCTAGGTAGGTACCTGATCATATCACAAAGTCTGCCTTGTAATTCTTTTTGGAAGATAATGGTGTTGCAGAGAGCCATTGTCATCTTCTACCAACAAAAGACAGGCATAGGCAGTGCCAGCAAACAACTAGGAGTCGGGCTCAACCGCTCGAAAGGGAACACGAATGCTTTCTGCAGTATTTGAACATGCGTCAGGCAGTTTTTTCCGTCATGTTTTTGCTTTTACTTTATACGTGAGCCCTCTTCCCTGTGGCGGAGTTAGAAAAGGCTCGTGGACAACAGAAGGCAAGATATCAGCATAAAGTGCGTGCTTGCCGGAAAGTGAACTTTTATATCATGCTTAGCCGTGCTCGAGCTCAAATCACCCATCTCAACACCATCTACTGCTACTCTGCCCAGAAGGACAAATGGAAGGGTTCTTATTTCGGCTACCCAACACGTGGGTCAGGGTCTCTGTCAGACCAACTTTGATGACTTTGGTCAACCGATAAGGCATTGACCATGAAGCTATTACACCATGTTCCTTCCTCTTCTGAGTGAGCGTCCAAGTCATACCTTACCCACCCTTGTTTTACAGACACGAGAAAAGCATGCCTCCACTCACCCGGTGTGCCACAAGAAGGTTCACCAATGTTGACAGACCTGACCTCACCCCCGTTACTCACCGAGACCAAGCACCTCTCTGACTTTTGTATTCGGCCCTTTCTTTCCCTCACCTTTCCACCCAACGTTCAACACCAACCGCTTCCCCGTCCCTTGAAACACACGTACCTCCAAACACAAAACGAAAACATGGCTAGGTAGATTCCCATTCTCACATAATTCCCCCCTCCTCGGCCAAAGCCGATAGGGCTTCCTCCCTCCCCCCCACGCACCCACGCACACACACACGCACACATGTACGCACGCCGCCGCCGCCGCCGCCGCACCCGCCCTGCCGGCCTAACAACATGCACACGTGGTCAATCGAACCCTTCTAGAAATGGAAGGACAAGAAAAGAACAAAGCCTCTCTCTGTTCATGCATCACAAGAAAATAAAATGCAATGCCTTCCTGCGGCACTTGAGCGAAATGCGTGGCCGTTCCTGTTGTTGGTTCGCCAGATACGGTGTAACATTGATGTATCTGTGTGGAGACCCCTTCCCCCCCCCCCTTTTTGGCTTCATCACTCATCTTTATGCTACTACTACTACCTATTGTACATGCTGCGCGCGTGCGTGCGTGCGTTTGCGCGACCAAAAAAAGAAAAAAAAAAAAAAGAGGCGGTGTCGTCAGGTCAAAGAGCAGTTCAGTGTAGTATTCAGGAGGTTGGTCGGGTAGGGGAGGAAGGGTGCTGGGTCCACGTTGTATGTGTTGTTTTGTTTGAAACGTGGATGTGGGTATTTGAGATTCATGCCCTCTCCCTCTCTCTCTCTCTCTCTCTATTTCTTTCTCCAAATCCCATCAGATTAGATCGGTGTTCCGGATGGTGGTAGCAGCGATGGGGCCAGAGATCGAAAACCCTGAAAAATCATCTTCAAGTAAGGTATCAAAAGACGTTATACATGGTATATCCCATAATCCTTCCACATATTCCCTGTTGCAGCCAAAATTAAACAAAGAAAAAACAAAAAAAAGGATGTTGTCACATTTTCCTCCCTCCTTCAGTTACGGTGTCATGATAACGATGCGGTATAAAAGGAAAAAGAAGAAAAAAAAGACTCCAGTATTCCATGCCAATGATGTAGAAATGCTACCAGTCCGCAAGGACCAAGCTGTAGTGTAGTTGTAAAATAGTCTCTCTCTGATAAACAAGGTCAAGTTCTGTTTTGGTGCCTGCCATGCATCCATTCCGCTTTGCGATCCGTAACAAGATATGATAGACAGAATAAAACCCTCTTCACAGCGCCAAAATTCAGTGGTGAATACTTTCGCCTGCAATGCTCCTTCCTCCCCCCCTCCGTCGCCTCGATTAGATTTCAGGATATATATGTATGTCGCCATGACACTTCCTCCAAAACTCTCCGCTTTATTGAGATTTCATCGCCCGTGTGCTCCTGTACATCAGCCTTGGGGGCAACACCACCTCCACCTCCTCCGCTCCATCGTCCACCTCGAGCTTCATCTCACTGCCCAGTCCGTTGGTCTCGGCAGCCTTCAAGGCATTCAGGTTGTCTTTACGCATGCTTTGCGGGCGATAGCTCCTGCCCCGAGTCTCCTCGGCATCTTTCTGAAGAGGGGCAGGACTCTCCTTCTTGACACGGTCCATCTCCTTGTCGGCCAGCTCCTTGGTCTCTCGTAGTCGCCGCTGAATCTTGATCACCTCCTCCCCGCAGTCGCCGTCCCGCAGGAATTGATGAGCGGCGTGCTCGCACATGCTCTGGACAAACTCGAGTCCCTTGTCGAGCTCATCATAGACATCGCTCTGTAGCGGCTTTCCATCGGGTCCAAGGGTGATGTTGCCGCGGGCGCCAGCTCGACCGTAACCGCGTCCCATGGATGCTCTGGCAGCCATCATCGCTGATGGCCCTCCGCCCATCAATCGTCGTGTGCTGACGTATTGAAGAGCCGGGATTGCCTCGGCGTCAGCGTTGGAGGATGCAGGGGCAGCCACGATGGCTCCATCGCCGGCTGCCGGAGTCAAGTCGTTCCTGGCGCCGTCCTTTTTCTCGTCCTCATCATCATCATCGGGCATGTCGAGCTCTGCTAACCGCTTGATCTGAGCTACCTTGGCGGCCATTTTGGCTTTGCGCATCAAGTTCCGGCTGGCGCTCACAAACTTGACGAGTTCTTCAAAGAAAATCTGGACGTAGCTGTCATAGTAGACAATGATCATGCTGCGGGTCCGGTACTTTGGCGGGCCGCCCTCGGCGCTGATGACCGAGTCGGTGCGTTGTCGTTTCCTGAGTGTCGCCCGAGCGCGTGCTTGACCGGCCGCTCGCACCTTGTTTTCTTGTCGTTGAATGGCAGATGGCGAGTGCGAGTCGGACGGGCTGGCCGGCGGTTGCTCGGTGCCGGCCTTGGCGGCGGCGGCTCCCGCAGCTGCAGCATCCGCTGTCGCATCGCCATTTTCATTCCGGGTTTCGAGCTGGGGCTGTGGTGTTGATTCCCTTAGGTGCGCCTCAGGCTCATCGCGCGGCCTCAGCGACTCTGTTGAGCCCTTGTTCCGGATCGACTTTGGCGCGTTCGATGACCTCCCGTTCGGCGACTTTTCTTTATCCTTTTCGGCCAGCTGGGCCAGCTCGTTCTGGCGCTGTTCAATCTGGCCGTTGAGCTCATCGAGCTTGTGCAGCCAGTCGGGCACGCTGTTGACGAGATTCTTGAGCGCATCCATGGCCAGATCTTCCTCCTCACCCCCGCCAGCAGCAGTTCTTCGTCGTGGTGTGGCCGTGGTGGGCAATTTGTGGGTGTCGCTAGGGCCGCATGCACCTACGCGACCACAACTTGAAAGACGGGGAACAAAAATATTTACCGCTCCGGGAAACGGCCCCTATGCCTCGAGGGCGTGCTTCGGAAACGCGCGTGTGATGTATACTAGAACACGCGTGCCAGGAGGGGAGTCCCGTGTCAAGACAGGCGGCAGGTTCGGATGAAAAGTGAATTGTCGTGTCGTGTCTTTTCGGGGTTCGGGCGATTCCTTCAAAGCGCCGCTGTCATTCAAACAATAGGTGTCGCAAGAGTTGTTGTTCTTGTTCTTGGTGTTGTTGTGTTGCTGATATACCCAGCCGGGGTGACAGGTGGTGTGAGAGCGTGCTAGAGGCCAAAAGGCGTGATGCGTCACGGTGCTGTTGTTTGTGTTTGGAGGTGGTCAGGTCGGTGGTTTGACTGGGTCGGGCGAGGTTTCCTTGTCGGGGCAAGGTGCGTGGTTCAGCTGGGCCAGAAGTGGACTGAAATGGGTGGGCTTCCAGCTTCTTCTTGTCTCCTCCGTCGCGTGGGATTGCAGCGGGTCGAAGACCAGACTGCGGGCCCAGGGGGGACCCATGCTAACAGGGGGACTAGTGGAGCCAGTGGGTTTGATCCGCGACTAAAAAGACCAGGGCCCGCTGCCGTTCCTTTCCCTTTTTCCTTCTGCGCGCAAGCCTCGGCGTTCGCTTTGCGAGAAAGAAAACAGCTTTGTGCTGACCTGACACGACACCACGGCTGACGGACGAGAAAGATCAAAATAACATACCAACAGGAGACAATTTTGGCAACTCGAGGGTATCACAAGAGCGAGGTGCCGGGTCTGAAGGCTGCATGTCGATCACGGGCAGCTATCCGTTGGCTCCTTTCTCTGCCCATGCCCATTTCATCTCTCCATAGGGGCATATTTTCAGGCTCGTGCGTGCGTGTTATTATCCCTCTGAATATCTTATACCTGCCACCCCCTGCGCCTGTGTTTTCCGCAGATGCTGCGGCCTTCGGTTGTCTCGCATCGCTGACCATTCCTTCTTTTTATGGCGACGCACATGTCGAGCAACCCGTCAGCGATCCATAATCAGGCCAGGTTGGACAGCCTCCCGACCGCTAGTTCTGAACCATTTGATGCTGCCTCTCTACATACATCAGCATCACTGCGGGGAAGCCATCTCCTGTCTACACTGCGGCCAGACGGTTTTGGCCACTGCTTTGCTGTCAAGTTTTCATGGTGGCAGGGTCCTACTCCGCGCTCGTTATGGCAGGCTAGCGTAGGGTGCTACTTGCATGCGGTGTTTCTCGCAGTAAGAATCAGCAACTATAGGCCGGCTGTTGACGCATGTGAGCTGCGGCTTTCGCTTGGAAAGTGCCCGCTTCCATACTCTTGACTCTGCATTTACCCTCCGCACACTGTGCTCAACTCGGCTCCGAGCACGAAAAAAGAATCAGGTCGAAATATTGTGTGTTAGTCAAGCATGTGTGGGTATGCAGCCGCAAAGTGGTCAGGGATGGAATCAGACGGGTGTCAAGCCTTTAGCTGCAGGTCGAAGAGAAAGTCGTTTGTGTGTGAGTGTGTGTGTGTGTGTGAGTGTGTGTGTGTGTGTGTGTGTGTGTGTGTGTGTGTGTGTGTGTGTGTGTGTGTGTGTGTGTGTACGTAGTGGTTGTCTGCAGGTAGGCGCGGGCGGGAATGCCCCTCATCTCATCCCTTCTTGTGATCCGGGCATGTCATCCGCAAGTCAAAAAGCCAAGAATGTCTTTACAACAAACAGTCTCAGATCATAGAGTGTCTCGAATCTCAACCACGACTTCAAGACCCTCTGCGCCGTCTAGAGTAGCCCGACCTTGCTTCCTCCTCGACCGACCCCTTTTCCTCTCTCATGTTGTGATCGGCAATCGGCTGCTCTCGTGACTTGGACTTCAGGGAATCTTGCAGCATATGCAGCATCGACGAAGGAAGTTCGGCAGGCCTAGCATAGGGCCCATTATTGCCATTTTTGCTCCCCGTACTGTGCAAATGCTGGGTTGATGACGGCAGACGGAGCCGCGGGTGAAAAGAGTCTGCTCCCGCGCCGGCGCTTGGCCGCCACGGTGACATCGGGCCTCGGAGCTTGGACATCACAACCGGCGGCTTCAAAAATTCCCTCGCCCGTTGCCCTCGCAGCTGCCCATTCATCCTTTCGACGGTGATCAGCCGATGCGTTTGGGTAGGTGTCTTCTTTGTTCGAGATCAACTGGAACGCTATAGCCACCACCAACAAAGAGCAATGTAGCACCGCGAGATACTCGAGAATAGGGGTGCGTATGCAAATGTCCAAGTTGTGTAACGCGGGGTAGATTTTCACTGCCGCTGCCCAGTCTTTTATTCGATGAGATACGATTGCCAGCACCCGCGCTTGCACAGCGCTGTTTCATTCGCGAGCATGGCAATATCGAAAAGGCCGCCGTCTACGAGATCTCCTTGCTACTAGTCGAAACTGATGAAAATCACTCCGGCAGTGGCAGGTGCTTAGCTGGGGTTGCGGAGCGGCGCCAGCCGTTGAAACAACGCGCTCCCGTCGACTTGGCTTTCGGCCTCTTCCCCATCCGGCGCCTCCATCTCCAGTCTTTCTGACATATGAAGCTTGAAGGATCTATCGTTGAAGGCTTTGAGAAGATTCATTCTCGAAAATCCCCCGCACCCGGTTCGGCAGACGATTCGGGTTCAAAACCTGTTGATCTCTTGTGCCAAGCGAGGCTGGCAGGCCGTTACAGTGCTCTCAGAACGGTAGGTATATCACGGCCTGTTTGGGTTCTGCAGAAGCCATGCATTTTTGAGTTTTATCTCCAAAGAC
This sequence comes from Podospora pseudoanserina, assembly GCF_035222485.1. NCBI lineage: Eukaryota > Fungi > Ascomycota > Sordariomycetes > Sordariales > Podosporaceae > Podospora > Podospora pseudoanserina. The sequence goes on along the minus strand of NC_085920.1, from coordinate 8,510,513 downwards.
GTCTTGACACGTGCATTTCCAAGAGCTCTGGACTTTGGCCAGGTCCGCAGCCCCCTCCCGCCTTTACCTCGTCTTCTTTTGCACCCGGCACAGCTTCAACTGCCATATTTTCACTGTTCATGGTTGCGGCTTTGGGCATATCGAGTCGCATAACCTACATGGCTGTTGTGGCCGAACCAGTCTTCCTAATGACATTTCATCCGAATCTCGATATGATGTTCCCCTTCCATATGCGACGGTGACATCTCTGTTAATCAGGCAAAGTAAAGCCCTTGCAGCTAAAGAGTCCCCCGGCGAGAAGCGCATCCTACAGTCCAACGGTTTCGGGCAACATATCGACACTGGCCCGGATCTTTTAGAAGCCTGACCGCTCTTTCAGTGCTTTGGCGACTCGTACAAGGTATCGTTACAGCAGCTGGCTCCTGCAGATCGCATACAACAGTACGCGGTAGGAGGCGTCAAGAGGACGGACTAAACTCCGTCGAGCTTCGGCAGTAGGTATAGCCCCGCTCCAATTTCCATTCGCTGCTTCGTAGCACACGCACGTCACTGAGATTCTTGCTCTTCCAACTCTGCTCTGCTTTGCAATGCCGTGATTGCTTCGGTTTCACTCGCACGGCGCGCGCGGAGGAAAGCCCTTATTGGCCATCAAATTGTCAAGACACCATCAGGACAAGAAAAAGAGCCCGTCCCCCAGGAACAATCCAGCCAACAGCGTTAAGTTTTGCCATTTTGGGGCAACCAGGCGCGGGATGTCCTGGTGGGTTGTGTCAAGCACTCAAAAGACGGTTTGGAGCGCGGGGGTGTGTGTCTTCATTTTTCACCGAAGCTTGACCAGAAGCCCCTCACAACTACCCCCCCTCCCTCCCCTCTCAGGTTGTTCTACACAACCACCTCGCCAATCTTTCCTCACATTTACTCTATCCCTTTTTTGAAACAAGATGTAAAAGAAGCCAAGGAGCCAGCGTAAAAGAGGCTCGTCACGTTCCGCAGTTCGCTTCCCACCTTGCTTCATCAATTTTTAGAACATCTGACGCAACCCAAGAATCTTGCAAATGCACAAACTTAGAGAGGGGGGAAGCAAAACAAGGCAAAAATAACCCTATATCGCATCCGTCTCGGGCGGGCAGCAGCAGGAGGGAACAACACATGACGAGCATGACGCCAGGGAGCGTTCTTGGCCGTTATGAAAATGCCCCATCTGTGACATTGTAGATGAAAAGTCTGTGGATTGGATGCAAGCAAGGGACTGGGAGAGAGGTGAGAGTTCCTCCGTGTCTGACATTTCACAAGCAAAATAAACACCCATCAGGACATCATCATGAGATCGAGACGAGAAATGAAATGCGTGGGCCGAATGTAATCCTCACGCTTGCGAATCACACCTTCATCTCGATCGATATTCATCTTTTTTTTTTTTCGTTTGTTTTCTTCGTAGATGTGTGCGCGCGCGATCGTATCACCACAAAAGCAAGATCCTGCTTCCTCGTGGTTGCGCTGCCATGTCTCTCTGATATGGCCTGTGCACAAGACACCCAAGTCCCCCACCGCAGCCCCTTGACCATATACACAAAATCTTTCAAGCGAAAGTGCCAAGAAATGGACAGAAACATCAAAGAAAAGAAAAAAAAAAAAAAGCCCAACGGATAGGAAGCGTTGGATCCTACCAGTTGATAGTGACGACGACACCGATGATACACATAACAACGGAAATTCCGTACATAATGTAGGTGGAAGAAGGATCTGGCAGGAGTTTTGTTGTCCAATTAATCCAGCCCATTTTACGATCTAGTGTGGCATCAGGGATATGCCCTGGCGTCAAAGGGGCCACAGGCCTCACACGTGGGCAGTGGGTTTTCCCGTTGAGAGGGAACCCCGTCGGGGGGAAAGTCACGAAAAGGAAGAAAAAGAAGATCAAAGGGTCGGGGTTTGTTGGTCGGGCGCCCGTGGGTCACGAGGTGGATTCGCAATCCGGAGGTAATTTCGAGTTGATTGGATAGGATGGAATTGTTCTCGATATTAATCGGCGACATGGGAAAGGTTGGACGCCGGCACGGCTCGCAGGTCTTGGTTCTTTTTCGTTTTTTTTTTCTGGTACGAAGTACGAGGTGACTGAGGGGTTAGGTAAGCTAATTGTTAGCAGGGGAGGAGTTCTTGTGTGACGGTCAGAGAGATTCCTTCCCGTGTTCGCATGAGGTGGTACGAATATGGGTAGATGCACAATCAGAAGGGACGACAGGTGATATTTAATATGGAAATGTCTGAAGATCAGGTCTTGTGATGCGGTTTTGAACATGATAGGCGTTCACGACATATACATATATATATATATATATATGTATGTATGTATGTATCGAGACGAGCTTTTACGTTCAAGGCAACACCAAATCTTTGTGGGAGTCGAGTGCCTCTTTGATGGTGGGGAATTGCATCGAGTGTGGGGAAAGCTTGTGAAGCTTGTGAATAGCAAGAGCCAACCCCTCCAATGTCTTCAGTCCCTCTTTGCACAGATACCCTCACAATTCGATCTGAGCTCACATCTTCCAATTGTAAACACAACTATTAACACAACAAGTGAAAGATCTTTTGTGATAGTAGACTCCTTTGGCCCCAGTTGCCTTCGAAGAATGTAACCCCCCTTCCCGTCCTCCCGACCTCAGATGTCACTCGAGCACCCTGCAATGATCAAAGCGGTTGATGAGGCATATCACACAGTACGAACAACACACACACTCGACAAGTTCCAGATCGAAGAAATCAAAGACAGATAAACTGCTAGGTTTTGCATTGGCCCCATCCGATCCCAGTCTCGCTCTTGGTTTCGGGTTGTTTAACAACGGGAGCGAGAGAGAGCCGCAGCTTCGCCTTGAGCAGCCAGCCAGCCAGCCACAGACAACACATTGCTAGTGATGCCAGCCCTTGTAGAAAGAAAAAAGTCATCGACCTCGGTCCGATCAGAACCCTCTCAGTTATTATTCTCACCACCGTCCTCTAAAAATAAAGTGCCCAATCTGACTTGACTTGACTTGACTTCGACAGGCCCCCATCCGATTGGCCCGGATGCCAGCCCGTAGCTTCAACAGCCACAGAACGGGGTCTTGGCTTGGTTTCCCCACAAAGAACCTTCCAATCGTATGCCAGCCCTGTTTTCTATTTGATCTTTTGAGGACACTAAATGACGGCAACCAAGCGTTGGCAGCGTTGGCGGTGAAATGATTGGTGATAGTGATGATAATAATACGTGGCTGTAATGATGACGGTGATATGATGATGATCTACTGCTTCAGGACAGCTTATCTCAGGATGAGATACGCATGGGGAATCATTTTTGCGCAGCGGGCCGTCAGCAAGCCTGTCGGTGTGCCATTCGCCATCTCAATACCATCTCTCTATATGTTCGCTTCACGTACCCGGCGAAATCCTGAGTGGAAGCTATCTATCAGGCACCTGTTAACCCCAGCTCGTTGACCAGCTGCTGGATCGACCCCTTATTGGTAGCTCCCCAATCAGTACCAAGCAACTTCCCCCCTTTTTCCTCCTCACCGTTACTGCCGCTGCTGTACACCCTCCAAAGCTGATCGACAACCGCACTCCTCACCCTAGGCCAAGGATGTACCATCAACGCTCCCAGTCTTTTCTTGGCTTCCTCTCTCCCCTCCCCTTCCCCCTGTAGAACAACTCCGCCATACAGCCCAATACAGGCCTCCAGTTTCCTCACATTCCCCGTTTTATACGCCGCCTTTTGCACAAGGAGACACAGCGTCTTCCAGTTTATCCCCTCAGGAGAGACAACAGACATGTCAAGCAAGAATCTCAACACTTCCAGTGTCGGGACCAGCACCCTGTCGTTTTTCTGATGAGTCCTCAGGTTCGATATCAGAGCGGTGACGATGTCCAGGGTAATGTCAGGGGAGGCGAGACAGTGCGACAAGAGAGCGGATCTGGTGGCGATGACAAGCTCTTCGTTGCCCGTGTCTGCCGAGGAGACGTAGCCTGACAACAGGGGGCAGAGCCATTCTTGGGGGTTGGAGAACAAAGTTGACGAGGAGACAGAATCGAGGAGCTTGGAGGGGAGGGAGAGGAGTGAGGTGAAGTACGCGGTCGAGGAGAAGGTTGTTTGGAGGAACGGGGCTCTGAATCTGATAGAAGAAAGGTTAGCGTGATGTGACAAGGGGGGACGCCGGAAAACATACTCTGGTTTCAAGACTAGAGAGAGGGCAACCTGGGCCTCTGCACGCACTCTGTCCAGTTTCTCTGCTGCCAGGCGCAGGATCCTCAGGATTAAACCTTCGACCAATGGCCCAGAAGGTGGCTCTGTCCACAAGGCTTTTGTCGCCCGGATGGCTTGGAACCTCACCATAGAACCAACATCGCCTTGTGCCGTGGTGGTGTAGTCATCCAGGCCCTCTGCTATCAGAGGTAGGAAAATATCCGTATTGTCCCTCAGCAAACCGCTCTTGCTGTTGCTCCTCGTAAGACTCTGAAGGACAGCAACATGAACATCGGTATATGGATCCGTGTTCCACCTCTCCACAAATGAATCACAGATCAAGTTCTTGATTTGAACCGTTTGGAGGGTGGAGGCTATCGAGTAGGACATGGCAAGTGCAGAGAAGTGCCCGCCCCATGTGGCAACTCTGGATGATGTCGGGCGGTGCCGAACAATTCCTGCCCACTCCCTGACAATTTCTTCACGCTCACCATCGTCGCTAAATATGAGCATAGTGAGAGCTGCGTCTGCGGCAGGTGTGATCAGGTCCGGCTCTTGCGTGAGAAGCCACTTTGCCAGGTATGTTCTCGTGAGCTTGACAAATCCCTTGACTGGGCCTTCTCTTTCTCCTAGGGCCTTCACCAGCTGGGTGATCTCGCCTGCGTTTTCTTCTATCAGTTCTGGCCCAGATACTATTGCTGTGGGCGAATTTTGAACACCGGAAGTGGACATAACAGCTTGGAGGATAGGGGCCGCAGAAATTATCAGCCTGCTGGCTCCTTCCGCGACAAGTTCTGGACGCCGATAAGTCTTTGCGTTGCAGTCTTCGAGAATTTCGAGCACCCCGTCTGCGGAAGAGTTGACAAAGCTGATGAGGCTTTCGCTTTTGTAATCCGCCTGCCCGCCGACAACTTTGGGAAATCCATCGAACACACCAGCTATACTCATCAACAAGCCATGTCTTTCCTCCACCTGACGCGCTTGGAGAGATGTTAAGACGCCTCTGGCTAAGCTGACTGATTGTCGAAGCCTCTTGAGGGGATCCGGGGTTGTCAAGGCCAACTCTGCAGTCAACGCCCCGAAAGAAGCCCCGACCGCCCGTCTGGAAGCAGCATCAACATCACCGACACCTCGCCATCCGAGCAACGCCTCCAGTATAGCCTCACCATATCGTGGTGAAAGCTTGGTGACACCCAGAGCAACCTCCTGGAGCGCTCTGGCTCTCAAGGCAACAGCGTGATAGTCCACCGTTTGCACAACCCAGATGCCTTCTGTGACTGTGTCGGGATGTCGCCCGATCAGCTCTTGGAGCGCAGCTGAGGAGCCACGTCTGATATTTCCCGCAGGATCCAGGCAAGCAGCCGCAACTAGCTCCGTAGCTGTGATTTGCAAGACAGAGCTACCCGGAGCATGCGCCCCTATGATCATGGACTCTGTCGGGACCGCAAGCAGTTCTTTCGTGGTGTATCTCCTGGCCATGGCCCATATTCCAAAGCATGCTGCATCCCTGACGTTTGTCCCCGACGAGCCTCCCGAGAGAGCTCTGCGTTCAAATGACAGTCCCGTAATAAGTGCCTGGACGATCTCGGCCAGCTGATCAGCCGGTGGTGACCTCCGATACAACAGGTGTGAGAGGGTGAGCATCAACCCATGCCACTCCAACGGGTTGACCGCACTCAAGTCCTTCTTTCCAGGCGTCTCTCTACCCTTCAACACATTCTTGTTCAGTCCCTCCAGCACGGCCTCCACGACCTGGCTGGCCATGTACTGATCCAACCTCAACGCAATGATGCTCAGCGCCTTGCTGGCCGCAAACCTCACGGGGGTGTCATTGTCCCCAAGACAATCCAACAAAAACCCAATCGTCGTTTCCACCAGCCCCAACCCGACAATATCCTCATACAAATCCTTGTTTTCCCTCAAAAACAACACCGCCACGGCCCTTATAACCTTGATAACCGCCTTCCTTGCCAACGCAGACGCCATGACGCTCTCCTGACTGTTCTCAGCAGCCCCATGAACAGCATGAAAAACCATCACCAAGTACGGATCCATATCCGACGTATCCGCCGAAGAAGTCAACACCCCCGCCAGAAAGCTCAACACACCAATGTAATGATACGGCGTCTTCTCCTGCTTTGGCCTCAACGCTTTGAGCGCCCACCTGACCATAGCATCCAACACTCCCAGTTCTTGCATGTCCCTCCTCAGCGCCAACCTGACCAGCAGAGCCTTGGCCGCGTCTCTTTCCTTCCCCGGGCTAGCCAGATACCGAATCGCCAGAGGCAAGACCCGAACCGTGATTCCCGGTAGTTTCTCCCACTGCAGGTCCAGCCCCTCCACCACCGTCTTCTTCTCTTCGTCTTCGTCTTCATCATCCGCATCCTCGTAGTTGTTTGATGAAATGGTGGCCAGGTCAAAAGGCGCAAACAGCAAATGGCTCAACCACAGCAGCCCGACATACCTCTCTTCCCATGTTTTGGTTTTTTGGCATTGTTCTGTAAATGACAGCAGGGGTTCCAGCCAGGAGACTTCGTTCCCGAGGAACCGTACCACGACCTTTTCACCGCGAATCTTGCAGAGGGTGTAGATTATTTTGCTGATGGCCTGGGTCAGCGGGATGAGGAGCGCTTCTTTTTCGAGGTTGGCGGTGTCGTAATCGTTGGAGAGTGAGTGGGACGAGGTGGCGGCGAGGTTGAGCGAGGAGACAAAGGCGGAGGAGAGGAGTGAGATCCATTTGGAGAGGTGGGGGTCGAGGAGCTGGGGGAGTTCTTGGAAGGGGTCGAGGCACTTTTCTGGTTACTTTTTTGCGTTGGATAGTGAGTTGATTTGGTACATACACCGGCGATCAACCCGTCTGCTTCTCTTGCTGTGACTTGCTTCCTCACTTTTTGGGAGCTGTCCCCGCTTCGCTGGCGACGAAACAAGAACAGGGGGAGACGCGTATCAAATTCGGATATGAGGTCTGCTGAGACCTTTTGGAGTTTGATGTCGGAATCTTCCACTGGGGCGTCCATTTCTGTAGCTTTTTGGCGTTGAAGTGGTGCTGAAAGTGAGGGAGATGGAGGGGCTGTGAGCTGTGTGGTGAAGTCAAAAGTGGGTCCAGGCATTCGCAGCGACTTACAGAACATCAAATCAGGCAGCTACGAATTTTCATTTTCATGATTGCCTGAAGCAGAATGAGAAGTGAAGTATACAGAATCACATGCCAGAAGATAATCTTCATGTTGAGCAAGGAGGAATAGTTTGATATTAGATAGTCACCGCACCTCTTGATGAGACTGGTACCTCGGTTCTCTCAAGCAAGCAATTAATCATCCTGAACCAACTCCTTGATCTCCTCCCTCCCACCGCCTGGTGGCATAGCAAGGCCTGTCCCTCCTTCAGCCAACTTTTCATCCTTACTCCCACCTCTCCCCAGCCCCAAAGACCAGAAGCCAACCTCATCGACAATGTCATAGAGAATGTCCTCTACTATTTGCTCGTCATATCTATCCGCCAATGCACGTGGCTGATTTTCTCCCGCTTCTGGCTTCTGGCTAGCATCACCTTCGGCCACAATCACATCCTCCCCTTGCGGTTGTTGCTGTGAAAATTCAGGCGGAGGATACCAGAAATTGGGCCCAAAATTGCACTCAACGGCACCTCCTCTAAAGACACTCACGGCAGGATAATACCCCACCGACCCATCATCAAGCACATCTCTGCCGCCCAACACGCCGGACCCACCGCTACCGCCAGCTTGTTGGTTGTTCACCATTCTTGACGCTGGGGGCAAGAAAGCTAACAGATCGGTGAAGGGAGTACCCATAAACTTCCCATTCTTGTAGACCTTGATGTATGAGTTGGGAAGGGTGCGCAACGCTGGAGAGGTGTGATTCGGGTTGGGAGGTTCGGAGGAATTGTTAGGTCCCGAACTTGGATTCATCAACTCTTCCAACTCTTTGGTGGTGTGGTAGTCGATCTTTTCAAAGTAGATGTGAGCTTTGAAGCGGATCGGAATACGGTCGCGGATGATGTTGGGGTACTCGCTGATGCCGTCGGGATGGCCTTCGTCTTCAGCGATGAGATCAACGGCCGGGTTGTAGTGCCCTTGAACGACTTTTCTGTGCAGCCGCTCGGAAGGTAATTGGATCTCGAGACCAATCACGTCTCCTTCTTTGATGTCCTCGCCTTCGGGGAAAAAGTCTTTGGGTCGAGACATGTGAATCTTCTGGCCAGATTTGTCCCGAATTCCATAGCTGTAAGCGTCAAACCCAACCGGCGCATCGAGGGAGGCTTCCCTACGCGCAAATCCGAGACGAATGTGCCCATGGGATTCTGGATCGCCTTCGTTTTTCTTCTTCAAAATTCCACGAGTGACCTTGCACTCCCAGTACCAACGCCCTTCCCTTACTGCGACATTGGCACGAGCCATCCGGAAGCCCTTATCAGAGGTCACATGTGTGCCTTGCTGGTCGAAATACATGTGCGAGGCGGCATCTTCGAAATTCAAGTGGGCGCCATACGGTTCTGGCTCAGTGTTGCGATAGTAGAACATGGACGGAAATGTGGGATCAGCAATACAGTGGGTGTAGTGGAAGTTCTTCTTGTTGTAGACACTGCAATGATGTTAGACAAGCTCTTCACCAATAGGAGGTAGAGAATACCTACTGATCTGACGTCTCGTAGAACTCAATTGATCTCCCCTCGGAATCTTGTACCTCGTGATGGCTGGTGAATACTGGCCCACGCGGAAGGTCAAAGTCGGTGATCTTTGGGGGCGCGAGCTTGTATCTCAAGGGCGCCATCTCGCCAGGTTGCTCTTTCGGCTTGGGTGCTGGTGAAGCCCTCGAGCTGTCACCTCCCGTAGCGCCCTTGGACTCTCTCTTTTTGAGAGACTCCTTTTTCGTCCGTTTCTCTCGTCCCATGGTTGTTCCTTCTTCTGCTGGTGGCTGAATCTGTACTTTTTGGGATTTCCCATCGGGATTGAGGGGCGAGGGAACGGCGGGACTGTGGGTGTCGTCTGGGAGCGCACGCTTTTGAGGTATAGAAGAGATCAAGGAAGGCGTGGTCTCCCTTGGAGGTTGCGGGGAGCTTGGGTCGGCCATTGTTGCGGATTTGCTCACGCACTGGTTTCTATTGTATCGACGAAAAGATGCTCTGAGTAGAGAACAGCTCTATCAATGGCGCAATACATTCGCTTTTTGACGTAGAAACTGTTAACGAAAGAGAAAGAAAAAAATGTAACGCTCTATATTGTTCGATCAAGTGGAATGGAAGATTTGGCTGAGTATATACCCGAAAATTAGTCGCCGTTGAGATTGCGCTTCGGTGGTTGAGATTCTGTCAATTGGAAGTTGGAAGCAAGTCAGTTGCGACGCGCTGGGAGACGCGGGCTGACAAGGATCAAAAGAGTGCCAAGAGCCATCTTGAAAAGCTTGTGTGGGTCCTTACATCTGGATTTCCACCCAATCAAATGGTGCAACGCCCAGTCGTCAAACCAAGCCTCGCGCGCAGCTTCGCCTTCCACTTTTCCGTGACTTGCCTGTTCCAACTTTTTCAACATTCCACAATCATCGCCAACCGGGCCCATCAAACCGACCAGTAAACAAGATGCCCGTGGTAAAAGGAGGTGTATGGACGAACATCGAAGATGAAATTCTCAAGGCGTCCGTCAGCAAGTACGGGCTGAACCAGTGGGCGCGTGTCTCGTCGCTCTTGGCCCGGAAAACACCAAAACAGTGCAAGGCAAGATGGAACGAGTGGCTCGACCCCAGCATCAAGAAGATCGAGTGGAGTAAGGAGGAGGATGAAAAGTTGTTACATTTGGCAAAGCTGATGCCCACGCAATGGCGCACCATCGCCCCGATTGTCGGTCGCACTGCCAACCAGTGTCTCGAACGCTACCAGAAACTCCTCGACGAAGCCGAACAACGAGAAGCCTCGTCCCTCGGTCTGACCGGTCCCGATGGAGGAGAAGCCCAGGCACCATCCGCCGATGATGTTCGTCGTTTACGCCCTGGCGAGGTGGATCCCGATCCCGAAACAAAGCCTGCCCGACCCGACACCATCGATCTCGACGAGGACGAGAAGGAAATGCTGAGCGAGGCGCGCGCCCGTCTTGCCAATACACAGGGCAAGAAGGCCAAGCGCAAGGCCCGTGAACGACAGCAGGAGGAGTCCAGACGGCTGGCAGCGCTTCAGAAACGACGAGAGCTGAAAACGGCCGGCATCAACATCAAGGTGACAACAAGGAAGAAGGGGCAGATGGACTATAATGCCGATATTCCGTTCGAAAAGAAGGCTGTCCCTGGATTCTACGATACGACTGAGGAGATTGCGCGCAACGAGTGGCAGCGAGCCCATTTCGACCCCAAGAAGCAGCAAGTTGGCAACAAGCGGAAGGGGGAGGGCGATGAGGAAGGTGATAGGAAGCGAAAAAAGAATGAGGGGCCCTCGCAGTCGATGCAGGCAGCGCTCAAGGCTGGTCAGATGCAGAAGATGCGCGAGGCAGAGCAGAGCAGCAAGAGGAGAGCGCTAGTGCTTCCAGCCCCTCAGGTTGGCGAGGGTGAGTTGGAGGAAATCGTCAAGATGGGCATGATCGGAGAAAGGGCAAGCATGATGGCTCGCGAGAGTGACAATGATGCCACCCGCGGCTTGGTTGGCAATTACACAACGCTCAACACCAGCGCGCCGATCAGAACACCTCGAGCTCCCGCGGAAGAAGACCACATCGCGAACGAGATCCGGAACATTAGAGCCTTGACTGAGACGCAGTCATCTCTGTTGGGTGGTGAGAACACCCCTCTCCATGAGGGTGCAGGTTCAACCGGGTTCGAATCGGTAGCGCCACGGAGGCAGGTGATAGTCACGGAAAACCCGCTGGCAACCCCTTTCCGGTCGGGCGCAAATGGGGTCGGCGCTACTCCAGCCAGGGTTGGCCAAACTCCTCATCGCACGCCTCGCGATAGCTTCGCGCTGAACGCCAAAGATGATGAAATGTCCATGGTTGGAGGAACCCCTAACGACGCCAGACTGCGCGATCTATCTCTCCGACACCAACTCAAGGAAAGACTTGCCGCCCTTCCCAAACCCAAGGAAACCGACTGGGAATTGGAACTGCCGGATGAGCAACAGGAGCCGGCTGTTGCGCAGGAGACGGAGGAGGATGCGGCGGAGCGAGATCGCAGAGAGCGGCAGATCCGCGAAGCCCGCGAGTACTTGGAGCGCAAGAGACGGACCCAGGTCATGCAAAAGGACTTGCCAAGGCCAGTACATGTAGACTGGAAAGCTACATTCGCAGAGCTGAGCAAGAGTAACGAGAGTGAGGTGGAGAAGCTGGTGGCGAAGGAAGCTGCCCTGTTGATGGCACATGATGCGACCAAATACCCACTTCCAGGGGCGCCACCAAACGTGAAGCCGGTGGATATCGCCCGTTTCGAAGATGATTCTCTAGAAGAGGCTCGCCTTCAGATTCTCATGGAGATGAGGGAAAAGCCGAAGCCGGAGGCTGTCCAGGCAGTGTACAACAGGAACAATACCAACGCCCTGTTGCTGGGTCTTGGGTGCTATGACGATGAGGATGACAGCGGGGAGGAGCAAAACATTGCCATCATGCGATCGGCACTGGACGTAAGTTCTTCCACACGTCTCCCACACACAGGGGCGGAAAACTCAAGAATGTGTATGGGCTAACATGATTCAGACTGCTATCGACGCCTTGATTGCTTCCGCAGAGAAGGGCAATAAGCTGGAAAAGAAGTTGAATCTGCATTTGGGCGGGTACAAGAACCGGGCCGAGATGCTGCGCAAGAAGATTGGGGAGGCCCACGAGGCTTTGGAAAAGGCCAGGGCTGCGCTGAGTGGGTTCAGGGTCCTGCAGACATCAGAGGAAGCCGCGATTCAAAGACGTCTTGGAGCTCTTAGGGCCGAGGTTGCATTTGTCAGCACCAGGGAGAGAGAGGCACAGGAGCAGTACCGGAAGATGAGAGCTGAGCTAGAGGAGCTGACTCTGAATGGAGGGAGGATCAATGGGCATTAGAAGATGGACCACAGCAAGACAATAATGTATAGATAACAGGCATATCAGCATGTGTCATGGCCATGAGACAAGACACGACTCAAAACGGAGTTTCCATAGTATCATCTGTTGGGTTAGGGTTGGGCGAATATGAAATGCAGGGGCATGCAATGAGCAGATTAAGAGACGAGCTTAAACACTCCCGTGGCTATTTTGGGGTCCCGTTCATGCATCTAGAAATTCCCGAAGGTTTCCTGTTTTGACGATGGACGTCGTCGTGCCTCTCCCGTGGTTGCACGCTGAGGGCGACCCCCTGCTGGCAGAACAGGTGGGTGCGCTGAAGGACGCCATCAAGGTGTAACAAGACCGCTGATTGGCTGTGGTGATCGTGGCCCCAAAGGCAACCTCCACGACATGCTGCCTGCTGAGTCGATGATACGTGACATTGGGACGCTGATGTAGCCCAAAGAGGCAGCGTATTCAATATTGCTCGTCATAGGCCAATATTTTGGCAGACTCGAAGGTGTTTTTTTTATATGTTTCTGTTTCCCTCTCTTAGCGGCAAATGCTTCAGGGGGGGAAAGATTCCATCGCTCTTGAATATCGAAGTTGCCCGTCCGTCGTCGCTCCTGCCGTTTACCATAAGCTATGGGAAGCACTCCGCCACTTAGCAACTTTCCCATGGTTATTTTGTTTTGAATTCTTTCCAAGCAACAATCTTTACGCGTTCAGCACGTTTTGGTTCCTCTTGGGCCATCGACAGCCGTTACCCGAAGTGTTAGAAGCATCTCGTTCTCCTACAGCATCTGTACCCCCCCTTGTTTCCTTTGTACAGTCGTCAACATGGGTTCGACGCTTGAAATCGACAAGTTTCTCGAGCCACTGGCTATCGATGTCCAGAAACTCTCTGGGCTCGCTCACGAGATGGCCTCGACCTTTGGCAAGCTCTCAGCCGAGTCGTCGGACATGTTCCTGCCCACCCCAATCTCTGAATCGATCTTATCCCCCGAGGTGAGCGCCGGCCAGGACGGCAGTGATAGCGGTCGGTAAGTTTATCATCTCATCAATCTTGGTTGAGGTTGCCCCAAGGAGCAGGAGATGTATTGCTTCTAGGCGAATGTAACGGACGAGTCGGCTCCGGTCGGCAGCTGCATAAAGTGCGGGGGTTGATACACAGACGAAGCGAAGAACAAGATGCTGACACTTCATCTTCACCAAACAGTTACCTCGCCATTGACATGTAAGAAAACCCAAGCCACACTCTCCTGGTTCGGTTAGACTTCGGAGAGCTGGGATTAACGTTTCTTAGTGGCGGAACCAACCTCCGTGTTGGGTTCATCGAGCTTCAGCACGATTTGGTTGTGGATGACGCTGGCATGCCCAGCACCGCCCGCAAGTTGAACCGCCTTCTCGAGCACTCCTGGCCCATCGGTGAAAGTCTCAAGAACGAGAATTCGGAGAGTTTGTTCTCATGGATTGGCGACCGCATTGCACATGTTGTCCGCAAGGGCTGCGATGCCTTCAGTCTTTCTCCTGACCAGGACCTTCCCCTGGGTGTTACGTTCAGTTTTCCCATGCACCAGACCTCACTGTCCGAGGCCAAACTGATGGCGATGGGAAAGGGTTTTGCCATCACGTCTAACCTGGATCTCGGTGGCCACCTGACCACTGGTTATGAGAAGCACAAGACTGCTGACATGCCGAACATCAAGATTGCTGCGATTGCGAACGATTCCGTGTCAACTCTTGTCTCTTTCATCTGCCAGTTTCCCGCCAAAGCCCATCAGAAAGCGGCCATGGGCGTCATTGTCGGCACGGGCTGCAACGCCACCATTCCCCTGAAGCTTTCTACCCTGCATGAGAGCAAGCGCCCGGCTTCCATCAACGTCTTGCCCGGTCAGGATGTGGCTACAGCCAAAATTGCTGTCAACACCGAGTGGAGCATCAACGGCTCTGCGCCTCCTCTCCGCAAGTTTGGTCTGATCAACAAGTGGGACGAGGAGCTTGACAGGGCCGGAGAGATTCCCGGCTTCCAGCCTCTTGAGTACATGACTGCCGGACGCTACCTGGGCGAGCTGGGCAGAATCATGTTTCTTGACTACTGCATCAATGTCCTCAAGTTGTCTGTCTCTACGCTGCCAAGCAAGCTTCGTCAGAGATTTGGCCTCACCACCACTTTCTTGAGCCACTATTACCACAACAGCCCCAAGGGTAGCATGGCCGACCAGCTGAGCAACGAGTTCCCGGCCGAGCATCCCGAGTTTGAGTGGACCAAGACGCTCGAGGCCGTCCTGCACAAGATTGCCGTGGCGATTCAGAAGAGAGCTGCCGGCATCATTGCTGCTTCGACAATTGGTTTGCTGATGTGTGCCGAGGAGATCCCGGAGCCTGGTGCTATTGGGAAGAAGGACATCACTGAGTTGGTGGTTGGATACACTGGTGGGTGCATTCAGCACTTCCAAGACTACTTGGCCGACACACAGGCCTATCTGGATAAGATTTTGGCGTTGGAGTTTGATGGGAAAGCCCCTATTCGTGTGGTCTTGCATCCCTGCCACGATGGCGGTATCACCGGCGCCGGCGTTTTGGTGCCTGCTGCTTTGGCCAGTATGCGTACCTGATGTCTTTTTGAGGCTTGCCGTTCTGTCATCTGAGGCGTACCGAGGTTCTTTTGAGACCTAATTAGATTCTTTCTGCGCGTATCTAGACGTTTTTGAGGCCCATTTGTTTGCTAGATAGGCCTCTTTGAAGAGGTTACAGGCGTCCTGGGGATATAGGAGGGCCTTTTTTCATGCAGACCAGGCCTGATTGCATTTGAGGAAGGCGTGTTTGGTGTTGAGGGAGGCATCAAATCGATTTTCCTACGCATATTGTGACTTTTTCAAAGCCCTATTTTGATCTTTGATCCCTTGGGTCGTCTTTGATATGTGTGAAACTGTCTGTGTCACATCTTCGTCTGTCTTTAACATCAAAGGCCTCCAATTATCTTCAAAGGCCGTACCGTTCACCTTGTTGACAGCACCCATCGGGGATATCCCCGCACATACATGTCACACATCCAAGAATGCAGTCTCGGAATATTGGTCATTCGTCCTATTTCACTGCGGAAGAGGGGTGGCTCTGCATGATGCAAGTTGACAAGTTGCACCCTTAACGTGGTAGCTGAGAAGACGCAAGGTGATTGGACAAAGGTGATGAGAGGCAAGTTTTGGTAGGTATGGTGTGGGACTGGTGTGTGGGGGGGATATGTATCGTCGGCGCCGCATCGCAACCGAACTACAGGAAGCAAGGGCGAAGGCGTCATGGTGTTAGTGCGGGTTTGGACGCATAACGCCATACAAATATCACACAAAGCCGCCACCGAGAATCGGAGATGGGTTGAGGGGGGAAAGGGTTTAACGGAGTTTATTGAGTTGTACGAATACCTAAAATATGTAGTGTGACTTGAGTGTGAATATTTGTGGTTTCTTTTGTGTCTGTCTGTCTGTCTGTCGATGATGTGAACGCAAAGATCATGAGCTCTCAGGAAAGACCGCCGCACCGTGAGGTGTACCTCTACCGAAAGAACCCCTGGGAAAGCGACAAAGACTCTGAATCGTCAGAATCTCTCTCCTCGTCTGACGACTCCAGCGACGATGAAACCACCAACCCATTCGACCTCTTCCTCCCCGGTTCTCGACCGCAACAACCCCCTTTTCGCATCCCCCGTCCTCACTATGCTTCCACTCCCAGCAGCAGCACCACCATCTCCTCGGCCTCCTCCTCGTTTCCCTCCCAGCCCAAAACAACCGAGTCCACCCCCCTCCTCCCGTCAAGCGCTCCCAGCAAATCCCCCTACCTCTCCGGCCTCTCCCGGCCCCGCTTCTGGCTGCTGTTTGGCCAGATAATTCTCTCCCCGTAAGCTCAGCCGTCGTCTTCCTAACCCCCGAACCAGCTCAAGCGTACCTGAAAAATCCTAACGACAGCGCAGAACTGATAATCTGCTTCGACGGCACAATCATGGCCTCCTCCCACCCGGTGATAACCTCCCACTTTCACTCTGCCAACTCTGCCTCCTGGCTCTCGACTTCCTTTCTGCTCACCCAGACCTCTTTTCAGCCGTTGGTCGGGGGTTTGTCGGATGCGATTGGCAGGAAAACACCCTACCTCATCCTCGCTGCCGTCTTCTCCTTGGGGACGCTATGGTGCGCCGTTGCTGGGTCCATGCTCCAGTTCATCCTGGCTCGAGCAGTCTGCGGCCTCGGAGCGGGGGGGATGATGACGCTGGGGAGCATCATCATGTCTGATGTCGTGCCTATCGAGATCCGACCTAGATATCAGAGCTTGTTGAATGTTACTTTTGGTGTCGGGTCCATGATGGGGGCGGGTCTGGGGGGTCTGATGGCGGATTGTCTGGGGTGGAGGTGGGAGTTTGGGGTTCAGGTTCCTGTTCTGATCATCTGTGTGGGAGTGAGCGGGTTGGTGATCCCCGATGATTTAGGACTCTACGGGAAACAGAAGGTGACGATACAGCAGGCGTTGAGAGAGTTTGACTTTTGGGGAGCCGCGACCCTGGCGGGGAGCGTGACGGGGTTGGTGTTGGGGGTTGGGCTGGGGGGAAACGTTCTTCCTTGGAGCCATCCGGTTGTGGTAGGGTCGTTGATGTTCTTTGCGGTGGTGTTCCCCGTGTTTTTGTGGGTGGAGGGATGGGTTAGAAACCCGATCATGCCGCTTCATCTGGTGTTCAAGGCGCCGCACATGAACTTGATGTTGTCGAGCCATATTTCGGCATTGTTGGCGGCGGCGATACTGTTTAACGTGTAAGCATCTTTTGCCTCTCTTGTCTTTGAATTCTCAGCTGACAAAAAAAAAAAAAAAAAAAAAAAGACCGCTATTTTTCCAAGGCGTCCTCCTCACCTCGGCCACAGAGTCCGGCCTCCGCCTGGTAACCTGCTCCGCGGTCCAGGCCCTCTGTGGAATGACAGCCGGCTTCTTGATCACCTGGTCCCGCCGGATGAAGTGGCCGCTCATCACAGGCGCAACGCTCGTCATAGCCGGACTGTTCTGCTTGTTCAGCATGGAAAGGGGCTGGCCGACATGGGTTTACATGCTCTGTCTCGTGCCGGCGTCGGCAGGCCAAGGTTTCCAGTTCCCGGGAAGCTTCATGGCTGTGCTCGCCGCGTCAGAGCAGCACGAGCAAGCTGTCGTGACCAGCACCCTGATGCTGTGGAGAAGCACAGGCAACATTCTCGGAGTCGCCTGCTCATCGCTTGTCGTGCAAAACTCGCTGTGGTATCACCTCCAGGAATTCGTCAGCGGACCGGAAAAGGAGGCTGTGATCAGCAAAGTCAGAAAGTCGGTCGAGGCTATCAGGGACTTGGAGGGGACATACCAGGATCAAGTCGTACAGAGCTACGCTGCCGCCCTGCGTCTAACTTTTCTATGTTGCTTCGCTCTGGCCG
Source organism: Podospora pseudoanserina (assembly GCF_035222485.1). NCBI lineage: Eukaryota > Fungi > Ascomycota > Sordariomycetes > Sordariales > Podosporaceae > Podospora > Podospora pseudoanserina. Next base: position 8,492,860 of record NC_085920.1, on the reverse strand, counting down.
TTGCGAACCTGTGTTTAGTTGCACCAGTCAGACTGGGAAGATTGGGGAGCAAGAAGTAAAAACAACACCAAAAGACGTGGTTATCGTAGATAAAATGGGGCAGCTCGGAAGAAATTATCCGACATCCAACGAAATGTCATCCAGTCAATCGTATCATTGTCAGGCGCAACGAGGGTATCATAGAAAAACAAACGAAACCAAAACGCCATTCCCCTTTGCTCCCGGTTCCTCATAATCCTCCGATCCTTCTCCATCATATCCTCCGATCCTTGTCCATCATATCCTTCCACTGACTAGAGTGGCCAGAGCTTCGGTCGATTTCGGTCGTGACCTGAATGGACTCATGCTTCATAATCGGCCATTCATCCTCATCCGAGTCCTTATCCTTCATCGCACCCACAATGTGGTTGTGGGAAGAATTGAGGTTCTGCAGCCTTATGCTGTTCCCCCTCATCCTCCCAGCATTGCTATACGCCCTATCCCTCCCGGCGTTGCTAAATGACCTTTCCCTCCCAGCGTTGCTGTTCGCCCTATCCCTCCCGGCAGTGACGCCGACCTCGTAATGACAAAGTCCTGATTCCAAATCACGGCCCGCTTTGTTTGCCTGCTCCTGGCTGATGATGGCCAAGTCCCTCGCACCGATCACGACGCTGGGCTTCTTCCTGGCCTGCTTGCGTGCCTCTCGCTTCGCCAGCAACCACCGCGGCGCAAGTACTGACCAGGCATAATCTCGAAAGGTCCTCGTTGTTCCAAACACCAAATAAGCCAGTACCGGCGCCGTAACTCCAGGGATGTAAAGAACAAAGTCGGTAACGGCTCTCCCGGCGCTCAGGTCCGGCTCTGCCGGGACATTTTCGACCGAGTTGGTCTGTGAAGCTCGGAGCTGGAACATGACAACGACGAGTTGAAAAAGGCTGCGTTGTCTGTCAGTTCTCTGTGCTCGCAGTCCATGATGTGATGGTATACATACCTCAAGGCGATGAAAGCAACGGTGAACCGCAACACCAACCACCTGTCGTAGATATTCTTCCTCTTCGGCAACGGAGGCTTCGGCTGCGAGCTACTGGTTGGATTCGTTCCATCCGAGGTGCCTCCACCAGTGTTCGTTGAGCGCCCATACCGAACGTCCCATGACAACACCATTACCCGCGAGTGAATGTATTTGCCAAGAATCGACAACAAGATCAAGCTGCCGGCCAGGAAGCAAGCGATCACTGGGGGCTTGTTAGCAAGTGCTCTTCAGCAGACAACGAAAGCTTATAAACGTACTGATTCCGCTGGACAAGATTAGGAACCCGACAGTACTGGCCTGAATCTTGCTGAACCGAAGCAAAACCATAAACACAGCCGGAATCACGGCCGCAGTACCCTTGGCAATCAGAGAGGCGTGGAACCGGTACATTTTGGTGATGCGTAGCTGGAAGATACTGTTGGCCAGCTCTACAGCCCAAAAGACAACGAGTAGTGATTCTACATTGTAGCAATAGTACTCTGTGCAACTATCAGTATGCGCTCCCGGTAGTCGACCACAAAGCAACCTACGAATGTAAAACAGCACTAAATCCAGACCGGTTGATGCACCCGTGATGTTGAGCTCAGGATTCCCCACATTGGCAACGACATTCTGCCATTGTGCTGTCTTGATATCGTTCCACCAGGTGATGGTGTGTATTTGCTGGATGATTGAGGTAAATGTGTGCAAGACCATGAAAGACCCCAGCATGATGACATCTGAGCTTGGTTAGTCTCTCTCTCGTTGGCTGATATCTCCACGACAGTGAAGCACTCACAGCTCGTGCGCTCATCATGAACCCACACGATCCACAGCAAGAACAAGCCGACGGCCAGGCAAAACCAGCTGTAGAGAAGAATAGCAACACACTGGCCCATGACCTCAGACGGCAGTTGAGCCATCTTGAGGGTGTTGTCGGCAGCGCCGGGTACGTCAAGGGATTGGAGGTTGCACAGGAATGGAGAAGAAGAAGAAACAAACACCAGGACCAAGGTTGAGACTGGGGATCAAGACGCGTTATCATGCAGACAGGGCGACGCCAAGGAGGGGGATCTTGTGGATAAATTGAGAAAGCCATGGCCTCGGGCTAGCTTGGGTGACAGTGAGCGTGACACAGTGACCCCTGGAAAACGTGGAGAGGCCCAAACACCCAGCTTCTCGCCCTGCCCATCATGCCCAAAGACGGAGCTGTGGAAACGGGGGTGGTTGAGGGGGGAGAGGAGGGTCCAGAAGCGAGCAGCTGAATATGGTTACAGGAAGCTGCGTGCCGATTGCGATGTTGTGCCCTTACAGGTGCGCTTTGTGAGAGAACGAGATGGGCGATGTATCGCTACCAAGATCCGAGCGTCCGAGCGCAATCCAACAGGGCCTTCGTGATTTGCAAAAGACGCTATCGAGAAGCAAGCCCTTCACGAACTGAATGGCGAAAGAGGACTAGTGGCTTGATGTGGAGAGTAGCGCTTTGATCGTTTATTGTAGCTCCTCCGCAGCTTTATCACAAGCATTTGGTCTGCTCCGGTGCGACCCTGTTCACGTTCGGAGATCAGAAGCAGCAAGCAACCCCGGCCTTGCAGGAAGGACATAAGGGTGAAGAAGACGCATATGGGAAGGAGGGTCGGCTGCAGTCTGCAGATCTGTCTTGTCGTTGTGACTCTGTTCTTCAATGGGTGGTTGGCATGTGAGGTTTGAGTGGATTTCGACGGAGTTGGAGCCGAGCCCGAAAGTCCAGACTCGAGAACGACGGTAGTGGAGATATGATAACTCTTGAGGCAAGTGTCAGTTGATACCATGATAAAGAGGTGGAAACAGAACGTCAAGTGAATCCAGACCCTGTCTCCATAACAGCTCCATGGCCCGAGATGCAAACAGGCTGTGGGTGAGGGGATCTGGTGAGCCAAGCTCTGGAAAAGAGAGATGCCGCCCCTGCCAACGTGAGACGATGTCACGAACCCCCTGCCGCTTAACCGGTTTCCGAAAAGAGGGGCGTTCTCCGAAACGCTAGAGGTGAAGCCGTTCCCAATCTGAGGAGCACACATCGGACGACTGTGGCCGCGGCAGTTGAGCCACACAGGCACGACAGTCTACTAGTGCAGGTGACGAGTGTGATGAGAGAACAAGAGGAGAATATCAGTCTCTTTGCCATGCGTGCCGTAATCCCGTCGAGCCTACACTAGACGATCCATCGTAGAAGGGACGGGAGGAGAAAAAGCAGCGTATCGGAGATTTGAACCCACGTGGAAACGGGGGCAGCACCTCGGGTACAGGCGGGTGCCGAAACAGCTGCTTCAAACAGCTGTCGAACAAGAGATACCAAGAACTTCAAGCTTCGGGATTAGAAGATTAGAGAAATATTGGAAGCCTGTGATTTTCCAAAAGAGGGAGGTCTAGATTGTGATAGTGGGAGATAGTGAGAAGAGCCAACCCTTGTGCCAGTGGGCGTGGGTGAAAATGGGGGTTGGTTGTTGGTGAGGTGAGCTCGGTTCGAAATATTGCGCTGGTGGCGCTGATGGAAAAGACATATGACCCGTGCCCGACAAAATGGACCGTGCACCTTCCTCGCAAGGCCATCAATTCGGTCCGCTGCAACCACTTTTGCAGGGCGTGGCTGACATCCCGCAACGCCAAAAATCGCGGGGAAGAACGCGCTCTGGTTACAGTCGTTTGGAAACCTGCAGCTCGCCACAGCATCAGCACTGCAGTCTCTCTCTCTCTCACACACACAAGCCGACAGACGACAACCTCGTCTTTCCACCAACCGAATCCACGCCCACTCTACTTACAGTGCTTCATCAATGGAGATCGACTGGGAGCCACCTCTTCCAGCCGGGTACAATGACCTCCACCGTTCTTTTCTTCAAAACTTCATGGCACAAGGCACCCTCACGCTGAAACAAGGCAAGAAACTGCTGGCCGACCTCAAGTCAAAGACCACCTTTGAGCCCGTTGACCCGGACACCATCACTCTGGACCAGTTTACAGATGCCATCCGAACTGCGAGAGAGGCCGTGGAGCCATTGGACTATGACATCCGCTATATGCGCGATCAAGTCCGAGACGAGCGTGTCTGGGTTTTTTACAACACCCAGAGCGACCCAGCCAGCCAGATGGCCACTGTCCATTCGGCCGAAGAGGTAGCATACATCAAGAGGCTGCTCGACGCCATGTTTGAGACGTACAACACGCCCCGCATGGAGGTCATGGCTGTGGATGAGGGACAGGCACTGAAGGTATCACGCCCCTCTCGGCAAAGTATGGGGAATGGACATGTCAACGGCGCCAATGGTGAGGATGCGGAAGGCAGTCAGTCAGCCACTCGGGGACTCAAACACTCCGAAGTGCTCGCGCTACTATCGAACCTGGTAGCCGAGGGGTGGTTGGAGAAGAGCAGGGACGGGTTTTACAGCCTAAGCACGAGAGCCCTGGTTGAGCTGTGGTCCTGGCTTGTTGCCACCTACAACGACGAAGAAGAAGAGTGGCAGCATATCAAGTTCTGCGAGGCGTGCAAGGAGATCGTGACGCACGGACAGCGGTGTAACAATGTAGACTGCACAATTCGCCTGCACGATGTTTGCGAGGGCAATTTTTGGAGGACCAGGCCGGACCGGAAGTGTCCGAAGTGTCAGACGGAGTGGGATGGATCTCAGTTTGTGGGGGAAAGGGCCATCACATCCAGATCGGCATTCCAAAGATCAAGAGCCGGGAGACGCGGGAGACGTAGCGAGGTCGCCGAAGATGCAGGCGAGGAAGAGGCTGAAGACTAATTTTTTTTTTTTTTGATTTACATAGATAGAATTCTTGATGATACCCAATTGCATGACATCACCCTGTGGCTGTGCACATCTTGATTGAGATCTCCCGCTGGTGTGGTTGACTCTAACGAACCCCCTACCTATAGTGAAACCGGAAGCTTGGAAAGACCTGGAAATAAACCCAGACGTCAACTGCAGCAGCTCGAGTTCATCTGATCTCGAATCTGCATGTGAAGTGTTTCAACCCGGAGCCGCGTACATCCACCATCTTTCCCCCCCCCGCCTTTCCTAAGCCGAGTACGAGCAAACGCAACAGCACGGGCACCAAAGCTTCCCCTCCAACCCCGCCCCTCACCACTGACGCCAAGACGTCATCCCAGTGCAACTCACCACGTACACGCAACCGCACACATGGCTCCGCATTTTCCATGGAGGCAAAAGTCAAAGGAGAAGGAGAAGAAGGCCGAGGAGGGTGGTGATGGCAACGCGAAAGTCGTCTTGACGCCATCGGCCGCTCCCCGGGTTTCAGTATCGTCGCTTTCATCCGACGACAACGGCAAGCGAATCCCAGTGGCTCCCATCCTCGACGACGAGGATGAGCAGTTTCTCGAACGACTCGTTGCGCGCACTGGCTTTGACGCGGAGGAGGAAGAGGGACCTCGGCCGGCGCTGCCGCCTCGATCGAAAACCCCCGAGTTGACGTGGGATTGGGATGACAAGAGCGAGACGTTCCAGCTGTTCGGCGCCAGCTCGGCCTCCAACCCCAACGATACGGCTCTGGTGTTGAAGGACAAGAATACCGAGCTGGCAACGATACCCAAGGCGCCAGAACAAGAGTCTCCTTCTGGGCCAGAGGAGATTGTTATCGACGCGGCAGATACAAAGGCTGATGGAAAGGATAACCAGAACACCAAGTCGAAGGAGAAGAAGCCATCGCGCCTGTCCCGCATGTTCACGCGCTCCAAGAAGCAGGGTTCGTCAACCCCGGACAACCTCGCCGTTCCCGCGACCGAGGGCACAACCAAGCCGGAATCGGCCGAGAAGGAATGGGCCGACCTCTCTCGCTTGTTAGACAAGCTCAACCTGTCGTCTTCGGGCTCCATCTCTTCAGACGCAAAAGACCTATTGGTTCGGCCGTTTGTCCAAATTCTCAAGGATCTCGCCAACGGTGTCCCCACAGCAGTTGATGACCTTGTCTCCCTCCTCGACGGCCGGAATGACATCCTCACCAAGACCTTTGAGAAGCTGCCTTCGTCTCTCCAGAAACTAGTGACTCAGCTTCCCAAGAAGCTCACCTCTAGCCTTGCCCCGGAAATTCTAGCCATGGCCGCGGAAGCGCAGGGGCTGGATAAATCCAAGATTAATGCTGACGAGGGGCTGAAGGGGGCAGCCAAGTTCTTTATGCCAAAGAACCTGAGTGATTTGGCACTCACCCCAGCGTTGATCAAGACCATGCTCAAGGCCATCTTGAATGCGCTGAAGACCAAGTTTCCCATGTTGGCGGGAACAAGCGCGTTGTGGAGCGTGGCTGTTTTCCTGTTGCTGTTTGTGCTGTGGTATTGTCATAAACGAGGCAGAGAGGAGAGGGAGAAGAAGGAGAAAGAAGAGGCTGAGGGGGAGGGGGAGAAGAAGGAAGGGGAGGCGGACGGGGAGGCAGTCAGTGGAGAGCGGGTGGTGGAGGAGGTCTTGCAGAATGAGAGGGCCGGGGACGGGACGGTGGCTGGCCAAGGGGGTAACGGGGAACTGGTGGTGGTCGTTGACGCGCCGGGTAAGGGGGTTCCCAAGTAATGGTAATGACGGACGTAATGACGATACCCATTTGTAGGAAAGAGCTTGGAGTTTTCGGATGGACTTGGGCATGGACTTTTCCGTAATTCTTTTGGTTTAATGCGCTCTGCTAGCAACGTCTTTACCTGTCCACTTTGGCGGTGACTTCAACTTCAATCTTCATCACCTCCTCCATCAACCCAGCCTGGATCATGGTAGCGGCAGGTCTCACATTGCCCAGCCACTTTTGGAGCACAGGCCTGCTTTTCTGTCAGTTGCTTAACCTCGGCAGTTTCCAAGAAGGGAATTGCAAGACCAACCAGGTGCTTTCAAAGTCTTTCCTGTCTGGCAGGATGTATCTCACTCTCACAACATCCTGCATCCCAGCGCCCGCTTCGGCCAAGGCAGCGGCGATGTTTTGAAAGGTTTGCTCTGCTTGGTCGACGACGTTGGGGGAGATGAGGCCTGTTTTGTAGTCGTAGCTGACGACATGCCGTGGTTAGTATGTGAACGGTGGAAAGTTTAGACAGGGAGGTAGGTGAAATGATAAAAGTGGTAATGTGTTGATGTGGTAATGTGTTGATGTGGTAATGTGTTGATGTGGTAATGTGAGAATGTGGGTGTTGATGTGGTAATGTGGTAATGTGGTAATGTGGTAATGTGGTAATGCGGCAATGTGTTAATGTGACAAAGATACTGTACTACAAAAAAGCAAAACTACTTTACCCAGTGCATCCAGATACAAAAACCATGTCACCCTGGACTACAGCTCGAGAGTACCCGATCCGAGCCTCGAACGGGGAGCCGGAGGAGATGAGCTTGCGGGAGGGGGGCATCGTAACTGGCTTGTGACATAAAGTTTGATAACAAATATGTTTATTTGAAGATTAAAAATATCTTCATCGATGAGAGTTGCAATGAGACTATTTATTGGAGACTGGATGAGGAGTTGTAAGTGAGTCACTGTCACTGAAAAGGGGTGAAGACTAGGGGATAGAAACCCTAACCCTGTAGTATCATGAACAAACTCTCAACCACCCCTTAACCTCTGGGGTTATCTTAAAAGTGATATATCAGAAGTAGTTAAGATGAAAAATGTCAACTCCAATGGATATTAAATGTAAAAGGATCGAGGATATGATCCCAACGATATCACGACTAAATAGTCTGCCATCTGATGTTGGAAATTGAAGATATCCTTAAGCCGCAAGCAGCCGGTGAAGTTGCTTCACCAAGTTATGGAGTAGTGATCCCCACACATGGATTTCGAACTGTCAAGCCGCTGGGAAAGCGTGAAGCTTCTACGAATTGTTATTTTGAAATTCTTCATTATACCGATCGAATGAAGGTATCTTATATTTCGCAAATAGATGTTCCACAGTCGTTTGTGGAGTTGATGGACGATCAGGGCAAGTGGAGAGATGTGGAACGCTGGGATACCGCCCGTGGGAAAGGGGAGTTTGCCGGATCCACGTCCGCTGGTTCACATGATTGAGCTCCATTGTCCCGTGTCAGCCTCCAGACTTCCGGATACCTAGCTTCGTGATGCGACTCGGGTTGGTGGCATCTCTCCAGTATCTTGATGTCAAGCACTTCCATCAACCAGAACATCCCGTCTTGACTGACTGACAACTGCAAGTCTCAACAGCTAAACCACCCCACATCAGTAGCTCAGTAGCTCTCCAAAAACCCCAACCTTGGCACTTGGCGTCCAGTCCAGTTTTCTTCTTCTCCCCTCGCATCCTCAGCCAAGACAACCACCAGCCAGCACTGCGCCGCAACCCAAATCACCTGCAACCATATCCGTTATCTTGCATCTTTTTGTATACATCATCTCATCAACATCACCACCAAAGATGGGGATGGACGAGAAATACCCCGCTGGCAACCCCGGAATGCCGCTCATCCCACCGCGTCGCGGCCTCAGCCCAGGACGTTTCCTCCTCGCTGTCGCATACCTTGTCGTTGTCGGATTCATCTACTGCTTCTTCCAGCAGAACCCAAACCACCCGCTTCACTCACACACCGCCCATCACCATGCCGCTCAGCAACCCTCGGCGCCTGAGACGGTGATCAAGATGGTGGAGCCTAGCGTCAGAAGGGGGTTGGTTCCTCTTGAGGCGCATATCATGTCCAAGTGCCCTGATGCGAAGGTATTGTTTGTTTTGATGCCGACGTGGAAACTCAGCTCAGCAGCTAACCCCTTGTCTCCGGTATAGGACTGCCTCCGCGACCTCGTTCTCCCCGTCATGCAAAAGACTCTCGACAAGGTCAACTTTACCCTCTCGTTCATCGGCCGGTACGCTACACCTCCACCCCCCTATATTTGCCTCACCGTTTGTGGCATGCGCACCTTGATGGACAGACCCTGACACAGTGTACCACAGACCAACCGAACACGATGACGGAGTGGCTTGCAAGCATGGCGCAGAGGAGTGTAGGTTTACCCTTGTGCTAAACATCTAGCGCGCCAAAGACTAACAGGCAATGTCTCCAGGCCTCGGCAACATCATTGAGCTCTGCGCCCAAAGCCTTTACCCAGACCCCAAGACCTATCTCGGGTTCGTCATGTGCTTAACCAAGGACTACCGCCACATCCCCCAGCGTGGTTTGATCGAGGACTGCGCCCTCGAGCATGCCATCGACTTTGACAAGCTCAACGAGTGCGCCACCAAGGATGATGGCGCCTATGGGATGGGTATGCTCAGAAGCAGCGTCAGGAGAACCTCGGCGGCCGGCGTGACCAAGAGCTGCACCGTCCGCCTCAACGAGGAGATCTACTGCGTCCGCGATAACGGCCAGTGGAAGGAATGCCCCCACGGCTCCAGCGTCAATGACCTCGTCATTGCGATTGAGAAGCTTTACCACCGGCGCGCTTGAGCGGCTCGAACACCTCGACCCACAGATCGCTGGCCTCGCCCAGAGTGTAGCTCATTGTAGTCCGGTCCATGCCCGCTTCGTCCCCGCCACCCATCGTCTCCAACTGCGATATAATGCTATCTAATCCAACCGCCTTACCCGTCGCCTGCGTGGCGCCCGCCTCGAGCTGAACGTGCACAATGTGAATATGAAAGTGGTAATATGTGGGCTGGTAGTGGACATAGAGTTTCAGCTGGTCAGCCTCGATGGATGGGTACACCTTTGTCGTTGCCTCGATGAACTTCTCCTTCATGTGGTTCAGCCAAGGGATGTGTTTCTTTTTCAGGTCGCGCAAGGACCAAATGTCTCTTCTCTCCACCAGACCCAGTAAGTGCAGCGCATCGAGGGTCTGGCGGTCCCAGTTCAGGTCGGGCAGCAACAAGAACCCTTCTTCGTTGAGGGAAGCGGCATCGAACGGTGTGCGGTAGATGACATCCTCGACCTCGGTCCTCCCTTCAACAATATTGAACACCCAGTTCAGACGGCCGGCGTCGCGCTGGGCTTGCATGTACGGCCTGACACGCTCGAGGTAGATTTGCGGTGTTTCGGAGACGAGACGGACGCCCTGTTTGGAGTATTTCTTGATGTGCCTTTCGGTGCAGGGGTGGATAAGGTTGATCTTGAGGTCGGCCGTCTCGTCGGATGGGTTCTGGGATGAGGAATTGGCGAGGTACCAGTGGTAGATGTCATTAGCACCTAGGTTCTTGAGAGTTTGGAGGGTGGTCGGGACTGAGGCGAGGTAATTGGGGGAGGATGGGAAGGGGGCACGCTCGAGGATGAGGAGGGCGGGGAGAGAGTCGATTGTGCCGAGGAGGGAGGTTCGGCGGCCTGCTTGGTCTGAGGTTGTGGGTGGTTAGGACGTGGTTGAATAGCGGAAGTGGATATGGTAGAGAGTAATACGAAGCACACACCTTGATTCAGAAGCTTTTCGAACTTGAACTTTGGCACGAGTGCCTCGGCTTTGGCTTTGGTCTCTGCTTGTGTGGACATGGTGAAGTCGTTGGTTGTTGTGAGTTTTTGTCGAAAGTCAAACCGGGATGGGCATTAGGGGTGTGACAGAAGGAAGCTCGAGTCAAGTTGTCTGTGTTTGGGGCTTCAGATGGAAAACATGGGATTAGTGCCCCGCGCTCTGCCCCGCATTGAACCACTGACATGCTGCATCTTGTCTCAATATCCATCTTCCTCATCCAGAGACCACCCAGTTTCCCCAAGGACAGGTGGCAACAGCCCCGGTCGTCTTTCGGATGTCTTCCAAGGCTATAATTTCTTTTGAAGGGTCTTAGACTTCTGTTGATGCCTTTCCACAACCTCAAAGCCACAGGAATCAAGTATCCCAAGAGGCCATAAAGTCCAGATGGGCCCTTCCCACCCTTCTTTCCTCCCAGACTAAATATGCAAATAAAAAGATATGGAAAGCACACAAAAACATAGGAAATAGTTGGTTCACAATACCATGCCATCATTGCTTTCCTTCCCCCAGTGGTTTTCAAAAACGTACAAAGAATTCAGGTTAGGTTAAGGCAGGCTCCTCGGCAGCTTGGTCTGTGCTTGCTGACAAAACGTCCCGAGACACCGACAATTATTGTTCAGGCACTCCTTGTAGTCTTCCGATCGTCTGCCATTGTCATCGCCGGAAATTTCGAGTGCCGAGTGCTCCAGGAGGTCACGTATATGTAAATCATCTGGGAAAGTCCGATGGGTTCCGCTGCTGCGCCGATGCTCATGGACGACTCTGAGCATCCTACAGACACAGCTATCCCAACATCCACAACTTCTTTGGCCCGACTATCATGCACATCGTGTCGCGATAGAAAGCAAAAATGCGACCGGAACCTACCAGTTTGCCGTCGATGTACGAGCCTGCGTAATGATTGCGTTTATCCAAGTTCCAGAAAGTCAGGCCAGGGCAAGCGGAAGCAGGCTCGCGATCTGGAAGCTAAATTGTGTAAGTGAGCCTCTCATCGGACATTGTCGGACAATGCGACCTCTCCGAACCATTGTGTTAACAACCGCCATCGCGCACACCAGTCCGACTCGAGGACCAGCTCAGAACAATCAGACATTCGGCTGATGCAGACCGCTGCAATTCACCGCGGACGGTCAGAACAGCCGTCTCGTCGAATGTCGTCTATTCTTCCCCGGTGGCGTCAAGCGCGGACCAATCATGGCTGAGCGAGGCTACGATTCAGGAAGGACGAGATGTCGGAGAGCCTCGAAGTCACCAACATCAACAGCCGGCTGACTGGCTTGCCAATAGCGAACTGGAACTTACGGAGCTAGACGATGCCCCATTGTCACGCGACTTGATTGAGGAACTGTCAGTGCTGCGCATCTCTTGTAGTGCCAAGTGCAATCCAATGGCTAACAACCTAGCCTACAGTACCACTTTATACTTTAAAAATGGCTATCACTGTTCCCCGATGATACACCCTTCTCGCTACCTAGAATCCTTGCGATCAGATGTTCCTTCTCGTCAGCCACCTTTGTTCCTCCAATTGGTGATCATGGCGACTGGAGCGAGTACCGACCCTTCACATGCCTCCCTAGCCATGTCTTTGTACCGTCGTGCTCGCAAACTTGCCGAGCAGGATGAAGCCAAGGTCAGCTTTACCTGCATCTCGGCCGTGGAACTCCCCAACTAACAGAAGGCCAGGAACCAAATGCATTCATGTTAGCTCATGCCCAATGCTGGGTGCTCATGGCCAGCTTCGAGGCTCAAAGCACACTGTTTTCTCGCGCTTCCCTCAGCCTGGGGAAGAGCATCAGGATCGCGCAGATCCTGAATCTGCACCAACTCGACAGATGCCCACAGCCACCATCTCTGTTTCAGTCTCATCTTGAGCCGCCGTCTTCGCGAAACCTCGACTGGATTGAGATGGAGGAGCGCCGCAGGACCTGGTGGGTGATTTACTCTGCAGATCGGTTGGTTTTCGCAACCTCAGCGCTGCCTTCCATTATTGACGACCGGATGGTGCACACGCTGCTTCCTAAACCAGAGGAAGCCTTCACGAGCGGTAGAGAAGAGACGCCTCAAGAACACACAAACACTTTACACCAGGCATTGCGAGAAAGGTCACCACCCGTTTCGCGTCTGGGAGCACGTGCTCTCGCAGCTCATCTCTTTTATCGAGCTGTGGACTTGGAGACTACTGAGGCTCGGCCAGAGGCGCAGGCCGAGCACAACCTAGAATCTTATTGGGCTCGACAGCAAGACGTTGGCAATGATCTGCTTGCCCTCCTCATCAGCTTGCCCCGAGATCTCCGCCTCCCTGCCAGTATTGGGTGTCAAGATACTATTTATATCCACGTCCTGATACACACCGCCTTGATGTGCCTTCACAAGACCGCATTGCGCAAAGCAGCCGAAGATGGAGGTCAGGGGGTCGAGGCAAGCTTTGTTAAGGCGCAGGGCCGAAGCAACTTGCTTGCTGCAGCTGCGCAAGTCATCGCCATCATCCGATCAATCAGGGAGGAGGACTTGACCGAGGCACTGAAGAACCCGATCCAGGGCTACGCAACGTACATTGCATCGCTGGTGTTTTTTGAAGACTTTGCGCTCACCCGCTTTGAGGGCAGCAGGGCCAATGTTGTTTTTCTCTTTGACATGTTGCAAAGGTTCAGTCAGACACACCCGGTGGCAAGAATGCTGGCCGGTCAGCTCGGTCACGAGCTGGAGAGACTGGAGGTTGTGGATACGGCTATGGGATAGGACGCTTAAGCATCATGGAGAAGACGTTTCTTAAGCCAGAAAGAAAGATGGTTCATCAAAAGCTGCGAGTCGTTGGAGGGTCGGGCCTACATCGAGTGGTCGTTCGAGTCTGGTATGTTCATTTTGCAAGGATTATGCAGTATTCAGCATCGATTTCTAACGTGCTTTTCAGATTATATTGCAAGTCCCCAACATGTTGACCCAAAGGACACGATGTATATAACCACCCTCCGCTACGTACTTCCCTTAGACAAAGGGGCTCTTTCTCAGCCACTCCTCCAAGCCCACCATCCCTGGATTCACCTCCCTGGCCTTTCGCAGATCAGCTTTGTACCCCTCCAGGCCGAACCACTCTACCATCGAGCCCAATTCCTTCACTCACCATCTTCAATCCTGTTCCCAACAATCCCCACGTGGTCGGCACCGGCTTACCAGTCACCCTCTCAAAGACCCTGTTCATCTCCTCAAAAGTCAACTCATCCCCCCGCCAGCCCCGTCGCCTTTTTATTCCACTCCTCCGGATTATGGAACGCCTCCGCAGCAAAGAAGCCGATGTCTCTTGTGGCAATCCACTGCAGCGGCTTATCTCGCCCGAGGGTATCCCTCAGCAAAGTCATAAACACCTTGCCCGCTAACCCGGGAGGAGGGTTATCCATAAATATCACCGGTCCCAGAATTGTCCAGCCCATGGTTCTGGTCGCGTTCTTCCGCAAGTGCTGCTCAACCTCCCATTTGCTTTTGAAATGAGGGACCTCCGTTGAGTTATTCCAAGAATGTTCGTCTCCGCCCCTGTCGACGCTGCTGTAAACAAAGTGGCGGACGTTGTTTTTGAGGGCGTGGTCGATGAGCGATTTTCCTTGAGTGACTTCGTCTTTGGAGGGGGAAGGGCTGGGCGGAGAAGACGCCCCAGATGGTGCCTGTTGGGGAGGAGGCTTTGGAAGAGGCGAAGAGGGTGGTGGGGTCATCGAGGTTGGCTTGGACGAGCTTGATGGTGGAGGGAGATTTGGCTTGGAGGCGGAGGGCAGAGGGGGAGGAAGGGTTCCGGGTTACTGCTAGGACGGTGAAGGTGTCTGAGGAGGATAGGGGATGGGAGAGGAGGGCGTCAATGACGGCGGAGCCTTGTTGGCCCGTTGCGCCGGTGATGAGGAGGGTGCGAGGAGGCATGTTGACGGTCTGGAGTAGGAATTGCATGAGCTGAATGGGATGCCTTCGCTCAAATGCAATGCGCACTTCTTGAATATATATCAATGGTGATGGAGGTCACTTACATGGCTTTGTCACCCAACCCTACCCCTGAGAGCCCCTTGTGGACCCATTTGCAATCATCGGTAAACATCGGACACCGACGCTTAGGTTATCCCACAGAGCTTAGAAATCGACCGTCAAAACTCACAGACAATGACAGGAACAATTGAGAGTGTTTGGGTACCGAAGTCATGTAGAATTTAAGCTATATATTAACAGATGATTCCTCTTTCGTCCCGTTCTGGGTAACTCTTCCTCCCATCCCATCCCATCGCCTCATCCTGCATCATCACTTCCCCATCAAAACACCAAAATGTCTTCCCCTTTAACAGTAGGAGTAGCAGGCATAACCGGCAAATTCGGCCGCCTCATCGCCTCCAAGCTTCTTGCCAACCCCTCCACCCGAGTCCGCGGTTATGGCCGCAACCCCTCCAAGCTCCCCTCCTCCCTCACCACCTCCGCTCGCGTCCAGCTCTTCCAAGGCGAGGCGTTTGACACCGCAGCTCTCAAAGGCTTCGTCACAGGCTGCGACGTCATCATCTGCGCCTACTTGGGTGACGATAACCTCATGATCGAAGGGCAAAAAACCCTCATCGACGCCTGTGAGGAGTCTGGTACTGTCACCCGCTATGTGGCGAGTGATTGGTCGTTGGATTACACCAAGCTCAAGCTGGGGGAGCTGTTTCCCAAGGACCCGATGATCAAGATCAAGGCGTACCTGGACGAGAAGGCTGCCGGGGGGGGCAGGGTCAAAGGGGTGCACGTGCTTATCGGGGGGTTTATGGACGCCATCTTGAGCCAGTTTTATGGGATTTGGCACCCGGAAACCAAAAGTATCAGGTTTTGGGGGGAAGGGACGGAGGTGTGGGAGGGGACGAGTTATGAGAATGCTGCTGAGTTTACGGCTGCTGTGGTGGCGGATCGGGAGGCGGTGGGGGTGAAGAGATGTGAGTTTGGCTGAGATCGATGTGAATGGGCTGGAGATGGTTGCTGATACAGAGGACAGTCCTCGGTGATCGCAAGACGCTTAACGAGATCGTTGAGCTGTTTGAGAAGGTGTACGGGTTCAAGCCTGCGCTGGAGAGGCAGGGCTCGCTGGAGGAGCTCAAGGTTTTGATGCACAAGACCAGGGCGGAGAACCCGGCTGAGTTCTTTACCTACATGAAAATGTGAGTGTTTACTTTGTTTCAAGGGGGAAACTCTTGTTGACTGAGCGACAGGTTCTACCAGTACTACTGGCTCAACGGGCAGACATTGGTTGGCCCCGAGACCGACAATGACAAGTACCGCGAGATCAAGGCTGAGAGTTGGGAGGATTTCTTGAGGAAGAGAAGCCCGGAGGAGCTCGCGCAGGCCATGTATGCTTTGGCGTAGTGAGATTCTGTGGCGATGACCTCGACATCAGTTAGGTACTTAAAATGTAACTAGTCAAGTTAATTGCTTGTCGCGATCGCGAACTGTTCCTGTCCTACTGTGACGCGACCTTCCAACGACCTAGGTAGCTCACCACACCACAGGTCCCCCTCCAGGCCTCAAGTCCCGAAACTGTCACCATCTCACCTCCTATCTACGTGTTTCCTCAGTTCCATTCCCTCGGACCAAGGGCCGGTCAAATTCCAGGTCCAGTTCCAACTCCGGTCAGATCTCAGTTCTTTTCCTCGTTTGTCATACACTCCACCCTCCGCGCCGCACACCCACATGTGAGAACCACAAAGGTCCCACAGGATCAACAAGAATGGGTCCGTGTTTACGGTCGCAGTTCCTGTTTCCTGCTGGACAGAGGCGCGGAAGGCGAAGGGAAAAAACGTTGGTACATTGTGGCGTGGGCTCCTTCGTTGGGGGGGGTTGTTTACGGATTGGGAGTACCGACGGGGCCAAGGAGCTGTTGGTGAGATTGTGTGCGGGCATAATTCCCGTTGCCACTATAAGAGAGATGACCAGGTGCAGGTTGGCATGTGAGTTGTTGGAACGTGGGTTTACTGTCGATGCCAGTTCAACATTCAATCACCGGAGGCAGTGTGGTTGTAGGAGATGTACACCAATCAGTTTGCACTCAAAATCCACTATATGTCTCTCACATATACAACTCACTCAACCCATCCCTGGTTGCCATCCGATCCAGGATCAGATGAGACCAGGCTTCGGAAGCGAAACCTTTTTCTCCCCTCCACTGGGTAAAAAAAACATCATCATCAACAAGAAAACCCGATTACAACCCCCCAACTTTTCCTTCCTCAACCAGTTTCGTCATCGACATCCCGTCGGATGTTTCTCATCTCCAACCCCTGATCCTTCCCTTCGGTTCGACAGCCGAGACCATTCCTCACGACCCAAAATGTTGACCAGATCCCCAGGCCACCATCTTTCCCAATCATCCCACCACCGCCTCCTTGGTATCATAAAATGAGCGTCATGCATCCATCCCTAGTTTCCACCAATCCCTCAAAAATACCAAAAAAGGGGTATAGATGCCAAAAAAAGTAATGCCTAAAAGAATGACATGTTCCCTCTCCCCTTTTCACTAAAGAAGAAAAAAAAGAGGAGAGAACAACGGGTATCTCATGTATAACAAAAAAAGAAAAAAAAAAAAAAAAGAGAAAAAGGACAATAAAGATGCCCCCCTTCCAGAATCATGTAAAAGTATCTAACAAATCATAACACATTCTTCCCTTTCGTCATCCCATCCTCTCCCATCGTGTGTATGCTTGTTAGCTTGTAAGGAATGTCGTGAATGCCATCATTAAATCGCCCGAAATGTTGCCCCCCTTTCCAAAGCCCAATTCTATCTTCTCCCACCAAGAAGGAGTGGTCCCCTTTCCTTTCCAAAAAAAAAAAAAAAAAAAAAAAAAAAGAAAAAAGAGAAAAAAGAAAATAAAAATAAAAATAAAACAAAACCCCATCATTAAATATGTGCAACCATGCTTATGTTTCATCCCCTCACAACCTCTGGCCAAAGACATTAAGCATTATAGAAGTGAAAAAAGGAAAACAAAACAAAACATGAAGCCATAATACCTGACTGCCATCCATCATCCATCTCAGAGCAACATGGCAGCAAACAAAATCCCGGCTAGGATGTTACCAAGTCCTCCCAGGGAGGGGACGTTGGCCATCCTGCCCGCAGCCGCGGTGACGACCGGGCCGGTGGGTAGTGTGGGCGTTAGACCGCCGGTGCCGGCGATGGTGGTGGTGATGGTGGTGGGGGTGTCTGTGGGTACGACACCACCGTCATCGCCGCCACCGCTGGTCTCGCCGGGGAGTGTACCTGTAGAGAAAGTGGAAGCTGTGAATGTAAGTAAGTCATCTGTGGTGTCAGGGAATGTCGAACTGGAATCGTCCGAACCGGATGAAGGTGTGGAGGAGGAGGAGGAGGAGGAGGAGGAGGAGGAGGAAGTGGGTGGAGTGGTGGATGAAGCAATAGATGGAGACGTAGTTGTAGTAACGGACGGGCCGTCCTCCGAGGTGGACGGAGCGTCCGTACTAGTCGTAACATCGGGAGACGACGTACTCTCTGAGCCACCCGACGTGGTGACTTCGGTGGTCTCCGTGGTGGGAGACTCTGTCGTCGTCTCGGTACTGGGAGAGCTGGTGGTCTCGGTGGTACCGGGAGAGCTGGTGGTCTCGGAGCTGGTGGTCTCGGAGCTGAGAGTTTCGGTGGAGCTGGTGGACTCGGAAGTTGTGGATGTTGTCTCGGTGAGTGTGGTTTCTGTGCTGCTGTCGGTTGTGGTCGACGTCGTCTCATCGGTGGACGTCGGAGTAGAAGTGGGTGTTGAGGTTTCCTCACTTGACGTCGTGGTAGTAGAAGTGGTGATATCATCAAAACCAGTACTGGTGTTGGGTGGCAGGCCAGTGTCTGTTGAGACAGTCGCTGTGCCGGTCACCTGTGGCTCACCGCTTGTGGTGGTGGTGATGGGCACTCCAGGCAAAAGGGCGCAGTAGTCGAGCCATGGTCGGAAGTTTGGCTCGAGATAGACCCTCTCTATCTCTTCATACTTGGTGTCATCGGTGTTGTCTGCAATGCACACCTTGCACTCATCCAAAATATCCAAGAAAACCGAACCCGGTGCGCAAAGGTCTGGATCCCTACCGACACGTTGAGCTTCCAGATAAGCACTATCACAAAGGTTGAAACAGGTGGCTGGAACCACATCTGAGCCTGGCCGTTGCCTTTTGACAAAGCGTGCCCCCGAGTTTGGCACAGCTGTTGATCTTGTGCGTTCAGTGATAGTAGCTTGAGAAGCCCAGTCGCCAGTGTAGCTGGTTGCTAATCTGCCATCTGCCTTCAAAACAACGACAGGCTGAAGTTCGAAGACGCCATAGCTCAAACCAAAATCCTCGGGGTTGAGGTTGAAGTATCCCTCAACAGGCGGGAAGTAGCCAGTTTCGTTCTTCTTCCAGACGACGCGAGGGATGTATGGAGCAGGGACACACCAGTCAGGGTGACACTCAAAGTCCAAACCGGGCGCTTCAGCCCAAAGATTGCAGCCGTCAGGCTTAGGCTGATTGCAGACGAATCCGGGCTCACAGCCCCATGTCCGGAGAGCCCTGGGGTGCTTCTTCGACCTCACGTCGAGCGCGGAGCGCTTGTAGATACCAGCGTTTGTCGGAGCAGCACATACCGACACAGTTGTGGTTGTCAACTGCGTGACAGTCGCTGTGACTGCATGGACTGTTGTCATGGTGCTGACGGTGGTGAAAGTGCTGAGGCTGGTAGTGGTGAAGACGGTGGTTTGTGTGGACCAGAGAGTTGTACTGTCAGTTACTGTGACCGGGAACGAGGTTGTCAACGTCACTAGAGACACGACTGTGCTCGTCTGAAGGATGGTTGTTGGGACCGTTTCAGTTGTTTTCACTGTTTGAGTCTGGGTTTGTGTCTCCTTCTGCGTCAAGGTGGTTGGAACGCTTGTTGTCTCTACCGTGGTAAGAGTTGTTTTCAAGGTCTCGGTCTTGGTTGAGTACAGCGTCGTACTATCAATGACAGTGATGGGGATCGTTTTCTTGGTAGTGTATGTTGAAGTCTTGGTTTTGGTGGTAGTAACTTCTTTCCACTTAGTGATCACCTTGACTTTGGTGACTGTTGTGGGAACTGTTTTCTTGATGGTTCGGGTTGTTGTTGTGGGCACCAACTCAGTTGTGGTCTTGGTGGAGCACAAATATGGCGACTTGGTGTTGCAGACCTTGATTGTAGTGGGCACAGGCACGAGCTGGACGTTGTTAGTAAGGAACCGCACACGTCATGATTTCAAGGTCATCTTACAGTTGTAACAGTTGACAGCTGTGTGGTCGTGATGTACTCAGTTGTCCTGAGGTTTGTTAGTGATGCCGGAGATGTGTGTAGCAGATCAGATCCCTTACCCCTTGATAACAGTAACACTGACCGGCACAGAAACGCTGACTTCGTTGGTTTGAGTTGTATACACCGTCTCTGTCTGCGTCGTCTTCTCAGTCACAGTGGTAGCAGGCAGAGTGACAGTGCTGGCAGGCAGTCTAAAACCCAAGTTAGCGAATTGCCAAAACTCAAAAGAGCTCGAAATCGTACGTGACGGTAATGTAGATCTTCTCTTTGCAGTGATGAGGGCATTCAGTGTCCACGTGGTAGGTTTGTTCGTCTTCTAGTCCGACAGCAGCTCCAGAATCGAGTTCGTCCGTTGTTTCGTTCGTTCTCCTATACACCTGGTTAGCATCACCGAGTACAACCTGAGCTAGGGCTAAAGCCCCTAAGCTCTGCACAAGCCTCGTGAGAAGCATCCTTCCGAAGTGACTAGACACAAAAAGCGAGGGCAGTCCCAACAAGAAACGAATGTATGAGCAACGAGTGAAGTTGCGCCGACGAGAATGGCACAGAGCTATGAAGAGCTTAGGCCGAGGGCCGGCGGTGGACTCGGATCATATATTGAGGCTGGGCAGGCTCAAGGGGAGGGGGTGCATCGCAAGCGGCTAACTTGAGCGGACAGCTGGGGTGGTATTCGTATACTCACTCGTGAAATGAGCCAACGGCGCAGAGCCTTGGCGATCAGACCCAGCTCCTTGTAAACAAGGGAACAAGTCACAGTCGACGGTGGATTCCGAGGCCTATATCCTCTAGACTGCTCTCTGCAGTTGCGTGTCGTTGGTTTGGGCTCAAAAACGAGAGAAAAGGTTGAGACGGAGCGAGAGAGCCTCAACGGCACAGAGCTGACGAAAAAGATGGAAAGAGGAGAGGAAATCTCAAGGGCCAAAAGGGACTGAAGGATGATCAAAAGGGATCCAGACAGCTTTTGCGTGCATACCAGCTTGGGCGAGCTGTGATGCGGACTGCCATCCATGTCCCAACTCACATCCAGCTCCGTCCTATCATGAGAGATCAAGTTACCAGGGTAGATGTTGAGCTTTCCTACCCCTGCTCGTATAGCTGCAGACCACCCAACCCACAAAAGGTACACCCGTCGTCCGGGGGAAGTGCAATCCCAATGACGGTGCCTGGCTAGCCACGCTGCGCAGCCCCGAGCTGCCACACCTCTTCAACCTCATCCAGACCTGCTCCAGACATGTAACCTCGCCGCTCACCATAGGGCTCTTGATATTAAACGCAACACACACAGCCTGATCAATATGAGCCACAGTATCTGCCGAACTTCTTGGTTCCAGCTTTCATCCTTGTGTGCCCAGCACGGGAACAGAAACAAAGGAAAAGGAGAAATGAGGTCTGGGCCTTCGAAGCGGGCTTTCCGAGTGACAACAATATCTACAACTATTGACAGCGGGATTTCTCTCTCGTCGCTGCTGCCTTTCGGCGGCAGACTGCCCAGAGGGCTTACGATAAAAAAGCAGACAAAGTCGCATCCCGGGTGGGGTCTGGCAAAAGAGGTAAGTGGACAGGGTTCAATAAGCTCTTTCTACCTCTCACATCAGGCTCACAGCCAACAGTATGTAAGAGAGTGAGAAGGAGAGTTGTTACCCAAGTTCTTTCCCCCCCTGCCTCTCTCATGGCTCAGTCTACCAGAAGAGGTACCAACCCCTCATCTTGTTGGCTGTACGGATATTCGCAAGCCACCCTGGCCGCACCGTGGGGCCTCGACAACAGCCTGTCTCCCAGCGAGGTGTGGTGGTGATGTAGTGTACACTATCCGTACAGTGATAGCAAAATGCAAGCCCGGTTTGGACACTCCCCGCACCGAGCCGCTCTTGCGATCGAGGCAAGCCGGGACGGCAGACAATGGGAACAATGGAGGGGCTGGTGGTTGTGTGTATGCATGAGAGATGCATAGAGCTGCGTTAATAGCGTATGTGGTATTGCCGCCATCAATCGTGGAAGCAGGACATGTTGTTGAGAATGACGAAGTTGACTCTGTTGAAGTTCGGGTACCTGAAGAAAATGTGTGGCCGAGCCTCGTCCATCATCTGCCGCCATCCGATTTCCCGACGGCCAGGCGGCATTAGAGCCATGGATGAGCCTGAGATGGAGTGTGGCTTCCATGTTAAAGGATTCCGCAGTTCTTGCATGTTAAACCAAGTCGAAATTACGACCTGGTGCCTTGCATTCGGTCGCTGTTGCTAGCGTTGGGACGAGAAGCTTGAATGTGCGGCGGGGTCTTCCAACAACGAGGATAAGACCGAGATAGGAAGATGGGCAGGAAGTCGAGAGAATATGCGAGATTACTGGGAACTTGGGAACTTGGGAACTTGGGAACTTGGGAACTTGTTGGCATGAGTAAGCCCGAGCCGAAAGAGGAGCAACACGAGCCATACCAGCTGCAGGTCCATGCATGATGGACCAGAAGGGAGTGGTGAGAAGGAAGAGGTTGTACTCGGCATCAGTTCGTTCAGTGAGGGTGAAGGCGGTCGGCGAGTTGGGGTCCGCGGGAAGACACCCTTGTCAAGAAGCATGGACCAGGACAGGGGGGGTGGCCGTGGTTCATTGGACGATCAGCCAAGCCCTTTCCTTTCTGGGGTTTAGCCTTGCAGGGCCGAATGGCGTGAGGGGCATCACTAGCGCCATCTGTGGGGAGCGGGGAGTCCCCGACTTTGGTTCCCGCAATTGTAAGCTCTTCCATTCTGCCCCGCTCACGACCTGATTCTCAGCAACATCCATCCAGTCCTCTATTTCTCAGCAAGCATCTCACAATTGTCTTTGGAACGACAATTCTTTCTGGGAAACTGGAATTCCCAATCCAAGTTACCAGCGTGGGGCTAGCGAAAGTGGTGAGCACTAGCATGCCGGGCTTATCAGGTTGCCCTGCCCGGTGTTGGTGTAGGCGTCAGCTTACAGGAATCACACCTAGTCCTGGTGCTTTACGGGTCCAAGCCAGGTCCAGAACAGCAATAACCCCGCTATCACAGCATCCTTGACAGTATCATTCTCCTACCTGCCACCCTGCTTGAGTATGAGAGGAACTACATCTAGGTAGTAGGAAGGCACGAAGCCTGAGAGAAGAACTTTCGATGGGACAACAGACCATGGCCCGTTTGCCACTGGAGGCATAGGTGATGGCAAATCGACAACACGTGTAGTATACGGTAGATGTGGGTTGCAAGGGAAGATGTCGTTTTTCCGCTGCCGGTCATTCAATGAGGAAGGTTACACTAGTCAGAAGAACACGCCTCATCTGAATATCGTGCCAAGCAGCAACAGTTTGGGCCCGGCCGTCAGCGTTACCACACCCACGGGTTATGAAGACGGATTCTTCCTGGGAAACAGATAGATCTAGGTATGGTGGGCTGAGAACCATTTGTCCAGAGAAGCTGTGCAAATCGCTCCAGAGAACGGATACTGCCACAATCCTGCTATTCTAGCATGGCCAGAACCATGGAGATACTGTTTTCTCCGATCCTCGCACCCTCATCAACAGCCAACAACGGACACGGCGACTGCCTCAATCCAATCCCAGTGTCCACAAGGCTGAGATGCCAGTCAGTGAGCCTTTGGGAGGGTAATATTGACGCCTTGGCACTAACCAGAATGCAACCAAACTGGGGTGTCCTCGGCCCCCTCGTCGTTCTTTTTTGCTCACAATGATCAGAGCAAGGAAGTTGAGATGGATGGTGGTATCTGCACGCCCAGCCTCTTGAGCCAACCACCTCCGGCCTCGCCACACCTCCTCAACTAATTCTCACTCGAGTCTAGTTGGAAGACTTGGAAGACTCGCATTTGTCCGCCATGGGTCGGATTGCGGCGTGAGCGATCAGAATTCTCTGTCTTCCATTCTTTCTTGTCCATCACGTTAGGATATCTCGGGTTGAGCACAGCGTGCTAGATCTCGAAATTTCGAGAGCGAGTTTTTTGTTCACATCTTCGCCTGCGGTGTGGTGTTGTTCGGTGAGTGTCGCTCTGGACCTTGGTCTAATCCCTCCTCTTCCCTTCCTGTGGCTGCCGGCTATTCGCCACGGTCTGTATGGTATCGCCGCCCTCTCGGCGTCCATTGGCCTGCCGTTCTGCGGGGTCCTTCCGGCAGGTCTAAATTGTTATCTGGAGAGAATTTGAGGCTCAAAGATCTCTTATGCTTCTCGAGGCTCTGGATTTCAGTCTTTGCTGTTGCAGCGCACTCCAGACTCGCAGCGTCCTGCTAGAAGGCTCTCGTATTTTGACCGACGAGGAGAGGCATATCCAACTCAACGCCGTTCTAACCTATCTCGACAGGGCAAAACGAACCCTCCGCGAGCACGCTCAGGCGAGAGGTACTACAGCAAGACTGCCTGTGCCTGAAATATCCCTTTCTCATTCCCGCTGGATGCAACGGCCAGGCTAGGAGTTCTGATATCTTCCCCCTTCCACCATTCCCCTGGAAGAACCTCGCCAATATGTTTGCGTTGAAACTTTCAACAATCGCTGTGTGGGTGGTGTCTGCGTCAGTTGTCGCCAGTCAGCCAAGGTGGTCTTCTGACTACGTCAACGTAACTCTCTGCCAGTGGAGGGAACCTCGAGGTAATTTTTCTCCCCATGATCGCTGTTTTCTAGTCGCTGTGCTAACTCGGAAAACAGTTGCGGTCATACGAGACAGGCTGTTTCTGGATGGAGGCAATCGTTGGTGGCGTCCAGGGCTCTCGAATGGGGAATATGGGATTCCTGGACAGGATGGTGAGTGCCCGCATCAAACACTTTCGCGAGCGGCATCTTAATACGATGGACAGACAATCCACTAGGGATTACATACACGTTGAACTTCAGCAAGCCTTTCGACACCAAAGACAATATTACTGCGCTGTTCGTACCAATCTACGCCTTGGGGGGTGCGGCCGTGAACAATATCGCGCCGAATTTTGCCAGCGGAGGGCTCCTGTACAACGATTACCAGTACTTTGGTTATGGCGGTATGACTTTCAGGTCAGCTGCGTATCCGGAGCCGTTGGGTACAGCTGTGCGCGGATACCGGGCCTTTACTTCACAGGTGCCTGATTTTATCCCTGGACCCGTGGAAGATAACCTCGATGGCAACGTTACACGATTTGTTGCGTATGGCGGAGCGGCTAGCGCCCCCTCTGAGAACCGCGCCTGGTACTTTTCTGGGCTGCGCTCGCCGACCGGCGGACTCATCTACGATGTCGAAAGGGGCGGGACGAACGAGACCACTCTGCCCTCGCAAGTGTCTGACACATTGATCACCCTGAGCTTGGAGAAAGAGCAAAGACCAGATTGGACGAACAAGACACTTCCCAAGGATGTCCCAGGACGCGCCGGCGCGGAATTGGTATGGGTTCCTGTTGGCACCAAAGGTATTCTGGTCGCACTGGGGGGCGTTGTAGACCCGTCTTTCATCAAAATAAACGGTAGATCGAGCGACCCGGACAACAATGTGAGTGTATATTGTTCCTGGTTGAAGTCATGCCTAACAAAATGCACAGAGAGAGAAAAGCCGGGAGTTCATGTCAACTATCGATATCTACGATGTGGCAGGGGACAGATGGTATCGACAAAAGACGAGCGATGGCCCAGAAGCCCTCAGCAGAGGGTGTGCTGTAGTCGCCCCCGCTCAGGATGGTACAAGCTTCAACATCTACTATTATGGCGGTTACGCTGCGCTCGAGCAGAAGTCAGGTTACTCAGATGCCGTCTGGGTATTGTCGCTTCCCTCCTTCACGTGGACTAAACTCACAGAAGGCACCGGTCCTGGGCGCGCCGCACACAAGTGTATAAAGCCATACCCTGATCAGATGATGGTGGTTGGAGGCCACCCCCCGCTGGACGCCACCAATACTGTTCCGTGCCTTCAGGAGCCGATCCGGATCTACAATTTGTCTTCCGGGACGTGGGTAAACCGCTACGATCCAGCGATCTGGAGCAATTATACCGTCCCTCAGGGTATTCGCGACACGATTGGGGGTTCCCCCACAGGCGACGCCGAGTTGACGAAGCCGAACCCCTCCTTTGTGAGCACCGCACTTGCCAGTGTGTTCGCTACGAAATACGACAACACCAAGATCAATGCCTACTACCCGTATGCGCGTGAAGCCCAGGTCAACAACACCAATCCGATTGTTCCCCCGGTAACCTCCGAAGAAGCGCAAGGTGGTGGAACCCCATCCTGGCTTGGTCCTGTGGTGGGAGTTGTTGTAGGGCTTGTCGTCCTCACGCTGATTGGTGTCGGAGTGTTCTTGTGGCGACGCCGAAAATACCTGGGTCCAGATGCCGAGACCAAGAGTGAGGCTAGAACTGAGAATACCAGAACGCGGGTGATGAATTGGATTCCTCGTCCAGGTCCAGGCCCAGGTCCTGCATCACCACCTCAAGAACCGGAGGATGTCAAGCCGCATTTCGCAGCTGGTGCAACTGAGTATTACGGCGGTAGCGTCACGGATGTGGATAGCGTTGGGGCCCCGACGCCGTTCTCTATCTCTGAGATGATGAACACCGAAATCCGACGTCCGGTAGAGCTTCCGGATAACTCTGGCCCCGCTGAACTCTATAACAATCCGGCATCGCCGAGCGTGAACACCCCCTACACTTCCTACGATGAAAGCCCCGCGGTTGGCCGTGGCTCGGTCAATAAAGGCTCTTCATACCCAAAAAACACTCACCAAGTCGACCACGCAAGCAACATCTCATCTCTTGGCTCCACTCCTCCTCCCCCCCCACAGCAACCGGCTACAATTCCAGAACATTATGGCACATCCTTCTACCGCCCAGACTCGGACGCACTCGGGAACCCACCAGTCACCACGCCCACATCCGGTCACCCAACCAACGGAACCAGCAGTACCCTCCGCAACCAAGTTCTGTCGGGCATTTCCAACCTGAGTGATCGTGACCGGTCCCATCTTCGGCAGATTAGCGACACGACAGTCAGCTCGATCACGTCCGGTCATCAACCAGGTGCAGGACAGCACGGGCAGATTCTCAGCCACTCTGGCTTCCCAGAGAGGTTGGTGGAGAGCCCAGGGGTGGTGTCGCCTCCTACTGCCGGGCCTATGGGTGAGAGCCCAGATTACCTCAGTGCGAGGCCACTGCCAGGACAGGCGCAGCAATGGCAAGCACAGCAAGCGCAAGCGGCGAACAGCCCGCTCAGGAAGAGTGTATTCACGGAGAGCAAGGAGGACATGACGGATCCGAATGGCGGTTCTGGCCCAAGTAGGATATAAGGTATTGAGGATGACGAGGGGCAGTAGGTTTAAAAGGAGAAGTGCTATGAGTGATGATTCATTTGATGTTGATATTACTTTTTTCTCTCTTTGTAATTTTGGGCTTTGGATGCGCGGGCTGCAGTGGATCATGAGCTGGGCGTTTTGCTTTTTGATGTGATAGGGACACATATGATACACGCGGGACATTGGCCAAGGCAAGATGGATCACTCCTTTTATACCATACTTTTGATGAGATGAGCATTTCAAGATGGGCAGGTAGCGTTGATAGGCATAGTGTGTAAACTCGATACTTTTTGTCACCATTTGATGATCTTCGATCGACCGGCCGAAATGGCGCTTTCCATGAATGTGATAGGCTAGGTATATAAACAGGCAAGGCTTGAGCAGCGCTTAACTATCACGTTGCTCTAGTTACACCACAACGCACGTTATGATGAAAGATGGCGCAAACCCCGAGTATTCAGCTCAACGTGAGAAAGGAATAAGAATAGTAGTCTCTACACCGGAGTCCGAGACCCCTGACGTACAAGGGGACACTTACTCAGACCTTGCAACAACTGTGGCTCCAAGACATGGGGATCAGAGACACTGAGTGAGTCGACGAGTCGCAACCGTAACTCCCATCGTCGCGGTGGGAGATCATCATGTTGGATCTGAGAAGACGAACATCTCTCTTAGAGGGAGCAGGGTTCGAGTATAAAGGAACCCTGTTCCGGCTGCTGCCAACCGTCTCGCTCCTTCAGCCTCACCATTCATGTCCACACTTGATCACATTAGCGTCGTCTCAAGTGAAAGGCTTCATCAGAATGCAATCTTTGACCTTCATTATACTTCTCGGTTTGCAGGCTACCAGTCTGCTAGCCACACCTCTTCCCCTCTAGACCCCAATGCCGCCCGACTCAGTGCGGAATGTGGTCCGCTCCGTGTCATGACGTACAACAAAAATCTACCCTCTGTGATTAAATCGACCGCAACGCCATCCACAAGTGGTATGTTTTCTTCCCCCCCTTCCCCCCTCCCCATCACCATCCTCCTTTCCTCAAACTAACAGCAGCACTCTCACAGCACCAACCACCCACTCAGCCACATCGCACATGAGCTCAACTCACCTCTAAAACTTCAAAAAAGAGTCTGCTGCCACGACAAACCCTACGGCTGCGGCTGTAGTTGTTCGGGGCATAATCCGCCTGAGTGATGACAGGCGAAATGTCCGACTTAGTTGGACAGCTTGTGGGGGAGACACGTGTATTGAGAGCACAGTGGGATGGTCACAAGTCACAGTGAGAATTCGCTTGGGTTGCTTTGATTTGTACTCAGTTAGGGTAGAGATAGGGGGAAAAGTGGGCCTCCTCCCCTGAAACCCCCTGATGCTTTTTTTCCTATGACCGTGCCAACCGTCGTCATGAATTTCTTCCCACTTTCCAGAGATACAATTCAGACCGGTCTCAACGCTGACGTAGCGACACCCTTGTCTCCAAAACAGCCTTCCCCTTGGTGCTGACGATGAACTGGTCGCTCACGACCTTGAAATGGTCCTTTGGTGTGAGACCATCAAAAGTCAAAGTCAAACTTTTGCACGATCGCAGCCATAAGCAGATACATTTCTGCCCAGGCAAGACTAGCTCAAGCGATCAGGTCGGATCCACAGGACAGACGATGACACATAGAGGAAACCTACTGCATCCCAAGACAGATCCTCGTACCTCTCGAGAACGGCGCGTACGTCTTCTCAGCCTTCTTCCTCGCCTCCGGATCTACCCACCTCTCCGGCTGAAACCGATGCGGATCCGGGTACAGCCTTTCGTCCGTGTGCATCAACAGAACCGTCATGCCCACAGGTGTTCCAGCCGGGATGCGATACTTGTCATAGATCAAATTTCTGTCGGGAGCGGTACGCTGAGAGCGGGAGGCAATAGCAGGACTTAACCGCATACCCTCCATCAAAACGGCCGTTAGATACGGGTAGCTTTTCAAGCGTCTGCAGGGGGACAGATCCATCCGGAGACGAGGACCGAGCAGCTGCCTCGGTGAGCTCGGCTCGCAGGCGAGTTAGAATGTCGGTGTTGCTAAAGACGTTGTAGATAACCAGCCGGAGGAGGCTGGCTGTTGTTTCGAAGCCGGCTCCCGTCACTGAGACGACGTCGGCAAAGACACGCTTGATCGTCTTGTCCTTGGGGGGAAGATTGGAGTCATAGATCTCGTGAACGATGGTTCGGGGGGTGTCGTCATCCGGGTTGTAAGAAGCGGCCGCTTTGAGTAGCTGCGCGGTGTCCTCTTCGCTGTCCTGTGTGCAACATCAGCAACCGTTCCCCTCGGGTAAGAATGGTAGACTGCTGTATGTACTCGCGCATAGCGCATAAAGTTTGACGTATCCGGATCAGCGCTCTTGATGAGAAACTCCTTCGGAATAGAAAGCATAGCAGGCCCATACCAGCGGATGTGCTTGGTCAAGTGCCACATCCTTCCACCACCATGCATGATTCTTGTCATACCGACACTGAAGTCCGGTTGGTCAAGACTGTTATAGTCCTTCCCAAGAACATACTCTGTCGAAGCATCCCTCTGGAAAGCACTTATAGCAGCGCCGAGATCAATCACTCTTCCAGCTTTTGCAAACTCGCCAATCCGCCCGCAGAGCTTTTCTAGCTTACGGATGATCATGTTCTGATGGCGGACAACCCTTGATTTGGAAAAATAGGCATTAAGCGGTGCCCGACGGGCCTTGTGCTCGTGGTGGTCCGGTGTAAAGATGATGGCACCAAGGGCATTCTGGGCATCGACCGACCAGTCGTACTTGTTCCAGCGCCCCTCGTGGCGGTGGAGCTTTTCAAAATAGTCTGGGTCGTTTATGTGAAGCTCGTAAGGACTGATCCGGACGATGGGCCCTGTATGTCGTCAGCTGACAAGGTCGCAGAATTCAATAATCGACGACTTACCATATTGCCTGTGTATATCGGCGATGCGAAAGGTATACTGTCCCTTTTTGACCACGTCGTAATACGCCTCGTAGTAGCGAGTGATTGCGGCAAGCTTTGGGCCGGGAAATTTGGCAAGAGGATCCAAGTAGAGGCGGTAGAATGCAAGAGTGAGGCAGTAGGCAACCGCCGGGACTGCAATCGATTGCCATGACAAGAGAGATATGAGCAACTCCATTGCAATATGACCCAGCAAGTCTCAAAAAAGCCGCCCCTTGCCCAGCAAAGAGCAGAGATCCCAGTGCCATCCAGGCATGTACAAGAGCGGTCGCTTCATATTTACCAGTTTCTTGCGGGGATGGGTTATTTGGGATTTTGTACTGAAGTAAACAACCAACGGCTATAGCTGTGCCACACCGTCGCGTATTCACTGTGCATCGTCTGTCTTGCAGTTGCATTGGCAGTGCTACAACATAGAGCTTTGGGTCCAACTGCAGCAGCAATGTACCCAATCAAACTCCATAAACCGGAATTGATAGCGGAGTTGTTCAGCTCAAAATGTACATAAGATTCTCCTTGTATCAGTCACAATTCTTTCCAACGTAATAGCCCCTTGGGGTATAGGCACTAGGTAAACAAACAAACAAAAGGGTGTTAGCCCAATGACAATCCACAATCAACACATCTCATATATTCAAACAACCACCCGGCACGCCCATCCTCAAAGCCTCACACCCCCCACCTCCCTGGCCCCCTTCAAAGGCAAAACCAACATCCCACTCCTCGGCAGTCTCCCTCCTCGGATATTAACCTGCAGACTCTGGTGCAGCAACCTCGGCTCTCCAAGCCCCGAGTCCCTCTCCTGCCTCCAGTTCACAAACTCTTGTTGTGTTGTGCCAATCTTGAGGTGTTTGTTCCGTTCTTGTTGCTCGGCTACTGTCGTGTAAGGGACTGGGTCGCTGCGGTCGCCGGATGGGTAATCGTGGCCTGTGTAGATCTTGTAATGTGGGGGGAGGGAGAAGAGGGTTTGGACTGAGTGGTAGCTGTATAGAGAGAAAGGAGTTGTTAGTTTTACTGATCAGATGAAAAGGAGTATGGTTGAAGGAGGGGAAAGTGCAAATGTGGTGATGTGGTACTGTGCTAACGTGGTAATGCAAAAGGGGAAATGGGCAAAAGGGTGGGTAGGAACCGAGCAGGGAACCAACAGGGAAGAAGCAAGTGAGGTACAACTGGAGCAACAGGGAACGAGCAGTGAGAGGACACAGGGAAGGGGCGGGAGAAAGGCTTGATGAGAGGGATGGAGCAGAAGCAAAGACAACAGAGAGAGGGAGCAAAGGGTTGCACTAACAGTTGGACAGCGTCTCCTCCGGGGAAGTCGCAACGGGCTGAGCCAACGTCAGGGAGGAACAGAGAATCGCCACAAAAGATGTTGTCTGCGGTGGTTAAGGTGAGGCGGTCAGCATCAAAATCACCAACAGAGCTGGAAAGAGACAAAAAACAAACCGCCAATCAAATATCCAACATGATCAGGCGTGTGGCCAGGCAGATGGACCACCTTTGCCTCCAAGTCACCGATTCTGAAAGTCTGGTCATCCTCCCAAAGAAAATCGAAAACATCTTCGAGTTCGGATTGTTCGACTCCGTATTTCTGGGCAAATGTGGTTTGGGTCTGGATGATGCGCTTGCCAATCCCTGTTTTCGGGTTTGTTGATTGCGCGAGCTTGAGCTGGAGGTACCGGGAAGCAGACAGATGGTCTGCATGGGTATGTGTCTCGAGAAGATAACCAACTTTGTAGTTGTTCTGAACGACGATATCGAGCAACGAATCAGCAGTGGCCGTGGAGACGGTATTGCGGGCGGGTTCAAAATCAAGTACGGGGTCGATGATGGCGGCGGCAAGGGTGGACGGGTCAGCAATAATGTATTGCCAGGTGCCTGTGACAGGCTCAAAGATGGGGTGGACAATCGGAGATGCCATGTTGAGTGCTCGGATAACTTGTAACACGATGGTTGGATGAAATAGAATGGATGAACTGGTGGGCAGTCACCTCTGGCTTTTATTTGTGACAAGTTTATTATAACATCAGGCTGAGGATTAATCGCCGACGTAGCTTTCGACCGTCATACAAGAAGAACTCCAGGTGACCGAGATCCGGGAGCACATGGTCGCTCCATGAGAAGGGCTCTGAGGCGGGGACCAGGCAAGGGCATGTGTCCCGGCATGTACATTGTCGGGGGTCAACTTCAATACATCGTAACATCCTCTTGAGGTCCAGCGTGAGATCACAAGGCGTAAAGCCGCCATCCCGTAGTGCAGCAGGGATAATTGCTGACATAAAACGGCGTCGATGTAATGCATGAATATCGGTGATGATGACAATGGAACATTGGGGTCGGGGACCTCAAGTTCACAGCTACCCAAGCCCGGATGCCGTTTCCATATACTGCACTGCCTCTGAAACAATTGCCTATGCAGCTCGCCGATGTGAACGCCATAGGCTTGTCAGCTCCGGGGATAAGATACGACCTAGGGGCCCACTGCCGAGCCCCGGGTTCTCGGGGGCTGCCGGGTTTGAGACCCACTGGAGCCCGATATGCGGTTCCCGCCCCGGGTGGCCTGTGCACGATCGGCGACCACCTCTTCCCACAAAGAAATCCCCAGCTTTGCTTTTGCTTCTGGAAGCACCCGGTGCCCTGGTTGGTCCCCGGCGGAAAAGCTGTCTCAGTGCGTCATGCCTGGGCACTGCTGGCTCGCTCTGGAAGCCGGTAAAAGTCCCACGTGTTGGCAACGGTTGTGATCGGGATTTTGTCCCTGCATTGACCAAAATAGACATGTTCTCGGGAGGTGTCGGTCAGCTCGGTAACGTTGAAGCTGTCATGGCAAAGGTGCTCCACTGACCAAATATCTCATGTTGATGCTTTGACACTTACCCACGATTCGCTGATGGATTCGTAATCATCTGGCAGGATGGCATGCCCACGCCACCAAGGCTGGCCCCCTGCGTTGAAGCTATGCCCTGCGGCAACTTCGCAGGTTGGGATGGTGGTGTGGTGGCCGAAGAGGTGACGTTCGTTGATACCCCACTATCCCACCCTTCTGAACGTCCGTCCGCCGCCGTTAGGACTGTTCCCCGAAGCCCGCAGAGTGAACGAACCGCCGATATTAAAGAACAGACCCGCCTGGACCAGGGCACAGACATAACATAACAGTATAATATTTTTAGCTCGCCATCTCAAGATCATTCCATCCCAATGTCGTCTTCTCTCCCAAGTCACAATCAGCCGGGCGAATCTTCATCACTTTTGCCATCAAACATACCAACAACTGAAAGTGCTTCTCGCTCACAGGGACAACAAACCGAACAAACAGGAGCAATGTCAGAAATCAACACCCTCCTCACAGGCGCCGCCTTTGGTGCCGCCTTGACAGCATCAGGAGTATTCCAACCTTCGGTCATCATCTCACAACTCAACTTCACCAACTTCCACATGATCCAAACCTTCCTCACCGCGGCTGCCGGTTCAGCGTACGTCTACTCCTGGTTTCGTCACTCTCCTCACATCTCAAGCTAACACCCCCTCAGAGCCACCGTCTCAATAGCCCAAGCCCTCCAACCGAACCATCCGAACCTCGTCCCCCGTGCCGCCTCCAGCCTCGGGCTGTTCGGCCCCTACGACGGCAACATCCTAGGCGGTATCCTCCTCGGCTCAGGAATGATGCTCTCCGGCGCCTGCCCCGGCACAGTCCTCGCCCAGCTGGGAGTAGGTGTCAAGTCAGGAGTGTACGCCTTCGCCGGTGCCTCCCTTGCCGGTGTAGTTTGGTCAGGGTTCCTGAAGCCACTGCTCACCCAATGTCCAACACCACCAAAGGCTGGCTCGGCATCACCATCACCAAAAGCAACAGTCCACGAGGTTCTGGGGGTCAGCAAGGGGACTTTGTTGCTTGGGTTGGAGGCCATGTTTGTCGGCATCGTTATTGCCGCAGCCAAATTCACCGAAGTTGGCCCAGAAGCCAAGATCCCTCCTTATTATGGCGGGATGTTGATTGCCGGAGCGCAGCTGCTGAGCTTGGTTGTCAGGGGTTGCCTGGTCGGCATGTCTACTTCGTATGAGGAAGTCGGCGGGTGGATGCTTGGTGGAAAGCTGGTGCCGGAGAAGTACAGGAACATGCTGTTCTCTGCGGGTGTTATTGTTGGGTCGTATCTCCTGTCGCACGGTGCCCCCAAGTTTGGCGAGGTGACGGATGTGGTTGTCAGTCCCTTGAGCGCGGCGGTGGGTGGGTTCTTGATGATCTTGGGGTCGAGGATGGCTGGGGGTTGCACATCTGGGCATGGGATCTCGGGGATTTCACTGCTGTCGATGTCGAGTTTTTTGACGGTCGGGGCGACGTTTGCGGCGGGAGGGTTGATGGGGTTGTTGATTGGTTGAGGTCGGTTTGGTCAAGTGAGGGTAGTGGGACAGTTGCCCAAGTTTGGAATTCTCGGATATGGTTCTTTCTGTGTACATGCTGAGATTCGGGCTCATGCGGCCCATGTATATTTATATCTCTACTTACAACATGGGTACTGCTACTTCAGTTTGTGCCCAAGAGCCAACAGGCTTTCACCACTCCACAGTTCCTTCTGGCAAGTATACGGTAACCCACTGATTGGTCTGGATCCTGTTTTAACCACCACTGGCATGAGCCTGCGGCGATCATCCCCTTTTGGCCCCAAGCCACGAGCCGCCCTTCGTTTTTCTCGACATCCCGGATCTCAGCTTCCCCTTCACCACTCGCCGAACAGAAACTCGGTTGTGCAGGAGACCCTTGCTCCCGGGGCCCACTGTTTCTGGAACTGCCAGCCGAACAACGGGGACCTTCACCCTGTGGAGCTTCCACATCGGCGAACACCCTGTGGGTCCGGCATTTGTTCTCTAGTTCCACCTCTGTCCCTTGTCCATATCGAATCTTGATCGCCGAGGAGGTACTCGGGGTATGTTAATTTCTTAGAACGAGGCTAAGGATCACCAAGACCCCCAAAGACAGAATGAACATTCGACTTACAGTGTTCTGAACTCACTTCTGCTTCTCTGCATTTCATCCCGAACTTGTCATCACAGGCTCACCAGTTTGGCTCTGTACTGTTTTCTCCAAGTTCGTTACATAGTCCGCGTTACCATCTTTATGGCAGATCTCCCCACATATACTGGTTTCCTGATTTCTTTTCCCTCTGATCCGTCATCATGCACGTGTCGGTTTGGCGAAGGAGCAGTTGAGACAAGTTATCTCGTAGAGTGAGGTTCATGATTTTGTTGACTGGGCACCTTATCAGTGTTGCGACATAATTCAAACGCCCCTCAGCCCGTGGTAGTGTTTGTGTTTGATACGCTGCTCTCAGCCTGCGGCATGTTCTTGATCAATGACGTGTTTACGTTGGAAATTGCTCTTCTTTCAAATTAGTGGTGCTAAATGCTATCACGTATATGGCGACTGGTGTCAAATCGCGTCATAAAGTCAAGCCGGCGGCTGAAGCGGTGAGAGGATACAATTTCATGGTACGAGGTTGTATCTCTGGAACGGAGAATGGGAATAGCGTCAGCTCCGAGGCCGTGTAAGAGGAACAGATCCGCATTTGGATCGATATTCTTCTTCTTCAGTGGCTTCAATGCCATTAAGTTATTTATTCATTTATTATGCAGTTGGGTCCCCTTGCGATACGCCATACTTCCGCCCGCATTTAGGCCACGAGAATTCAATCGAAATATTCAATGCCACACCTGAGTGCCCGACCCAGCTCGGGAGACTTTTCTATCCTGGAGAGACAGGAGCTGACAGATTACAAGCTAGAGTAAGGCCCCTGGCTCCTGTCTTGTTAACTTTGAATCACAGCCTTGAGAACACACGGTAAGCCCCCTACGTCCTCCAACATGACGCAGCACGATGTATCAAGAAAGGCGTGTTACTCATGTCGAAATCTATAATTACAGTGATTTAGGCCTTTCCGCCGAAACAAAAATGCCTTCGACGGAAGTGGCTCTTAGCTTTGGTCGATTTCGGCATCTATCCGGCGAGACCCGCGCCCGGGCTTGGGACGAATTCATGTCTTTGGAAGGCAGCGACAAGTCGCACTCGGTTGGGGTAGACATCATGGACCGGAACCTCCTTGGCAAAAAGGAGCGCTTCAATCCAGAGAGTAATACCTGGGCATGGACGACCCGCGACGAATTGAGAGCGAATGTGCTCAAGATGCTGCGCCGGCCGGGGACCAACTACCGTCCGCGAGTTGGTTGGCATGTTCGTCAACCTTCGGTCCTGTACCATGTGTCGACAGAAGCTCGGGCTTACGCCTGCAGAAGATTCCACACTTCACTTCTGCATAATGGCGAAGTTGAACTCCAGAACGCAGTTGTCAGGTTCAATCCGGAGGTGGACAACTTGAGCCAAAACTTCAAATTCGTGGTCAACCAAAGTCCCCTTCGACACTCGCCTCGGGTATTCCCACTCCCCAAAGACCATTGATCCATGGCTGGACTCCAAACCCGGACAACCAGGCCTTCCACAGCATACTACCCGTGGTCTTCACAGCGCACACTCCCCGCAAGTATCCCTACGGAGATAGTATTTGCTTAGAGCTCTGCGGGACCAAGATTATTTGGTCTTTGAAGACGATTGGGGGATGTTCTTAGATGACCATTACAACCTCGACCCGACAAAACGCTTGATCACAAAGGCCATTACTTACGCCAAAGGATGGGGTGGTTCTCATAAGAAAGCTCCATTCCGAAGAACGGCTGGTCCTGCTGGAGGTCGTGGATATTGATAGCGACATCAACTGGCTGATCAGGAGTGGCGAGTGGATCCTAGGACCGACTACAGGAGACGAAAGACTGGAAGAGCAAAGCGAGTTGCAGTGGTTAAAAGCGTTCGATCATTTTCACGGGTACCGGATATGACGACCTCTCTGTTGGCGGACCCGTTAGGTCTCTGTTCGGGTTCCTGGCAGATCCCGGAGACTGGGACGGACTCAAAAAAAAAATAGGGTTTTGCGGACCGAATGTTGGAATGGGCAAGGCGACCGCAATTTAGAGACCAGAAAATTGACTGGGTGGAGAGGGGGTGGAGAAAAGATGGATAGCCTTGGTGATTTGCCAGTGGTGCAATGTCATTCTATGGGAGTGGAGGAAAGGTGAATGGTCACATTTGTTGGCGAGCTGGGGGTAGTGACATGTCAGACAACGTAATACTGAGGCCCATGGTGATGGGGGTAATCTTACTTGTAGTTTCTTTTCTTGCGACTTTTCTTCTTCTTGTTATATGGAGCTCATTAGGGCTTCACTGGATTTGTAGATGTAGATGTGAGGTAGCTCGGCAATTTTGTGACAAAATGCACCCGCTTGGTATATGAAAAGAGACTTCTATGCAATGCAAATGTGCAAAGGGCCACTAAGGCAGCTACGAGTAGGCCTTTCTTTCAAGAATCTCTGAAGTCCTCACGCTACATGCCTGCTATGCACCGCTCTGCTTGCACAACATTCAAAAGTACAGTAAACAAGCAACAAAAGTATGCATATCAACAGTTTCTAAAACCCCCTCAAAAACTCCTCCAAACTTATCGGCTTCCTCACAGCATTATTGATCCCTTCATGATACGTAACCCAAACCCTGTCCTTCTTTTCCCCGTCGGCCCCTGTATTTTTCGTTCCATTCCCACTTGAATCTTTCAACACCGGCTTGAGCACAATAATCCTCCCGAAAAAGTCCTTCTTGACTGCTATCTTGTCCTGTTGCTTTAACATCTCCAGCTTTTGTAGATGATCAGGGGTATTTTCCTTGTTGTTGTCATCAATATGGGGGATGGTACCGCCGCCGGCTCTGAGCCGTGCCTGGCGAGAGGCTGTTTCTCTTGCGGCAATCGTCTTGGCCAGCTCCTGATCCAACACTTGGCGGACGGCATATCGTGTCGGCGGTGCTTGGGAAAAAAGGAACTGGGAGGCAGACGCCGTCTCGAAGGTGGCCAAGGTATCCAAGTCTCTGTATCAAAATGTTAGCGTGTGTACTGTGGTAAAAGTGGGGCCAAGAAAAAGGGGCAAAAACTCACGGCTCCATCCGGTACACCCACGTCGTCCTGCCCACCAACCCGCCACTACCGTCTTCAATCTTACCTTTGTGTAACTGAATCCCAACCTCGGCCAGCACGTTGGCTGCTCTTCTCACCATGGCCTTTTCGCCCTCTCGCCTGACGCTCGCGATGGAACCGGTCTTGTCGCTCCCCCCAATAACGACAGGCTTTACATCTGGTGACACCAAGCGGACGAGATAAGGAAGGAAATCGGTGGCGATGTCTTCTGGGCTGCGGAAGGATCGTGATAGTGAGGGCGGTAAAGAGTCCTGGATCCCCTGGAGGATGGCGCGGTTGAGCTTTTCTGCCTCGCGCGCCTCGTAGTCGGCCCTGGGGCCGGAGAAGGGGAGGGGAGGTGCCTCGTTGGGGTCGTCTTCACCCCATTTCCTTTCGTGCGCAGCCGGCTGGTGACGACGCGCGGAGGCAAAGAGGTGGTGGCATGCCAGGACGGGTTGGGAGATGTATTGCGCTAGCTCCCACTCTTGGGCCGAGAAAATGCGGGAGGAGCAGGTATCGTGGAAGTGCATCCATTCGTAGGCGATGTCGGGCTTGGTCAGGAAGGAGTCGTCGTTGAAGTCGCGGTTGGGGTATTCGAGGAAGATCTCTGTCATGATCCGGTCAACCTCACCGCTCGTGTCAATCATCTCACGCAGGCGAGACATGGCATATTTCTTGGTTTGTTCAGAGATGCCTAGCTGGGCCTGCGGTTGCTCGTGAAGAGCATTCTTCTTCGCGGCGACGGGGAGGCTCTGTTTGGGGAAGCCAGCGCCTTCTTGGAAGATGCGGTTGACGATTTCTCTGACGCCGCCGCGACCAATGCCTCTGGCGCCTCCTCCTCCATGAGCTAGATCTTGAATGACATTTTGGTCTATCCATTGTCGGGTAAGAGAAGGCGTGGCTTGTTTTGAGGTTGCTTTGAGCCTTCCGGCAACCCATTCTCCCACCACCATGACACCTCTCAAATCTCCCTCGGCCGTACTTTCTGCACCCTTCCGAATATCTTGCCCACTGGTCATTCCCCAAGCAGCCTCACATAGCTTTCGTGCGGCATCCCGGTCACAGGGAATCCCCTCCTTCTCGAAAACAGCCTTCAACCTGGTCACCACGGCTTCAACAGTGGGTTTCCCCACATGGATAACCTCTGCCAAACCAGATTGTCTGAGTGGCCTAAGAGAAGGATGGTAGACGTCGTTGCAAATCAGGATGAGTGGCCTCATCTGGCGGAAATCATCCCCTCTCTTCTTCTTCCCTCCTCCCTGTCCCGAAGAATTCTTCTGATCGGTAGTGACAAGATCAATAAGCGCCCTAACAAACCCTCCTTCACCACCTGCTCCGGATCCAGAAACCACGCCGTCCACCTCATCCACAACCACACAGATTGGCCGCGCAATCTTGTCTCTTTTCCCGGTCTCTCCCGCCTTCTTGTTCTCAAGAGTTCTGACTGTTTCGGTTCCCAAGGTTGTCCGGATGCGCCCCTTGACTACATCTTTGCTTCTGTCGTCACTTGCATTGATCTCGAGAACGTCGTACCCAGCCTGCCGGGCACACACGTGTGCCAGCGTCGTCTTGCCGAGACCTGGTGGACCATGAAGCACGAGAATTTTGCGGTGCAACCGTTCCTCCTCTTCCTGACCTTGTTGCTGCTGTTGACGGCGAGCAGAAGGACGAGTCTTGGCTGTGTTAGGAAAGACGATTGGATCCCATTTCTTGAGCCAGCGTAGCACTTGACGATTTGTCAGGTCATCGCCAACGAGGTCCATAAAGTTCCGGGCTCTGTATTTCTCGGTCCAAAGAAGTGTCCGCCGTTGCTTTTTTGGCTGCGCTTGGGGTTCAACGGACAGCAGTGGCTCGTCTGGGTGTACAGGAGGCGCAGTGGGCGCCGTCGTCTTCTTCCGTGGCTTCGCAAGCTCCTGAGCGGCCTTGTCCATGAGACTGTGTATGTCGATACCAAAA
Organism: Podospora pseudoanserina; assembly: GCF_035222485.1. Taxonomy (NCBI): domain Eukaryota; kingdom Fungi; phylum Ascomycota; class Sordariomycetes; order Sordariales; family Podosporaceae; genus Podospora; species Podospora pseudoanserina. The sequence goes on along the minus strand of NC_085920.1, from coordinate 8,452,936 downwards.
TAGCTCTTCTTTGCGCGGCCTTCTTTTGTTCGGGACCGTGCCGCTACCATTGTTGCGTAGGAAACGGACTCAGTAGGTTTGCGCTCGCGGATCGGGATCGTTTTTCCGGAGCATGTTGACATGCCGTAGGGGGCGGGAACGAACTCGTCATCCTGAAGAAAATCGGGCAAGGGTTGTGTTGGCTGAGAAGGGAAGATTTGCGTGGCTTGGGTTCCAAAGAGACGATCATAGCGTTCTGCTTCTTCCTCCGACTCCTGGGGCGGTTGGCTCTCTGGGGGCGTTGTCTCTCGAGTCTCGTTGCCATCATGCGCGGTTACTTCGGAATTCTGGGTGTCGTACTCCAACATTCGCCGCTTCGGCGAGGGCTGTTGTGTAGTTTCGTCATTGTCGTCTTCGTCTGAATCGTCTTCTGCGAGGAATCCAGCAAGAACGCGGGGCTTGTGCTGCTTCGGTGGTTCTGCTGGGCGAGGTCTCTTGGCTTTGACAGGAGACGAGCTCGCTGGGAAGGTAATTGGGGACGACGGGGCTATCATTGTAGATTTAAAAGAGTGTTGATATCCCAGTTGAGCTGTCCAAAGTACATGGCACGTAAAAAAGATGGTGATGAGTTGTCACAGTTCCAAATTGTCAAGACTGCGTTGCGCTGTTGTCTTGGGAGCGCGCAAGACGCGCTCAAAAAAGTGGACCCGCGACCCGCGACGCGATCAATTAAGCGGGACAGTCGTAGTGGTTGGTCCGTGCACACTCTGACCGGTGTATTTCAAATGAATTTCCATGTATCATGGATCGAAAGTTACGTGTAAGTGCACCTCCAGGACTTTCTCGATCCATATCTTTGAGAGGATGTCAAAATTGCCCGAACGCGTTTCCGTTTGATGATTATTAAAGAACAGTTTCTTAAGAGAATCGGGCTTTTACATAGAAGATACCAGAATCACCCCAGAAAGATTATACCACGACTGCTTACCACTGCATCCCAAAGAGAAAACATCAACCCTCCCATCCATCCATCCCCTCAACTGAACCTCCCCAAACTAGCCCACCCACTGATTCCCCCAGCAACCCCAACCGCAATCCACCGCCACTGATTTCTCCTCACCCACCCCATCACCAACTCCCTCATACCCGTCTCCTCCCCCCATTTCTTACTCCCCTCAGAAGCAGTATGCCCGTTGACACTAGGAATAATCCACCCCTTCTTCATCCCCTTGATTACAATCTTCCCCGTTCCCTCACCATCCTTCAACAGCCTAGCCAGCCGCCATTTGCACGCCCCGTTGATCCCTGTCTCAAAGTAGTAAAACGTCACCGCGAGAACACCCCACAGAATCCCAGCAGAAAGCAGATAGAGCCCTCCCTGAAGTCGAGTTTGGGAGTGATTATACCAGAGGTAGACATTGGAGAGCGCGGCGGAGTTGATGATAGGAGGCACCCAGTTCGGGCCCTGGCGGTAGATGAGATGCCATTGCTTAGCAAGAAGTTTCTCCTCTGTTGGAGGAGATAAGACAGGAGATGTGGCGAGGAGTGAGAGGGTTGTGGAGTGAGTTAGTGTGATTCCTCAAGAAAGTTAGCATCGTGGGTGTGATTAAAATAGGACGGGGATGAGCTGACCAGTATAAACAGCCGGGCCAAAAATGGCCGTCCACTGGGCAATGGGCTGGAGCGCGAAAGGCATCTTGAAAGCTGGCTGAATCTGGTGATGCTGCTGACATGAAATTCAAACTGAAGTGAGATGGGGGGTCGAGGTTGAACTGCGGGGGTTATGGTACGGAGAATTGGTCAAGTAGAGCTGACATGCCGTGACACCTGATAGGTGGACTCGTGGGTTGCACACAAAGGACAACATTCCGGTACCCCGCCATCATGATTCGACACGACATCTACCAAACCGCATACCAGCACGGCTGAGTAATCACGAATGGAGTGGTAGCCGCAACCCGATGTAGAGAGGAGGCGCGGGTCGATCTCGATATCTTTCGGCTGTCATCTTGGGTACATGGCAATAAAAGCAAGGTAGTGCCGCGATTCCCGCGACTATGGTTCGGGACCGAATTTTGTTGTCTAGGTGCATATGCACGAGCCTCCAACAAGAACCAAAGCGTTTCAACTACCATTTGAGTTGCTCATCATGCTCATGTTGGTGTGGTAAAAGTCACATCACGTCGAGACCATTCCGTTCGAATAAATAGGTAATCAAAAGCCATGTTCAGATCCATTATCTACCGCAATTTCAGGTATCATCATATCCCATCATGTCATTATATCCCAACCAACGCCTTGCCAAACAAAATCAAAAAGCCAACAAAGACCCGCTCTTCATCTAGAAAACCTCCAAGCTAGAGTCTTCCGTGTCCCTTCTTCTCTCCAGATTTCTCACCACGCTTGCAACCGCAGTCTCAACATCAATGTGGAAATATGGCCTATTGACACCATAGATCGGCGCCAATCTTTTCCCACTTGGTCTCGACTCGCCAGAAGAGACGGGTGCAATCTCATCACGCTTCTCACCAGAGCCAGCGTGACCAGCCTCCAAGTCCACATCCCCCGACCCTCTTTCCTTCTCCTTCCTCCCAACAGTGACATCCGGATCAACCCCGGCAACAGCCACAACATCCTCCCGGGCCCCCCCTGCCCTTTCAACGCCATGGCCTCTGTCAACTCCAAACCCAGCTGCGACAAGCGCCCGCTTGGTCCACCGGTTTGTCACACCCGCAAAATACCACTCCACAGCCTCGGGATCTGTGTACTTGTTGAACTGAGTCCTGAGATCGACAAGAGCCTGGGCGGCAGTCACATCAATGGCGTTTACAGCGCTGAAATCAAGGATGATGGCCTTGAGCTTGGGCTTGGAAGCAATCTCCTCAGTGTCCACAACCTGACCGCGACGCGGGCCTGGATCATTCCAGGGGCGATCGCCGATTTTGTCGTACTTGTTGAGCTGCGTCCTTCGAGTGTGCTTGTAGATATACACCGTCATCTTGTCCAAGTGTCGTGCGCAGTTGACGTAGTTCAGACCTTCGCTGAATCGGTAGACGAAGACGCCGGGGTACGGTGATGTGATGGGGACCTGCGGGTTGGATTGGTCACGGCGGCCGAGATCAAGGTACGCCGAATGCTTCTCGCCATCCAGGGCAGAGTGGTCGACATTCTCCTTCTTGAGGATACTGTCCCGGCTGGCGTGCTGCAGCTGAACACGGCCCAGAAAGCTACCTGGGCTTTTCGCAATCCTCCAAAGCAAAACAGCCCCAGACGCAGCGATTGTGACATAGATACCATTTTCAATGGAGGTGAAGATGGAAACAAACACGCCGGCGAAGAAGATAACAACTTCGAGAGGCGATGTCTGCCAGTACTTGTACACCTCCCGCGGAGGTGTGATAAGATCACCGACAGCGTGGATGATGATTGCTGCCAAAGATGCCGAAGGAATGTAGAAGAAAACCGATGTGAGCGCATAGAGTGCCAGTAGCACAATGACGGCCGTAAAGATGCCGGCGAGGGGGGTTCTGACGCCAGCCTTTGCCTTGATGGCTGTACGCGAAAACGAACCGGTGGCAGGATAGCCTCCGAGGAATGGCCCAAAGACATTGCTGAAACCTATAGCCACCAGCTCCTGCGAAGGGTTAATCATGTAGTTGTTGACACGCCCAAAAGACTTTGAAATCGCGATGTGCTCGATCAGCAGGACGATAACGGTGACCGGAAGATGAGGTGCGATGGCGGATAAGATCTCAGTGTTGATTTCAGGAGCACCAACATGTTGGAAACCTGGACACGACACAAGTCAGCCAAATCTCTGAGGTGTATTGTCAAAACGTAGCCACTTACCACTTGGGACATTGCCGAGAATCTTGAACTTGGCATTCTTCGCATCCGACACGCCTCTGTTGACCAACCAGCTCACGAGAATGTACAAGATGACGATGAAAGCCATGCGGAGGGTGGATATGAAGAACCACATCTTGGATCTGGTGGGGCTGCGTTGGCCCATGAAGCCGCAAAACCAGCGGATAAAGTAAAGACCGAACAAGGCCGACAACCCCATTGCAGCATCAAGCTTGGTATCGCCCAGGTGTTTGAGGGTGTTGATAATGACTTTGTATGTCTCCTCGCGAGTCTTGACAGTCGAAATTCCCATCATTGTCGGCACCTGTCCAGCGGCGATACTAATGGCAGAACCAGTCATGAAGGCGCCGATAGCTGTGAGCGGAATGAATTCGACGATGAAACCGAGTCTGGTAAGTCCAATAAACAGCAGAATCACGCCTGAAATCAAAGCCAGAGCTCGTGCAATGACCTCAGCCTCGAGTTCAGGCTGCGTTGCTCGGATGTCGAGTATGATGTTTCCAACAATAGTGGACATCACTGCAACGGTCTAGAATTTTGTGTCAGCCGCTTGATCATAAGGTCAAAAGTGATATCAGAAGAACTCACGCCGATTGTGATATCCTTTGAGGTGGCAAAGGCCCAGTAGAGGAAAAATCCCACGAAGCTGGTGTACAATCCGAACTCGGGGGGCAGATTGGCCAAACCAGCGTAGGCCATACCCTGAGGGACAACAACAAACCCGACAGTGATGCCTGGGAAGGTTTGTCAGACACAGCTGAATCAGTGACTGGCAGGCAGTGCTTACCAGCAATGAGATCTCCGAGTAACCATGTCAAATTGTAGTGAAATATCCAACCCCAGAACGGAAACAGCTCCCTGAAGTAGTGTTTGATTCCGTCAGCGGTGGGCACCAGATGAGCCAGAGCCTCCTTGGCCGATGGTTCAGACTCGAGGTAGAGTCCATCGTCGTAAAAGTCGGCGTCATGCAGCTCATCCTCGGGACGGATCCCAAGGAATCGTTTCACACGACTGGCGGTGGTGTTGTGAGCCATGGTTGATATCTGGATGGCTGTGGATCTGGAATCAAGCAGCGGAACGAAACGGACGCTGGGGAAGTCTTATATCTTGAGAATCCCCGGCCGCTCCGCTCAATCAGGAAAACGTGTGAGCGATAATCGGTATGAGCTGGAGTGCGTCTTCTGGTAGTCTCTTGGGCCCACGGTAGGCAAACGTGCAGCAGATGGCGTCGGTAGACAGGGGTGCAGCCAGGGTCTGGGATCCGATAATCGAGCACGAGCTCAGAGGCTGAGGTGTTTAAACCCACTAGAAGGGCTCAGTTTCGTGGAGGGCAGTGGGATCGCTCGCTTTTCGGTGGTTGCTGATCCACCTGAAGCGCGGGAGACGATGACACACCCCAATGCAGGAATCCCACTATGTTTCTGTGATAGGAAGTACAAGCTGCAAAAAGGCGGCAAAGACCGTCGTGGTGGAATTGATGAGAGACGGACCAGTCCCCCTTTTTGTGTTGCTATCCCATCTCTGGGTGCTGGACCCTGCTCTGTCCATCGCAGCGGCATCGATGACATTGATGTGTGTATCGGATGTTAGTGGGTGGAGTCATGTCCCCTGGCTTCTCCGAGACCGCTAGAGGGGCTCCTAAGCAATGGAGACTCGGTCTTGCGGTACAGATATTTTTGCCATGTCGATTACGGGGATTCCTTGATTAGTGACCGTATTTCCGGGGTTTTGGCAGAGCTCCGCTGCCCCAATTCGCACGCCATAGCAAAGCCTGTCATTTGGCGGGTCATGGTTGGTGTATTTGCCGGGGAACAAGTGGTTTCTTTGCAAGATTTTGCATCCGTTGCCGTCACCAAGGTCCTCCTTGCCGATTTCCCGTTGATCGCTCGGCTCTATTGCTGCACAGGGGCGCCCTACGCTAGGGTCGAACGTGTCAGCGGCATACTCAGGATGGGAAAGACTTAAAAGAACCAATAAATGCTTTGCGTATTTCAAAGTCTTCGAAGACCCTCAAGAACCCCCTTTGTATTTACATCTTCTCTGCCTATACAACTAACAAATCTTCAGATGTCGTTAACAGTGGCTCGGCAGACGTCAGACAATGGCGCAAATCTCTGGGCATCGTCGAGGTCCCGGACGCCATGGCGGGACCAAGACTTTCCCCAGGAAGCTTGTCTGTGACACTGGACCAAATCAACTGGGACCAGGGGGGATTCCGTGCTTCTGGTCGATTGTGAAGCGCATGCTGGAGAACGCCACGATTTTTCTGGTGTTTGCTATCGTCTTGGCTGGTGAAGGCGTGCTGGTCTCACTTTCGCGTCGATGGCGTGGAGTTGCTGTCAGTGTTCGGGGCTGTTTGACGGGGCGTGGGATAGGTGGGGCCTTTGATATGATTGGCCAGGACACCCTGCCCACTGCTCTTAAAGGAAGGTGCCTGCTCTCCACCCCTTGTGTCTTCTACAGTTGGTTAGACATCTTCTCTCATCTTCATCTAACTGTCTCAACATATGTCTATTTTTCCTAGCATTTTTGTTCTCGTCACACAGGACGATCGATGCTCTCTCGACTCTCGATGGTCTCATGAAAATCACCCCCGTCTCTCCTTGCCTCAAATTCACATGTGGGCTAGGCTGAATCGCGTTAGGCAGTGTGGGGGACGCACACGGAACTCCATCCGCCCAAAAAGCACAAAAGGCCAGACCCGCCCACCTTTACGAATGACGACATTTCAGGGATTCTCTTGCGCAATTCATCACGACGAATGAACACCCAGCCGGGCGTCCACCAGCATGCCGCCAGCGTTCCCTTCAACCAGCTCATGAGCTCACGCACACCGCATCAGTGAGCCGGGTCCAACAGAATGGTTCGATTGCAGAATTGGAGAATCGAGGATTACATGGCTGAGTCCAGAGCCATTGGAAGCGTGTGAGATGACGGTATGAAGTTGGGGATTTGAGGGGTCGGTGATGTTGCTACGGACCAGACGCCTGGCGTCTCTCGCCAAGCTGCTTCTCGCCCAGCTGCTTCTCGCCCGAGGCTGAGAAAAATCAGCGAACCCTTGGAATGGAACGATGGTCAGCTCTTCCACTTTGTTATCTAACGACGGGATGTGGGAGTGATGAAGATGACGGAAATACTGATCAACAAAAAAGAACTGACGGGCAGCCGCGATGGGAAAGGAAGATGCAGGTGGCAATATGATGACGGTGGCATCCGGCCTTCTGCTGCTCAGTCTGTGAAGTGTGCATCGTGGAAGGGCCGCGGAGACGTCAGTCACAATGATGTGTTGGTGGGAAGGGTGCGTTATGAGATGTCTTAGGACATGGGGGCACTCCTGAGCTTTTTGTTTCTGGGAGACGAGCTGCCAAGCACCATCACCCTCAACATTTTCAGACATCACCAAGCGAAACGATCACCAGATACCAAAGGGCGTGGAGTGGTTCTCTATCAGCTTGTCAGTGGGTTCTACTGTGGCCTGGGTCTGGAGCAAGCGTTTTGTCCAACAAGCGAGCCAAGTCAATACTTCATGAGTCTGGACCGTTCCCGGCACTCTGGACATGGCTCGTCTCCAAAATCAAGGTTTAGGCCGATGGGGCGTGGAAAGCGAGCTGCCGGTACTGCAGCAGATCCCAAAGGCAATGATGCTTTACGCTTCAAGGTGGAACGCAGTCATCATGTTTAGAGGGTGGTGGTGGAAATGAGCTAGCGTCCAAGACTATCCAGTCAAGAACAGGGGCTGCCGTGGCGCTGAGCACGTCTTCTAACGCGATGCGAGGTGAACAAACCCTTTTCGGCTTGTTGGAATGAACAAGGACCCCGATGCTGCCCACCTATTGCAACCGGCTGTCCCAAGCCTTTACGTTCTCTTTACGTGAATGCTCTTGGCTCCCCCAACTTGCTGTCAATCTTTGCAGACTCTCGCTTCTTTTCTTCCCTGTGAGCGTCTATTCTGCATTGCCAGCCAGCGCCACCGCAATGGGGGCACTCATTGTACAGCCCGGAACTACAACGGACCGAGCCTCGGTGAATTGGAGTAGCCTAGACTTATACCCTTCGCATCTCTCTGATGATGATCAGCCCAAACCGCCTCCCAGAGATGGTGTGCTCGAGCCCATCAATCGCGAGTTAGACAACAGACGCAACAAGCGCATGGAATGCACGACAGCCTTCTTCTTGCATACATGACCCGGCATGTAACCCACTGGAACACGCCTGTGCTTCACCGATATTATTCGCATTGCCCATGCACAGTTACTGGAACCTGGACTTAACGGACGCGACTGGAATTAACGGCAAATACCCTGGTGACGTCGCTCGTCTTACTCCAACATGCATCCCAGCCTTGCGGTCTATCGCCCTGATTCAGGGCCTGACAGCTCGTTCCCAGAGAGGCACTTGGACGACCCGAGGGACTCCCCTTCAGAATGGCCTGGCCAGCAGGATATCGCACATTTTCCTCCCATCAATCTTGACTTTGCGGAAGCTGGTCTGTCGAAGATAGAGAATTTCGAGTCAAATAGCACATCTCTGTGGCCACAAGGATGGATGAACCAACAACGCTCGTTGCTTCATCGTCAGCAAGTATGTTTTCAAGTTGGCTGATTGTTGTTGGCATGCTAAACCCCTGGCTACAGATTTCTATTCACACCGGATCGATCGAGTTACCCATATTACATCCTTCCTTTCGGCAGACAACTTCCCCTGTTCAAGCCGAATGGGACCTATTTCGTGCGTCTTCAGAACAGTCCCCCGGGCATTTTCAATGGAACGCCCCCCCACGACGGTCAACCACCGAGGAAGATTCCGATTCCAATCAAAGTCAGCACGACAGTCTTGAAGAATTCTGCCCGCCTCTGTCAACATGGAACGCCACACACAAAGCCAGGCGACGAAGTGCACATCGTATCACCAAACCCACTAGATTGCCTGTCGTGCCAGTCGTTCCTCAAACTATTATGTCCGACAGACAACCCAACGAATCAAGCCCAGATCTGTTCGATTTCACGAGCACCAATATTTTTTGTGCTCAGCCGAGTCATGATCCTATGGTTTTGAACCATGGAAATGGTGCCACAAACTTCGCCTTACCTCAAGGCGAGGAGTTCACTGCGGAGAAGGTCCATTCGAAGCGCATCGCACACAAACTATCCGAGAAGACACGGCGGAATCGGTTGACACTTGCAATACGAGAGATTCAGAAGCTCCTACCTTCGGAAAGTGATCGGGACGACATGCTACTACCAGCCAATGAGCTGCTTATCCGGCCAGGCGTCCCGAGCAGCAAGCTAGATGTGGTCGAGATGGCTATTGGTTTTATCAGAAAGCTCAAGGAAGAGAATGTCGGCATGACAAAGAAGCTGCGGGAACTTGAACAGAAGTCAGCACAAAAGTGTCGATGTCAGAAGGAGGAACATGGCCAGGAAAAGACCCCGCCGGTGGAGGAACCAGAAGATCAAGCGAAAGAGTAGTGGTCATCTTTATATCAGATCCACAACGGTGCGGCTAAGCGCATCGTGGCTTGATGAGGTTTTGAATGTCATGAGTCCAGTATACCACGACGGATAATGAATAATGGAACAAGAATTGCAGTGACGTTGGCGAGTCCCCTCGCTGCCATTTCAACACTTTAAGCCTGTTTTCACAGACTCATTTGTCCGCCTTCTAAAGCTCGTTTCGGCTCTATTCCACAAGACCTGCTATCTGCGTTTCGGACCCTGTCGAGCATCTTTCAATGCCGTCTAAGAATGATTTGATGCACACTGTTCGAGACATGCTTCCAGTAGTATATCGTTATGACCTACTCAAATCAGCTTTGAAGATCTTTCTCTCGTATCCATCGCTGACTTTGCTCTCTTCCAGCACCAGAATAGGAAGCAGAGATTCTGACCAGTGGCAGCCTTGCTGAGCGGGGTAAACCTGAACGTGGGATAATCTAAAACCATGGGGTCCTCAGTGCATGCTAGATGGGGGTTCAGCTCGGGTACAGTAGGCAGATGACCCCACACACCTCGGTGGGTTTTAGGCGTGTGCTTAAGCATACCTAGGGTCTCCCCAAAGCTCTCAAATCCCATAACTCTTTTCTCTTCTTCTTTTCTTAAGCTGAGCTTTCCTGCAGCAGCCTCGATGCACAGAGCCCAGTGATCATTCTAGCGACCTCAAGGCCGATGAGAATGCTGGCAATTTGCTTGCCTTTCAATTTCTGAGACAGAAGATTTCTTCTCGCAAACCGCAAGCGCCAAACAGGGCACAGAACAGGCAGGTGATCACACGACAGCCTAGACCACTCAAAGACACGACGTTACGTAACACCTCGCCTGGCACCCCTACCACTTGATCTTAAACTCAGACTGTTCTCTCCTCCTCCCCGCAGTCACAAGTGAACACGAAGGAAGAGATCCCAATCAAGTTAGGTGGTCTGTGGTCATGAAAGGTTTCCGTTCATCCGAAAATTCATAACCCCACGCGTGTTTCGGAGAAACAGAGAGCCTCATGGTTCGGATTGTGGGCAGACCAGTCTGTGGCTCTCGCCGTGAGCCATATCCCGGTGACCGATCGGGGGGGGAGGAGGGAACCAAAGAGAGATTGGCTCAAGAATCTCCAAGAAAGCCAAGGGAACGGCAAGAAAAGCCAAGATGTGACATGTAGGGCTCTGGGCTCGCTCACTCCGGAGCTTCCCGTTCAGAACTGTTCCACCCATTCCCACTCACCTCACCCATCTGTGCCAAGGGACGAATGGAGGAGGACGGACTTTCGCCCGCTGGACGCTTGGGAGACTCGTTGCCAAGCGGGGGCTAAACTTGAGGAGGTTGATGTGCCATCGGGTGGCTTATGCAATTTGATACGTAGAGAAGGCCATGTGAGCGAGGGGAGCTAATACAGCTGATATGCATGTTGCTACGGGGTGCTGGACGGACAATTGTGTTTTCTTCTGTTAGTGCCAAGACTTCAAGGCGTTGCCCTGGACACCTGACCCCTGGCCACGATGTTGACTGAATGTAAACAAACCCCTGAAAAAGAAAATGGCTTGCACATCCACAATGAAGCCACCACAGTCAACTGGTGATAGAAGTTAATCAACTTCATATGACATAATGTTCTCAGTTTTCAAGTCATTCAACCCTGATTTCAATGATGTTCGTACAGCAACTACAATCGCATGTGACCTGGCACCTTCTGTATCGTCCAACAATGACATTGGCAGGAGCGTTATCAGCAAGAGTGCTCTTTGCCAGGCTCAAACTGTCACTGCATTTAGGCTCCACAGTGCACCGCAACACCGGTTCCCAAACATCCTCCAGTCATGTACCTCTTTGACCTCGACCATCAAATCCACCTCCTCAATCTCGACAACAAGTGGCCGCTCCCACCCCAAATCATGCTGCCACACAACGACACCAAGACGGCCTCCTCTTCCTCCAACCAGCATCCCACAATCCCTACCCCTACCCCTTTCACCTCAACCCACCCACCAACTCGAAAATCCTCTCGAGCCATCTCCCCCACCTCCGACGACAACCTCTCCGCCCTTCCCCCAAACCTAGCCTCCCTCACCCTCTCCTCCTCTGCCCAAAACCGCACAATTATCCTCGGGCTCATCAACTTCCCCCCCGCCGCCATCAGCGTCATCACTAACCTAGCCAACACCTCCTTCCCCTCTATCATCGACGGCAAATCCTCCTATATCAAACTCGAGTCCAAAACCATCGCCTGGGTCGTGATCAAAATTGGCATGCGCGCCACGCTATACTCCAAGAAGAAATTCGCAGAATTCACACGCCAATGGGTGGGTTTTTTATGTGGGGGTTTCAAAGAGCTGTGGTACCACGGTTGGGGGTTTGTAACCGTTGTTCAAAACCCGCTTAAGCCGCCGACGGTGGGGAGGAAGGTTTTGGCCCAGAAGCAAAACGTGGATGTCCAGAATTTGGTTTTTCGGTTTGATGGGACCAGGGAACAGGAGAGGTATGAATGGTTGGGCATGAGTCTGCATCAGTTGGGGGAGGTTTTGGTTGTGGGGGGGTTGCCGGCTGGGGTGCATAAACGGATAGCGAAAAGTTTTTTTCCGATGGGGTTGGGGAAGAGGAAGTGGGGGGTTAAGGGGAAGTATAAGGGGTATCAGAGGCTGGGCTTTGCGGGGAGGAAGTATTTGGGACCAAAGGGGGCGGAAGACGAGACCGTGGTGAGGTTGGTGGAGGTCGTGGAGGAGGAAGGGTGGGAGCTGTACGCTAGTTTGGGGACGTGGCCGGGGTTGGTACTGTTTAGGAAGGCGAGGGCGCCGGGGTCGAGGGTTCCGAGCCGGTCGCTGGGTTCGGAAGAGAGGGTCGTGGCTATGCCTGAGGTTGATTAAGAAACATTGAATAGAATGATATGTGTAGACTAAATGCTAACTTTATTTTTCAACAGCTGAATACTGTTTGATTCACTGCCTTTTACATTTGTCGGATACCTTCAAGACCACTAATCACCCGGCCAAGAAAGCTTTTTGGATTTCAGATGTTTCCGACGACTCCATAAGCGAATCTTGAAGACTACCTACACATTAAAGTCCATCATGCTCCTGTCACTCATCATCAGATCGCCTGGATCCATGAGCCCTTGTCTCTCCCTCGCAGCCTGATACGCCGGCCAGATGGCGTCCTTAACCGTCATAAAATCCGGGAACTGGCCATCCAAATTCATAGTCGAGCCCCTCACAGCGCCGTACTTGTAGAGTGGGGCTAATCTCCTCGCGATATCCTATTTTTTGTCAGTCAACAACTCTCATCCCCTTTCTTATTCAATTTGGGCAATGTCAACTTACATGAACCAACGAGCTCCTCCAGCAACCGATCGCTGCTGCTTCCCCTTCCCATTCTTACCTTCCCCCTATTTTCAGCCATCAGTATCTCCCTAATGTCGTCCGCTTTGGGTGGATTTCAAGTTGACCTGGCTCGGAACACAATCGCTGTAGTCATCTTGGCGCAATCGCTCTGGTCAGAGTCCGTTTGCATCTCTACTGTGCCCTTGTTCGGAAGGGGACCAAGGCTGAAACCGTGCTCGTCCCGACCCTTCTCTGCGAGGTCCAAGAGGGAGCGCGGGACAGAGTGGGCATAGTCTAGAGAGATGAAGCCTTGTTCGAGATCAAAGGGGGGGTCATTTGGGTCTGAGGGGCCGCCGGGGGACTAGGTGAACCGGGGAGGATGGGGGCGAGACGGCTGCAGCGGTGGTTAAGATTGGTGGTTCGTGATGTACTAGCGAGGGGGTGTCAAGTGTGAGGAGGCCTGTTTTGATGAGGTAGTGCTGACGGTTGGGGTCTGGCTGGATCATGCGTTGATTGGGGTTTTGGGGCTGGGCACACTGGCATGAAGACAGATCTTTTTCGCTGGTGCTGATAGGAAGCTCGAGGGCGGAAATCCAGCATGTGGAGCGAGAGGAGACGGCGAGGAAAAGTGATTCTGGGCATTGTGTTTGCTTTGTTGTCAAACTGTGTATCTTGTTTGTGTGTGATAGTGGATTGCTGAATGCGATGAATGAAAGAAAGGCAAGTAAACGTCAATGAGACCAGATATATATATATACTTTTGTGAGAGATGTGCTTAAAACTTTGATATTTTTCAGGCCCAGTAGCTTTGACAGTTGGCTTCGGGTGGTGGGCAGCCACAGTGGGGCTGGACTTTGTTTACCTTCATACTTTTGGTGTCCAGGACGCTGTAGCTCCGATTCAACCTATGTACATTGGTATTCGGTAGGGAGCATGAGATCCTATACGGTGATTGTCTATCTGAAGATAATAGAAATCGTAGCGGAGTGCCAGCAGAATCTGAACACCCCCTCAAGAGACCACTGTTTCTTCACGTATTTGATAGGCTCCCAAATGGGTAAGTGACATCAGGCAGGGCATAGCAAAAGTTTCAGAATAGGGTTGGTGACTGATTCTACGAGTAACATTGATTAGATCCGAACAGATGTCGACATTATTGTCATCGAATTATCAAGATATACCTGGTCTTTTCACGAGAAGGTACCTTATCAGAGATGAGTAAATTCGTTGCATGTCTGGTATTTACCAGGTATCCATGTGTGTGTGATGTGTATGGTCCTTGGTTATTGCAGAGTGTGAATCACATGTCAGTCACAAAAACCAATATCCACTTATTAATCCCTATCTCTGTCATGCCTTTCCTGTTTCTGCTTGCTTCCAAGGACATATCCAGTAACTTCGATCGAGGTCTTCATCACATCGGAAGATATGATAAGCCGATCTCAAAGAGTCCACTAATTCCAACTCATTGATATCCATACAATAGCAAAGCCTCTGCCTTGTCTTTGTCAAAGCAGGGATGGGTAACGGAAAGAGCATCACACAAGGGATTCACCGCCCTCGCCGATAACAGTGCCATTGTGGTCTCAACGTGCCTTCCTAATTACTTTGAACGGCGGGATCAAATTTTCATTGGTGAATCAAAGTTTTACTGTTGACCCGCATCCAAGGTGCGGGTTTCGCGACTGCCTTCTCGAGTAAATATTCCAGGCCACAAGTTGATTTCTTTTTGTTACCTACCTACCTTACCTACCTCACTCACCTTCTGGATCCGGAAGTCAAAGTCGCCCTTCCCTTTCCCGCTTCCTCGATTCAACCCATCACTCAAACCCCCTCACAATTATCACCACAAAGTTCGATAGTCATGCTGTTTACAATCCTCCTTTTGCTTCCCATTCTTGGGTGCGCCGCAGAGAGGCTCTTTTTTCACCGTTCAGGTGACTGTTGGGATGATGCCGAGACTATCAGCTGGTATGTCGCTCAGAATCATCGATGACGCTCGACCAATCTAACCCAACTCGAATCAGCCGCGATATCCCCGCGTCCGTTTGCTGTCAGGCCTCGGATCCTTGGTGCGGTGTTGTCCACTGCGAGGGCTGTCCCAACGGCTCCACTGTCGCTGGTTACTTCCAGAACTCGTGCCAGACCAAGGCCAACGGCCGGTGTGAAATCACACATCCGTTCAGTCAGGAGGGATTACTCGGATGCTGTGTGGACCTTGGCCCCTACGACACTTGCGCTGGCCAGTGGTACCCATCCTCCAGCATGGACGTGGCCACTACCTCGGAGAGGAAATGCGTTCAGCCCAACGTTATGACATACGTTGACCATGATCATGGTGTCAAGAGGGAGATCCATATCCCCCAGGGAGAGCTGAAGAGAGCTACGCAGCTTTTGTTGGCAAGAGACTTTGGAGGCCTGCGAGCGTTTGAAAATTGGGGTAAGTTCTCAAATGTGGTTACCATTGCCATGTGTGCTGTATCGTGTGCTGACATTGCCAATAGCTCACCAGAGTTCTGACGAGTAGGCTCGTCTCGGATGGGGTTTCAAGGCACTGGCGATGTGGTGTTGAAGCTAGTATAGTAGCTCGGATCTAGCAATGCAGCAGACGCATCAGATGTGCTTAAGCGAGGAGGTCGGCATGATCTCTGGGGCGGACATTCTTCTTCCACATTGAAGGCAGTTTGACAATACATTGAGCAATTCCACGTTGATTCTCTCTAGCTGCGGCTCCAATGTTTGGTGAGGCTGAATTGCCGTAACTGCTAGCTCTCAGGTGAAAAGTATCTTGCCAGCCAAGTGGATAACTACAGATAAGCCTACGTGGTGCCAGCTTCGAAGTCATTGAACCCAGAGCCAGCTGCTAGGTCGAGCTTGAGATTAGGGTCGTGGGTGAATGCAACGTCCACGGCAGTCGACCTCGACGAATGGCACCCTGTCTAATCAGATATACCTTAATCGTCACCGGGATCTGGGGCAACCTCGTCATCAGACAAGCTCAGGGCGCACCTCTTCTCGAGCCCCTGTTGCTTTGTGGCACGCAGCAGATACAGATGCGCTCTTTTTTACCTTTTTGGACCCTGTCTGCAGACTGAGTTGTATCGTCCCGTGGTGGTTGATCAGTGGTCTGCTCAACCGGCAGGTTGGATGGTGTGTGAAAGTGAGAGTGGGGGTCATCCAACCTCCTCAAACCCGGTGCTTGGTATGGGGTCTGGGGGAAGTGTTTCTCCAAAACGTGGGTTTCCCAAAATGCCATGTGAAAATGTGCCAAGACAGCATCTGAAAGGTTTCATATTGGAAACTCGTAACTTTGTCATCTTTTGGATGTCAACTATAGGACTAAAACAGATGGATATGTTTGGCCTTGGTCGCTCTTGGTTTTCCTCGCGTGGTTCGACAGAGCAGGGACTACGGCAACTTATCTCCAGTTATCGCGGCCCCGCATTGCGGGTGGTCTAGGCGCAGGTTGATGGCTGGTAGCTACTGTAGGTGGCACATTGTGGCTTACCCTTCCAAGCACCCCAAGCTTCAAAGTAGATGTCGTCGGCGGCTTGTTTGGACTTGGCATTCACCGAACAAGTGCGGGAGGACAGACAGTCTCACGTGCTAAGATAGTCCAACTCAAGCTTTTACCTCCGATCAAAGAGCAAAGGCTCTGCCTGCCCGCTGGAGGACAAACATCAAGCAGCCATCTTCCAGGTTCCCTGAATAAGGTACTGGCTGAAAAGCTTCTTTGCTTGGTACCCCACATGCACCTAAACCCAATTGGATGAGGGTTTGCGGCCTGGGAACATGGGGTTTTTGTTCACGACGGCCATGCTTGACTCGATGGGATCAAGTAAAAACTTTTCGAATCCGCTGAGATGCGGGGTCGATTGGCCGTTATCTTATCCCCGCTTATCGATAGACCATCTTGGTGCAGGGCCAAGATGCCCAAGTGAGATTTTTCCCGTGCACCAAGTCAACGGCTCTCCGAAGATAAGGGATCATCCCTGCGGGCGGCCAATGGCTGGACAGCCTCCAGCGGGGTCCCGACCTGCCGTAGCGCCTCCCAAGGTCACAGACCACCTGCAAGCAAGCCAACTTTCTTCCAACCTCCAAGAAGCAGCTGCAAGAGCTTGCAGACGGTTTGGCCGAGACCCTTGGTTTGAGCGCGCATTTTGCCTGGGATACAGCTCCTGCGGCCAGCTCTGCTCTAGACTTCTTGGGCGACAGCCATGTTGGCATGCCACCGAACCTCTTTTCAGAGCCCCTTGTCCAGCAGCCAGCCCAGCCATGGTTGACGCGTGGGGGAACCGAGGGGGGCATCACCAGTTTGGTGTTGCCGATATCGATACCACACCAATTCTCACCGTCTTTGAGAATTGGAGATCGGCGGGGCGAGAAACCCGATTAGGCATAGATAAATATCGACTGACATTGTCAACCACTGCGGCCACAAAGAAACCAACAGCTGTTCCATGACGGTGACACGCAGGTATTGGAAACTCCAAGCCCCTATGGCAGATAACTCGTCTGCTGGTGTCCAGGATCACCTCGCCACAGCCCTTATCCAGACTCCCCTTCTTCTCCGCCTCTGGCACTGGTAATGCACCGGTTCTTCAACCTCGATCTTGCATAAGTACAAAAGAGGTCCCCTACTTTTAGCCTGGGGTGTTCTGCAACATTGACGACTCAACTTTGTCGATCAATTCCAACTCCCCACAGAGCCCCGACCTGGCCTCCCGTGCAGCACCGTCGCAGCAGCGCGTCATCCTAGAGGAGAGCTAGAACACCCCTCGTCTGCTCAACCTGTTTGACGCTCCTCTCGACCTTGCAAATTTTTTGGCCCGAACCCCACAGCCCTCGGTCGACCCTCTATACCATCGAAGCCATGGAGAACACAACGTTCACTACGGAGGCGCCGCGGAGACGCAATGCCTTCAAGCGCTTCGCGGACAAGATTGCTGTCGAGCAGGAGCCCGGGTTGACAACAGCACAGCTGATGGTGCGGACCTCCTCCTCCCTTCACACACCGCGCGCTCGTCCTCTTTCTGTACCTGTCCGTGATCCATGGATATCGGATTAGGCCTTCAGAAAAGAATCCATGTCCCCTCTATCGCGTCTTCGTCCCGTCGCAATGACAAGCTGACACGGACACATCCACAGTTGACGAACCACGATCTCAAACCGGTTGAGCCCGAACGACGCCAATGGGGTCCGTGGAACTTTGTCGGTTTCTGGATTGCCGATTCGTTTAACATCAACACCTGGATGATCAGCGGTACTATGATCGTGGGCGGTCTGTCGTGGTGGCAGTCGTGGATTTGTGTCTGGCTTGGTTATGCGATTTCTGGCTTCTTTATTTGCTTGACGGGCCGCATTGGCGCACAGTATCACATTGGGTTTCCGGTCGTGGCCAGATCCTCGTTCGGAATCTGGGGAAGTCTGTGGCCAGTGTTCAACCGGGCTGTCATGGGTGAGCAACGAGATCCTCGCGAACCGCATACTTGGCGCATTTCGGGGGCTAACAACTATCGCAGCTTGTATCTGGTATGGTGTCCAGTCGTACATTGGAGGGAGGTGTGTCTACATCATGATCAGGGCAATCTGGCTATCTTGGGTGAGTGTTGGAAAGCTGCCGTCTGTTGCCTGGATCCATCCAACTGACAGCTTCTAGGACCGCAATACCATCCCCAATACCTTCCCTGAGAATTCCGGTACCACCACGGCCGATTACGCTTCTTTCTTCATCTTCTGGCTCTGCTCGCTTCCGGCCATCTGGTTCCCCGTCCACAAGATTCGCCATCTGTTCACCGTCAAGTCGTATGTCGTCCCTGTTGCGGGCATCGCCTTCTTGGTCTGGGCC
Source organism: Podospora pseudoanserina (assembly GCF_035222485.1). Classification (NCBI taxonomy): domain Eukaryota; kingdom Fungi; phylum Ascomycota; class Sordariomycetes; order Sordariales; family Podosporaceae; genus Podospora; species Podospora pseudoanserina. The sequence continues at coordinate 8,434,445 of NC_085920.1, read as the reverse complement.
GTCGTTCGCGCCAAAGGGCTCGGTGATATCGTGCGCCAGCCAGCGCGCTTGGAAGGCTCCGAACTCGCCTGGGAGTTCGTGAAAGGAGTGATGAGCTCCATTGCCAACTTTGCGACTCTCATTGTCAACGACCCCGATTTCTCCCGCTTTGCCGGCAAGCCCAAAGACGCCCTCTGGTCTCAGCTCTTCACCATCCCTATTGGTTTCGCTGTCACCTCATTCATCGGCATTATCGTCTCCTCTTCCTCGACAGTCATCTACGGCGGTCCTCCCATCTGGGACCCTCTTGAGCTCCTCGAAAAGTTCATTGATGACAGCGGTTCTGGTGGGCGTTTCGGCGTCTTTGTAATTGCTACCGCTTTTGCCCTCGCCCAGCTCGGCACCAACATTGCTGCCAACTCCGTCTCGGCCGGTACCGATTTGACTGCCCTTCTGCCTCGTTGGTTGGACATTCGCCGCGGTGGTTACATCGCCGCTGCTGTCGGTCTCGCCATGTGCCCTTACACCCTCCTCACCGACTCCAACCAGTTCACCACCTACCTCTCCGCCTACTCGGTGTTCCTGTCCTCCATCGCCGGCGTCATGATTTCCGACTATTACTTTGTCCGCAGGGGCTACCTCGACGTCAAGGAGCTCTACGACGCCCGACCCACCTCCCCATACCGCTTCACCTACGGCTTCCACTGGCGCGCCTACGCCGCCTACATCGCGGGCATTCTCATCAACGTCGTTGGTTTTGCCGGAGCTGTTGGCACGGAAGTCCCCATTGGCGCCACTTATGTATACAACGTCAACTTCTTTGGCGGATTCGGAGTCTCAGCGTTTGTGTACTGGGGTCTGTGCAAGCTCAGCCCCATCCCCGCCTGCAGCGACAAGTGGATGGAGGTTGGCGACGAGATTGATGACTTGAGAGTGGCGTATGATGCTGACAATGCCAGCGGGACGGGGAGCCAGGAGTATGTCCCCGGCAAGGGAGAGAAGGATGTGGGCAGGGTTGTTTAATTAAAAAGAAATTGAAGTTGATGAAAAACAGAGTTGGGAGGGAAGGAACAGTTGTTTGCTTTTGTTTTTTGGAAGTTTATACCCTTGACGTAGTTGATCTGCCAATGTTGTTATGGAGGATACCTGATGCTAGGAGTTTTGCCGAGGACATGTCAAAACAGCGATAATAAATAACGATTATACACTTGCATGCCGGTAGATGCCGTGCTATCCTGGTCCTGATAGCTCTTTGTTCACTCGTGTCTTTAGGGTTGCGTGTGTGACCATTTCCCATGCAATTTAGGTGTGCACATCGTGGACAACTTTTATTGAACAGTTGACATGCGTCAGAGCATGGGTGGCAGGTTGGGAACATGGTCCAAAAGAAATAAACGTTACTGCTATCGATAGAAACTTCTGTCTACCTTCCCACCGATCCTACAACGCCTTATTAGTACTTCAGTATCCACATTGCCATAACCATTAACGCCCTTCATAACCCTCGTGATTCATTCTCTTCGTCACATCATACCTTCACAACCTTGATCCACATCCTCGGCATCATCCACCCATACACCCTCTTCTCCTCAGGCACAACCCCAGCTACTTCGGCATCTTCCACGACCGCCAGGTTTCTCTGCAACTGCCACACCCTCCACGCCCTCAACATCAACAACGCCACCGCCCCGACAAAGTACGTGCATCCAACATACATCTGCGAGGGCAAAAACTTGGCATCATCTGTTCTGCTCTCATCCACGAACTGCAGAGCGATAGCTTCCCCAAAAGTAGCAGGCAGCGCCATCACCAAGCACACCGCTGAATACGTGGCCGAGGACTGCCTCAATCCCACCACTTCTGTGACGATGGGGTTGGCAGTGCTCCAAAACGTGCCCGATGAGATGCCAGCAAGGAATGCAAATACCAACAGCGGGGGGTACGATCGGGCATAGATCCACAAAGTAAGAGAGATTAAACCGCAAAAGAGCGTCATCAACAGTGCCGTGTTGATCCGGCCTTGCCTGTCGCTTACCCAGCCCACGCAGGGGCGGCCAATTCCAATACCGAGGCTCAGCACGGCTTGGACAATGGACCCTTGATTGAGATCGAGACCGAGGGAGGTGGCGTGGCTTGGAAGCGAGAAGAACAGCGACACATAGCCGAGTTCCACCATGAAGCCCCAGATGAGAATGAGAATCACTTGCGGGCGGGTGAAGATGTGGAAGCTGAAGGATGAGGAGTTCGCCGCAACAGGGTTGTTGACAGGTGACTTTGTTACCGGGCTCTCTCTGACAAGCAAGCCACAGAAGAAGTTGCAGAAGAACATTATGTAGGACATAATGCGCCAGGTCCAAGGAATTCCGTACGTGGCAATGAGCTTGCCGGCGAGAAGGCTGTAACCCAGCCCGCCAAAGCCTGATCCGGCTGTCGCAATGCCAATGGCTAGACTTCGGTGGATGGAAAACCAGGGGCCGACAACGGAGAGGGTCTGTCACCACACAGTCAGCGACGGCGGTCTCGACAGAGCGCTCAGAAAACTTACAGGAATGTACACTATCCCCATCCCCAACCCATAACAAACTCCATACGATAGCACCAAATGCCAAACCTTGGATGCAGTTGATGAAGTATGAACTCCAATGGATGCAATCACGGACCCTAGCACAATCGTCCCCCGGGTTCCCAGGGCTATTTTGCAGCGATTTGCCAGTGGCGCAACGATGAGGGCCATAGCCATAGCCAGGCCTCCGATGATGGCGTACTCAGACCTCCCCACTCGCGCAAAAGTACCTTGGGATATGTAGCGATCGAGAAATATTCCCCATGGTGATCCTACTCCCCATGTGTTGGCGTGGATCATGAAGCTGCAGAAGGTGCAGACCCAGCCATATCCACCGTCCGAGGCTCTATCTTCAACGGCGGCTGCGGCGGCAGTGGCTGTTGTTTTCTCAATGCTACCGGTGATTTGCTTGGGTTCTTTTGGGCTGTCAAACAGTTGGTTAAGCTTTTGGGCTGAGCTTATGGCGGTGGGTGGAACTGATGGAGCGAGCGTGGTTGTGCTGTCTCCTTGAGCGAGAGAACGGCCAGCATCTGTGTGCGATGCTGCCATTATGATAAAATAATACAACAAGCAAGATAAGAAGCCCGAAAAGCGAGTGATGATGAGGATTTGGATATTGTGGAAAAGGAAGAGAAGGACTTGCAAGAACAGAACGAATGTTTTGTGTAGAGTTTGCTAGCAGCCAGCCTCTCGTCATCGGTGGGCCTGACAAGCCACATCGCGATTTCCTTGCTCGTCGCTGTCTTCCTCGTCAATATCAGGAACAATGTTCTGAATCTTGCCGTGTTCATCTAGAACAACCCCACCGAGCAAGCCAGCAATTTCACCCGGCGTAAGCGCCATCTTGGAAAGGTTATGTTCTTTGATGGCGGCATCAATCGTGACGAGTTCGGTGTGCTGTAGTTTTGCCATTCGCTCATCAATGGTCTTCCTCACCACGATACGGGCTCGCCGGGTCTGCTTCTGCTGGCCTATGTAATGCACGCATCCAAAGGCCTGTTGCTTGATGGCGTAGTTCCACCAAAGATCCAAAATGAATACTCGGTTTGCACAGACAAGATTCAATGCTTGGCCGCTGCATTGAATCGAGGCAACCTAGATATATTTGCCAGAGTCCTATCACGGGAAGGGTGTAGCCTCGAGTAATGTGAAACATTTGCCGGGGAGAATGGTAAAAGCAACAAGATCACATACGAATACTTTGATCTCCTCCTTTGCAGTGAAGTCGTCCTGTGCTTGAATCTTGTTGAGACCGGATTTTACACTTTCGTCTAGAAAAAGAGACTCGACCTTTGATGGGCCGACTGGCTGAATCCCATTCACATCATCACCCAATTCCCGACCTTTGCGATCAGAAGCACGTCGCCATGCACCGCGAATCGCCTTCTTTTTCATCGGGGTGCTCTTTTGGTCCTCTGGTTTGGATTTGCGAGACGCCTTGATGTTCGTAATGAGCTTCTTGCATACGCGGCAATCAAGATCCTGCTGAACGCCCTCCGTCATGTCCGAGAGGTGGCTCTCGACACATTCACGACAGAAATGATGCCCGCACTAAGATTTTCTGTTAATTAAACTTCCATTCCCTATATTGTTGGCATATTGGTGTAAAGATAGACATGCCTTTGGGTTGAAGCCATCATCAGGTGTTAATCCGCATCTCTTGCAGACATTTCCAATGTGGTCTTCTTCCTGAGGCTTCTCCAGCCGAAGTAGATGCGGCTTGAAATCGAATCTGGCATCCAGAGATGTTCCATGAATGTCATCGTACCCCATGCCCATCACGTTCTTCAGCTTCTCTTCACACCAACACCCAATCTGCACGATATAGGGGGTGTCAATCTCAACTTTTTTCAACTTCTCCAGCAGGAACGGATGAGAAACGGCCTGGCGGAGACGTAGCACATAGAGCAACCAGTTGGCAGGCAGAGAGGTTTGTTCTGGGCGAGTTCGTCAACGGCCCGCTTGCGGAATTCGTCTTCAATGCGTCTATCACAACACATAACTGTCAGAATGAAGGTAGCGGCTTCTCCGAGAGAATATACCTGTAAATCAAGGTTTGCTCACGTATAAGGTCGATCTTGATGTCCTCTAAAACGTTCAATGCCATCAAGGTTTTTTCAAACTCGGGCTTTCCAAGCATGTGCACCTTTTGTCCCACCGCCCCGCTTTTCCGCATTTGACTCGAAGCTTGCTGTGCATTGGTTCCGACTTTCAAATTCTCACTGGCCTGTCTCATCTTGCTCTCGCTTTCTCTCTCGAGGTCGTGCCCTATAGCCTTAAGCTACTACTAAAGGTTTGAATATATATTTAGTTAATTAATACTAATCCTTTACTAGCCGCGTAATATTTAGTTACCTACCCTACTTTTAACTACTAACTCCTGACGTACAAGTAAATGATAGTTAAACTATAGTATAACTAATCAGTTTATTAATTATTAAAGTTTATGTCCTATCTATAGGCCTAAGAGCCCTATAATAGTACGCATTGATTGTACTTATAGTCTCACGGTATTAAAGCGATGCCTTTGGGAGAATAGGGTATGGAGTACGAGAGGAGTAGCGCCGCTTCGGCTATATTTAGACACCGCGTTATAGGGAGCTTTTGTTGTGACCCTCAAAGCCACGGGTGGAAGGTCACACGTGAGTCTGGGACTCTTACTCTGGTAGTTTAAAAGGCCTTGCCTCGGGATGCTCATCATGGGGCTCCCCATCTTTAATTCACCATCAATTACAGGTCACACCCTTTCTTCTGCATCTTGTTTTCTTTGCATTTATACTTTTCTTATTTTTCTACGGCAGCTGACCATGCCCAGTGACCCTCCCAAGCTGTTTTTCCCATAGCAAAACCAGCTTGTTAGAGTCTCCCCGCATCCTCCTTCGCTAGAGACTCTCCCCGAGAGTCTCCCCCTCGTGCGCCTCCGGTGTCTGCATCGTGAGCCGCATAGTGGAACCTCCCGGATAGCCCCCTGCAGGGACATCTCCAAAGTGAGCCTCCTTTGGAGTCTCCCAGGGAGCCTTCCAACCGGACCCTCCTATCGGAAGGTCACAACATACAGGGACATCTCCCAAGTGAGCCTCCCAACCGGACCCTCCTACCGGAAGGTCACAACAAACCACAACAAACCACAACTATACCCTCAACTAGGCCCTGAATAAAACACCTTCGTGACAGTGACTCACTCGCAGGCCGCACTTCAAGTAGGACAAAGAATAGAAGCTATAGACTCGCAAGCAATATAATAAGCACCGGATTAGCCTGAATAGAGGGCTAGTATCCTTCTGCACGCGTGTAAGGCACGAAATTTAAAGAATAAAAAGTCGATAATATCTCTAAAGTAGAATGCGAGAAGTAGGCTACTTTTATACATGACCCCTGAACCCCTGAATCCTCCGTGAGCCCCACTACCTCACACATACCCTCAGGCCTGTGGCCGCACCCCATACCAGTAGTTGAGTAGGGGAATTATTGAATAATGAGATTGTAGATATGTTTTTGAGAGTAATTTAGAGGAGTGATAAGCTGGTTATATGGTAGTCGCCGTCACTGCTATAGCGAGCCAAACCTCCGCAGGGTACATGCCCGTTACGTTAGTCTTAAATGTATTGATGGCCTTTATAAACTGTTAGGACGTTTAGTAAGCGCAGATTTGGTCCAATGTCCCTCCGTAAATTTAACTCAGATCGCGAAACCTTCGATAATGGTGAAAGCGAGTCGTGCGTCTAGGAGTGCTCTTCGACACATGTTAGCGTAGGCGATCAAAATGTGAAATGCGTACGTTTCCCTTGTCTGACATGATATTGCGGGCAGCGAGCCAAACCTCTTGGCCGACGTAGTACTTGCGGGCAGGCTTGCGTTTCCGGTTGGCATATTCCTCCTGGCGGGCCTGGGCTATGCAGATTTTTGATTTGAGGAACTCGTGGATCTCTTGCATTGTTCGGCGTCTCTGGCTCCCAGGGACCGGTCGGGTACCATAGGCTCAAATCCCATGCGGGGGTCTCGCCATAGACAACGATTCCACCAAATGTAGATAGAATAGATAGATAAATAAAGTTCTATATCTGCTTGCCTCAGCCGCTGCCAACCTAGCCGCGATAATGGACGAGCTGGCCTTTAGCTGCGCCTGGGATGGGCAGTAGGCCTTGCCCAGTGGATCGACGAAGTGCTAGTCTGCGCGGCTCGCTCAATTGATACATGAGGTGATCAACATTGGCGTTGTTGGTACTTCCTTCCCAGACGTTTGCTCTATTTAGCTCTGCCTGCTCAAGGTCGACGACCGTCGCTCGCCCATCGTCCGAGAGCAGGAAGTTGTCCGTTTTCATGTCAGTATACTCGACTCCATACCCCGTTAGCGCTCGAAGAGCATCTTCAAGGCAGTTGCGTAGGGCTTCCAGGTCCTTGTCCTCGGGTAATCTACCCTCGCGTAGGAGCTCGTAGACGGTCTTTCCACGAATGAATGATAAAACTAAGGCCGGAGACCCATCATATACTCCCTCGCCGTAGAGATATGGGATGACAGTCCCCTGAAGCGGTTTCAAGACCTCGTAGACCTGCTTCTCCCTATCGAACTCGTCTTCCCAGCCCGCCTTTCGTTTTTTGAGGATGATTATCGGGGGGAGAAACCATCCAGGGTAGTATGTCCGTATTCGAGGGCAGCAAGTGGCAAAAAACTGGATCAATGGGAGAAAGAGTGGCTGTTTGAGCTCCAGGCGGTACACGGTACGACGCGGATCCAGTAACTTAGAAGTCTGAGCTAAGACAAGCTGGCCACCGATACGGAATTCCTTAACCATGTTAGTGCTATACAAGGAGGAAGGCTGGAAGCCAAATGTAGGCGGCTTACGAGAGGAGGGCTGGCAACCTGCAAAGGCTGGCCATCATCTTCGTCCATCTTGAGGTGGATAGACTGCGCTTGTACTGGCAAAGAGGGAGGATGCGCTAATGACAAGGAAAAGTTTTTAATCTGGGCCGGAACCAAATATGAACAACCAAACGCTCCCACCTTGCCCTGCAGGTATCCGAACGGGCACAGTGCACAATATGTGGAACAGGATGTTGGGACCCGGCACGGCAAGGCGGCGTCAGCAAGGGACCTTACAATTTGTCGGCTGCAATTTCATACTCTAGCCATTACTGCAAACAGTTCCCATTGTCGTACGCCAAAATATTCCCGCCATCATCTACCCAGACCCAGAACCCGCCCGTCTGATCCCTTATAAACTGGCGTCTGTATCCGTTGGGTTGACCAAATTCGTGCGCGCCAAGAGCCCTTAAATTGGAAGCTTGATTTTGAGACATAGCCTGAAGAAAACAACCATCTTTTTCCCCTTCAGTTTGTGAGACCACACCTTGTAATACGAACCAGCCGTCCCGACTCGCATTTTTGGGGGCTCAATCGTGTCAGGCGGCAGCAGAGATATGTAAAAGGTGATGATATTCTGAAGTGCTTAAACAAACAACTCCGGAGAGCAAAAACCTATCCCTATCAACACTGATTTGTGGACCTCAGGGCCGAAGCCCTGGGAGCAACCTGTCTGAACCAATCCTCCGGGAGCAATACCTCCCACACCCCCTCCCAGGCAGGCCTACAGCCAAACCAGACCTCCTCGTCGCCGAAAATGAAGCCCGTGATACCATATAAACCCTGCAAACCTGGTGGTGATCTATCTATTCCATACAACCTGAGTCCTCCTATTCCAAATTCAACCACGGTACCCTCTTTGATACCATGCCCAGTAGCTCAACGAACCTCGCATGCATCACTCTGTGGAGCGCCTTTGTCATCCCATCTGCCGGCATATCAACTCCCACAACATACTGTACATTAAAAAACCCTCTCATAATGTCACGGTATCAGAGCGATGCCTTTTGGAGAACAGGGTGTGGAGCACGAGAGGAGTAGCGCCGCTTCGGCTGTATTTAGACACCGCTTCGTAGGGAGCTTTGCTCCTCTTTTCCTTTCCCTCGCGTGATGACAAGACACTCACCCTAGTCCTGGTCGGCACTGTGACATATAGTATGGCAGAAACTTATATACAATATGTTGAGATGGGTGCTATTGGAGCCTGTAGAATATAGGCTCAAATAGCTATCGGCGCAGTACACTAAGAGTGAAGAAGACTTTGACTGCAGTATTCGATAGTAGCCGAGGCATTGAAGGAAGAGGGATTACAGAGACGGCGCCCTACAACATATAGAAGGTAATTACTGTTATATAGGCTTGTGAAGCACTAAATAAATGTGGTGAACCAGTATATTAATTGAACTTAAAGACTAAGAAATATTATAGTTAATAGGGTATTCTCGAACTCAATGCTGTCATCTAGTTTAAGCAGTCTAATATCGGTATCACCGATTACTTCTCGCAGACACCGAACCTTCGTGCCTGGGTCGCCTTGTATTGCCCTGTAAAAAGTTTTTTCTTCCAAGCAATCTGTCTCCCGAAGATGTTCTTTGCCTTTTTTTTTGTCATGATCCATCCAAGTATGACGGGGTATAGTCACCCGCCGTTCCACCCCTTTCCGAACCAGTACACCTGCCGATACGCTACTCCAGATTGCACGGCTTGAAGAGGTGGATGAGATTTGGGCCCCTGGGTAAAACTCTTTATCAAACAAAATGTAATCCGTATTGTCCTCTTTCTTGCATCGTTTTTCTCCATCGATAGTAATAAGTTCGGTTGGGGAGAATGCCGGAGATATATGCTATCGCTTCGGCGTCGAGAAACAGTGTATTCGCCAGCAGTGCCACCTGGTCCCAAGTCGGTCCATCAATCGCGTTGAAGTCTTCCAGTCCTGGTATTTCCGAAGTAAATGGTTCTCCTTGTCCATGTTCTCCGTATAATGGCCAGAAAGCAAAATCGTCGTCGAAATTCCGCCAAATCGGTACAAACCCGCCAACGCTACGGGGAAGAGTCCCTATTCCGGCAACTGTACTATCGCAATCGAGTACAACAAATGGGTCACATAGCTCCATCGCTGAGACACCAAATGTATCACGTAAATGTGACTTGATTATGCGCATTTCCTCATCCGTAACTGACGCCCATCGTAAACATCCCGCATCATCCACCAAGCTGATATTTAGAGGGCCGATAGCATCTCTATCCCCCCGATATATTCGTCCGCCCGCATTTCATTTTGTTTTGGGGTAGAAATCGGTTAGTTGAAGCGCGGTATCGCTAACGCATCAACGGTGGGTTTCAACACGAATCTGGACCCAACTGTCGGGAAGCGCTCGGATAGAAGGTGTTGAGTTGGCGGTATGGTGTTGAGGAAAGATTATTTTCGAGCGACTTAACAGCGGGGAAGAAGCCATCTTTTATATAGAACAGCTTCAGCTTGGTAGACAGTTCGTATACTTCCGAGTCATACATCACATCCAGTAAAGTTAAAGTTTCAAGCTATCTAGATCAACGTGGCGTCAAACTTACCACAACGCACCTTACCATATCCCAACATATACTTTCCAGTTTACAACCACGAAGCTGCTGAACCAGAGGCAAATGCGCTGGTCGGAGCTACTTAGTGACTTCCACTTCCAGATCCAGTACCACGCAGGCAAGCACAGAACGATCCCGGATGCGTTATTGTTGAAATACAGCTTTTGTTTGTGGATTTTACAATGTATCTGAGCCCTGTAGAATACATGGCTTCAAAGGCAACACAATTGCTTGGAATCAACAGTGTTTACTGAGGTTTAGGGACTACGGCAACCGGAGTGGAACTCGGCCCCTCTGAAGCAATCTGAGGTCCTGGGAAGCCGGATGCCAAGGCTAGCGCCCTGCAAGGGTGAAAACAGTAGCGCAACGTAGCCTGTAACCTTATTTTAGCTAGCGCACTTAGCGGGCGTTCGGCTTGGTAAGTAACAGGCAAGTTCACTGTCTTTGTTCCGGAACCTCCGTACATTTTCACTGTTTTGTTTGTCTCCCCCTGTCCCCCCTGAACCTGCCCAAAGACTCCTCTCAGTCAAGTTCCCCAGTGATATACCCCCAACCTCCTCCCCTGCCCATCAACCCCATTCTGCAGTCTACCAGCCAGCTGATTCTGCCCCTCTACCAACCTCCTATGCTCCTGAAGCCGCTTCGTCATCCTCGCCTCGGACGCAGCATCAACCCGGTCGATCGCCTCTCTCTCCCGAACCCTAACTGAGCTCATCTGATTGGCATAGTCAATCATCTTCTCCTGCTTCCTCTCCTCCATCTCCAGCTCAGCCTCCTTGATAAGCCTCGCCCTCGTCAAGCCAGCCTCGGTCAGGCGCTGCTCAGCTTCCACGTTCGCCTCCCGCTCAGCCTTCCGTCGCTGAAGCTCTTTCGCAAAGGCCTGATCAGCTTGTCTTTGGCGTGTCTGGTGAAAGTCGAGCTCGTCTTGGCGCATGCGGCGGGTGCGGGAGTCTTCGATCTCGGCGCGGGTCTTGAAGAGCTGGTTTTGAAAGTCGGCGATTTCTTTTTGGCGGGTTAGGGCGGCGTTGTGTTCTTGTTTTTCTTTTTGGATCCGAGTCTCGAGGGCGCGACGCTCACGTTCAGCTCGGAGAAGCTCGGGCGGCAGGTTCATTGCGCCCTCTGGTTGGGGTTGGGCAGGGTCGTTGCCGTAAAAGACGTCCTTGCAACGGTTGGCTTTGAGCAGCTCCAAGAGTTGAGCCTTGGTTTTGATGTTGGGTAGGACTCGCTGGACATATTGCGATGGCGAGTATGTGTATGTCCCGTCAGTGAACTGGTTGTATGGCTCGTTGATGTACTTCCAGACCCCTGTCTTCAGCAAGGCACTTGTTGTGGCGATAGGATCCAGACTCTCCAGCGCGAGCAGTAGGACGGTCTTGCCCTCACACTGGATTGTAAGATCTGACCCAGCTTCCCTGATCAGATAACTCATGCACTTTTGCATTTGTTTTTCCTGACTTGCTGTCAGCGAGCCTCCGCTTGCAGCGTTTAGGCATAGCTCTCCCAGTGCACTCCGACCACCATGCAGGGTGCTGGGAAAGTCGACATCATGGCCAAAATCGACCAAGACCTTCAGGGCCTGTAGGTTCAATTCCCTGGCCGCGTTGTGAACAGAGCCATCATTCTGGCTTGCATTTGGATCAGCTGCCAAAATGTTGGACATGATGCTTGTGCCCAGTTCGCCACCCATCTCAGTTGCCATTGTCATCGGCGTGTTGCCCGTCACATCCATCACATCGACCTCGGCACCGGCGAGAATGAGACATTTGACTACATCCTGCCTTCTGGCTCGGATAGCCAACATGAGAGGTGTTGTCTTGGAGATTTTGGTCTCAAAATTCACCTTTGCACCACGGATAACCAGCAGTTCAATGACAGAATTGCTGACCCGCTTCTGTGGCTGTGAAATAGCCCAGAATAGCAAATTGACCTGTTCTTCCTCGTCAATATCCTCCATAACTCTCATCGTGGTCAGTTGATCGTGGTAATAGCCCGCATCAAGCAGCGTCTCCATGATTTTGGCAGACCGCGGAAACTTGTTCAAGGCTCGGAATAGCACTGGTTCGGTACCGACAGCGGGTGGAAACATGACGTCTAGCCTCTCCTCTCCATCGTGATATTCGGTGAAGAGAGTGATGAGTCGAAGGGTGTCTTCTTCCGATAGATCCGCATGGTCGAAAATGTAGCCGAATGCGATGGAAACGGCTCTTGAATCTGGATTCTGTTGTAGGACCTGTCGAATAAGGTCTGCATCTGCCCGCTGAGCCGCCTTTCGCAGCACGATGCCATCTTCGTAAGACACGTCAACCTTGTGTTGAAGTAGCAGACTAGCGAATCTGCGCGCCAGCTCGTCCTTCTCCGCGTCATATGCATCGATGGCCGTCATCAGCGCCAGTGTCAGGCTCTCCCCCTCTGCCCCCTTGGCGAGTAACATTTTCGCGACCAGGAAACCTTTCTCCGTAAACCAAGTCACCGATGCCTGTGGGGTGAACGCTTGTTTGAAGGTCCATGACACATCCTTCTGTGGGATGTCACCCGCCAAAAGCAGCTGTAACACATCCACCAGCAGCATCTGAGCTGCATCCGTCAGCGTCTCGCAGCCATTAGACAGCGGCGATGCCCCGTTCTTGAGCAACAGCCCAACCAGCCGCAAATCTGGATCCTCCTTCACGACTCTGTTCAAAGCGATGTTGACCTCCTCGCATGGCGGCATTCCAGCTTGAAACAACCAGTCCACAACCTGTAACCTCGAGTCCCTGCTCAACTTTCTGCTTGCCTTGAGCGACCGCAGCAAGGTCACCTTGTTTGGCTTCTTTTCCTGTTCCCTGCCGCTATCGATGCCAAGCATAAGCTTCAAGCACCCCATATTTGCCCCTCTCGTGACACTCCAGATAGCCTCTCCAGCATTGTAGTCCACGCTTGCCCCATGCTGAAGCAGCAGTCTCACAAGCCCTTCGCCGTCATCTCCAAACTTGGCCGCCGAAACAAGCTGTGCGTCCACAACCTCACCTTTGACCCCCTTTTGGAGTAAGATGCGGAACACATCCTCCCGGCGCTTCAGATCAACAACCTGACTCGCTGCCAGGAACCCCTTAATAAGGGTTTGCTCCCCGACCTGGCCACCTTGGCCTCTTAAAAGCATTTCCATCACATCCTTAGCTCCTGCTCCACAAGCCTCCACAATGGCTTGTCCATCGCGGTGATCAGCGCTTGCTCCGTAGTCGGAAAGAACCCTTCCAAGCTCAATATCGCCGTCTGAGGCAGCAGACAGCAGTGCATCAGAAACAATCTGCCCCTTTACCCCCTTAACGAGCAGCGCCTTGCATATGGCCACTCTTTTGGTCTTGTTTGTAACCAAGAGCGCATCCACCAACCCATCCTGCAGTACTTGTTGCGAGTAAACCGTGGACGACTTGTCCAGCACCAGCTGTACAATCTCAGGGTTTTCCTTTTTGATGGCGGTGAGGAGAGCGTCGCCCCCAGAGGAATCCGCATGGGTAGCAAGGAGTGAAATAAGAGGTAGGTCGTTCGGGTGGGCATTGATTGCATAAACCAATGCCCGGTTGGCCTCGGCTCCTGGCGCTCCTGATTCTATCAGTTTCTGGGTGAACGTTAGTCTATCCATGGGGTCAAGAATATTGAGCGATTGTGGGAGGGCCGCGGCAAGTGATGTAGCATTGGGGTTGACGGTGAATAACAGGTCGACTATGGCAGAGTCGGCCGCCTTCACAGCGCACGACAGAGCGGCCGCTTTATTGGAGTTTACATCCGCTCCGGCTGCGAGAAGTGAAGAGATGACGCCAAGTTGGCGCTTTTCTGGTGTTATCTTGAGAAGCGTCTGGACCTCTTTGACAAGTATGGCGTTCAGGATGTTCTTATCCCGTGTTCGGCGAAGAATGGAGTCAACCTTGGCCGCTTTTACTTGGTTTGTCGGCATCTCTGACAACATGGCCAGCCCTTGAAAGAGTGTGTCTGGACTGGGGCCACCGTATTGTAGGACCAGTTCCAGCAATGATGGTTCGGGATCATTAATGGCTGCCTCATGTCAGAGACGTCAAAGAACACACATAACGTATGACCACGTACCTGAAGTAACAGATGCTCCATGGTCGAAGTTGGCATCTGCCCGTCCTTGTTCCAGGAGAAGCCTGGCAAGTTGCATATCCACGGGCTTGACGGCCAGAGCATGTACCAGTGCTTGCGATGTCTCACCACGACCAGCGCTCGGAACAAGCAGGCTAAGCATGCGGTATCGTGTCTCCCTATCCGGCTCTTCCATAGCCTTCATGACGGCAGCAGCCATTGTTTGAGGTGCTGGCTTATTTGTGAGCAACCTTTCTAGAAGAGGGAGATCCCGAATAGCTATAGCCGACAAGACGCCAGCACCATCGTTGAAATTGACGTCGGCGTTGAATCTGAGAAGCATGCTTATAAAGTTTTCGTCTCGGCGTGGGGGCTGTTCTTCGATCGCCTCTTGCAGAGCGACCGAAACACAGGGGCTCGACAGGCCCGCGGTTAGAAACTGTTCAGCGATCTGATATCGAATCGTCGGCTGAAGGGCTCGAACGAGAGGAAAGATATGGTCCAGAGTTTGTGTACTTGGCCTACCGGCCAGCAGCTGTTTCACCATTTGCAACTGACCCATCTGGACCGCGATGCTCAAGGCCAGACCATTCCTATGATCAACTGACGCAACCGCGTGTCTAACAGCTACCACACCATGCTTCCAGTTTCCTAAGTTGTGACTAGAGGCTGGCTGCCCACCGGGAAACTGTGGGGTAAGTAACAGTTGGGCAGATTGAAGGTCGTTGGCCTTTACGACATCGATAAGCACTTCGTGTAGAGGGGGCCCGCTTGCCCCTTTTCGAAGCAGGAGACTGAGCATAGCATGCCGATCCTCGGGTGCAATAGTTTTCGGTATGCTATCGAGGCATTCCGAGGCATATGCTGGGCTAAGTGTAGACCTTTCGCTCAGTAATAACTGGGCCAAGCTAGTTCGTCCGGTGGACAAGGCGTGCCGCACAATGGCAGCCTCTTGGTGCTCAATTGAAGCTCCATAAGACACGAGTAAATCGACCATATCATAATACTCGTTGACAGAAGCTTGAGCGAGTGCCATCGCAATCGGTTCCCCTGAAGCACCAGCACAGAGGAGGGCCTCGGTGAAGGGAAGTCTGTCATTGGGACCAAGTGAGGGGTGTTCCACCAACTGTGCAAAGCTTTCCAGAACACCCTGGCCACCCTGTGTAGGTGGTTTTGTACCGGTAAGGATGGCAAGGGCGATATCGACCCTGCACTGGGAGATGGCCGTCTTGAGCGCTTCGGCTTTGTGGTAGTCCCCATCAGCTGTCGACCGGCTGAGCCTCATAACTGTATGAAAGCAGCCTTTACGTGTAGCGTCAACCATGGACATGGATATCCATTGTGATGATGGCCTTCCTTCCGATTGCAAGATCAAGCCGACTAGATCCGCATGGCCACCCATGATGCAGAGCTGCCTGAAGGCGTCCTGGGCATCCTGGGTTTGCGTGGAGTTGGCCCCTTGGTGAAGCAACATGGCCAGCATTTCTAGATCCCCCGATCGTATCGCAAGAGGAAGCGCCGCATCCAGGGTGAGGGGATCGGCATACTGGACCAAAACAGCAACCATGTCGGTGTGCCGGTTTTGAACCGCCCTTTGCAGCACTCTGCTTCTTTCCAAGTTCTCCAAGCTTTTTCTCCGAGTGAGCAGGTTGGTCTTGTTTTTGATGGTTGACACATTGACATTTCCTCCCGCGTTCACCAGCTTGGCAATCAAGGCATCCGCAACGCCTGGTGCTCCTCGATTGGTGACCAGAGCGTCCAGAGCCTCGAATATTTCGTTGGGATCCCAGGTTCCTGAGGGCTTTTTGTTTGAGCTGAAAGCGCGTTTGATGCTTGCATTTTGAGAACTTTTGTTGCCGTCCGCAGAGGCGCTCAGTCTTTGCCGCTTCAATAACTCTTCTGCTTGAAAATCATCTTGTGGTGTTCGTCGTTGTGGAGGTCGCTGTTGAACTGTTACCGGTGGAATGGTTGGGTGGATACCCCAAGCGGCGGCGATCTGCTGGAGCCGTGCCCGACGACCACCGTCGTGGCTAAAGGGTGAAGTCATCGTCATAAACTGTCGAGCTCGGAAAGATCATGACCAGACAGATGTGCGTATATAGCTGGAAAGTCTGTGTCGAAACGCGGATATGTTTCGTCTTCGGCAGAATTAGGTGCTGCTCCGGTCTTTCTGCTTGGGCTGTAAAACCTTGTTCACTGAGAAGTGATCGTCACACCGCGGACAAAGAAGTCACCCTCGGAGGTGTTTTTGCTGGAGGTGTCAACGATGAACTCCCAAGATGCTGGTAAAGATCAACAAGCTGGAGAGAAACAGAAGATCCAGATGTAACGGTTTGTCGGCCAGTCTCGCGTCCAAACTGGACGGTTTGCGTGGCCAGCCTCGTGGTGGTGTACGTGGTTCTGTGGGCCCGTTGCCGCTACTCTGCGACGATCACAGCGCGCCAAGGCAGTTTTTGACGCGCTGCGGAACGAGCTTTCGGGGTTGGTTTGAAGGATGAATGAATGCGAGGAGATGGAAAAGACTAGAGAGTTGTACCAAGAGGATTAGACCATGGAAACTTGAGATGACGAGGCACTTTCGCATTTCTGGTTGAATATTCACGGCGTCTATTATTGGGGCGCTGTGTAACTTGAACTTAAGCCCCTGTGAGATGGGACAGGTTACAGGGGAAGGAAGCTCACAGCTAGGCTTGGAGCTTGACTTTGCAATGCATAGGCACCCTCCCTACAAAATAATTGGCACAGCAAGTAAGTTGACCTCATATTATATTGTCAACACTGCCTCAAAAGTAAATCGATAAGACTTTAAACTATCTTTGAAGGCCTTGTTAACTATTTTTAAGGATCTTTAAACTATCTTTAAAGGCGTATTATCTATCTTTAAAAGCCTAACGATTATCTTTCGAGGTGTGGTTTATAATACAATATGTGTTTAACCCACTTCCGAGTGCCAATTATTTTGTGGTGAGAGTGATAGGTTGGCTTTGAAGCCGCTGTCGCAAAGCACAGCCACTGAATTGGCCACGAAGCCGCAGCGTTTCGAGCGCTAAGCAGCCCCACCAAGGACGCCAATCAAGATTTCAAAACGCGGGGCAGCTTCTTTGACGATTTTATTCTTTCTGCTATTCTTTCTGGTGCTGTCATGACGGAAGGGAAGTTATAGTCCGCCGCCAGCTGGTGTGGAAAAAAGCAAAGCGGGTTGAGCATGGAGTTTTGTCCGATGTACCCGGAGGACGCATGCAAGCCCAACAGGTCTCACGAACAGCCAAGGCAGACAGACTTAAACACCACACACTTTCTCTCAAACTCAAGGCCTGAAGGACTGAGATTCGGTATATCCCGGCTCACGACGTTGGAGCACGACGTTGTTGCCATAGCTCCTCTTCAACTAAATCCGACAACCGCTTACTGATGACATCATTAGTCATCCCCGGATCAACCTCCGACTCGGTCCTAGTCGTATGTGTAACATGATGTAGCATGAAGAGGGGAAGCTGGATATCGTGAAATTCCGAATGATATTCTTGTCATCGGCTTCAATGTCGGCGGTAAAGATGTAGGGGGAAGGATCTGATCATTTAAACGCAGTGAATTTCACATTGATGCTTTTCACGAAATCCTTCACCTTGTCAACTTTGTGGATAAATAACACCGGCCCCATCGACAGTCCGAGACACAGTCCATCCGGCTACGATAGTTCATCCCGAGTGTCTTACTCAGTCCGGTCCTTCCCCACGCTGGACAACATACCTACCTCAGATATCCCATCTTCATGTGCTCATCCCAACAGCACCTTTGATAACGTCAGCGTTGCTATCACAAACCGCCGGTCCGAAGTAAACAAATACTCATACAAGTCAAAATGGCACCCATGCCCAAAACCATGTTCGGCGTTGTTATCCCCCGTCCAGGTGGCCCCGATGTCCTGGAATACAAGACCGGCTTACCCGTCCCTTCCCTCGGTGAAGGCCAAATCCTCGTCCGCAACGAGTATGTTGGCGTCAACTACATCGACACGTATGCTCCCCACATGCTCCCCTCATTTAATCCCCTATCCTAACCAACACCCAGATACTTCCGCACCGGTCTCTACAAACCTCCCTCCCCCTCCTCCAACAGCAACCACCCCTCCACACAACGGCTCAAACGACACCCCCTCTCCCTACCCCTGATCACAGGCAAAGAAGCCGCCGGCACCATCACCGCCTCCTCCCACCCCTCCTACCCCGTCGGCTCCCGCGTGGTCTACCTAGCAGACAACACATACGCCCAATACACCCTCCTAACCTTCCCCCTCACCCAAGCCACTATCCTCCCGGCCTCGCTCACCCCCGAAACCGCCTGCGCAGCCTACCTCCAAGGTCTCACCGCCCTAACTTTCATCCGCGAAGCAGCAGGAATCACCCAGCAACTCGGAATCTCTGAAGGACCATGGACCCTCGTCCACGCAGCAGCAGGCGGGACAGGCTCCATGCTCGTCCAGATCCTCGCCGTCATGGGCGCCAAGATCATCGCCACCGCCGGCGGCAAGCAGAAGTGCGAATTGGCCAAGAAGTTGGGAGCAGGATGGGTGGTTGACTCTAGCCTCCCGCAGGAAGAAGTCATCCGGCAGGTCAAGGAAATCACCAACAACAAGGGCGTAGACGTGATTTTTGACGGGGTGGGCAAGGCGACGTTTGGAACGGTAGACCTAGATGTCGTGGCGAGGAAGGGGACGATCATTGTGTTTGGGAATGCGGTAAGTCCCCCCTTTTTTTTTTTCTCGAGTTGCGTGGGAAAGCTGACAAGAGAAAAACAACTAAGTCTGGCGCTGTTGAACCGGTCGACCTCTTCCGCCTCATGCCCAAAAACATCAAGATTATGAGACCTTCCATGCCCGGATACATCACCACCCCAGAGGAAAAGGAGACCTTTACAAGCGAGCTTTTTGACTTGCTCGTAACGGGCAAGATCCACGCCAATATCCACCAAATTTATCCCCTCAAGAATGTTGCCCAGGCGCACATCGATCTGGAGAGCAGGAAGACCACGGGCAAGCTTCTTCTCAAAGTCGAATAGTACCTTGATTGGCGCTTCCATGGTCACGACCTTTTGTTTTGTCGAAAATAAAACGAAATATCCATTCAAATAAACGAGAAAACGTCTTCTTTTATGTCTAACCATTATCTCTGTAATAAAAGCCCTGAGAAGAATACATGGTTTGCAGTTCCCGTCTGCTGCCAGCCTGCTAGTCATAAACAATCGTAAACGCATCAATCTTTTCTTAGTTCTTGTGCTTGCTCGCCTTCAACGCATCCAGCAGCTCGGCCGGCGGGTCTTGTCTGTACCCCCTAGGGTTGTTCTCCACCCAGCGCCAGAGATCAGCGCAGGCATCTTCCAGCGTCAACTGTGTCTTCCAGTGGAGTTCTTCGTTTGCACGGGCAGGGTTGGCTGTCAGGTCAAGCACATCGCCCTGTCTCCTTCCAACGACCTCGTACGGCAGGTCCCGACCGACAACCTTGCTGAAGGCTTTGATCATCTCGAACACTGTGCTGCCGCGGCCAGATCCCAGGTTCCAGGCGCGAACCCCAGGCTTGTGTTCGCGGAGGTAGTTGAGGGCAGCCAAATGACCAGAGGCGAGATCGAGGACGTGGATGTAATCGCGAATCGCGGTGCCATCTTTTGAAGCGTAGTCTGGTTCACAAGTGTTAGCCGACCATCTAGCAGGGGTATAACAGACTTGTAATGACCTACCATCACCGAACACCAACAGCTTCTCCCTCTCCCCCGTAGCGACCTTGCCCAGCAGAGGGAGCAAATTG
This sequence comes from Podospora pseudoanserina, assembly GCF_035222485.1. Taxonomy (NCBI): domain Eukaryota; kingdom Fungi; phylum Ascomycota; class Sordariomycetes; order Sordariales; family Podosporaceae; genus Podospora; species Podospora pseudoanserina. The sequence continues at coordinate 8,414,581 of NC_085920.1, read as the reverse complement.
TAGGGAACACCCTGCGGATCCTCACCCATAATACCACTGGGATGCGCGCCGCAGGGGTTGAAGTAACGCAGGAGCGCCCCGTTCCACTGCTCAAAGGGCTTGCCTGCCTTCTGGTTCTTCTGCCTCTGGGCATGGATTTGGTCGGTAATCACCTGCTCAATCATAACCTTGGTCCGGCCATAAGTATTGGTGGCTTCGATTGGGCAATGCTCAGGGATCGGGATCATGTTGGGGATGCGGGTGGCATCGCCGTAAACGGTAGCCGACGACGAGAAGACGATGTTGGTAACATTGTGCTTCTCCATGGAGCGCAACAACGAGATGCTGCCGCCGACATTGGTTCGGTAGTAATCCAGAGGAATCTCGCCTGATTCGCCGACAGCCTAGGTGGGAGACAAGAGTTAGCCTGGGCCCATGATGTAGCAAGCGTTACACTGCGTTGCGCTGGCGGGGAAAAAGCGCATCTGTGGGTAAGCGCATGTCACGCAGCTGATCCGGAACTTGCCTTGAGAGCTGCAAAGTGAATGACACTGTCGATTTCTGGGTGCTTCGCAAACACTTCGTCGAGGGCGGTTTCGTTGGTCACGTCGACCTCGTAGAACAAGGGCCGCTTCCCACAGATCAGCTCAATGCGATCTACCGCCACCTTGGACGAGTTGTAAAGGTTGTCGACAATGACGACATTGTAGTCATTTTCGAGCAGCGCAAGGGTGGTGAAAGACCCAATGTAGCCGGTGCCACTGTAAGCCACCCATATCAGCGTCAGATGTGTTTCTTTTTTTTCTGGGGAATTTGGCGGGGATGCTTTTCGCGGCTGGCACGCCCATGCGGGGGAGTGGACAGCGATTGCGGAGAGGGGTCTCAGGGCCGCAGAGGTGAGAAACGGGCTTACCCAGTGACGAGAACGGTTCCCACGGCCATGATCTCGCGGGATTGGGTGTTGAAGTAGCGAGGGTCGGGTATAAAACGAGGAATCAAACGAGCGAGAGGATGGGGCAGAAAGAATGAACAAAACAAGGTCGCGTTGGAGGAGCAGGTCGCAGGTTATTAAAATGAGAGGTGCCTGCTATGGATGTGGTCAGCACAAAGTCGCAAATCGAATCTCGCTAGCCCGCAGCCAACCGTGGGGCAACCGTCTCTCCACCTCCCACTTCGTGCTTGTGACGCCCAGGGACCCCGCCTTGCAACACCTGCGTCGTCCCCTGCTCGCCCAGCTCACGGGCGCGAGTGAGGTCACTGGCAACATGTTAAGCTTCGTGGGGATGGGGCCACCATTGAGTGGCTTGGAGCTTGAAACAGTCTCGCTGCTTGACAGAAAAACTCAAAATATCGAATCGAGCAATGGACAAGGCAACTGTGAAGATGACCGATGAGGATCCCTTTCACGTGGAATTCAACCGCAGACAGCAAAGATCACCATGGAACCGTTGTACAGATGCGCAAGAGTGGCTCAAGTCGAACCCTGATTTTCAGCAAACATTTGAAGGAAGCGGTGGAGCTTCACAGGGGAATACGAAACGGATGGCGCATTGGGAGTAGATCCGACAATGGTAGTGCGTATGCAAGTGTGCGGCTTGTGTTCATACATGATGGAATGTCGTGCCAACTTCAGGTGCTTGTTCAAGGTATTAAATAAATATGCCCAAACCCTCAATTGAAAGATATCCCATTGGTAAGTGCTAGGTCAAGATTCTTAACAAGATGTGGCTGATCGGGAAAAGACATCTCCACGAAGTTGGAAAATGGGGGAGTGTGCGGATGCTGGGAAGGCACGCGGGAAGGTTTGGATGAGTTGCCTGCCGGGTAAATACGTGGGGGGTAAAGTAGATATCACTGCTGAGTCACCAACGTTGCTGCTGCCACACCAACTTTCCACCAGCCACTAACACGTATCAGCAGCCACGAAAAACTGAGCCACATTGACCGAACAAACAAGTTGGTGAAGAAGCACAGACCACATTGCTGAGACGGGAAAAGGCTCAATTGCGCAGAGCTCCAGCTTCGAAAAACGCGCCGATCCACTGGCACGGCAGATGCTCTACAGACCACCAGGAACGGCCACTGAAGAACAAAGCATGTACACCTCGACAGGCTCATGAAAGGGGAACAAGCTACGAGGCCATAAAGAACCAGGCCGTTTTCAGCACAGAGACAAGAGCTTTATGTCCGCTTGCGATGTGTCGTGTAAAGTCAACAACAGTCTGCGCGTCTTCATCTCTCATTTTAGTCGCTTCAACGCCCCATCCTCGAGCTCTCTTCATCCCATCTCTGACCAACCATGATATGTACCGTCGCCGCGACTGAAAACTAGCAACCACCCGGCAAACCATTCACCTTGCCTGTCTGGCGACTCCGGAGCAATTGATTGGGATTGAGCAGGGAAGTGACGTGTCGGTTGCTGTTGGGCAATTGGTCGCAACGAAAAAGAAGGCGAGGCAAAGGCTGTTGCAGCCTTGGGATTCGGCATTGGGGCCAGACACGCTGTCACACTGTCACACTGTCACGCTGAACAAGAAGGTAAATCTACACCTCACGAGTCACCCCCCCAGCGTCGTCGGGCTTCAACGCAGCCTCTTTGCTATCGCCAATCTCATTTGTTATTTGTTTGCTCCCTTCCTCTCACTTGTTCCTATTGTTGTATTTTTTTTTAAAATTTTTTGAATAGTCTGCCAGTACTGAAGTCTCATGTTCAGCAACCCAGCTTGTTATTGTATATCTTGCTGAATGTTGGGGCTATCATTGTCATTTGCGATTGAATTTTCCCTACTTTTTTCTTTTCACTTCACACATCTGCTTTTCACCACTCACCATTAGCGATCATGACTGACGCCCTCAGCAGTCCAACAACATCGTTGCACATAGCATTGAATCTCGGTCAAAATCCAATATCGCGAGGAATAGGCTCTTCTAAATCGCTTCAGCATAGCGCCAATTCACCCTCGCTTTTCACCATGCCGCCTAGACAACACCCAGGTCGTGGCGGCAATGTCCCTTCGCCCTCACCTCAGCAGCACGGACGAGCTGGCACGCCTTCCTCTGTACGGTCTTCCAGAAAACCCATTGATACGACGGCTGTCAGGATCGATATGCCAGTCAAGTACAGCACCTCATATGGCTCTGCAATGGCTACGTTTCCGGACAGAGTCAGGATCATGGGAGGAGGAAACGTACGCAAGGCAGTGCACGGAGTTATTGATACGGTCATCAAAGATAACGAGGCTGCCAATGCCCGCCTGTTAGCAAAGGAGAAGGAACTGGCATCTCGCACTAACACCTCATCGGCACACACACAACAACCTGTGCAACCTCTCCCGCCTGTGCAACCTCTCCCGCCTGTGCAACCTCTCCCGCCTGTGCAACAGCCTCAGACTGTACGCAGGACACAGGTTCCGGGGAGAACGACGCTATCTCAACAGATTTCTCGCTCGCAATCGGAAGAGTCGGACCAACAGGGAGGGGACCGGGAAAATGACGGGCCCTCTCAGCAAACCCTCGTCGACTCACAGCAGGGCGCCACCACTTCGATGAACAGGGGCATGATATCTGACAACAGGTCGAGATCAGGCTCTGCAAGGTCGAGGTCGAAATCACCACCCACTCAGAACCGGAAGAGATCTCACGATTCCGTTTCCCCCGAACTCCCCAATGTCACCAGCCCTGAATTGGATAGGTTGACCGCGCGAGTGGATGCCCTACGACAATCCAATCAAGCCGAAGCCGAAGCGCGTGCGGAAGCTCTCAAAGCTCAACATGTGGAACTCGAAAAGCAACGCCGCAAAGAAGAACGCGAAAAGAAACAGGCGGAGCTGCTAGAGAGAGCGATTGCTATTGACAAGGCTCGCCTAGCTGCACTGGCTGGAAACAACTCGGCGGCCGGTTCTCAAGTCGCGAATCCACATCAACAACAACCCCCTACAACTTCGAATCTGCTTCCTTTTCCTCCGAACTTCTCAGTATATTCACCTTCATTCGGTGCCCCAATTCGAATACCAGGTGGTGAGGTGCTTCAGCCACCTGGGTACTCGAACGCTCCAGGAACCACGGATGGTGCTTCTCGCAGCTGGCAGGAGGAAACCAATGTTGCTGTCGTCGACAGCGCAACTCATGTCAGGGTTGGGTCACCAGCCGTCGGTCATGTAGCAGCCAAACCGCAACCAGGCTCATTGGAAGATGCGCTGGGAACGATGGGGCAAGCCAACAGAACAATAAGTGTTAGGGGGGGTATGGCCGGTGCTAATCCTGGTGGTTTTACCATGGCGAACGTTAGTCGGCGTCCTGGTTGGCGTGCACGAGCGGGGGTGGATAGGGCGCCCTCAATCTCGAATCCTGCTGTACCTGCGGCCCGTGTCGGTACTGCTGGGAGGCCAGCAGTTGGCGGTGGAGGCGGGCCTAGGAGAGACCCAGATTCCTCCGATTCATCATCCAGCGACGAAGACGATAGAGCCGGAAACACCGATCATGGAGGTCGATATACCGGTCCTCGAAACAATACTCACGTCAATCGGGCAGGCCGTTGGCCCACAGGAGGTGGAGGAGTCAATCGAAGTACTGTCGCGGCAGCCACTGCGTGGGTGGGCGATGTGCTGGGCAAGGGAGGCGATATCTTGAGCAGGATTTGGTGGCCAACTGTGAAATGGTTTCTTGCGGCCTCCTTCGTTGTCGCCATTTGCTCTTTCTTGCTTGGTGCTGGAGGTCCGATACGTGGGATGATGCCGTCGTCTCCATACACGAAGGGTGATTCGTTGCCGGACATGGCTGTGTTCACGGAGCAGCAGTACAACGATTTCAAAGCGTTTTGGGAAAAAAGAGCCACCGCCACCGAGTTGGCACTCAGGAGTGTCCAATCCACACTTCCGAAGGTGGTTCGCGTAACCAAAGACAGGGATGGCAACATCATTGTTGCCAAAGAGTTCTGGGAAGCCATCCTGGATCGCATGAAACACGAGCCCTCCATTCTCAGGCTTGAAAAGGGAAAAATCAGCGACGCTCACTGGGATGCTGTTCGGTCTCGAATCAAAAGTACGGGGCTGGATCACTCTTTCGAGGACTGGTTCGAGAAAAACAAGCACAGGATCACGAGCCTCCTCTCCGGGCACCCAATCACCAAGCCAGTCACCTCTGAGGCCGATACATATCAGGACACGGTCACGAGTCGCCAGTACGTTGAAAATCTCCAACAGCAAATAGCGATATCTCGGAAAAGCTTTGAAAGGGATTTGGAGGCTCTACGCAAGGAGCTTCACGGACTCATCGAAGAGCAAAAACATAAGACGGGTGGTCTGAGTAAGAAAGAAATTCAAAAGCTGGTCAAGGAGATCGTTGGCAAGGAACTGGGCTCTTCCCCCATCAGGCCTGGCAAGCGAAGCCCAAGCGCCGCTATCATGGACATGCTGAACCGCCATGTCAATTGGTTTTCCTTTGGAAATGGTGCACAAATCGACAGCAGTCTTACTTCTCCGACCTACAGAATCGCGAGGCCAGCGATGGGCACTGTGGCGTGGCTCAGGGCCATGTCCAAGAAACCACAGTTTCTCCATGACAGCTTCCATGCTACCTCCCTCTGGACAGACAGCGGTCACTGCTGGTGTGCTGGTATCTATGCTGGCAAGAACAAGCAGAAGCTCCCGGCTGACATCGGCATCAGTATTGCCGGCCTGGTTATTCCCAAGTATGTTGTGGTCGAGAACATCAATCCGGGGGCCACAACCGACCCTGACTCCATGCCCAAGGACATTGAAATCTGGGCCAAATTTGAGAACCAGGCCAAGAATTCGCAGATGCAGAAGTGGATGAACACACAATTCCCTACTGCGGCTGCCAATCCTCGCAACGCCGGCCACCTTCGGGAGGAATTTGTCCAGATTGGCAAATTCGAATACGAGTATCGTCATGTGGATAACGGCGTCTTTATCCACAAGCTTTCTGACGACCTAGTTACACTTGATGCTGTCGTCGATACGGTGCTCATTAGGGCTGTCACGAACAATGGTAGCCCGGATCATACTTGCTTCTACAGACTTCGGCTCTACGGGCAAGAGGTTGACGAGCACACTGGAAAGCACATCGGATCGAGCTCGTGGTGAGTTGTGTTTCGGTGATGGGGATGGAAGAGGAGCTGAAAGGGAAGCGACAAGTTGGCTGGCCAGGCGTTTTTTCTCCTTTGTGTTTCACCCAATGGTTTATCTATATATATTTTAGTAACACGCCGTTTCAGTAACATCTATGAGTGGTCAAGAACTTTACATCGAGCTAGGAGAATGAAAAAAGAGGGTGGTCGGTCGGATACCCTAGATTACACGATACCCCGGTCAGCATGTTGTTGACAAGGCAGCTTCATTTTGGCTGCCAGGTTTGGGTTGGGTTTGCTTTCTTTGAGGGCTGAGAGCAAAGGAGCAACGGCGGGAGACATGATTTCAGACGGCGTTGATGGATGCTTTTGGTACTTGAGTTATGCACATACAAAGAAAAACATGAATAATTCAAGATGATATATACCTTTAAACCTGCTGTTAATGTGATTGACAAGCTTACTGCGCCAACCCCAACCCTTCTATCTATCGGTACTCTGTCTTGGCGCTTTTGGCTGGTGGGTTGAAGTGGGGCAAGTGGCAGAATTCCTTCTCCGCCAAAATTTTCCCTGGCTTTCAGCAGAGCAAAGCAATTGCGCAAAGAAGTCGATCCTGGACTCCAGCTTCCATTTCGTTTCGACAATTTTCCACGAGCTGCGCGGGAGCACGACACAACGACAGCAGACACTAAAATTCAACATGGCGCCTACTACTGGCGGCGCAAAGACTGTTGTCGCTCATCGAAACAAAAAGAACTCCAAATCGGCGGATGCGACACCGAAAAAGCCAGAGACGAAGACACTGAAGAGAAAAAGAGGACAGGATGAGCTCGAGAAGCTGAAGGCTGCCATTCAGGAGCTTGTGGGTTGCCCAATTGCATTTTATACACCCTCTTCCGGTACAAGTTTCTAATGGATGAATATCACAGGACCCAAAATCGCCAAACCTCACTAAATTCACCGACCTCCCTCTATGCGCCGCGACCGCGTCCGGCCTCCGTGCCTCCCACTTCGAGGTTCTGACAGACATCCAAAAAGCCGCCATTCCCCTCGCTCTCAAGGGCCATGATATCCTCGGCGCCGCCAAAACCGGCAGCGGCAAGACCCTCGCTTTCCTTGTCCCCGTCCTCGAGAAGCTCGTCCAAGCGCAGTGGACTGAATACGACGGCCTCGGCGCTCTCATCATCTCCCCCACACGCGAGCTCGCCGTCCAGATCTTCGAAGTGCTCCGCAAAATCGGTCGTAACCACGTCTTCTCGGCAGGCTTGGTCATCGGAGGCAAGTCGCTCAAGGAAGAAGCCGACAGACTCGGCAGGATGAACATCTTGGTGTGCACCCCCGGCCGTATGCTTCAACACCTCGATCAGACCGCTGGTTTCGACGTCAACAACCTCCAAATGCTGGTTCTCGACGAAGCAGACAGAATCATGGACATGGGGTTCCAGTCTGCAGTCGACGCGCTGGTTGAGCATCTCCCCAAAACAAGACAAACGATGTTGTTCTCGGCCACCCAGTCGAAACGTGTTTCCGACCTTGCGAGATTGAGTCTCAAGGACCCGGAGTATGTCTCGGCACACGAGGAAGCACCGACAGCCACCCCGACCAATTTGCAGCAGAGCTATATTGTCACACCCCTTCCCGAGAAGTTGGACACGCTCTGGGGCTTTATCCGAACGAATCTGAAGAGCAAAATGATTGTCTTTTTCTCGTCAGGGAAACAAGTACGGTTTGTGTATGAGAGCTTCAAGCGCATGCAGCCTGGTATCTCGCTGCTGCATTTGCACGGCCGGCAAAAGCAGGTTGGGAGGATGGAGATTACCCGAAAATTCACCTCTTCCAAGTACGCTTGTTTGTTCGCCACGGATGTTGTCGCGAGAGGAGTTGATTTTCCCGCTGTGGACTGGGTCGTGCAGGTAGACTGTCCTGAGGATGCGGACACGTACATTCACAGGGTGGGTAGAACAGCCAGATACGAGAGCAAGGGTCGGGCGGTGCTGTTCTTGGATCCGAGTGAAGAGAAGGGGTTTCTGTCCAGGCTCGAACAAAAAAAGATTCCAATCACAAAGGTCAATGTTCGGGAGGGAAAGAAGACGAGCATCAAGGGAGAGCTGCAATCTCAGTGCTTCCAGTCGGCGGACTTGAAGTACCTCGGACAAAAGGCGTTTATCACATATGTGAGGTCGATTTACGTGCAAAAAGATAAGGACGTGTTCAAATTCAACAAGATGGATCTGGATGGGTATGCGGCCAGTCTGGGATTGCCGGGTACGCCACAGGTGAAATTCCAAAAGGGGGCGGAGGAGATGAGACGGGCGAATAAGCAGGCCAGCAGGATGGCGTTTGATGTTGGGTCGGACGACGACAGCAGCGACTATGACGCCGAGGGCAAGCCGAAGAAGAAGGAGGTCAAGACCAAGTACCAGAAGATGGCGGAGAGGCAGAACCAGGATGTGTTGTCTAGTCATTACCGGAAGCTGGTTGACGAGGGTGCGGAGGACGACGACGAGGACGATGGGTTCTTGTCGGTCAAGAGAGTGTTGGGCGATAAGGAGCTGGATGAAACTGCTGAAGGAATCAACGGGAAGGAGATTGCGGGCGCAAAGGTGGTCAAGATTGGTGACCAGGAGATCGTTATCGACTCGAAGCGGGCGGAGAAGAAGCTCATGTCCAAGGCCAAGGTGGCCAAGATGATGGGCAAGGGGCAGAAGCTCATTTTCGACGAGGAGGGCAATGCCCAGCCATTGTACGTCTTGCAGGGTCTGGAAGACTTCCAAAAGGAGGGAGATGCGAAGGAGCTCAGGCAAAAGTTCGTCGAGGCCGAAGGGGAGAGGGTCAAGGAGGCGGATGTGGAAGACAAGGAGTTGGCTAGGAAGAGGAGAAAGGAGAAGAGGGATCGGGCCAAAGCTAGAGAGAGAGGTGAGGAGGTGGAGAGGGAGAGAGGTCCGATTACTCAGCTTGATAGCGGGGATGAGATGGATGAGGACCCGTTGGCTTTGCTTAGGAGTCTTCCTATTGCCGGTGGCGGTGGTGAGCAGTCTGAGGAGGATGAGCCACCGAAGAAGAAGACAAAGAAGTGGTTCCAGAACGACTCTGACGTGGAAGACCAGCCCGAACGGAAAAAGAAGGCCTCCAGTGGTAAAAAGGTCATTGAAATGGGCTACGAGCCGGATAACTTGCAGGACTTGGAAGCCCTGGCTGCCGGTCTTTTGGAGGACTAGTTTTGGTCTGTTTTTGCGGTCAAGGGGTAGTAATGATAATGGATTTTGTCTGTTTAGCGACAATGAAAATTCTGTGTTATGTGTTACTTTACGATTTGTATGCCTATAATAGAGATCAACTATGCCTAGTGTGATAGCTTAGACGCGTACAAGATATAGTAAGAGGCGGTCTTACACAAGGCCTTCCTGGATAGTATATAGGCCTTGTTAGATAATGTGAAGGTCTTATTATATAGCGTAGAAGGCTTGAAAGATAGTGGCAGGGTCCTATTTGGGCATTGAAACGTCTCTTGGGGGAGTAAAAACGTACAGCTCGGGAATAGAAGGGTGTACATTGGGACAAGTAAGGCTGTCATGCAGGATATTAGCACCCTTTCAAAGACAAACATGCATTATTTTCACCTTGAAAGATATTTCTGGGATTCGAAGGGGTATGTAGGTACTGACCCGGACCAGAAGAGTACTACTTTGCATTCGAGCTATTTGATCTGGTCATGAAATGACACCTCCATGTCACTGGGAGAGCATCGCTTGCCGAGGTTCAGAACGCAGTAATTTTGTCGATTCGTAGCAAGTCTTGATACCTACAATAGCACTATTGTCTTTGATCTCGCCGTTCCATGTCATGTTTTCTTGTCTGCTCTTCTGTTTACTGAATGTCAGTTCTGAGTTTAGGTATTAGACATTTGCAGCACCCATCTGCCCGTCCCGCTCTGAGGACCGAGAGGCCGAAGTTCGGCGGGCCCAACAAGAGCGTCACGCTCTGAAGAAAGAGTCACGCTGACTGAAAACCTTGTCATTGTAGCAGCTCGGCATGCATTATCAGATCCGAAAGGCAGGCACCGGGGCCTAATGCTTGGGAGCTAGCTGACCTGCGGAGAGCAAGACCAGTTGTCGTTTCTCCACGAGTGTGGTTATACCGTTATTCCTGGAAGCAAGAGCCCGAAAACCCGCATAACAAAAGTCCGGCACCGCCGACTAAGAGGCAAGCGGTGAGAATTTGCCCGAACAAGTCCACCAGGGCGTCGAGAGCCCAGACCATTGTGGATAACTGATTGATTGATAAGATGTTGAGCTTTTTTTTATCAGATCGAAGCTCATTCATCCATTGGGTCAAGCGATCAAAAGCGGGTCCAAGGTCAAGCTAGCGGGACGATTGTGGATTTGATGTGGATCTTATGCATCTCCATCGGAGGAAGCTTGTTGCCAAAATCGCACATCAGATGGTCTGAACAGATCTCGCGATGTCACGTCGTTGACATCGAGCTTTTGCCAGCGCGAGTCTTGTTTTCGAATTGTGGCCTCGCGCTGGACGTTATTCCATGTTTTATTGGTGAGTGACCGTCACATCTAGCACACGAGCTCTCTGACTGACTTCACTCAGGCGGCGGCGATCAAATACCATCAATAAACAGACTTCTAGGCTTTGATGCCAAGGACTGGCTCTGTCAGGAACGCACATTGCGAAGTCGAGCGTCTGGGTAGTTCCCTGCCCATGGTGGAGAGGTAATGGGGACCGTGACATGGTTCTACTGAACCGTCAGCTTCGGAGTTTTGGGCCTGGCATCTGCCTCCCTGCGAATGCGCCTTCGGAGACGGCTCGGGCTGTGGTGGATAATGAGAAGATACGACCGTAGGAATATATAAGCAGCATCCCAACTCGCTATCCTGGGGTTTGTGATCATTCTCCTCACTACCGCTTCCCTCCTCCATCTCTTTTCAGACTACAGCTTCTCCTCCAGCTTAGCCAGCTTCCATATCCTCACGATGAAGGCCGTCGTAATTCTCGCTTTTGCCACCCTTGGCCTAGCCGGTGCCGTTGGAAAGGGACACGGAGGCTCCGGAGGTGGTCGTGGAGGCCCTCCCGGCAAAGGCCATGGGAGACCTCACCCTCCCAAGCCTACACCCAAAGTCTGCAACCCGATGGACAGCTGTAACCGCGAGATCCTCGGCCTTGGTCGCAAGCCCGTCTCCCTTGAGACGCGCAGCGCCGACTGCGCTGAGTACCTGAAGGTTACCGTCACTGGCGCTCAGCGCACCTGGACTGAGACCATCTATACCACCTCCGGCCAGATCGCAACTACCCCTGCCCCGGCTCCCGTTGTCACCGCCGCCCCCAAGCCTGTCCCTGCCTACGCTGACGAGTGCCGTCGTGATGACGACTACGCCTCCGCCTGCGGCTGCCTCAGCGTCAACGTCACCACCACCACAGTCCGCGCCGCTCCCGCGTACGAATATCACTTCGGTCCTGCCGAGAACTGTGATGAGATCGCCGTCCGCGAGATTCCCGAGTGTGCTCACGAGTGCTTCAACACCCTCACCCCGGCGTGGGGCTGCACCGGCATCAGAGATATGGAGTGCCAGTGCGGTGTCAACTTCCAACCTATTGCTATGGCCATGGGCGAGTGTGTTCTTGAGCGCTGCACCCAACAGGAGTACAATGCTGTTTATCCTGCTGGTCTCAACGGTAAGTCTTGAACACGTCCTGGCTCCTGGTACTATCTAAAAATCTTAACTGACATGGGATAATAGCCTGCCGCTGCGCTGCTGCCTCTGCCAACCTCCCCCAGCCTACCATCATTCTTTAAATTGGGCTACTAGACTAGAGGTTTCAAAGATTTGGTCCGTTCAGGTTAGCTAAAATGTTTGTTCAATCGGGCTTTGACCAAAATGCACCTTGCATATAATATCAACACCATGACCGTGATATCTTGCCCCTTTTCAGGTGGAGCAAGCTGATCCCCAATTCTGCCTTTCGCTTTTAATCGACACAAGCACATGATACATGTCAGTCCTTAGAGGTACTGTCATTAGCCTTGTATGGTGCCTCCGATTTTCTGATTCTGGCCTCAAATGCACTTTCTGCTGTACATAGGTACCTTCCCATTCTCTTTGAAATGATTGGAAAAGTGGGACGACCAGGCCACCTAAATGTTATCACACACAACAAGTGCACGTCTCAAGCGCTCTCACTGCACGAGATTAGCAGCTCTGTTATCTGACCGACCTGTTTCTAGGCCAAGGAAGTTGCATTTGTGAAATCTGAGTAGTTGAGTTATTCGCTGTACGCCTGCGCCCACCTAACGACCTCTGGGTCGCATACGGCACAGGAAGGTAAGAGCTCATCCATGGCAAATGACTGGATAGCAAACTGAGGCTGGGCCGCATATCGAATATGAAAATTGAGCCCGCCGAAAATCATTATCTCTTCGAGGGAAAGTCATCGGGCCCAGGCTTATATGTGCAATATGTCTACGGACGTACAGTGGTAATTACTTACATAACTCTCCTTCCAACAAAAACCATTGCCCTAGACTACGCTTTGTTACCGGTGTCCGACTTCATCACGCCGTCCTGGTTCATTGAAACCCATGCCAAACCAACAACAACAAATAGGCGAGTCGCACGCCGCCACAGCTCACGAATCGCCGGAAGCTTCTTTATCCAATACGCGACAGACTCATTTGAACCAGCCAGTCTCCATTGACAATCCATCGACCAATTTGACAAATCTTCAAGGCCATCCTAAGTGTGAATATGTTACTGCGGAGATTGGCACACTCTACGCGAACACTTCTTCTTTTTTTTGCGCACCCCCAAGCCTCAACCAAGAAAAACCATGTGGCAATCCGTGAGACACAACATCAGACGATCACCTCTCCTCCCCAATCGCAGCCAATGCAACCTGATGGGGGTGACCACCGATAGCTTTCACTTAGGTTCTGTGATTTCAGATTCAGCCGCCATCAAAAGTCAGCTACTTTCATCTGGATCCAATTCAACTGCAGACAGCACTCAACTCAGCTCCGGTTTGCCCCATCCCAACAACAGTAACCCACAGACACTTTCTGTCGGGCATACCTCGGTCCCAGACAGCCTTCAAACACACCCACTTAAGCCTATCTGGAGAATCTGGGGCTTCGAGGTGCTGTCCATCAGTGTTAGTTATCTCATATTCGTGGGTATGTGCTGAAAGGCTGATTTGTCGCCCTTATCAATGGCTCAGTCGGTACTAACCAGATATACCAACAGCCATTGTGGTTGTGCTCGCCAGCTATAGCGAAAAGCAGCTACCAAATTGGCCTCTCAAGATATCTTTGAACTCGATACTTGCTTTTTTGACCACCCTGGCAAAGGCAGCCTTCATGTGGCCAGCTTCCAATGCCATCAGCCAAGCTCAATGGAGCTGGTTTCTTCAGGACCAGCCGTTGTATGACTTCCATCTTATTGACCAGGCAAGCAGGGGATCGTGGGGAGCACTCACTCTACTGTGGCGAATCCGGCACAGACACTTTGTCACCCTTGCAGCATTCCTGAGCATCATATGCGTTCTCACCTCTCCGTTGACACAGTTGGCCATCGACTACCCTTCAAGATACGTTCCCTCACCGGGCGAGGATGGGGCTCAAGTTTCAGTCATCGGGATGTTGAAAGTCTCAGTTCATGAAACTCTAGTTCGGGCAACTAACAAGGCACTCAATGAACTCCCATGGCCCGTGGAAGACTACGAGTACAGCCTGATAACCCCTAATGAACCTGTCTGCTCAACGGGTAATTGTACCTTTGATGAAATTCATTCATTGTGAATCTGTGTAGACTTCGCAGATGTCTCTTCCCATCTGAGGATTCGAGCGGAGGACAACCTTCAGGCTTCCACCAGTGGTGACCACAACTACTGGACTCTCTACGAAGGTGACATCACAGTATGGAACGCATCGATTCCAAATGCCTACCCACACGGCAGGAGTCTCGACCTTATACACCAGGGAAAGCTGGCGGTCTTCATGGACGTGCTAACTGGAAACCAGAGCATTGCATTCTCGGGCAGTCAGAATCTTATGGAGACAAAAGTAGCGTCTTTGGTACTGATCCGCACAGTTCCGGTGATTGAAACGCAGGGAGAATGGGAGTGGAAGGAGGTTGCCGAGGAATCCAACTACGCGGAGATTCTCAGCTCGATCCAGAAGGTTGGCTACGAGGCTATCGAAGTCCTCTTCTACCTCTGTGTTCAGTCATATGATATCCGCGTAGACAAAGGCAAACAAACCACCACCGTAGCGAACTCTACATTGACACCGACTGAATCTAGCTCCGAAGTCTGTGATACCGAAAAGAAGAAGAAGAGATACAGTCTTGGTGTTTCCAAACGCGTATTTTATCCTTCCTCGCGTGGCCCGTGCCTTTGTTGGCCTCAGGCCATCGCCAAGTCCTCCGATATCCTCCTGGCCAGTGGCCTTCCTTTGATAACCGCCATGCCTCTGTTTGTCTGCCTCACTTTGAATGAGAGGCTCTCGACGTGCAGTTACCCCTCCTTGCGGTGGTATCGGTGGTGTTGTTGGGCATGGTTGCAGGTAGTTGGCTTTTGCCGTGTGACACCATCTCCCCCCTTCTCATGCTCGCCCTCGAGCCTGATGATGGCTTCATGCCTCCAGGCGTGAGTCCTTTGGCTTGTCAGGGTATTGAGCGTGGAAGGTTCGTAAAGCTGTCTTGGCTCCATCGCTGTAGAAATGATCGAAAGGTTCCCACGTCCAATGTTTCCTTTGAGGCCAACCTTCCCACTTGACCAGATACTTGACTTCTTCACCCATCGTGGTCGAGTCCATCACCTTTTCCACTTGATAGTCTTCTGCCTCTACCGGCTCAGCTTCTCGCAGGACCTGGTCTGGATCAGGCAGTGCCTGTCCGCCAGCGCGATAGGGCTCGATGAGGGAGACGTGGAAGGTATTGTGGATTCGCCAGTGCTTGGGGAGAGTCAGTCGGACAGCGGTAGGCGAGATCACCTTCTGGATTTTGAACGGGCCTAACATCTTCTTATCCAGCTTCTTGGAGGGTCGACGGGTCTTGATGTGCCTGGCGTTGAGCATCACAAGCTGATCCTGTTCAAACATAGGTGCTTCTTTTCTCTTCGAGTCTGCCCACCGCTTCATGCGCTTGCGGGTGTCTTCCAGAGAATTCTGCGCTTCCTTGTGAACTTGGGTCATCCAGTGTGCGTATAGCCGGCTCGAAGGGTTGTGAACGGTAGTGTTCGACGAGGGGTTATTAGAGGCAGGGTGGTAACCGTAGTTAGCGAAGAAAGGCGACATGCCTGTTGGTGCCTTACGGGCGTTATTGTACGCGAATTCTGCCATGGGAAGTAATTCATTCCAGTTAGCCATCTCGTAGTTGACAAAGGCGCGGAGATACATCTCTAATTCTTGGTTCACGATTTCTGTCTGTCCGTCTGTCTGAGGATGGAAGGCTGTACTCATACGGCTATTGATGCCGACGAGCTTCAGGAAGTCCTTCCAAAGGTGAGCGGTGAAGCGTGAATCGCGGTCAGAGATGATATCTGCCGGCACGCCGTGGAGTCGCCAGTATTCGCGCGCGAAAATCCGGATCAGGTCGTCAGTCTTCTTCGCTTCCACACGTAGAGGGATGAAGTGTGCCATCTTGGTGAACATATCCACGATGACCCAGATCGAGTCACACCCGGAGGATCGTGGAAGATCCGTAATAAAGTCCATAGAGATCGCTCTCCACGGCTTCCACGGAATCTCCATTGGTTGAAGCAACCCGAAGGTGCCATGGCGTGGGTTCTTGTTCTGTTGGCACTCTCTGCACCCACGTACGTATTCGCGGATGTCTTGATCCATGCCTGGCCACCAGAAATTGCGTCGAATAAGGTCGATAGTCCTGTCCATGCCTAAGTGGCCTGCGACGACGGAGTCGTGCTCAGATTCGAGGATCTCTTTTCGCAGTGCTGGGTCGCTGGGGATCCTCAACAGGTTGTTGTGGTACAGTAGACCGTGGTCCTCGTGCTCATTCTTAGGCGGTACTGCTAGATCCTTGGTATAGTCGGTATCTCTGCTAGCAGCTGTCTTGACCCGGGCGAGGAAGTCGTTGTTCCACGCCGGGGCGACTGGTATACTGGCGAGCCTTGCGGAAGAAACCAGGAAAGAAGGTCCTTCATTTGGCGGTGAAAAGTGGTGATTTTTTAGGACCGAAGTGATCGGCTGGTCCTCATCTCCCCCCTTCTCAGGCCGATACTGATCGAGTCTTGAGAGCACGTCGGCCTTGCCGTTAAGTCGTCCAGGCCGATACATGATAATGAAGTTGTAGGCGGCGAGCTCTTGCGCCCACCTTGCCTGGCGTCTATTTAAGACCTTCGCTGTGGTGAAGTATGCCAGGTTCTGATGGTCGGAGTACACTTCGATGCGATGCTCTGCCCCCTCGAGGTATCTCCGCCATCTTGCAAAGCAGTCGACTATAGCCAGTAGCTCTTTGTCATGTACTTCATAGTTCATCTCTGGTTTGGTGAGCTTTCTGGAGTGGAAAGCAACCGGGTGGAGCTTGCCATCGTCCCCCTTCTGGGACATCACTCCACCTAGGGCGAAGTCAGACGCATCCGTCTCCAGGACCGCCAGCTTTGCTGGGTCGAAGTGGGCGAGGATGGGAGCAGTGGTGAAGGCCTCCTTGAGCCTGTTGAATGCTATTTCCATGGCTTGTGTCCACTTCCACTGACGTGCGTCGAGCTTTAGGGATGCCGTGAGGGCTTGGGCAATGGCAGAGAACCCCTTAATAAAGCGTCGATAGAAGTTGGCGAAGCCGATGAAGGATTGGGTGGCCTTAAGTGTGGTAGGTCTCTCCCAGTTCAAGATGCAGTCTACCTTCTCCTTAGACATAGAGATCCCATGCTCAGAGATGATATACCCAAGGTACTCAACCTGCCTTGTAGCCCACACACACTTCTTTGCTGAGATGGTGAGGTTATTCTCTTTCAACCGCCGCAATACTTCTTTCGTGAGCCGGTCATGCTCCTCCATGGTCTCGGCGTATATGAGGATATCATCAACGTACGCCAGTACCCCCATGTCGATCAGGTCACTGAGGACTCCATGGACCATGGCTTGGAAGGTGGCTGGGGCATTGATTAGCCCAAAATGCATGACCGTGAATTCGAAGAGACCGTAGCGGCAGCGGAAGGCTGTCTTCCACTCATCTCCCTCCTTGATTCGTACGAGGTTGAATCCACTCTTAAGATCGATCTTGGTGAAGTACTTAGCTCCGGCAAGACGATCTTGTAGCTCATTGATGAGTGGTAGAGGATACCTGTTGGGGATAGTGATGCCATTAAGTGCTCTCCAATCCACCACTGGTCGAAGGTCGTCTTCATGCGTTCCCTTCTTCTCGATGGAGGCGTCTTTATCCACCATAAAGAGTGGAGCGCTGCAAGGGGACTTGGAAGGCCTGATCTTGCCTTCGGCCAGCATCTCATCCAGCCATGCGCGCAGGAACTTGAGCTCTTTGCCGCTGAGGGAGTAGATAGGCCCCCATGGTGGTGTCTTGCCATCCATTAGGTCGATCGTGTGGTCCCAGGGCTTATGATCAGGTAGCCTTTTGGATATATCATGAGGGACCAATGGTGCCAGGTCCCGGAAGCGTTCGGGAATAGAGCTTCGATCGTCCTTGACGCTGGCAATGATCCTACCAGCCTTCCCAAGTACCGATAGGCTAGTGCATCGTTCGCGGCATGTGGGAGAGGTAAATACAATCTTCGTGGGGTCTTGGTCGTAGAAGCCAGCTGGTTGGTGTTCTTGGAGCCACCAGTGTGGTAGGATGATATCGCATTCTGCGTCGAGCTTACTGACTTCGAATTGCAACTTGGTGAAGTGGTCTTCTGAGTGCCTAAGCACCACGGTGTCGGTGTACAATGCTTCTTTACTGGCATCTCCTTCTCCAGTAAAGGATTGAAGGTAGAACCCAGGAGGGTGACGGAAGGTCTTAATCGCGAGGCGGGTAGCCACATCCTCCGATAAGACGGGAACGGCACTGCCAGGATCCAAGAGAACGCGTACCGGGTGTTCCCGAGGGCGCGCGTTGGTACCTTCGATGATGCTCATGCTGACGATAGGCCTGGTCCCCACCTTAGGCCGGTGTCGTGGTTGTTCATCTTCATCCTCCTCGCGAGGGCGCTTGACTCCCGCAACGGTGACGCCAGTAGGCCGATTACATCCTGTCGGCGTGGTCAGGCGGCCTAGTGAAAACCCGTCTCGGTGCCAGACATATCGTCGTCGTGTACCTCGAAGACTGGTGGGTCATCGTTGTCAAAGTGTGTTGCGATAGCATCGATTCGTACTTTCTTTGGGGGTGTTATTTCTTTCTCTTCTTTCTCCGCCTTCCTTTTGACTCCAGCCACCTTGGGGGGGGCTGACGGAAGGTCATTGCCGGAAACATCCTTTCTGGCGAAGCAGGCGAGGGTGTGGTGGTTGTTGCGGCCACATCGCCAGCATGTAGACCCGTCCTTTTTGTGCCTGTCGACATTGTCTTGGGAGATTCCCGCTAGTGCCTCTTTCACGGTCGCCCACTTAATGTCTTTTGGATCGGGTCTGGCGTTTGGAGCCTTGGAGGGTGCCTTGCTGCTTCTTGAGGATGGATTTGACGGTTGTTGGGAGCGACTTTGGTGGGGAGGGCCCGACTTCGAGCGCTCCGAGGTCGAAGTGGGCGTGTCTTTTCCCGCCCGGTGGCCGACTGAGATGCCAGGGTTGGTGAGCATATTCTCGTAGATGTGGCCAGCTTCCTGGATGGCGTGGAGGAAGTCCTCGTCTGTCTCCGGGACTCCTCCCTGTCTTGAGTAAATCAGTTTGGTGATCTCGTCCGGAAGTGCCTTTGAGATATGGCTCTGGAACGTGGTTCCTGACCACTGGACTACCTCGTTGAGGTCCATGAGCTCGGTCAAGTACTGCGAGATGTCTCCTTGGTACCGGAGCTCTTGCATCTTGCGGGCGTTGCGGTACCTCTCGGCTGTATCCCGAAAGCGTTCTTGGATGGCGGTGGTGTAATTGCTCCAGACATCCGCGAGGCCTAACCTCCGTACTTGGCTGACTCGCTGCTGGTGCCACACCTGGGCTTTGTCGGTAAGAAGCGATCCAACCCAGTTAATCTTGACCTGGTCGGTGGGAAACCCTGTGGGGTAGGAGTCCATATATGCCTCCACTTTAAGCCACCAAGACCTGAACTTGGAGAGGTCTCTGCCATCGTAGGCCGGGGGTTTTGCCATGTGCACCGGGTTGACTTGGACTGGTGCCTGGGAATACTGACGAATGAGTCGAGTGAGGTCATCTTGGCCCGAGGGACTGGGTGATCGAGGGCGGTTGCGTGAGGCTGGAGGTCCCCTAGGTGGTCCTCCTCCGGCTCCATCCGCAGGTGGTCGCCTTTCACGGTGATCCTCGTGGGAGTCCTCTGACTCCGAGTCATCAGGGTCAGAAGGAGGTTCCCCGTTGGTAGCGACGAATCGTCGTGGAGGGAGGCTTCCTCCTCCGCCACCGTTGGGTGTGGGCGTCATATACATAGGACCGGCTCGAGAGGATTCGAACTGGATATTGGCCTGTCGAGCTGTACGGCGTGCTTGGGCATCCTGCAGTGCCTGAGTGGTTAAGCGTTCTTGCACACGCCGAGTGGAGGACGACACTTTTGATGGTATGGCCGTGGATGGATGCGATGGTCGCACCGATGCCCGCTGGCTTACGCTACGCCAGACAGAGTTGACGTCGGCATCAGGATTCCGCTCCATCTGAGCGCGGAATTCTTTGAGATCTTCCGCCATAAGCTTCTTGACCTGTTCCATGATACGCCGTCCGTGATCATCAAGAGTAGCGGGATTGACAAATTCTTTGGCCAAGAGTCCCGTGATATCTCGGTCGCGTTGGGTAGCCCATTCCTGGACATCACTATTGAACCTTTTCTGGAATGTAACCTCCTTTTCGAGGGTCATTAAGGCGGAGTGGTGTCGGTTAGCCGCTTCGCTAAGTTGCTCGATGGCTTGTTGACGCTGCCGTTCGTCCTGGGTAATAACTGCGATAGCTTTCCAGATCTGGTTCGCAAAGGCGGCGCTGTCATTTTCAACCTGCTGACGGAAGTGCCTGATTTGTTGTTCAGAGACCTGGACCCCGAGCTTGACCATGCCAGCGCAAACAGTGTACTGTTCACGGATATGCTCGTATTGCTGCTTAAGGCGTGCGAGTTCTTGGTGGTCGATACGCTCCTTGTGTTGCTGTCGAGCAAGCTGTCGTACACCTTCGTAGGCCTCGCTCATTCGGCGATGGAGTTCGATAATCCATGGTGCCGGGTCATGGACGGCTCCAGGCAAAGGCTGGATCTCAGAGGGGTCGCTCATAATGACTTCAAAGTCTTGAGGCGAGTAGAGCGTAAGCTCCATGTGGTCGTCGACCTGGACAGGCTCGGCTGAAGGAGAGCGATAGTCCGCCATATTGTAGGTGGAGATGGACGTGCTGTCGAATTCTTCTTGTAGGTTTCGAGCGGTCGCGTACGTGGGTGACACCGTGGCTGGTGATGTCGGAAGGGGAATATGGGCTGCGTAGCCAGGAATGAAGGGTCGCGGAATAGGCGACGTGTTGAAGGAGTACTCTCCTGTAGTGAAGTCGGAGTCTTCGTCGTCGTCAACCCAAGGGTTACACGGTAGTGGAACGAATCCTTCAACGATATCTGAGGGTGGAGCTGATGATGATGTGGTGGACATCAACAAAGGAAGAAAGCGGGGTAAGTGGCGATAGCGCTATGGCGTCGTAGTGCAGTAGTTGTCGTCTTCGATTGTTTGAAGATTATATGTGACAAGGGCTGTAGTATCAGGGCTTGGAACTCATGGTTCAATTCAGGCTAATAATCTTCAATGGCCTCGAAGTCTGTGATACCGAAAAGAAGAAGAAGAGATACAGTCTTGGTGTTTCCAAACGCGTATTTTATCCTTCCTCGCGTGGCCCGTGCCTTTGTTGGCCTCAGGCCATCGCCAAGTCCTCCGATATCCTCCTGGCCAGTGGCCTTCCTTTGATAACCGCCATGCCTCTGTTTGTCTGCCTCACTTTGAATGAGAGGCTCTCGACGTGCAGTTACCCCTCCTTGCGGTGGTATCGGTGGTGTTGCTTGCGCCAAAAGTCGAAGCCAGTTGTCAACATGAGTCCAATCGAGGTCGAAGACAATATGATGACTCTTGTGGAGGAGTTGAAGACCGTGATGGACACCAGTCAGTATGAATTTGGTTTTGCATGCGGCGGCTCGCTTCCCATTCTACACCCGGACATCAAACCCTCCGACAGCGACAAGGCTGTACATCTTGACCCCACCGCTCTCCGTTGGGATCCTCGAGACTGCTCTATCTACCCTTGCATCCCGCTCTAAGATTACCTTTCCAGAAGGTCCTCATGGGAAGCAAGATGAGCTCTTACGCGCCCTCGTCGCCGATATGCCCCCTGCAACCTTTGGCAAGGCCGGAAAGGACGTATGTGATGAGAAATATCGCAAGGCGCTGAAGCGTCGACCCTACCCAGCTCTCGACCAATTTCCGCCCTTACCATGTCGGCATCATTGACACGATATCCAAGCTTCTTTCTCCTGGCATCGGTCATCACACAATCAAAGCAGAGCTCTACAAACTCAATGTGTATGATGGACCATCAGGCCACCTCAAGGCACATGTCGACACCCCGAGATCTCCCTCTCAGTTTGGGTCTTTAGTAGTGTGCCTGCCTGCTGAGCACTCGGGGGAGCTTGAGGTACGGCACAGGGTGAGACGATGAAGTTCGATTGGTCAACCAAGAACTCCAAAAGCAACATGATTCAATGGGCCACGTTCTACAGCAATTTCGAACACGAGGTCCTTCCTGTCTCAAAGGGATACCGACTTACATTGACGTGCAATCTGTACGCCGAACGCATTGCCGAAGCTAAACTGGCCAGGTTCATGGAAGACGAGCTTCCTCTGAAGAAGTATGCACGAAATATAATAAACGACAAGACTTTCATGCCTAAAGGTTGGTGCTATCTGCAACTCCCTGCTTCACTCACATTGGCTAACACATCCTTATGGTTAGGCGGTTACCTTGGCTTCTACACCTCGCACGCGTATTCGCACACATCGGAGATCTTTTCCGTCTCGGCCATCAAAGGCATTGACCGAGCGATCTGGCAAGGTTTCCTGTCCCTGGGCTACCACGTCGACCTACGCCCGGTTCTCATCACTGAGAGGTACGAGGACGACTCGTACAGATATGTGATGGGAAAGTACTTTCCGGTGGAAACCTACCAGAATTGGCAAGTCGATGACGAAACTCATCTTAAATGTTTGATTAAGAGTTGGGGCATCAGCCGCGTCAAAGTTCAGAGAGGTTGTGTGGATGAATGAGAGCCACGACGAGCACAAACAGCGTCAGCTGATGTACATGGTGGTGAGTGCTTTCGAGGTTCTGGTTTCTCAGTATCCCATGGCACATAAAGCTAACGGTATGCCATGAACAGTACGGAAACGAAGCACCTATCCACTCCGACTATTCATACTGCACCATCATCGTCCATGTGCCCGAGTGGGACAATCAGCTTGGCGCAAGGGCAAAATTGACTTCAGATCCGGACAACGAGTCTGAGTGTGTCTCTAGCCTGGATTTTGCAGATACGGATAGGGAGGAGGCCATGGCAATGGATGAGTCCGAGGAAGAAGAGGAAGATGAGTCTGGCTTCGAATATGGGGGTCAGATTCACGCGTGCTTTCTGCAACCTGAGATAGAAGGGATGTCTCCAGAGAACCTTTGGGCATATGAGGTCGTTAAAGCAAGATTGGTGAACTGAATTACAGTCGAGTAATGAAAGTAAACCGATAACTGTAGCTTCCTACAAGTAATCTAGATTCCATTCACTTGCTATCAAGTTCTTAGGAGGCGTGGTGGCAGAGTGGTCTAATGCGCAAGACTAGAAATCTTGTTCCTTCGGGAGCGTCTGTTCGAATCAGGCCCACGTCGAGTTTCTTTTATACCTTTTTACACCTCTCCGCCTTCTTTGAAGTTTGGGCGCTTCTTTCCACTCCACAATTCTTTTGTTGAATCTGGGATCCGGTGTTTTAAGCCCCATCGATGTCCGCAACAGTTTCTAACTGTGCAAACATACCACAGTTGATTACCAACTTGCAGCTTTCACACCATACATCTGCTTTTCTTTTTACGCTCAATTCTACATCAATTTCACTACTTTTTAATTTTTTTTTAATTTATTAAATTCTTTTTTCAATTCTTCTTATATATTGTTTTATTTAGCTGCAAACCAGTAACTCTGCACCACAATTCGTTCCCGATCTACTCAATTTACATCTTTTCCATCTCTTTCAGCCACACTCCACCCTCCTTTAGCGTCTCCAAATACTGCCTCCGAGCCTTCACCCTCATCTCCTCATACCGGCCCCTGATCTCCTTTTCCTTGCGGCACCTCTCCTCCAAGACAGGCCGGTACTCAATCTCGGCCTGGAGCCAGTCCCACGTCGCCGGGCTCGGGACCTCCCTCTCAAAGGCGACTTGAGACAATGGACCATCCCCGCAGAAGCGCTCCAACAAGCGGGCGAGAAGCCCCTTCGGTGACTGACCGTGGTTGAGACGGTAGAGACGGTCCGCTTCCTCGGCGGCGAGGTACGCTTTCTCGTAAGCGTCGAAACGCTCGACCATGACGCGGAAGGGGGGTCGAGGAGGGGTGGGAGGGGTGATCGGGGGAAGGGCGGCGAGCTCCTTTGCGAGGGAGGCCTCGAGTTGAGCACGGAGGGTGTAGAAGCGCAGGGCTAGGGCGGCTCTAGCTTTTGGGGAGAGCGGGGTTGGTTCCAGGTTAGGGGTGGGAGCAGAAGCGGTGGTGGTTACCGGCGTGAGAACAGGAGCAGTGGCAAGCGCCGCCTCACGCACAACGGAGGAACCGGGAGATGGGGGTGAGGCTGTGGAGGGGGCAGGTTGCGTTTGCGCTTGTACGCGCTCGGGTGTAGGGGAGCGAGCGGGTGCAGACGGAAAGACGAGCGGGAGCGAAGTGACCTCCCCGACATTCAGCTGTGCTTTGGACTCGATACTGGGCGTCTCTGCTTCCGTCGCTCGCTCGACGAGTTGGGAATGCACCATCCCTGTGTTCATCATGGCGTCGATCCTTTCTTGCACGGCAGCTTCTGCCTCTGCCTCTGCCTCTGCCTCTGCCTCTGCCTCTGCCTCTGCCTCTGCCTCTGCCTCTGCCTCTGCCTCTGCCTCTGCCTCCGCCTCCGCTTCGACGTCGCTGTTTGAACCGACTGATCGCTCCGAGTCGCTGTCGGACCAAATCCAGTGCTCCGAGTCACTGTCCGAGTAGTGTTTGGACGCCCAGTCGCCCGTCTCTCTGGTCTGAGCGTCTTCCCAGTCTGAGGACTCTGAAGAGGTTGAGTGGGTTCCTGGGCGGCGAACCATGCTTGGAGACTGTTGTACGAGGTATTCGTCGGTTGGGTTGTGCTGAATCGGTGGAAAGACTGATCAAGTCAGATATGGTTCACCAGGAGAAATGCTCGAGACAGTTGAAGGAATTGGGGGAGGGTTCAGCAACCTTATACTCGTTTCGGTCAGGGTTTGATTCCAAGAGCCACTAGTCAACGTCAAACTATGGAGGGCTTCCGTGTGGGTAACTCAGTTTCATTTCTCTTTTGCCTTTTTAAGGTCTGGTCGTCCGCCGTATTAGGTGGGTGGTGGCTTGACTTATCAACCCGTCAACCTGAAGCCCAAGCGGGAAGATATCATCAGCAAGAAAGGCTAGGCGAGAAACCCCGATGCTCAAGCGAGAGATGGTAAACCCGGGCCATGCTGCAGTCTAAAGAAAACACAAGTTACTGCGGACACGGGAATTGGGAATGACGTTCGGTGGTGGATAGGGACCGTCAAGGAGTGGATTTTAACCCTGTTTCCTGCTAACGTTGTGCGCAGTGGGGAGATGGCTTTTTCTGGCAAGGTGAGAAGCATCCAACGCCTGGGCAGCCACCGACCTTTGTCATTTTTTTCTGGGTGTTGCTGAGATAAAGCTGCCCTACTTTCGACTACACAGTGAGAAGACGAGCCAGCAAACTGTGTGTTGATAACCCATATCGCTCTTTTTGGTTTCACAGTTTTGAAAATTCCTCGTCTTTTTCACCCAACTCACTCGTCATACCCACCCTGTTCCGTTCGCCGACATCGATGAGAGCCTTCACAACACCACCACCTTCGGAGTTGAAACAGTACCTGGCTGGCTGGCTGTTTTCCTCTGGTCCCCGCAGCGTTCAGACTAAGGCGTGAAAACGATGGCGGATCGTTTGCGAGCCGTCGTGTACACAGTAAACGGACATCTCAAGTTATTGAATACCGATCCATGGTCTCTATTTTGTACGGTCTATCATTTCTTGGCGCAGTTCATGTAGTTATCAATGTTATTAATTCATCAAAATTACCCATTTCGAATTTTTTTACCAGCTATATCCATCAGTCATCACATCATTTCATCAGTTCCGATCTTGATCATCAAGTACATGAAAACACGAGCTCATGCCTCCCGCCTTACACCTCGGCAAACCACTCGCTGTTGGGAGCAGGGGCATAGATGGCACTCCTCAAAGGAGCCTCAAACAAATCCCGGATCTCATCAAGAGTGTAACCGGCGTTAATGGCGAGCTGAAGCATGATTCTGGCCTGAGGGCCCTGGAGGTAGCTAGCGTAGAAGCTGTGGGGGCAAGAGAATCAGTAACTGTCATCAGACATAAAATACCAGTCTTTTGACAGGAGGAAACTCACACAGGACCCTTCTCAATACCGGGCATACCAGTGCCGGTCACGGAACGGGTGACAGTCACGACAGGGATGCCCTGCTTGTAGAGCTCGGCGGCAGCCTCGCGGGCGGAGGGGGAGAGAGAAGCGGCGCCAGAGCCCATGTGAACGATACCCCTGTTTTAATTTCCAGTCAGTTCTGTTGTTTTCAACGATTCTCAACAGGCAGAAAGGCACTTACTTGGCACCATTGGCAACAGCCGCGTACATGAGCGAGGCGTCGAAGCCCTCTATCCAAACTATCAGCACCTTCGAAACAAGCTGGTGACAGAAGGGAAAACTTACGGTGACCATAGAGGACGACAACGGCAGGAAGCTCAGTGGTGTTCGTCACGTCAAAGTGTGGGCGGCCGGTGGGATAGCTTGGTCCGCTGAAGTAGAAGTACGGTTGACCTCCGAGGAAAGCACCGACGTTGCCCTGCTCGATCGACCTGAAGGTGTCGGGGGTGTTGGCGTTGGACTTGGTGGAATAGTAGATGGAGGTGATACGATCGTTGAAGGCGATCAAACCACCCCTGTCCCTCGCATCGGGGGAAACGGCTGTGGCGACAGCCTGGAAGAAGTTGGAGCGGCCATCGGGGGAGATGTAGGTATCGGGTCTCATGGCACCGGTAGCGACGAATGGCTTGGAGCAGTTGAGGGTCAGGTCGACGCCAAAGGCTGTCTCCTCGAGGGTGTTGGTTCCGTGGAACATGATGCCACCTGCTATGTCTGAGCCCTCGGTGCAGAGATGACGGTTGGCATGCTGTGTGATGTTGAGGTAGAGTGAGCTGTTGAGGCCGGCACTTCCTCCTGTGACTGGGAAAGAAACAACAGCCAACTGAGCCACCTTGAGGACCTCAGTGACGTTTCCGATCATGTGGTCAACGGTAACTGGGGGACCGGATCCATAGTTGATGTTGTCGAGCCGGCCGTACTTGGAGGCGGAGAGAATTGTACCGCGAGCGTTGTAGATGACAACCTTGGGCAAAGAAGAATCTGTTGAGACCCAAGTAAGATCCGAGTCAAAAGTAGACTTCTCAGCTTTGGCTTGGGATGCAATGGCACCAAGGCCGATGGCCAACGCTGTGAGGGATTTCGAAGTGAACATCTCGAGCTGGGGGATCGAGAACTGGGTGAGCTTGGGTGTAAAGGTCCAGCGCTGATGAGGTCTGATCAGCCACAAGAATATCTGGGCTTGCCATCATCTTTAAATGCTCGATCCTGATGTTCTGGCGGGTCCTACATAGCCCCGGGGACCTCAAGACTCCTATCTTTACAAATCCCATTCTCGTCATTCTTGGAGTTCCCATCTCATCATCGCCGTGCGTGTTATGGTGATATGCGGCTCCTATCAGATGTATACACCACTTAGTGGCCGATAGTCTTATCTTGCGAGTGGGGAGCGCCCTGTTTTCCGGCCCAATCCTGCGGGTCAAGCACGAGGCGGAGACCGGACTGGTCACTGAAAAAGGTAACATGCCTTATCTTGCCGGCATTCTTGGCGTCCTCCTTAAATCCGGGGGGACGGAGGCGGGGTGGGGCCGATCGGGTTGTACCGCCTGACCGGAACCACCACACTACACCGTCCCAGCTGTTTGACACGGTAAATTTGGAGTGGATGATGCCGACGAAGATGGGAAACAGTTGGTTTGGTTGCTTGGCATCAAAGAAAATGCACAATTTCAGTTGTGTGTTGGAAACTAAAGAGAGTAAAGGAAGAATGCAGAGATAAGGGGGGAAGGCGGTTGGGGGGCGAGAGTGGTTGCAAATGGAGAAGTCGAAGAAATAACAGCATCGTCCGCAGGCTTGTAAGTTAATGTGCATTGGCTATGTTGGTTATCATTGTCGACATAGATTCTAGATCTACTGTAGTGTTAAATGGGCCTTCTAATGTACTCTATACACATTATCTTGTCATTCATGGGCTGCTAAACCATTTTTAAAGATCGTTCATACGCCTCAAAACTTTTCAGGTGTATTTTGAGTCAAAAGGTAGTCAATAGGCCTTTTCGAATCATCAATGCACCTTTAAAAATTGTTGCTGAGCCTATTGAAATAGCTTAGGGGCATTTATGTATTGTTGGCATGGTTCAAGATGAAAGTCAGATGTGTTGAAAGAAATTTGAAAGGTATATCGTCTGCCGCTTTCTACACGTGCACTACCTTCTATTTTCACATACATGGTTGCATTTGGAGCAGGGTTGTAGGTAACAACAACTTCTATACTGATGATTTATAGCATATTTTCTTATGGGGTGTTCATCTACATGACTACCTGAGCTAGTTCATTTATATAGGTAGTTTCATGCCACTGAGTAAATACCCAGCGGAATATTTTCCAATTTAAACCTTGGGCGAACAAGTGAGATCCATCGACTAGAGAAGTTTTAATCGGAAAGGAGGATTTGAAGAGGAGAGGAAATTAGCAAGATAGCTAGTAAATATTCCTTGCCTATACTCCTGACGGGTCATGCAAACTGCACAAATCAACTTCACTCCACAATCAGTTTCATCGATAGGGGTATCTGTGCCTCACTCCGTCGCCATCCAAATCAAAACAAGGAAAGCAACTCCCATCCAGTAAATATCCAACTCCATTATAGCCCATCGCTTGCCACCTGGTATCATGAACAATAAAAGAAGACATCAAACTCATCCCCCACCCCCGACTGCAACCTCTCATCTGGCGTGACGACACCGACTCAATTTCCTTCACCACCCTCACAGACCAACGTGCAGCTTCACCTGCATGAAGCGCATCTATTGAGTCTGCTGGACAGGATAGGTCTGCTGGACAGGATATGTCTGCTGTGCGGGGTACTGCTGCTCAGGCTTGACCTGGCCGAGCTCAGCTTGGCCGGCGGTGCCAGGGGCCGGGCCAGACCCCTCAGGATCAGCCAGGGAGGCACGGATGAAGAAGACCAAGTGCACAATGGAAAGAACCCTGCGGTCCAGAATGTTAGCCAATCAGGTCGGGTTGGTAGGTCCAAATTGGGAGATTTTGTGGCTTGATTGCTTGATTGCACTGGATGCACATCAGTGCGGGGTGGTATCCCCGAATTGCTGACACCCATGTGATGTTGCCGTGAGGCAGTGCGGCGCAGCTACGGGGACGGAGGAAATCCTGCTGTGAATACCGGGACAATCTGATTTTGCTTACCAGATCAAAGCACCGAGACCGGCGCAGGCACCGAGAGCCTGGCCCTCTCTCTTCCACGCAGAGTCGTAGAAACCAAAGCCATACGTGTATGAGAGCCAGAAGGAAGCGGCGCTGGCAGACCAGGCCCAGGCGGAGAGCCAAAAGATGATGTGGAGGATGTAACCGACCAGAGCACCGATGCGATAGAAGAAGTGAGGGGCCCAGATCTCAATGGCTGCGGCGCCGCCGTAGACGATGAAGGACCAGATAGCCTGTGATGTGTGAGTATGAGATGAGATATAGGACTCGAAAAGAGGAAGCATACTGTGAAGATGACAAGACCACCGGCGCCAGTTGGGCCACCATATCCTCCAGCATAGCCACCAAAGATTGATACGGCCCAAGCACCGAGAGCGAGTGTGACGAGTGAGAGCACCAAAATCGCGATCTTGATGTAGAGGAGCCAGAGGGGTTGAGGGGGAACGCCCTTTGCAAGGAGACCTTGAGTCGACATGATGTGGGTCTGTTGGTGACTTGGGGTGGTGTCGAGTCCGTACGAAGCTGGTGTTGTTGATATTACACAGTTCGGTTTGGCCTACAGCAATAAACCAGCTGCTCAGAAGTGGGGGAAACACAATCTTTTTATCACTTTGCTTTGGTGTCACACATCTCCTCATTTCGCATTCAAGACCTAATCAGCCAGGCCAGATTCGGCTTGGGGAGGGGGCGGTTGCTCACATGCCGCATGCCTGAGCGGACAGGGTGTGTCAGTTTCTGCAAGCCCAAGATGCAGTGGCGGCCTCAACAACGGTTCGGCACCCATGTCCACGCCAGGCATGGACTGACACGATGGAAGAATGTACTGAGAAACGGCGCTTGGGTGTGTGGTGTGCCGGGGTATGTCGTTGAAACTCGATTTGCTGACGTCGTCGTGCCAAGGCCGATATGTGTGCCCCGAAGGCTGAAGAAAAGGAAACCACTGCGCAGTGAGTGAGACGTCAAATTTCAAGTGACAAAAAGCAGACGCATAGCAGACTTTGGGTCTACTTTTGGGCCCGCAGTTGGGCTTCCCTTGGGACGACCCTGGGGATTGTCTGCTGGAATGCCGCAACTGGTTAATGAGCTGAAGCTTCAAGTGGTGAGCACTGCCCAATATGGCGGCTTGGAAGGCTCGTGATTCGCCAGAGGATGCACACCAAGCGAGAGACAAGGGGTGTCCCCTAACCCGTGTCGCGCCGTGGCTCGGCTTCCGCACTTTTTTTCTCTCTTGCAGCTTGGCGCGGGACTACGGCACAAGATCACGCTTCTTGGGGAGGGGTTGTTTGCTTCGCGATGGGAATTTGCTCTTGGATCTTGAGGTTTCTGGGGAAGAATGACACGAGGGTTTGTCGTTAGAAAGCAAAACGCCCCCACAACGCGTCGGCTGCCTCAATCTTGACTACCAGTGCCAAGGCGGGAGTCTGTGCATGATGACGACGGTAGTGAACGGTGTAGTTTGAGGTTTCATTATCGTGGGTCCTGGTCAATATCGCGGAACGACGACAACTGTTGTTGAGCTGGGTGTAGCGACCGGTAACGGAAAGGAGCCGCGATAGGCGTTGAGGACTTCGCTATTATTAGCCGGAACAAGTGTTGGCATTTGCTTCCAGAAGAGTGGATTGAATCATCTTGAGAGATGCGGCTGAAGATAGAACGCGAGATGGTGCATTCTTCGGGTTGATCAGCCGTCTATATCGAGTGCCGCGAGACATGTGGATCGTTGATCGAGATGTCTTTTGAAAACTTTGATAGGTGGTCGAAACAGGGTCACAGGACATGGCGAGCCAATGGGTGGAGGAAAGCGCACCAAGAGATTGAGTGCCAACACTGCGACTGCAAGCAGCCGCAGTGTTGAACCGTGCCTTCGGTGCAGCCATCATCAGACCCGACGTCAGTCAATTCTGACAGGCTCTGTAACTGGCACCTGTTGCTCTTCGGGTTATAGGTAGCCGTACGCCTTTTCTTTGTCTATTTTCACTCGCAGCGGCATGGCAAATTGTTTAAAACAGACAGTGTAGAAATTCAATAAGCCAAATACTATCAATATGCGAATTCAAACCAATCCCCGACCTTTATCCAAACGCCCAATTCAGACCAGCAATCCCCTATATCTCAAAGCAGCATCACCGTTTAAGGGATAGTGGTAGCAACACAGCTGCCAGCACCCAAACCACTGGCACACAACCGCGTGCACCCAATGCCCAAGTCAGAAACCTTGATGCAATCACCGTTGTTGACTCTGGTGATGAGGTCGCCCTTGCACCCCTCGCCGTCGTTGCGCTGGTAGGCAAACCAGGTGTCGACGCGGGAGTCGGTGCGGATGGATTTGATGTTGTCGGTGAGGGGAGCGTCACCGGTGGAGAAGCCGTTAAAGACCTTTTTGTCGACTTCATTTTGGCTAGAGGAAGCGATTAGTTAGGCTGTATTTGGCAAGAGATGACGATAAAGGGAGAAATACCAGTTCTCGTCGTCAAACATCTTAGTCGCAGCACCGAAGGCGGTGGAGGCGAGGGAAGCGATGAAGAGGATGGTGGTGGTGGCACGCATTTTGAAAGATGGCAAGATTGATTATTTGTGTGAGTGTTTTGAAAGTGTTGTTTGCTGCTGTTATGTTGCTGTTGTAGTTGTTGATGCTGATGAATAGTTTCTTTCAAGCGAGCGAAATCTGTCTGATTTATACTCTTTCGATCACACCCACCTCACTGCTAAAAGCCCAAGTTCTCCTACGGTATTCTCATGATGAGTTCATCCCCAGGATCTCAAACAGGTCTTGGCCATCTCACCGGTCCAATTCTCTTCTCATCAAGGCGTTTCTGCTTATTCGCCTAGTTTCGACTTGATGATGACCTTCTTGGGTTGATCGCCCCCTTGCCGCACGATACCCGCAGACCCGGCCGATCCTAAGCCGACTTCTCCGGCCCTTAGGCAGCGGAAACATTCCATAATCATCATGACGGTCGTCGGGGAAAATCATGGGATCGAACTCGGCCGAGAAATAAGGTTAAGGGATGGCCCGGATGGTGGCAGCCGTCATGGCGTCCTGGGTTGCTGGCCTCGTTGACGTTTCACGGCCTAAAAATGGAGGCGTAGCTTACTGTACTGACTCATCAGCTTTTGTTCAGTGGCATGTTCAATGGCTGACAAAATCCGACGGTGATTTGATTGAAGGGGCACAGCGGTCGGCTGGCCTTTGCGGCGGGTCGATCGGGGTCATGGCCAAGGCGGACAGCGCCGCAGTTGTTTACGACTTTGAGATGGTTACGATGATGTCATATCATTGGATGATGAATTTGAGATGAAACTGAGCCGATAGAAAGCATACTTATATACCACCTATCTGCACATGCTATCAGCGAAGTAGCTAGCCATTGTGTGTAGACAGCGCAACGGTCAAGGAGCCGCGAGCAACCTGGCCTGACCAGTTGGGGTTGTGTGGGCCGGACTCGACCCTTCGCTTCAGGTAGTTGGTTCAACCCCATGACGGTTGCTTCTTTTGCGACTTGGTCAACACTTGCCACAGCTTTATGGAACAGAATTTCCTACAATTGTTCCTGTGATGATTTAAACGGGAAAAACTGTCATCATATTCGTTACAAGATCTTCTAAACGCCAACACGCTTGCTGTTCTCTTTCTAAATTCCTGAAATAATCAAAATGTGTGAAATCACTTCCTCTCATGAACCAACCTCCCCCTCACCCACACCTTCTTTGTATTCCTATCATCACCATTATATACCCACTTCGCAATCTTCTCCTCCCAACTCTCCCATCCAAACACATCGACATTGCCCTCCTCCTCCTCCTCTTCATCCACCTCATGAAGTCCCACAAGCTGAGCATCCCACTCCATCCCCACCTCCAACCCACCAATCTTGTCCTCCATCCCCACAACCTTCGCCCCTCCCCTCGTAGCCAGGTACAAAACCTCCTCCACGCTCAACTTATCCCTCTCTTCCGACTTCCCCTCATCCATACAAATATGCCTGCTCACCAAAACCGCATGCCTCGCCGCCTCGAGCACACTAGGCGAGTACCCCCCGCTCATATCCGTCCCCAGCCCAACCTCGATCCCCTTATCCAACAACCACCTCACCCTCGCCGCTCCAGAGGTAATCGCCGAGTTGGAGCAAGGGCAATGGCTGACTTTGCTCTTCCTCTCCGTGACCAAATCCGCTTCTTTTTCTGTCAGGTGCACCGCATGCGCCAGGATCGTTCTTGGCGTCAGCAGCCCAAACGTGTCGTACACCTCTGCGTAGCTATCCCCTGCGTCTGGGAATAGACTCGCCACGAGGGCTATCTCGTTTTTGTTTTCACTGATGTGTGTCTGAACAGGGAGGTCGGTTTCTTTTGCTAGTTGGCCTAGCTCCTTCATCAGGGGGGCCGAACAAGCGGGTGCGAAACGGGGGGTGATGATGGGGGTGATTAGCTCCATCTTTGGGTCTTTGGACAAGACGTGATCGATGCACTGCTTTGTTTTGGCGAGGGATTCCGCTGGGGATTCGTCGAGGTAGTAGGATGGGCCAAGTTGATCCATGCATACTCTCCCGATCAGGGCGCGCTGGCCAGAAGAGAGGCACAAATCTGCCAGGAGATTGGTGGCGGGGACGTCAATGGTGGCATAGTACGCCGCAGTGGTTGTGCCGTGAGAAAGTGTCTTGCGGATGACACGGGAGTAGACCTTTTGGGCTTTTGGGAGCGAGGATAAAGACGCCTCCAAGGGGAAAGTGTAAGTGTTCAACCAGTCCAGGAGGGTCGAGTTGCCAAAGAGGCCAACGTTGGGATACTGCGAGGCATGGAGGTGGGTGTCGATGAAGCCGGGGAAAAAGAACTGGCCGGCTTTGGCGACAACCATGTCGGTATCATCAGAGGGCCAGTTCAGCTGGGGGAGGAGTGTGCTTTTGGCCTTGGCGATGTCGGTGTCCGGGGAGACAGCGACAATGGTGCCGAGACTGTCAACTGCTACGGCGGCATTGTGAAGATACTCGAGTTCGCTGAGAGTCTTGGAGTGGATGAAAGTGCCAAGGAAGATCTTGTTCTTCGCTGGTGGCCTTGTCTCGCTCACGGCAGCGGTGGAGAAGCCGATATCCCCCATTTTGATGATGTGATAGTCTTGGAAATGGCAAACGGCTTGTAAGTTTTGTCAGAAGTAAGATCCAATCGTGAACAAGGAGGTTGGTTGTACTGTGTTCCGGCCGTGCCTGGTCGGTCTTTGCTTATCAGTCCAACACTCCGTCCGTCGTATCTCCAATTTATCTGGATCGAGATAAGTGTCGCAAAAGTCGCCAAAAAGCCCAAAAGATCAAGTCCGGAAACAAAATAAACAGGAAAACTGTTTCTTATCTATTTCTGCCAGGTTTCAGAAGTGAACAACAAAGTCGATGACAACCCGCGCTTGGCAGCGCCAGCGGATATCCCCCCGCCGGGAGTGGAGTTCGGCTCTCTGCGCCCCCGAACGCGGGTCGCCGCCTGCGGGGGTCACGGGTGCCGGCGTTGCCCGACCAGGCCGAGAGCAAGCACTCTTGCAGCCGATCCGAACCGACACAGCCCGCCATCACGCTAGAACAACAAAGGAAGGACGCAACTTTTTAAAGCTTCGCTCGCTGATGAAACGATGAAACCGACAGTTTGGTCAACACTAGAACATGTGCCTGGGTGGCACCGTCATTGCCCCTGGTTTGACAGGTGTCAGGTGTCAGACGTCACGTCACACTGGATGAACTCGTTCGGCAGTTGACCTGATAATCAAAAAAAGCTTAAAACATAACCTAGTAATAAGATGCCAACATAAAACGCCCTCAAAATCTACGCAGACAAATCCCATGCGCGCGCTCTATGGCGACGTCCCATCCCGAGGCCGTCGATCTAAATCATGATGTACACATCCTTTTCAAGTCCCTAGTTCCCAATTACAACATGTATGTATGATAGATAGTATAGTCCCTTTCGTCTAATCCTTTTCTCGTATTCATCCATGGGCTCAGAGCTGCGCTGTGGCAATGGCGGCCGCGTGGTCATCGGTGTATGTGATGGACACGTTGACGTATCTGATACCAGCCTTCTGAGCGGCTTCTTGAGCGTAACCGTGCAGCTACAAGCGAAAAGTTAGCTTATGATCACACCAGACGCAGGATCCGCTTTGCATACCTTGACTGTTGGTGAGCCAGTGCTGTCTGAAACGATCTCAATATCCTTCAGAGCCGCACCCGCTCCTTGTCCCTGGACACGCAGGGCCTTGAAGACGGCCTCCTTGGCACTCCATCGGCCAGCAAACGCCTTCTGAGGCGACCGCCCAGTGGAGGACGAGAAGCAGTACTTCATCTCGGCCTCGGTGAAGTTGCGGTCAAGGAAAGTGTCGCTGTTGGTGTTGATCGACTTGATGTCCTCAATATCCATACCCACCTGAGTGTTGGCCGTCTCAAGTGCCCTCGCGGCCTGCCCAATCATCATCTCCAAAGCTGCCTTGCCGCTCTGAGGAGAAGCAGGCGTGGCGGAAGCAGTCTTCTCAGAAAGCTTCATGAAGTTGGGAGGGAAGATGAGCTGGCCAGTCTTCTTGTCTTCCGTGACGCGAGCATCGGGGTTGAGGAGAACCTGGCTGAGCTGCTCATCGGTATATGGGGGCTTGTCCTTTGCAACGAACAGCGCGTTGTTGATCAGGCCGTTGTGGAAGTACGTGTAGGCCTTCTTCTGGCGAGCCTCAACCCTAGTCTTGTACGAGTTGAAGGTCTGCTGGTCAAGAGTGGCATACAGATACTTGGGGTGGATACCGATAGCCTGAGCACCCTTCTGGCCGAAACCAAAAGAGGTGACCGAGAAAGCCTTGACGCCATCGGTCTGGAGAGTACGGCTGGGGTAGACGATGTGATCAAACTTCTCCATGATGGCGTCGACGTTGTCAGCGTTGCGGTTACCGGGCACGAGACCACTGTTGAGAACCTGCAGGCAGCCGTTCAACATCCAGGCACCGGCTGCACCCTTGGGATGACCTGTGAGATACTTCTGGAAGATACCCATGACGGCATTGCCCTTGGTACGGCCGAGATGCTCGAGCTGTTGGCAAATAACAGAAGACTCGTTCTTGTCGTTGGCCTTGGTGGACGTGCCGTGGAAAGAAGCAACGTCAAGATCGTCGATGGTGAGACCCCAAGTGGCCAGAGCGCCACGCAGGGGAGCGATGCTGGGATCCTGCTTCCAGAAGTTGTTGCCAAAGCTGCGCAATACCTCGCGAGTTTGCCTCTCGGCCTCCTTCTCGATGTGCCTGGCCCGATCTGCGACATACTCCTCAATCTCACCACGCGACCGACCCTCAGACTTGAGAGCCTCAGCCTCGTCGGCGAGGTATTGGTGCTCGGCTTCCTTATCACCCTGGATCTGGCGAGTGCGCCTCTCGATCTGGCGCCTTCTGTACTTGATGTCCAAAAGTGGCGAGGGGAACTTGCCAGAATGCTCACGAGCGGTGGTGAGAACACCCTGGCCGGGAGCAGGGACGGAGCGTCCGATCTTGTCAGAGGCGGTCGTGGTGAGGGCAAGAATGCCCCAAATGGGAACACCCATGTCGAGAGCGAGCTTGGCAGTCATGATGACCTGGAGACCGGCACCCTGAGCTTCCATGAAGCCGTTTCTAGTCGTGGTGGTGGGTCTGGACATCTCGGCAGGAGTGCGGCCATGGGCCATCTCGTCAACAGAGTTGCTGGTGGCTTTCATGTTGGCGAACTCGTACGAGCCCTCCTCACCAAAGTCATCATAACCACCGACGATGCAGATGCGGGCCTTGCCCTCCATGATGGTCTCATAACCGATGTCGACGGATTCAACAGCAGTAGCGCAAGCACCGACGGGGGTCTTGATGGGGCCAGAAGACGAGAGGAGCAACATGTTCACCCACGCAGCGATGGTGTTGATGAAGGACTCCTGAAGAATGTCGTTCTGGACCGGCTTGTCCTTGTAGCGATCGACGTGCATCTGGCGGAGAGCCGTTGATCCACCAAGACCACCACCAATGCAGTTGCCCACTTCGGACACATGGACATACTTGTAGAACTCGAAAGGGTCTGTGATACCAGAGGACAAGAGGGCCTCGGCAGTCGAGACGAGAACGTACAGAGAAACGGGGTCGACTTGGCTGATGATGTCCTCAGGGATGCCGTAGCGCTTGGCGTCCCAGCCAGTTGGGATCTGACCAGCAACGAGACGGTCGAAGCGAAGGGCCTTGGGAATCCAGAGGGATGCCCCCTTCCTCATACGAACAGTGTACTCGCCACTCTCAGGGATCTCAAAGACCTCGACCTTGTCTCCATGCTCGCGTTTGAACTCCTCGGCGGTCTCCTTGGAAGTCTGGAAGGGATCCAGATCCTCCTCAATGACGACCTCCTGGAGGAGCTGCTTCTTGTTGGGGTCATAGCCGTCGAACAGCTCGGGCTCGATCAGACGGATACCGGAGTGCTCCAAGATGTACTTTTCGTACTTGGCCTTGATGTCCTTGTCCTCCACAGGCTCGCCAGTCTTGCCATCAACCCAGCCGGAGTATGGCTGGCCCTTGATGGGACCGTTGTGGTTCCTGATGAGACCCATCATCCAGGCCATCTCGATGCAGCCCTCCAGGGAGAACTCGCCGTACGCCTCCATCTCCCATCTAGTCCTCGAGTTGCCCCATGGACCAACCTCGGCGAAACCAGTAATGACGACAACCCTGTCGAGATCGACCATGCCCTTGAGCTTGTCGTTGAGAGGAGCAACCTCGGACTTCCAGTCGGGAAGGGTGGGGAAGTCGTACTTGAGATTGGCGCGAGGCTCGATGACCTTCTTCTTGTAGAGGACCTCCGAATCTTCACCATTGACAATCTTGTTCTCGACAGCGGTCTCCTTGGTGACGGCACGACGAATCTCGCTGGTCTCGGTGATGGACTTGCGCTCCTTGGTCATCACCTCGTTCAGGTTAGGAATAAACTGGAGACCACCGTTCAAGTCGGCAAACACGGGCTCATTCTGGCACAAATCGACGACAGTGGGAGACATGAGTCCAAGAAGGTTGAAAGCCATTTCCTGCTGCGAGAAGGTGCGCACGCCAAAGTTTTCGACAGCCTCGGCCACCATGTTGTTACCAGCCATGAGACCAGTGCCACGGGTCCAGCCGATGATGGCACCGCAAATGGTGAGGTAGTTAGCCCAGTCCTCGGCATGCCACCTGTTGAAGAGAGTCTCGAGGCCAAGCTTGGACTCGGAGTAGAGACCGTCACTGCCGAACGTGCCGTGGTTGGGAGAAAGGGGAAGAATGACCTGAGCAGGACGGGTCTCGAAACCACGGGCGGCCTTCTGGGCCTTGACGTTTCCGAGAAGACGGATGAGATTGGTGAGCATGATGCGGTGAGCAAGCTCAGACTTGGAGTCGATGCCATCGATCTGGCGACCCTGCTCAGAAATGGCGGCAAAAGGAACGATGAAGTCCAAGTCCCAGCCAAGGCCGGTCTTGGGGTCATAGATGTACTCGACAAGGGCGTTGACATCCTGAACACTGCCCTGGTTGAAGGGAACGACCACGAGCTGAGAGCCGCGCGAGCCATAACGAGCATACATGGACTGGTAATACTCGGTCACCTCACGGGAGAAGCGAGAGGTGGTGACAACAACCTTGGCACCGCCAGTGATGAGGCCCTGGAGAACCTCGGCACCGATGGAGCCAGCTCCAGCACCAGTCATGAGCACATACTTGCCAGCAAATGTGACACCATCCTTGGCGGCTTCCTCCAAGCAGTCAAGGTACAGGCTGGTGAGCTTCTTGCTGTAGTCCCAGCCATGCTGAGTCTTCTTGCGGAGATGGAGGAAGGGAATGGTCTCAGTCTTGCCCTTGGGCTTGGACTTTTTGACGAGACCGGCGGCGGCGCTGGCACCCTTGCCGTTCTCCTTGGGAATGATCTGGCTCTCGTTCATGCCAAGAGAGCGGATGATATCACTGTACAAGCTCTTGATCTCGAGCTGCGATGTCTTAGGAAGCTTGTGCTGCTGCTTGATCAACTTGTAGATCTTGGACAGATCATTCTGAACCTTTGTCCTGCTGCCGTACTCGGAAATCTTGCCACCCTCGGCCATTTGCTGGACATAATGCTCGAGCTTTCTGCAGCTAGCGCGAGGAACCTCCTCATACTTCATGTTGCCGCGAGCATCAACAGTGGTGCGTGGGCCGGTAGGGACCGCAACATCCTTGTACACAGGGTCGGCAGAGAGCACCTCCTTGCAGTTCTCGATGAGCATGGCACCGAGCTCTTTGGCAAGCTGATAGGTCTCTCCACGCTCTGTTGGGCAGTTGTCGATGTGATATTGCATGAACTCGAGGAGAGCTGGGTTGGAACGGTTCATGATCCGGATACTTTTGCCAACAATTTCACGGTCAACAGCCTGCAACCGCCCGAAAATGATGTCGTAGTACATGCTAAGAGCATCCTGACGGGCCCAGTTCCATGACGAATCGTAAACGCGAGCCTTGAGCGGCGTAAAGACGGGCTCAATGCCAGAGGCGTAGAAGTCGCCATGCTCGGCCATCCAAAGATCAATCTGGGCCTGCAAGACCTTGGAAGACTCTTGGGAGGCCTGGAAAGCCTTGTCTCCGGCACGAATGTCCACCTTGAGATATCTCGCAGTGAGCTCCAGCTGTTGCTTGAAAAACGTCTTCTGGTCGCTGGTCAGAGCCTCAATCGCCGCCGGGTCCATCATCATGCCGCCGCCGGAACCGCCGGCTGGGCCAGCAGCCGCAGCGGTGGACAAGCTGATGCCAGCGCTGGCGGCGTACTTCTGGGATACGTCGTCGAGGAAAGCCTTGGCATCAGCCTCGGACCCCAGACGCGCGGCTGGCTCCATAGTGATGGCCAGCAGAAGAACTCCGTCTTGGCGTCCGGAGCCCAAACCCCACCTCGTCTCGAGGTACTTCCTCGCAGTCGTAATGTTGAATCCACCGGGCATCTTTGAAGAAATCAGACGAGCGATAAGACCCTGGGTGGTCTTGCCGAGGTTGCCATCGAAAGTGGCCTGCAACGCAGCACCGAGCTCATCAAGCGGTGTATCTTCGGGCTTTTCGGGTGTCGAGCCAAACTCCTTCCCGAGGTCACCGACGATTTCATTCTGAAGTGTGGATTTACCTGTGTTTCTCGTTGTCAGCAAAACTCCAACATAAAGGGTTTTTTTTTTTCAGGGGTCGCGAGAACATACCACCAACCAAGTCCTTGATGGCCTTGCCCAATGGAATGTCAGATGCTCCCTTCTTGAGCTTCTGAGCAACCAAAGCCTTCACAATGTCAACGGCCGGCACCGGCGCATCGGGCACCGAGGCAGCAGGGCCAGCACTCGGTGGTGGAGGTGCCGCCGCAACAGCAGCTGGGGCCGCCGCAGCCGCAGCGGGAGCACTGGAAGAGCTTGGCGCGGCTGCTACCGGCTCAGGCTCCTCTTCAACTGGATCGACATCGTAGTAAATCTCTTTGGCGTCCTTGTTGTAGCAGAGAATTTGTCTTTGAACTGACTTTGCGGCGTCGTAAGCTTCGTACTTGGAGGCGAGCGTCCTCTTGGCCATTACACCAAGGGTATCAGCGGGACCGATTTCCACGATACGCTCGGCAATCTTCTCGGCGAGAAACACATCTTGTGTCTCAATCCATCTGACAGGAGAAGCAAACTGGTAGGCGAGAAGCTCGACAAGGAGCGTGTGGGCGAGCTCCTGCTCAACTTCGGGACGCATCTTGGAGGGGCTGCTGGAACGTAACTTGGGAAGAAAAGAAGAAGCAGAAAGAGAATATCGTAGGGGGTATCTTCTATGAACAAGCGGTGGTCATGAACCGTTCCCAGTGAGACCCGGGGGGGAGAATTGGCGTGATGGTGGTGGTGGTGGTAGATTAGTGGGAGGGTCGATGCCGTCGCCGAGTTGGTGAGGTGGAGGGAGGGGAGGAGGGGCGGGAAAAAGGTTGGACGAACAGGCGAGGGCGTGCCTGAGAAGAAGAGAGATGAAGATTAAGACGGACCCAGCTCGTTCCACGCAAGGGGCTTCGGGGATGCGGAACCCAGACTTTTGACAGAGGGGGGCAACTGGAATGACAAGATAGTCGTGAGACCGGGGGCAATAGACAAAAAAATTGGGAGCTACCGCGTCTTCAAGGTGCAACTGTTGAATGAATTTTGGGCTCGGCAGACCCCTGCAAATGGGAGTGCCCCCCCATGCCCGCTGGCGCACCTTGCAAGCTGCTTCTCAACCAAACTCTGGACCTAACCTGATTCAGCCTAGCGCACCTCTCACTAGCTACCCCACAGTGTTTGGAGCAGACAGCGACCGAAGTCTCGATACCTCCGCTCGACAGCCGTCACCGCCGAGTTTCACCGCAGCCCAATGTCTCCCGGTAGAGAGCAAAAAGCAGAGAGCAGGCAACCAGCAAAAGGACAAGACCCGAGACTCGACGACTGTGCTCCGTGTCCTGGACACTTCGGACACGCCTGTCGGACCGTTTCAACCTTGAGCCTCATTACTGCATGGCGTCATGATCCCGGAGATCCGGATAGACCTCGGCCGTGTGTGCTCCTCTGCCAGATGCCAATCATGCCTTGCCAGGGCATTGTAAGCCATCAAAGGCTTGTTTATTGTTTATTTGGACCTTGGCTGACACGCTCTGCAAATTTATCAATCTGGTAGTGGTACAGCAGCACCGCATGGTACCTCTGTCTCCGGCATGTAGAGTCCCTGTAGATCTGGAGATATCAGATGGCTACAGATGGTCGCGGCGCAAGCGGAGAAAGCTGTCGGACCAGATCATCATCCCTTGATGCATGTTTGCCATCCACTATTTTGAACCTTTGGGCCCTAAACATGTGGGCTACAATTCAGTTGACATCGGCTCACACACGATCGTGTGGAATGTTGTGGTTGGCCGTGGGGACTGCCCGAACGGAAAAGAATTACAGTCGAGCTTGTCTCCTGGCGTTCCGTTCACACTGAGTCCTTGGGCTGCAAAGAGAGTTTCCACATTCGGACCTACAAAGTACGTTATTCTCACCTCATGTCTTGATAGTACTTGGTGCGTCCGTCTACTAAAGCAGAGGGACACCTTCTCGGCAACGGAACCGGGACTTCCTCTGACACCCGTAATTCAGAAGGCTGAGCAGATATTCCAGAAAAAGGTGCCGGCCCTGCCTTCAAGATGGCATTGGACCAGTATGTGACTTTGTAGGATGCTGTTCCAAATGTTCCAGTTGATCCGACTGATACGGCAGACCTGCGGCGAGGCGTTGTTATCAACTGGAGATTCCAGACCGGCACTGCCGGCTCCCCGTGGACCTCGACAGGCATCCTCACGGTGGAGCCATGGGAAGCTGAATGAAGAATCTTTGAACCCCCAAAACCTGGAGAAGCACGGAGCCACGGATCTACGTACGGGCACAACGGGATAAAACGCAGGTACGTCGGCGTGCTCGGGGTAAGCACTCGGGGCATGGCCCAATGATGAACAAGATCTGTAAGATGATGCTCGAGATCTCTCCCATATGTCCCGAACTGAAGGAAGGCTCTCGACGCTACACAAAGTCTCGGGTCTAAGAAAAGCCAGGCCTTCCGGAAGAATGGATGCATGGCAAAAGGACCCTCGCCGCTCCGTCCTATCGCTCCGCTATCGAGGGCAGTGATCTGTGTGGGCAGTGGCGGGCTGAAGTTTGCTGGGGTTGGTGGATGGCGGGATACGTCGGGACGTTCGGATGGAGGTATCGATACATGATGGGCAGATGTGGGACATTGGGGTCGTCGCTGTGACAGGTGGACCAAGTGGGGTTGCCGCTGTGGAACCCTCTGTTCGCGGGTTGGCCGGATCTCAGGCTCGGCAAGGTACAGCGCATTAAGCAGGTGCATAAGCCTCGCCACAAGTACACTGTGCCAGACAGTGCACACAACGAGGGGTCCTGTCGACAGGGGGGGATCTGGGTGCGGATGTGTCGTGCCATCCCCAACAAGATCCCAATTTTTTTTTGGCGAGCGACGAAGCAGCCGCCAGCCGTGGATTCGCAGGGAGACAGCCGAATTGCGTTGGGCCTTTTTACGCGTTGCCATCCCCCAAGGTCGACACCAGTGGAGGGACCACATCCACATCTCCACCCGATCCGGGAACCACGAGGGGCTTCTAAACTGCTGCTGACTGCTGCTTGCTTTCCTCCGGTTGCTGTTCTCCTTCCTTTCCGTCCGCTTCCTTCTCCTGAGATTGATCTTGTTCCCCCGCCACCGCCCTTCCCCGCCATCTCTCGCCGCCCCTCCTCCCTGGGCTGATAATACACTTCCCACCCACTCTCCTGGGCTTGAGAAGACACGAACGAACGAACGATCCAAGGGCAGGTCTATCTTAGGATTCCAGTCCCTCCCTCCTCTCCCACCTGCCACCTCCCATCAGTCCCTGTAAGCCTGCCTCCTATCTTGCAACCTATGGCACCCTCCCCCACCACCCCCCTCGTGCTGCGCCAGTAGTTCGTTTGCTCACCATCCAGTCAGCATTGTCTTCGCGGTTTTCGACGCAGAAAAGCGAATTGTTGCAGGTAGTTTGATTCTTGAACTCTCCCAAATCGTTGTGCTGGTATGTGATCTTTTTTTTTTTTTTGTATTTGATCGTCTGGCTGGCTCACCGCCAAATTGGAGACGAGACGAGGGGGGGTGGTGCCATTGGTTTGCAACAGAAAGCTAACAAGACCCAGGGAGTTCATAAGAGACCAACAAGTCCAC
Source organism: Podospora pseudoanserina (assembly GCF_035222485.1). Classification (NCBI taxonomy): domain Eukaryota; kingdom Fungi; phylum Ascomycota; class Sordariomycetes; order Sordariales; family Podosporaceae; genus Podospora; species Podospora pseudoanserina. The sequence goes on along the minus strand of NC_085920.1, from coordinate 8,370,804 downwards.
TTCTTTATTAGATACGATACCCCTATATCTTTCATAATGTACGGTTCCGGGACCGGCCCTCAGACGGGCGCCGTCACACCTAGATCGTCAGCCTCGCTTCGTCCCCTTACAGTTTCCCACGGCTCTCTCGAGACGACGTTTTTGATACCCACTGGCCTTCATTACCATGCCTCCGAGCTCAAGACCCGTTTCACTGCCAGCTTACCTGCGCCTACCGACGATTTGGCTCTGGACGATGAACCATCTTCGATCCCGGAGCTGGTGGCTAGATTTATGGGCTTCATTGCCAACGAAGTGGCCGAGGGCGAGGATGATGCACAGGGCTCGTATGAAGAAGTGCTCAAGCTCATTCTTAACGAGTTTGAGAGAGCATTCCTCAGGGGTAACGATGTCCACGCGCTTGTCGCGAACCTGGAGGGCATCGATGCCAAGAAGTTGGAGGTGATCCGCAGCTACTTTGCTGCTAGATCTGCCACAAACAGGGCGATGAAATCCCACCAGTCTGCTCTTTTCCGTGCTGCCGATGAGGACGCTGCCCGGATCTACAATATCTTCGGTGGACAAGGCAACATTGAGGAGTACTTCGATGAGCTCCGGGAGTTGCACACCACCTACCCATCATTTGTCGGCGAGCTCATTTCCAATGCCGCCGAGCTCCTTCAAACACTTTCCAGCCACCCCAGTGCTGAGAAGCTGTACAGCAAGGGTTTGGATATCACCCACTGGCTCCACCACCCCGAATCGACACCAGATCTGGATTACATGGTCTCAGCGCCTGTCAGTTTCCCGCTCATTGGTCTCGTGCAGTTGGCCCATTACGCTGTCACCTGCAAAGTCCTGGGCCTCCACCCCGGTATTCTTCGGGAGAGAGTCACTGGCTCCACTGGCCACTCCCAGGGTATCGTTTTGGCTGCCATTACTGCGGCTTGCGACTCGTGGGAGTCCTTTGAGGAGCTTTCCAAGTCCGCCTTGACCATTCTCTTCTGGATTGGTGCCCGCAGTCAGCAAGCTTTCCCCAAGACGTCTATGACCCCCACCCTGCTCCAGGATGCCGTTGACAACGGAGAGGGTGTGCCCACCCCTATGCTCAGTGTTCGCGATCTGCCCCAAAGCGAGGTTCAGAAGCACATTGACCTCACAAATCAGTATCTGCCAGCCGATCAGCACATCTCTATTGCCCTGATCAACAGCCCCCGAAATGTGGTTGTTGCCGGTCCTCCAAAGTCCCTCTGCGGTCTGAATGCTCAGCTCAGGAAGGTCAAGGCTGCCACCGGCATTGACCAGGCCAAGATCCCCCACACGCAAAGAAAGGTTCGCTTTGTCAACCGCTTCTTGCCTATCACGGCTCCTTTCCACAGCAAGTACCTGGAGGATGCCACGAGCTTGATTGACGAGGATCTTAAGACCGTCAAGATCGACGCCTCGTCACTCGGCTCGGCTGTGTATGACACCAACACTGGAAAGGACATTCGTGACTCTGTCAAGGGCAATGTTGTCCCGGCTTTGGTTCGCATGATTACCAGCGAGGTTGTCAACTGGGAGAAGGCCACCGTTTTCCCGCAAGCCACTCACATCTTGGACTTTGGTCCGGGAGGTATCTCGGGCCTCGGTGTTCTCACCAGCAGAAGCAAGGATGGCACCGGTGTTCGCGTCATCCTGGCTGGCACCGTCAGCGGGACCGTCCCCGAGGTTGGCTACAAGTCTGAGCTCTTCGACCGTGATGAGGAGCACGCTGTCAAGTACGCTGTTGATTGGGTAAAGGCGTATGGGCCTCAGCTCGTCAAGACTTCCAGCGGGCGGACCTATGTCAGCACCAAGATGAGCAGACTGCTTGGTCTCCCGCCACTTCTGGTCGCTGGTATGACCCCTACCACCGTCCCCTGGGACTTCGTGGCCGCCACCATGAACGCTGGGTATCAGATTGAGTTGGCCGGTGGCGGTTACTACAATGCCAAGACTATGACCGCTGCTATCCACAAGATCGAGCAGGCCATTCCTGCCGGTCGCGGTATCACTGTCAACCTCATTTACGTCAACCCCCGTGCTATGGGCTGGCAAATCCCGCTCCTTGGCAGGCTCAGATCCGAGGGTGTTCCCATTGAAGGTTTGACCATCGGTGCCGGTGTTCCCTCCATCGAGGTTGCTCAGGAGTATATTGAGACGCTTGGCTTGAAGCACATCTCGTTCAAGCCAGGTTCCAGTGAGGCCATCCAGGCCGTTATCAACATTGCCAAGGCCAACCCCGACTTCCCTGTCATTCTCCAGTGGACTGGTGGCAGAGGTGGTGGTCATCACTCGTATGAGGATTTCCACGCCCCCATCCTTACCATGTACGGCCGTATCCGCCGCCAGGAAAATCTCATCCTGGTTGCTGGCAGCGGTTTCGGTGGTGCTGACGATACCTATCCCTACCTCACCGGTGAATGGTCCACCAAGTATGGCTACCCCCCCATGCCATATGATGGTTGCATGTTCGGCAGCCGCATGATGGTTGCCAAGGAAGCGCACACGAGCAAGGCTGCCAAGCAAGCCATCGTCGATGCCCCAGGTCTTGATGATGCTGCTTGGGAGAACACTTATAAGGGAGCAGCTGGCGGTGTTATCACTGTCATGTCTGAAATGGGTGAGCCCATCCATAAGCTCGCCACCCGCGGTGTTCTCTTCTGGGCCGAGATGGACCAGAAGATTTTCAGCCTCCCCAAGGAGAAGCGCCTCGTCGAGCTCAAGAAACAGAAGAGCTATATCATCAAGAAGCTCAACGAAGACTTCCACAAGGTGTGGTTCGGTCAGAAGAAGGACGGAACCGCCGTGGATCTCGAGGACATGACCTACGGCGAGGTTGTGCGCCGCATGGTTGCCCTCCTCTATGTCGAGGATGAGAAGCGCTGGATCGACCCATCCTATGCCAAGCTCACGGGTGACTTCATCCACCGTCTTGAGGAGCGCTTCACCACTTCTGCTGGCCAGCCATCTCACTTGCAGAGCTATGCCGACCTGGACGAGCCCTTCGCTGCCGTCGAGCGTATCCTGTCGCACTACCCTGATGCTGAGACCCAGCTCATCAACGCCCAAGATGTTCAGCACTTCTTGCTCCTGTGCAAGCGTCGTGGCCAGAAGCCTGTCACTTTCGTCCCCACTCTCGACGGCGATTTCGAGTTCTTCTTCAAGAAGGATTCTCTCTGGCAGTCTGAGGACCTTGGTGCCGTTATCGGCAAGGATGTTGGCAGGACCTGCATTCTGCAAGGTCCCATGGCGGCTAAGCACGCCACCAAGGTTGACGAGCCCATCAAGGAGATTCTTGACAACATTCATGAAGGTCACATCAAGGGTCTCACCAAGGACCTCTACGGCGGTGATGCTTCCAAGATTCCCACCGTGGAGTACTTCGGTGGTGATCTCATTGACAAGCCACTTCCGTTGGATATTGACGGCCTCACCATCGCTGTTGACGCCAGCAAGCACACCTACCGCTTGAGCTCATCTCCGGCGACGGAACTCCCTGATGTTGAGTCTTGGATCAACATGCTTGCCGGTACTGAGCGCAACTGGAGATACGCCCTGCTTCGGTCCGAGGTCATTGTTCAGGGGCAAAAGTACCAGACCAACCCGATGAAGAAGATCTTTGCTCCGGCCAGAGGCTTGTTTGTTGAGATCACCAACCCTGATGATCCTGCCAAGACTGTCATCGTGGTCAAGGAGCAGCCTCGCCATAACCGCTATGTCGAGGTTATTGAGGTCAAGCTTGATGGCAAGGATGAGATTGTCGTCAGCTTGATCAAGGATACCACTGCCCTTGGCAAGTCGGTCGCCCTGCCGCTCCGCTTCAAGTACCGCCCTGAAGCTGGGTATGCTCCTATTCACGAGGTTATGGAGAACCGCAACAACCACATCAAGGAGTTCTACTGGCGTGCATGGTTTGGTGATGAGAAGTTTGATCTCGATGCTCCTGTCACCAGCAAGTTCGACGGCGGCAAGACTGTCATCACCAGCGAGGCCATCAACGACTTCGTCCATGCCGTTGGCAACACCGGCGAGGCTTTCGTCGACAGACCCGAGAAGATCATGTATGCCCCCATGGACTTTGCCATTGTCGTTGGCTGGAAGGCTATCACCAAGCCTATCTTCCCTCGCACCATTGACGGTGACCTGCTCAAGCTTGTCCATCTCTCCAATGCCTTCCGCATGATGCCAGGTGCCGAGCCTCTGAAGAAGGGCGATGAGGTCCACACCACCGCCCAGATCAACGCCGTCATCAACCAAGAGTCTGGAAAGATGGTCGAGGTATGCGGCACCATCACACGTGATGGCGAAGCTGTCATGGAGGTCACTTCTCAGTTCCTGTACCGCGGTGTCTACAACGACTTCGAGAACACTTTCCAGCGCAAGGTCGAGACGCCCATGCAGGTGCACCTCGCTAGCACCAAGGATGTCGCCGTCCTTCGCTCCAAGCAGTGGTTTGTTCTTGACGATGCTAGCCCTGATATCGAGCTCCTTGGACAGACTTTGATCTTCCGTCTGCACAGTTTGGTCAGGTTCAAGAACAGGAACGTCTTCAGCCACGTGGAGACCCGTGGCCAGGTTCTTGTGGAGCTTCCCACCAAGGAGATCATTCAGGTTGCTACCGTCGACTACGAGGCCGGTGAATCCCACGGCAACCCAGTCATTGACTACCTCCAGCGCAACGGATCTTCCATCGAGCAGCCCATCAACTTTGAGAACCCCATTCCTCTCAGCGGCAAGACCCCTCTCCAGCTGCGCGCCCCTGCTTCCAACGAGACTTATGCCCGCGTCTCTGGTGACTACAACCCCATTCACGTCTCTCGCGTCTTTGCCGCTTATGCCAACCTGCCCGGCACTATCACACACGGCATGTACTCCAGCGCTGCCGTCCGCAGCTTGGTTGAGACCTGGGCCGCTGAGAACAAGGTTGGTCGCGTTCGCAGCTTCCACGCTTCTCTTACTGGCATGGTTCTTCCCCATGACGATCTCAATGTCAAGCTGCAGCACGTCGGTATGGTTGCCGGTCGCAAGATCATCAAGGTCGAGGCCAGCAACAAGGAGACGGAGGAGAAGGTCCTTCTCGGCGAGGCCGAGATTGAGCAGCCTGTGACGGCTTATGTCTTCACTGGTCAAGGTTCTCAGGAGCAAGGCATGGGTATGGACTTGTACAACAGCAGTCCTGTTGCCAAGGACGTTTGGGACCGTGCCGACAACTACCTCTTGGATACTTATGGTAAGTGTCACTTTTGCATTTTCGCCTCGCTGTGTGGCATGTTACTAACAGGCTGCAGGCTTTGCCATCTCCAACATCGTCAAGAACAACCCCAAGGAGCTCACCATTCACTTCGGTGGTCCCCGCGGCAAGGCCATCCGTCAAAACTACATGGCCATGACCTTCGAGACAGTTGCCGCCGATGGCTCCGTCAGATCTGAGCGCATTTTCAAGGAGATCGACGAGAAGACCACATCGTACACCTACCGTTCACCAACGGGTCTGCTTTCCGCCACCCAGTTCACACAGCCCGCCCTGACCTTGATGGAGAAGGCAAGTTTCGAGGACATGAAGGCCAAGGGTCTTGTGCCCAGGGATAGCACCTTTGCTGGTCACTCTCTTGGAGAGTACTCTGCTCTGGCTGCTCTCGCAGATGTCATGCCCATCGAGTCTTTGGTCTCTGTTGTCTTCTACCGCGGTCTGACCATGCAAGTCGCTGTCGAGCGTGACGAGCAGGGTCGCTCCAACTACAGCATGTGCGCCGTCAACCCCAGCCGCATCAGCAAGACCTTCAACGAGGAGGCGCTTCGCTTCGTGGTCAGCAACATTGCGGAGAGCACCGGCTGGCTCTTGGAAATCGTCAATTTCAACATCGCCAACATGCAGTATGTATGCGCCGGTGACCTCCGTGCCCTCGACACCCTCGCTGGCGTTACCAACTACCTCAAGCACATGAAGATCGACATTGAGCAGATGCGCAAGGACTTCCAGCCCGAGATGGTCAAGGAGAAGCTGGTGGAGATCATCCAGGCGTGTGCCAAGGAGACCGAAGCCAAACCTAAGCCCCTGGAACTCGAGCGCGGGTTCGCCACCATCCCTCTCAAGGGTATCGACGTGCCCTTCCACTCTACTTTCTTGCGGTCTGGTGTCAAGCCCTTCAGGAGTTTCTTGCTCAAGAAGATCAAGCAAACCACCATCGACCCTGCCAAGCTCATTGGCAAGTACATCCCCAACGTGACGGCCAAGCCGTTTGAGTTGACCAAGGAGTATTTTGAGGATGTGTACCGCCTGACCAACTCGCCCAGAATCGGCCACATCCTGGCCAACTGGGAGAAGTACTCTGAGGATGGTGCCGCGGCCCTTCAAGGAGAGGCGTAAATGAATTCAAACTAATGGGTGGATGGGACGATTATGTGAAAAGGAAATGGCAAGGAAAATCGGTTTCTCTACCAAAGCATGGCTGCATGGAACTTTTTCTTTTTCTCATTGTAGATGTTGTACATTTTTTCTTGTACTCTTTGATGAACCCGCACATTTTTGTAATGCGTGTCATGTATGGGCAGGCGGTTTAACGGAGCGTTTTTGGGAATTTGGTTTGGTTTGGTTTGGTTTTTATCTGTTTTTAGAAGTCATAAGATTTTACAGGAGAGGAGAAATAGAGCCTGTGGGCGGTACAAGCCGTAAAATGTGTTGGCGTTGCGCTGCGTTGTGTTGTTGTGTTGCTATGTGAAGTTATTCGCAACCCCTTGATGGCGAACAACAGCAATAGACAACCTCATGAGGCGCCCTTACAAAAGTCCTAACGGCGGCTTCGAGAAGCTGACGTCTGTTTCCCCGCAATGAAATGTCATGAAACTTGGGCTCTTGTGGGCACTCTGGATGTCAGACAAGCAAAGCCCCTGGGTAAGGGGAAATCGGAAAGGGTTGTGTGTACAAAGTGGCGTTTTCCAAGGGTCCCCTTGTTTTGGAAATTTTGGGGATGATGGATGATGGGGTGGGCAGCAAAGAAAGGTACAGGTACTTGGTTTGCCGTACGAGTCAGCGCGATCGGGAAGACCTTGCGTGGGAGTTGGGGATCTACAACACTACGAAGGCACCGGACGAATGGGGGGAATTTTCTTGGAGGATGTTGTTGTGGGGTATAGGGCTCAACATTGGGGGATGTGGTTTCTGCCCATGTAGAAAAGGTGGAGATGGGGGGGTGGAGGTGGTGTTGAGTCTGGCTCTCAACAATGCGCACACTGTGGTTGATGGCGGAGCTGGTTTCGGGTTCGGGCATCCGGAAGGGGTTCTCGCCAGGTAGAGGTTTTGGGGTTTGGGAATGGACGGATGGTTCTTTTGGTGGCGACGGCGATGGTGATGTCTGCAGATTTTGGCGGAAAGGGCTGGTAGAATTCTCGGTGATTTTTTGGTCGAGACAGAGCTTCACCCACCGACATTTATTTTGTCTTTTTATCAACCCTGTCCTCGTGATGGATGTACACAAGGCGCTGGGGTTGGGCATAGTTTCCATTATGGGCGAGTTTGTGTTGCTGTGTTGATAGAACTAGATCATGTCTAGGTTGGCTGAACGTGCTTTTAAAACTAGGCATATCATCTCAGTTTTTGAAGAGCTCATCAACTGGGTGTGGTGTAGTGGTTAATTGGGAGTCAATTGGGCAAGTGAGTGAGTGAAGGGTGGAGTGTGAGTCTGAGTTTGAGACTGCCGAGCGCTGCGCACTTACACAAACTCTGGCCTTCCCAATTGGGAAGCAGCCACAGAGCACAGAGCACCTGCTCTCAAACTCACACCAAGCACTCAGTCAAGTTCCTGTCACAAACATGAGATGAACACACAAGCGGCCAAGTCATTCTGTCTAGTTCTTTCCGTTGTCTTTGCAGCAATTATCTATCTTATACCTATCATTCTATCATCATCCACCTTTACCCCTTTCCAAAACCTCCTCACCAGACATGCATATATACCTATCACCGCATCTCAACTCCATGCAAATGCCAAAACGTGAAACATATTGATGAATGTTTTAATGTTGTGTTGGTATGTATGTATGTATAGTTGTTGTATATGTATCGACAAAAGAAAATGCTATGACGTTTCTGTCCATCTGTGACTGCCTTCGTCCCTGTGAGAGGAGAGTAGTTGGGTTAGAGTGCAAGAAAGAAAGTAAAGCCCCTGGTGAGAGCCACGCATATATGCCAGTACAAGTCATCCCCATCATGTGAGCTCATTCCCCTCCTCCAATTCATATCATTTCCATTTCCATCATAACACGCCATTCCACCACCATCCAAGCCCATATTCCAACAAAAGCAAAAAGAAAAAAAAAAGAAAAGAGTAAAAAACAACGTGAAATGCTCCAATAAATGCTACCGTAGATGCCCATGATCATGATGAAATACCCAAATAGATGTCAGAAAAAAGAAGAAGAAAAAAAGGAAAAACTCCCCTTGTCATCATGCTGCCGACAACCTATCCCATACCCAACCATTCCCCTCCATATGCGTTTGTGAGAGTGTGTGTTGAGTGCGCCTGTCCCCCCTTTTCGCCAAGTGTCTGTTGGTGATGAACGATGATAAACAAAAAGAAACGCCATGTCCATTAAACATCCATGCTGACCCGGATTAGTTCCTTTCCAAAAAAGAAAAACAAACAAGAAATCGCTGTCGTGATAATAATAGCAGCCAAAGGGCAAATGACACAATGAAAAACGCTTTTTAAAGTAGACAGGATGGTGAAAAGAAAAACAAGAAAAGGGCCCAGATATAGAACACGAATGGAAAAACACACGGAAAACTCCACAAGGGAAATAAGAGGCGAAACGTCGTCATCGGTGCCCCGTGTTCTCAACCATCTCAGATCAAGGAGGCGTCGCCATGTTCTCCTTATGGGTTCCCAGAACTTTGGGAACCTGTCCGTCTCGTGGTTGGGCAGCAACACGTGGCAGCTGTGTCGGGCGCCGAAAACCACTGACAGGGAGAAGGAAAGCCGGAAAGTAGGGTGTTCCAACCACATCCAACCGCCTTTCGGCCCGAGTACATGACATTGCCGGTGGCAAGGAAAAAGTTCAAAAAAAGACTGCAGCTCAAAGTGTGCAGTCGGTCGGTCTAGTAGACCGGCATGGGATTCGCGAATCGCAGAGGGCTCGATGGTGCCGAGGGCGGGCGGTCACTTGAGTGGGAGTGCCGCCGGCCGAAAATGCTCTGCATGATAGCCCTGGGGTTGATGTTCTCAAAGCTGACCGTCTTGTGAATCAAGGGAACGGGAATGTGGTGGACCTTCTTGGTCTGCCATCGCTCCTTGATGCAGTCATCCACGAGAGTCATGAGCCCGGTAGACATAATGACACTGAGGAATCAAGTTAGCAAGCTGCCCGTGTACAAAATTCAGGAGGTGGAAAGAAAGCTTACTCGGCAACATCAGTGATGGCATCCACGATGGTCTCATCGGCGATCCACATGAAGCAAGGAGGCACCCAGCCACCAGCGTTCTCGTCAGCGAGCACCTGGCTTGGAGACCTTGTCTCGGGAACGATATGCGCGACCGGCGCGCTGGAGTTCCCGTCTCGGATCAAGTGGAAGGACACCGAGTTCAGCTGCTTGTCAAAGTGACGCTTCCAGCTGTACTTGTGGCCCCACCACTCAAATTCGTAGCGCTTGTTGTTCTTGCTGCCCCGACGATGCACATCCACGCGGGCATAGTTGCTGAACTCAAGCTTGATGGTGTTGGTAGGCTGCGGCCTCTGGGCCTTGTGATGATCGAGTGACAGACGAGACAAGTTACTCCGATCGTGGAAGATCTCATCATCGGCATCGGAAGTTGAGTAGCCCGTGCCAGGGCGGCCCAAGGCTGCCATGCCCGACTTCGCGCGGCGAAGAGCCGGCTTTCCACCACCCAAGTTCTTGATCGCGGTCGACATGGAGCGCTTCAGCGTTGGCCTCTCATCGTGATCCCTGGATTGGGGCCTCGAAGGAGCGCCCGGCTCAGTGTACTTGCGCTTCGAGTTGCAAACCTCGCGACCAGAATCCCTCGAGTACCGACGAAGCGAGAATTCCCGCTTGGCCAGATCGTACATGCGAAGATGGAAGAGCTGGATGGCCGTTCTCCTCCGTCCCGTCACCACTGTGTCGATCCGCAAGTTCATGTTTCCGTCGGAAGTAAACTCATCATGGCGAATTGTCAGGCGGTTGAGCGAGGGGAAGAGTTTGGCGAAGTCTTGGGGGGTTGAAGGGCGGACATTGGGCTCGACAAGCTCGCGGCGGTACACGGGAAGCGGCGGGATGCTGTTGTACTCGTAGTCCAACGACTTGTCGTCCAGGGTGGCAATATCCTCAGATGAAGCTGTCGTCGAGGCATATGTCTCGACGGAGGAGCGCGAGTCGAGGGAAGTGGTAGGGCTGACATCGTTTCGGTAGTCGTAACTCCTGGACGTACCACTGCTTCCTGTCGATGCGGGGAGCGCTTCAAGCCAGAGGGACGGGGCGAGGTGTAGAGGGAGGTGGGCGCAGTTGAGTTAGAGCCATATGAGTCGTTACTCCTCCTATTTCGAGATTCCTGGCTGGTGGAGGAGTGACTTGAGCGTGTTTGCCTTTTGGGGGGAGTAGGAGGAGGCATATTGGAGGATGGTGAGGGGTGTGTGTGTGAGAAGGTGGTGAGAGTAGAGTGAAGAAGGGGTGGGGAGGATGGTGAGAGCGTGAGGGGGGAAAAGAGGTGAGGGGTTTGTTCAGACGAGATGTCCGAGTTATGGCTGTTGTTGTTGCTGTTCTTGATGGTGAAGTGGGGAAGAAAAGGGGGGTCCCGAGCTTGGAGGGCCGGTGGGGGTTCAGTATGGTCTTATAGAAAGTGACCCAATATCCAGGGGATGGCGGATTGGGCGGCAGCGAGCTCAGCGCCGTTGAAGACCTTGGGAACTGGAAAGGGTCCGGAATAGTATGCCGGAGTCGAGCCAGGGGCTGCAACTACAGAGACAGGGTTGCAGCTGCGTTGTTCGGGGTCTGCAGGTGTCAGGTAACTTCTTAGGTTAGGTCGGGCATTAAACGCGGGGAGCTGGCGTCGTGCGTTTTGCTGAGGTGCCGTGGTTGCTTTGAATCCTCGACAGGTCGAACGAACAAATAGATTCGGGGCGGCAGAAAAGTGAACAGGTGGGTTGTGCAGATGTAGACGCACAAGCAGGAGCAGGAGCAGAAGCAGAAGCAGAGATGCCTTGATGCGTTGATACGTTGATGCGTCGCGGCGTTGGATGAAGTGTCTTGGGATGCTTCACTAGCGGTTGACAGATCATACAGGGCCCAGATAGTGTAGAAGCACTTCAGGTCGATGGATGGGGACGTCGTGATTTTAAGAATTCCTACCATGTAAAAGAGCCTGGTGCAACCCCATTAATGCTGCTGCATAGAACGCTCAGGAAAAACGGACCTCCCCCCTTCGTGCCCCAGGCCAGCCAGGATGGTGCGGTCATCGGAGACGGGCAGATGAGGTGCACATAGAGGCAGTACATGCCATCGCCCTCATCCGCCCATTTGTGCTTCACCATCACCAGCCACTTGCAGAGATGCAGGACGTGGCAGGTGAGTTGTGATTGGTGCGCCGTCGTCATTGGTCAGAAAGTATCCATAAGCACACGGTAGCGATTGGTCCACCTTTCACAGCATCTCCTCATTGGGAATCCTCAGGTGGTACTTAGTGCGTGGGAGGAGTGAGGGAGGACCGTTGACAGTTCCCTTCAATCCAAACTCCAATTTGCGTACCGAATCTGTAGATGCAGTCCGTAAAAGTCGCTCATGCCCCCCGTCCAGGTAGAGGTCCACGTGGGGGCGTAGGGAAAAGACACCAAACTGGTAACGCCGGAACATGCCACTCATGCAGCTACCGTGGGCTGTTGGGACAGTGCCAAACGCTCGGAGGGTCCCCTAACATTCTGGCCTCCTGACACTGCAGGAAGGGATCATTCTCAATGGGATGACGCTGACACTTTCTTCGGACTTGAGCGGCAGCTGCTGCTCTTGCGCTGAAACATTTTTTTCCCTACTTTACAGCCGGAGCATTTTTTTCCAACCTCTCTCATCGAACAACCACAACGATGTGCGACGAACCGTTCACATCAGCTGGCTTTGTCACGGGCACGTTCGAAATACGGGCACACGCAAATCCTGCATGTCTCCAAGTCCACCATCCTGACAGCATCAGTCATCCTGCTGCGGTTGGCAGCAGACATCCCGGGTCATCGACGTAATGTTTCTGCAGCATCGCCCAAGGTAACGCTGCGTTGCGTTGCACTGTCGACAAGGTCGGCATCGTTTCGATTGCACTTCATTCCAACAACACAGCAGTCATGTCGAGATATCCTATTCTTGCAGCAAATGGTGGACATGGACAACGAAGCGTTCGTAGCAAACCGGCTGGCTTCCTGGTTCCTTCTCGTTTCTTCTAGTCAACCGATGCCGTGGACGTCGCCGTAACCACAACCCCTATTTCTGAATGTTATCAACCACATCTGCTTGGCTGATCAGAGAATTGCATATGGCGGCTATCATGGCATTCTCAAAACTACCTTGCTGGGATATCCTTGAACAACAGAGCACGGCAACACGGACGACGTCCCCTAGGACCAGAGAGTGCAGGGCGTCACCAGCCACAGTCCTCACCAACAGGCTGTACGTGGCAGCTGCATCAGCGGGAAGAAAAAACGCCAGAAGCGCCTGTCGACGCCGGTACCTTTGACGGAGCCCAACCATACTGAGTCCCAAGCTCAAAGGCACAAGCTGTGGTGAAAGGGTGGGCAACGCGTGAGGGGACGGGAATCGAGGCTTGCATAGGCCATCCGGGCCCCATTGGCTGCGACCAAATCGTGGGGAAGGCCTGCAACCACCGACGACGGATTTCTCATGAACACACCACTTACTCAACGATGCAACTATCACCATCCAATTGAACGTCAATGGCCTCGGGAAAGCCATGCCCAGCCCACCTGGGCTATCTGCTGCCAATGAGCGCACGGTCTCCCGCTGAAAGATAGAACACCCACTGTTTTGTTGTGGGACTTGTCCAAAGCTGAAGCTTGAATGTTTGGAGGATCAACAGCTTCAACAAGGACAACGAGGGGCCAGCTATCTAGTGCCGCGCTCACTTGTGCGTTGTGTTTCTCGGAGAATGGTTGTTACGGCATCACAAGCGTGGATGCTCCGGTCGGCGAAGACTACTTGCTCGGCAGCATGTCATGGCATGAGATGGTCTGTTTGCCGAGCCCAACCTCTTCAAAGAGTTGAACGAGCTGGCAGCGACCAAGTCACCTCAATCCAGATCTGCTCACTGGCCAAAGTCTTGAGATGGCCGTTTAGAGCTTGGCGCTGTGGGCTATTCTCCGCATATGGAGTAGCGACTGTTCCCCTATGCAGGCCAGGACCATTGAGCGTCCGCCATTCTTTTTATGTTGACTTGTGTCAAGCGTTCATTCGTCAACATATCGGGCCTCAACACCAACCCCAGCACGCCAGCACGTGGCCGACAACGCTTCTTTCCTTGATGCCATTCGCGAGCTGGGGCTGTTTATCTGTTCATTTGCAAGGCTTTCGCAACATGGCTCCGCTCTGTCGTCCTGCTGCCCGAAGAGACCCGTATCACTGGGGAGACACTACCCAAAATGCTGACATTGCGAGGTGGACTGCGGGCTGACTGATGATTCCCAGGGATCGCTTTTGGCGCCTGAATCTGGGGTGAAAGAAGGCGACCAGATCAAATCTGTCCGGGGAGGTTTTCCTATGTCTCAGATGCCCATCCATCACGGCTGCTGCCGGTGTCATCCCGCCGGGGGGGAACGGCGGGGGGGATGATGAGCACATATCTTCCTCATACAGAAACTGCCCTGACTTCACCGTAGCTCGGCGTTTGGGGACAGGCGCGCGAGATCGCGAAAGGGCTTTGGATGGGGCTCCTGGCGATCAAGTGTATGAGACTGGTCTCTGTTGATCTGCCGTGGAAACGCGGCTATTTCATGTGGATGTGTGAAGGATCTCGTCCGATCTCCGGTGGACTGGTCACCTCATACCCAGAGTACTGCCACACAAGCTGATGCGCAGTCTCCTCAGCTGACGTTGACTGTCGAGGTCTAAAGAAGGCTGTTCTCCTTTACCGTCTGTGATCATCCAAGTTGTCGGATGGTGCCCTTGTTATCCTCGAATGCCGTACCCGATGGTTTGGAAAGGCTCTCTGAGCCTTGACCGGCGTGACAGGTGATGATCCTGTGCATTGCGATTTGCCTCCTTGATGGCTCGGTCATGACCTAGACGCGTACAAGTGTACCACCAGCAAGAGGCCAGCTGCGGGTGGCAGCGCACTTGGCCGTCCGCTCGTTCACAGAGGAATTGCTGCTTGTGACGCATCTGACGCAATTGGTGCTCATGCCCAATGACAGGTCTCACGGTTGATCGCTTTGGGTATTCCTTCCAATGCCCACCTAGATATCCGAGCCTGGACCGTTCTGGCAGCGGGTCATCACGGAAAGTCATTGTCGCTTGCGAGGCGAGGTAGTTGTCTTGACTATTAAAGGTGCGACAAAGGCGAGAAGACGGCATGGGGCATGGGACCCTCCTGTTATGGAGTTTCTCGAGGCTTTCTTGTCCAACCTCTGGCGGCTACAGACATATTGATTCCTGTCAAAATGCCATGAGCCGTTATCAAGCACCTGCAAGTAGCTGCAACTTTTTTACCACCTCTTTCCCGTCTGCGGCTGCCAAAGACTATTGGCCAATGGTTCTCCAGCACATGATCCTGTCAAGGTTGCATACCTTACCTCGCGCAGGGAGATACATGACATATCTTACACCTTTCACTTCACAACTACCACACCTTGGTGCTGTTTGTTCATAAGACTTTTGTATGCGCCAACACGTGAGCGAAGCGTAAGCGCGCCCTTCTCACTCTTGTTCTTCTTGACGCCGAAAGGTGTGGGTTGGGTTTCGATAAATGGTTGTATGCCGGCCAATGAATGCAGGTGGTCGCTGGCACGACATGATTCGTGGAGGTCTTCTCTGCCTCGCTCAATGCAAGGTTTTCCTTTTGTCGCTGAGGACCTTTGAAGAACTGCCTCGTGGGCCTCGAGGGAAAAACTCGGAATCTCGAAGAATCGCACCCTCTCGAGGTTTTTGCGTGCTACCCTTCTGTTCAACGTTGCCTTTTTGATTCTCCTCCATTGGGGTACAATCGCGATCGCATCAGCCAGCCAAGGATACAAGTGGCTTATACGGGGGGGATTGTCGAACCATGAGGAGAGGGTTGCGGCTGCATGCGCTACTTATCTCATTGGGTTTTGAGGGAGGGGAATTTGCCGGTTGATGGGTTTTGGAAGATGCCGATTCGTTCGAGTCGTGTGTAATCCGGGAGGGAAAACATCTCTTCGCACCCAACTGGACTGGCTAGGTAGGCTGATGAAACCTTGCACCTTTTTGTCGCCCGTTCGACGGTATACCAGTCCCTCCATCCCGCGGCGATCGAGGAGGAGGTTAGCTATGATGGGGGATCAACGCCACATTGTCTATGTCCCTCAAGGTCATACCATTGTGTCGTCGGGACTCGGTGCGAAAGGGTGCCACTTGCTCATAGAGTTTCGCCAAAAGTGTCTCTGATCGAGATCTGTGAACATGGGAATTTTCGAACTTGATGGGTAGGAATCTGGGTGATTGACCTGTCTCCTAACCGAGTATGACTGCTTACTCAGACTACAAAGTAAATAAGATGTACAAAAAAATAAAATCAGAGTGTTATATCGGCGTTTCTAGACGTGCATGTGTGGCTATGTTCTTCGTCATCTACCGTTTTGTGTTTTTGTTTTCCTTACAGTTTGCGAGCCTTCTTCATATTGATTGCGCCCACGACCTAGACGGCAACACTCACCGAAAACCGGAACGGACATTAAGTGCCCCATTCCCATCATATCCGGTCAATTCGAGTCGAACTTGAGGGTGTAGGAGTGGTAAGCTTGAGGGGTGGTGACACAGCATGAACCATGGACCAACCATGCTATGTGCGATCTGAGAAAAACAAGAAAGAAAGAGAGGTCAGCAAACTCTCAGTTTTTCTTTTCAACCCCCATTGTTCTCTCTGCCAAAGAGCAACAGTGGACAAGTCAATGTTGGTGTGGCATGTGCCACTGCAGGAGCGGGAGGGTGGTAAGTTGCAGACTTGGAGTTTTGAAGGGGTAATACCCATTTGCCTCTCCAAAGCCATCACCATCTATCTCATAGCGGGGAGTCTACCCGCGCACACATTTCCTCCCACGTCTGTGAAAGCTGCGTCGTGACGTGTTCAAAAGTGCTGTTGATGCAAGGGGGGGGGGGGAGGCGGTTCACATGACATTATTGCCCCTTTTCCCCCCTCTGGTCCACGTTGGAAACTGAATTGGCTTGTTGGATTGGATTTGTGTTGGTTCAACCAACAATCGATGGACAGCACCTCACGATGATGCGGGAGTCGAGGCTCGAAGAAACAAAAACCGGCCGCATTGAGGATATGTGGAAGAGGTCCTGCAGGCTTACACATAGCCTCTCACTCACTGTCCGGTGTCACAACGGCTGAGCCCGCAACGACATGGGGAAGCAATCCGAGTGTTCCATGTGATGGGCCTACGCCGCTTCAATGCATTCATTAGGTCTCGCACTCAGTCTCCCGGTGCAGTTCATGAGCCGAAAGATTGATGAGGCCGGAGATGCCTAGCGCAATAGCTTCCTACCTCGTAGGGCTTGTGTGACTGTCAATCATGGTGGCGGTGACGTCCATGATTGATGACTGTACTCCTGCCGTCATAGTCCTCACGATTATAGGATGAAATGCGCTGCGATTGACACAGATCGCTCAGCAGTTCTAGACTCAGCAGTAAACAGCAGTAAACTGTGGCAAAGACCAGAGATGTAGGCGGACGCGGGCCGTCGGGAAGGGGGGCTGCATCTATTGAGCGGTTGGCAGGTGTATTTGCCAGTTTTGCATGTTCCGCATGTATGGGAAGGTAGGGCATTAATGCAGTGTTGGCGCATGCCATTTTAACTGGGCATACACCGCGCACACACCGGGGAAATAGGATTTGCTGGACATTTTGGAGAGAGAAAAATGGTTGGCGTTATTGCGGGAGGGAAAACGTGGGGAAGGCAAGGTGCGCGGTCCGATGCTTGGAGGCTTGGAGGCTTGGGTGAGGTCGAGAGCTGAGGGTAAAAGGATGAGGAATTATCGTGAGAAGGCTGTGGCCAGACGTAAGGTGTCAAGAGCCGCATCAAGTGTTGGTTAAGAAGGAAAGTGCAAAAACAGAACAAGGGGTAGGGAGTTCCTACCTTGGGGCAAATTGAAAGGAGCGTGCCTTCTGTCAGACACGTGCAATACCTCTCTGGGGAGGAAGGAGGAGTCAAGATGGGCAGGGGTGACATGGTTGGGAAAGAACGATGAAATGGACAAATACTGACAGATTGGTAAGGAGCGATGGTATAAGGAGAAGGTACTCTAGAGTGGAAGGAGCGATGGTAGCAAAGGACTTCTTGGGTAGTGTGTTCACTGACAGACGGCAATGCCAGCAACGGCATCACCAGTTCTGAGATTATCAGACATGCCAGAGTCTGCTGTAATACCAAACAAAATCCAACAAATCCAGCCGTCCCAGAGCGGCTTCTAAAGCTTCGTACACTGTCTCTGTTTTGCTTTCCCTTTGACACAATGCCACTTTTGCACATTAGCACATTAGCACATTAACACAACATCACATCACCCCTTCACCACATTAACACACTACCATATTACCACAATAACACATTACCTCACTCCATCTTCCGACTTCATCAATCACCAAGACTTCAAGAGCCACTCGAGATCTGTCATCAAGCTCAGAGCTCCCACCTCCCTCGCCTGCCGCAATAACCAGCAAGCCTGGTCATTCCGCTGGCACGATTCTAGACACCTTTGATACTCCTCACAAATACAAATGATCTACTCGTAAACTCCTCTTTTATTCCCCAGACGCTACCTGATCAAGCAAGAGCTCCCCTTACCAAATTCCTGCTGAAACAAAACACGCTATATCCCTCAACCTTGACCCGTCCTCCCAACTTAAATTTTCCACAAACACTTCCCATCATATCGAGATTTTTAGACACCTATGCCCCTTTTTCATATGTTGGGGATAGCATATCTACCGAATATTCGTGTCTACCAATGCATAGCGCTCTAGCAAACAAATACAAATATATAAATAAGAATAGTAATGGCAACTCTGTCACCGGGTATCTCAAAATCGTAAAGTAGTAGAGAAGACGCAGTCGTAACTGTTGCTGTATCGCATCGCACACGTAGGTTCGTAGGTTTCGGGGAGGGGGGTGGGTTGGGGTTGGGGTTGGCACAAGGGTTTTGGTTTTGGTTTGATGTTGGTACAATTATAATTTCTCCCCTGCCTTTCCTCTCTCGCTTTCGCAATCTCGTCTGACTTTTTCTGGTCGTTGGGAAAAAAGGTAGGTAGGTAGTAGGTAGGTAATAAAACATTCAATGAAACAATTTCGCTGTCGAAGAAGGTCGAGTCCGTCCGGTATAAAAGAAAACAACCACTCTTTCCTTCCTTCCAAATCACAAAAAATGGTATGGAGTAGACGTCGACTGACCAGATGAAAATATGATGTGATGACCAATGACCATTCATGATCCCGTCCCAACACAAAAATCCTCACTTTTTCTTCCTTGGTCAAATCTTTTTCTTCTTCCCCCTTCACAAATTCCTCCATAACCAACCCCGTTAAATCTCTATGACCACCTCACTGGATCCTCCTATCGTTCGGACCTTGACCATACCTGTGTTGCTAACTCCGACGTGGCCGCTTGTCCTGATGATTCCCAGAGTCCAACCCTTCGCTCCTCCGCTTCCTATCATTCCCCCCATTCCGTCCATCACCATGCTGGTCGCTGGGCTGCCTGTGAGGCCCTCTTGAGTCCCTGGGCTGCGGGATGCCCCCGCGTGGAGGGCCTGTCCGACCGGAGCCGTAGTCCTGGCCACCACCACCATGCCCATCATTCCTTCCAGACTGTACCGCATCGCTCCGTGGACCAGCATTGCCATCACTGCGATTGCTGCCACGATGAGTAGGCTCGCGCGGTCCAGCTGGCGGCATGTCCCTTCCCCCACCACCCGGAAGAGATTCACGGCCGGAGCGGCGAGGAGCATTCGGATCCCTATCATCACGGCCAGCACTCGGGACGCCGGATGAAGAAACGCCTGATCGCCTGTGGTTGTAGTCCCGTGGCTCCTTGGCGTCGCGGTCACGGTCCGGGTTGCGCTCTCGACTGCTAGTCCTAGATGGCCGGTTGCTGCGATCACTCCTATGTTCCCGGCGACTTCTGTCGTGCTCGTTACGGCTTGATCCATAGTCGTCTCCATTCGACCGGCTGTCTCCTACCACCTGAATAGGAACAGGTGCCGCTGGAGCACGGTCGACATTCACATCACGGCGCCCAGAATCCCGCGGGAATGGCTCGGGGCGTTCCTGAACAGGAGTCGTGACAGGAGAAGAACCAGCGAGAATCTGCGCGTCTGAACCCGCCAAGTTAGGACGAGAGCGACTCATCCGCAGTCCAGGACCGCGGTTGTTCTCCATAGACGTCTTGTCAATCATGTTTTGGATGTTCCTAAGCTGTCTCCCACCGGACCTCATGCGGTCGTTAGACGCTGCTGGGCCGGTAGGCGTGGCAAAGTCCGTGTTCAGGGGTGGAGGTGCCTGCCTTGACCCCGTGTTCGGTGCCGACATGGATGGCCGATCAGGTGTGTTGATCGGTGGCCTTGAGTGAGATGCGGTGCCGGAAGGAGTACCCGAGATCTGGTTCAGACGATCTGGGTGGATACCAGACGGGCCAGTGGGTGGTCCAGGAGGCGGGGAGGGTGCGCTGGGCGCTTGCTGATTGTTGATATGCCGCATTCTATCTGGATGAACACCTGCCGCAGGCGCTGTAGGAACAGTGGGAGAGTTGGTTTTCTCAAACTGGTTACCGCGCTGTTGCTGCCGCTGCCGGCCTGCCGCGGGCCCAGTAGGCACTTGACGCTCAGGCGACGCGGGGCGAACTGACTCTGGCACAGAAGGCCTAGTATCGGGACGCATAGACACCCCGTTGGCAGGACCCATTCTGTTTGTGTTCCTACCACCTCTACCTCTGGGTCCGGACGGGGGAGCTCCGGTAGGCATGTCAACCACCGACTGGATGGGTTGGAGCCGGCCGTAGTTGGGATCCTGCTGGTTCAATCTACCATGGTCCGGATCCGAGCGCGGCGGGCCACCAAATGAAGCATCCCTAGACCCCGCCGTTCTCTCATCGCGCTCAGCATTGCGGTCCGAGCGGGGCTGTGATGGCGCATTGTCGATATTCCGATCCTGGCGAGGCTGGGACGGGGCATTTTCAATGTTGCGATCCTGGCGTCCATGAAGCTGAGTGTGATCTGTGTTGCGATCCGGACGAGAGTGTGAGGAGCCATGATCTTGAGTGCGATCCTGACGGGGATGCGATGGTAAGCTGTCTGGACGACCTTCCCGGCTCGTATTATGATGATCCGAGTGACGGTGACGCCCATGTCGCTCATCCCGCGAGTTGTCCGGCTGTGCTGCATTCGCCGCGGAGTGATCTGTTCGTCTCGGCGATTCAGTCCGACCAGGCCGATCGCGGAGCTGATCTCTATGACCCGAACGAGGAGGCGCATCTCTGCTGTCGTTGATGAGCGCGGCTCTCGCTGGGTTGATGATGTCGGGCCGATCGGCATCCGCAATAGCACGAGCACGATCTGGATGAGTGGGCGGATCTTGGGACGCATTCGATGCCGAACTGGTCTGAGGAGATTGTCCCACTGGTGGTTCTCTAGGTCCTCTTGGATCATGTCGACCGGAAGCATGTGGTGCCCGGTCACGAGGACCACGGGCGTCTCTGTCAGCGGGCGCACCGTGCTCATTCCATCGAGGTGGCAGTTCACTGCGGGTTGACCAATCCCTCTCTGAAGCGCGAGCAGGGTCCCGCGGACCAGCATCAGCGGCTCGTCGATCAGACGAA
The DNA here is from genome assembly GCF_035222485.1 of Podospora pseudoanserina. Taxonomy (NCBI): domain Eukaryota; kingdom Fungi; phylum Ascomycota; class Sordariomycetes; order Sordariales; family Podosporaceae; genus Podospora; species Podospora pseudoanserina. Next base: position 8,349,766 of record NC_085920.1, on the reverse strand, counting down.
AAGTCGCGAGGCCGCTCTGACCGTGGAACTTCTGGAGCGCGGAAATCTCTAGCCTCACGAGAACCGTGGGGATCGCGAGGATCACGGGCATCACGTGCGTGCGATGGGTGAGAAGGAAGGGGTGGGTGTGCTGGATGGGCATCCCGTGAATCCCTGGCTTCTCTCAGCTCCCGAGAATCACGAGAGTCGCGACTGTCCCTGCTGAAATCACGGGCGTCGCGAGCTGGAGGCTCACGCCTATCGTGACGCGTCGCTCCAAACCTATCGTTGGCGCCTCTTGGGAAAGCAGGCTCGGGCCTAGCCGGAAGATCTGGTTTGTTTGGTAGGCCATGACCAACTGGTGGGAGGGTAGAGAACTTGGGTGGTTCCGGCCGCTCCGGACGCTCATGTCGCTCATGCCGTTCAGGGCGGCCACCAGAAGATGCTGGCCCGGTTGGGTTCGATCGAGAACTGTTCGGCTTTCCAGATGGGCCGTTGGCTGGGCCCACCCTCTGACCAGGTCCATTAGACTCTCGCAGAGGTTCCCGCGGGGGTGGGGGTTTCGGCAGGATGTGCTTTTCATCCCTTGCCCTTGAATCACTCTTCTTCTTGCCTGCTCCGTCCTTGGTAACTTCGCCGTCTTCAACTTCGGCTTGGTGCGCGCGAGAGCCGGCTGGCTTGAATTCTGCTGCGGAGCCACGGAGCCCAGGCGTTGGTGTCGAATCGCCCTTCTGTGTGCATATGGTTAGTGTTGGTCTTGTAATGACGGAGCTGTGGCCACTTACAGCGCCTGGCCTGAATGCCTGAACAAGGATCCATTTCGACTTTCTCTTCTGTAGTTCGGAGTAGGCAGTCTGCGCGGTGACAGAAAGATCGACACGGTGGCCCATTTCGGATTCGGATGCATTCTTGGAAGCAGCTTCACGTTCAGTGATGGTCTTGAGCTGCTCCAAAAATTTGTCGGCCATGAAGTTGATGGCGGGGAAGTAATCAATGACGGACTTGAGAACGGTGATGGCATTGCGAATATGCATCCATTCCATGCCATTCAGGCAAGATCTCAAGGCGGTGTTCAGTTCCTTGTGCCATTTGAACAGCAGATCTTTGAAGGCATCATGCTCGACAAACTCGGTTGGCTTTCCATCCGCGTCGAAAGCGGTTGCAAAACCAAGGTACTGGCGAGTTTTGCTAACCTCCTTCAGGCCCAGGGCCTCCTTTTCGTAAGCATTCTTATCACCATGCCACTTGGACAGGTCGCCAAGGATGAGCTTCAAGAACCGGCCAACATGTTCAGCTTCGCGGACGGTGCAGGTGAAGATGATGGCCCGGAGACGGTTGTGGTTGAAGAGTCGATCGTAGAGTGACATGAGCTTGAAGTTTGAAGTAGAGAACTCGTGCAAAAACTTGACCAGTCTGAAGCAGTATTCGGCATCCAACGGTGAGAGGTGCAAACGGGGTAAGATGCACTCCTCGAGAAGCGCGTCCGATGCTGCATCAGCCTTGGTGATGGGCGCTGGAAACCAGCTGTCGACTTGTCTGCCGAGGTGTACTCTAGCTTTGGAGAAACGGGTGAGGCCTTCGTTCATCTCCTTCAAGAGAAGTTTTTGGCGATCCAAGATCTCGTTCCGTTTCTGGGTCTTCTTGTTCATCCCGTGCCGAGTCATGTCCGTTCTGTCCCTCATGACTTCTTCTGCTTGCTTGATGAGTCTGCTATTCTCCACTTGGTAACTTTCCTGGGGGAAGAGTAGGTTGCCTAGGTGGAGTGACCAAAAGAAGACGTAGAACGATGGGCTGATGTATCGCCAATCCTGTTGTGGGAGCACACTGGGTATCTCTTCGATGAGTGGCGCGAGGGCCTCAGCTAAAGACTCTGGCACACGGTTCTCGGGGGTTTTGGGCGAGCCATTCTCAGCGCCATCTGAGCCAGGGGCCTCGTTCTCATCAGCCGCATCCATTGCAACATCACCATCCCCGTCCGCAGCGACCTTGGCGAGCTCGGTTGAGTTGGTGGAGCCCTTCACTTCCCAGCGAATGCTGGACCGCCGAATTAAAAAGGCAAGGTTGGCCTCCAAGCCAAAGTCCCGCATGAGCTGAAGGATGTCAGGGACGAGATTGTTGAAGGTGACGGCATCTAGGTTGCTCTTCAGTAGATCGAGATACTGGAGGAGAATCTGATGGGTGTCGTCAACGACTGTGGCCAAGTATTTGATACGTGCACCGCCTTCCTCAGCATAGATGGCGTTCTGCCGGTACTGAGCGATGTTGATGAGAAGTTGGCCTGCTAACTTGGAGCTCGTCAACGCCCTCATGAGACGCTCAGCGCTGCGAGTAGACGCCGCCCGCTTGTCGCCGAGATTGATCAGAGTCTCACGCCGAAGTAACTCGCCACCCGTCATAGCGTGCAACTGGGCATCCGTGAAGTCAAGGTCGGACACGACACCGCCCATTGACACAACCAGCTCCTTCAAAATGACGAGATCAGTCGAGTTTCCTTGGAGGAGTTGGTTGTGAACATATCGAAGGATTGGGGACGAGTCAACATTGGCATAGCGTTGAAAGACTCTGCCGGAAAACTTGGACAGCGCTTGTAACCATCTGCTCGTGAGCAGAACTGAGTCCTCTTGAGTACGACTTCTCTGTTGGCCACCGAGAGAGCTCAGGACCGACCAGACCAAGACGTCATATCCAAGATCCGTAAAGTACTTGGTGCATTCGACAAAAGCCTCGATGAAGTTGCTGTAGGATTCGATTTGGGAGAGTGAGACTTTGCAGACGATTCCTGGGGATGGATAAGCAATCTTGGCCAGACTCTTGGCCATTTCCGGAATGTTGGTGAGCGACAACCGCTTGAGAATGCTGAGTGTCTCCAATCTGGTCTTTGCAAAAGCCTTTCGAATGGGTTCTAGTCGAGAAATAGACCCTTGGTACCACTCGGCATAGATGTTGTACCGAATGCTGATGGGATATTGCTTGAGAAGGTTCCACACACTGTCAGCCACCGAAGTGTTGGTTTCCCCCAGGCTCAGCGCTGGCACCAAGAGACGTTTGAGAATATCAAGCCACCGGCTGACATTTTCTGGCGATTGATCATCTGCAAGACTCTTGGTGCCGATGCTGCTAAGTTTGGCCATCAGATCAGCATCCAGGCCGATGTTGACGCCCACCACATTCATCAGGGTATCGAAGAGGGTAAACAGGTCGTCAACTGTCTGACAAACAGGGACGTTATCAGCCCACTCGTCCCAATAGAACCGGTAGTTGGAGCCGTCGTGATCATTCTTGTCGACGTGAGGCCATTTCAAAGGACGCTTAGGAGGTGCCGTGCTGACCCTGATACTGCCTTTGGTCACACCACTCTGATCCATGTCAGGCATTGCTTTGGGGGGGCAGTCGGTTGACGCCGCTGCCGTCGGGCGGCTCTGGTTGTAGACAACATCGATAGAGTGTCTAAGGATTCGGTGAAGCAAGGTCACGGTTTCCGGATCGGCCTCAAGAACCCAGTCGTGTCGTCCAATCATAAAAAGCGCCTCTGGAAGAGCACCGATGATAAGAAGACAGTGGAGAAGATGAAGCTTTTGGTCCTGAGGCTTGGGGAGATTCGGCTTGTCTTCCGTAGAGTCCGCACCCTTCATTTCCGTATCGGCCTTGTTTGAAGCGGCATCGCGGCGGGAAGAGTTAATGGGCTGGCCGGAGGGGCCCTCGTCCGGTAGAGCACCAGCCATCATTAGAGCATTCTTGGCGGCGCCAGGGCGATTAGCCCTTTCTTTCTCCTCCAGCTCCTTCATTTTTTCGGCTCTAGTTTCCTCCATCTCCTCGTCGCGGGGCCAGATAAAGTTCCAGATATCTGTCAAGGATATGAAACCCACTTTGATCAAGAGTGCTGTGAGGTACAATAGGTTGGCGGGAAGGGTATCTTCTGGGTCTCTGGCATCCGACGTGTAAAAGCGCAACTTGAAGCCAAGCATCTGAGCGGCGTCGCGGTTACCGCAAGGCGGAAGTGTTCTGGTGATCCTAATCCACTCCTGCTCAATCTCGGATTCTGCGTTCTTTGCAGCAGTGCCGTTCGCCAGTCGTTCTTCGTCGGCAGCAGTAAGCTGTCTACCACCCAGTTCAAAGAAGGCGTCGAGTTTGACTTGGCGGGCCCTCTCCCAGAAGGCGATATCTCGTTGCAAACGCTGGGCCGCCGCCATCGCATCCTCCTCCTCACTGTTGAATGGACTCTCGTGATCTGGGTGGGCCCATAATGGAAGCCCGCCAACGTAGGTATCAGTTGGCAATGTGAGTTGGCTTCGCGGCCACCACGAGCTGAAGCGAAGAAACTTGATGAAGAAACGGAACTGCTTGACGAGAATGGCGGCAAACACATCTAATGTAATGTCGAGAACTCGGCCGGGATTCAGATCGAAGGTCCCAATAAGGCCCATAACCTTGTTAAAAGTATCCTGTACAACCTCCGAAGAGGCTGGCTCGTTGGAACACGTGGTGAAGATTTCCGTCACTAGCTTGGAGAAGCCCTCGGTTTCCTCACGCAACAGGTTGTAACTTGCCTGGCGGTAGAGCAAATTGGTGGAGGTGCGGATGCTCATTCTAAAAAAGGTGTCGCGAACCAGCTCGAGAGGCGCCAGAACTGAAGGGTCAAGATCGACGCGCATAAGGGACAGAGAGACCCCGCTAGCCATCATGAAATCCTGAAACTGCTCTCGTACGGAGTCCGTCTGGGTGTCGGAATAACTGCCAACTGTGTCCAAGAACAAAGTATGCGGGTCGAAAGCCCCAGCTTCGCGCTCCTCCTCCGACGGCTCAGGCCCCAGGATTTCCCTCACGACACCTCCAGCGTCGGCGCCGCGTAGCCTGCCAGTGTTGACTGACCAGACAAGCTCCTGGAAGATGGAAGCGACCTCGGTAAGATCCTCGTCCTCGCGAGATTGGACACCATGCTCGATGATCTGTTGGCGGGCGCCCTTGCTCCATCTGCTAATGCAGTCGTCGGTGACGATGGTATAATCCTCATCAACCAGAATGGGAGATGGGGGTGCTGACTGGGGTGCTGGTGTTGGGGTGACGGTTGTCGTCAAAGGAGGCAGAGGGGTTTGCGAAGAGGCACTCGATGGTCGAGCCATGGTTGGAGATATTGAAGCCGGGGCGCTTGATGATGGAGGAGGCGCAATATGAGATTGAGAGGAGTCGCGACGATTATCTCTCCGGAGGTTTCTGTTCCCACCACCGCCGCCACCTGCTCCTGCCCGATTGTTGCGGTTGCCCCCATCAAAGCTTCGGTCGTGCTGCCCTAGTGAGGTATCCTGAGGACGATGCGGGGAAGGTCTAGATGACCCCGAGTCTGGTGGGACCCGATCTTTTCTCTTCCTCTGCGGGCCCATCATTAATCGTGATATCGAAGGTATCGTATTTGGGTCATTTATTGGTGATGCGGACTGCAATCCGCAGGCGCTGTCGCGCTAGCTCAACGATGCAAAAGTTATACCTATCAGCACCTTAATGTGTATTAGAATTCCGAGATGACATGCAAGATCGTTTCGCGGTACTCATATCGCAGACGGGGTAGATGTGGTTGAGCTCTTCGACCCCAAGACAACAGAAAAGTGTCCTAGGCAGGCAAAGGTGGTGCAATCAGCAATTCACGTACCGAATGGACCGAGACGAAGTATCGTTTGCAATGCTTTCTAAAATTCCTTTCATTCGGCCTCACCGCGTAGAGGGGGGAAATTGGGCCGATGTATCGATTGGTGCTCGTCGGCGTCGCTGGCTCGAGTTGGATGTTGGTGAAGGATAGAAGTTGGTGATTCGCGTGAGAATCGCCAAACTGCAAGCTCGTGGTCGTGGTCGCTGCGTTCTGCTGCAACAAAAGCTTGGCAGATCAAAAACGGCAGCCTTGTTGAGTGAGGCTGCCAAGACAACAAGGTGGGGCTGATAGGTCGAATTGGAGGTTGGTATCTTTTGTGGTAGAGTACCTGGCTTTTGGTGACAGTCATGCGGTATGTGCGAGTACTGTCTACCTGGTCACAGTCTAACAGCCAAAAGTCGGGGCATCTGGGATCAGTGCGCTTCTGCCCCACTCTAAACCACCAAGAAAAGGCCGATTGCCGGCGATGTTCTGCCCAGAACCTTGCCCGTTCTGGCCCTTCCAGCGCTTTGGGTAGCAGAACAGAGTGCCCTGGATGGGTGAATGGAGAATGGAGAGAACACCCTCTCGATCAATCCCGCGTGTGCCCGTGCCAGAGATGGGTGCTAGCGATGGCGCAATCCACGCTTGCGGCTCCTGCTGTGCAAGCACGTTCCCATCCATCCACCCACGCGGATAACTTGATGACCGATGACTGTTCCTGACCGTGGGTAGGGGGCCATGCATTGGAAGCCTCCTGCATGCACTTATATTATGAAGAGCCTTTTTTTTTCTTTCTTTTCTGTTATGATTCCCGAATTTCCATGACTCCTTCTTCATTGATCTTTTCCCGCCCTTCTGGAACAAGCCCTCTGTTCCAACTCTAGCCCCATTTGTGTTTCTGGTTTGACACATTCGCTCTTGTCACTTACAGCCGGTCTTTTTCATCTTTTCCACAGCACATACCTTACCCATCATGCCGTCACACATCAGCGTTGAGGGCGAGAAGCCAGTATATGGTGAGTCAGGTCAAGCTCTGGCTCCTTTTTTTGACCTCCCATAAAATCAAGACCAGTGACTGAATACTTCCAAGAAAGAATCACATCTCAGCCTGAGAATCCGTTCGCTACCCTCATCCCGGACCAGCAAATCGCCATTATTCCATCCTTCACCCTCGAGTCTGGAGTGACTCTGCGAAATGTACCTGTTGCCTACACCACGAGAGGCACTCTCAACCCGGAGGGCGACAATGCCATGGTCATCTGCCACGCTCTCACTGGCAGCGCCGATGTGAGCGACTGGTGGGGCCCTCTGCTGGGCCGGGCAGGGAGAGCCTTCGACGTAACTCGCTTCTTCATCGTATGCATGAACAGCCTGGGGAGCCCATACGGAACCGCCAGTCCCGTCACCGCCAAAGACGGAGATGCCTCCAAGGGCAACTACGGACCAGAATTTCCCCTCACCACCATCAGGGATGATGTCAGGCTTCACAAGCTGCTCCTAGATGAATTGGGCGTCAAGCAGGTGGCAGCCGTGATCGGCGGCTCCCTCGGTGGCATGTTTGTGTTGGAATGGGCCTACCTCGGCAAGGAGTATGTGCGGTGCGTCGTCCCCATCGCCACCTCGAGCCGACACAGCGCCTGGGGCATCAGCTGGGGGGAAGCCCAACGGCAGTCCATCTACGCCGACCCCAAGTATGAGGATGGGTATTATTCCTATGAGGACCCACCCGTCACCGGTCTCGGAGCCGCGCGCATGGCCGCCTTGCTGACGTACCGGAGCCGAAACTCGTTCGAGGCACGATTCGGCCGCAACACCCCGGATCCCTCCAAGCGGCAGGCCATCCGCGAGAGGCCGGACCCCACCACCCCGTCCGAAGCCCATTTCCACATCCACAATGACGGGCACAAGTGGAAGCGATCCCCGCCCCGGACCAACAGCCAGAGCGAAAATATCCCGCTTTCGCCTTCTTCCAACAATGGGAAAAGCAGGGCAGACAAGGCTGCAGAGGCGGAAGAGGCAGCCCCTGACCCTCAGTTTCACGGCCCAGCCAAGGAGAGCTTGACAGGAGGAGAGGTTATGCCCGCGCAATCCACTTACTTTTCCGCGCAGTCGTACCTCCGCTACCAGGGACAGAAGTTCGTCAAGCGCTTCGACAGCAACTGTTACATCGCCATGACCCGCAAGCTGGACACCCACGACGTGAGCCGCGACCGCGCCCCGACCGTTGCCGAGGCGCTGGCTTTGATTCAGCAACCTACTCTTGTTTTGGGTATCGAGAGCGACGGGTTGTTTACTTTTGCGGAGCAGGAAGAGCTGGCGGCACATATTCCTGATGCGAGATTGGAGAGGATAGACAGCCCGGAGGGGCACGATGCTTTCCTGTTGCAATTTGAGCAGGTGAATCGGTATATTCTTGGCTTTTTGAAGGAGGTGCTCCCAGATATTATGGAGAAGGATGTGGGTGATCAGGGAGTGGAGGAAGAAGGGGTTGGAGTTGTGACCAAGAGCAGCACGTTTGGGGAGGCAGAGGTGGGGGATATCACTGCTTGGTAGGAGGATAGATGGGGGAAGGCAGTTTGAACTTTTCAACAAGGCAATACAGCATTGGATTTGCGTACTTTGGCATGTCTATCTTAAACCTGTGCTGCCATTCTTTCCACTTGATGTGAGGTTTGAGATTCACTACTGCCGGATCCCTAGTACCTTATACCACAGGCAGATGGACATTTTCGCAACAACAACAACAACGGTTTTGCTAAACTTTTGTCGATTCGAAGCTGTGCTATATCGTGGGTGGGATGATGCAGCATGCAGGTGAACAGACACTTAAACGTGGGGTACATATAGAAGGGTGACCTTCCCCTCTTCCCCGCGTAAAACGTGCTGCCTAAGAAGCTGAGCAAAATGTGATATTTCGGAGGTGTGTCTGGTGTGTGGGATCTTAATCCCTTGACCTGAGCATCTCATTTCAGCTCTCAGGAGAATGATGAAGAAGGGCTGGCGACATTGGAGGGCAATGGTATGACGTAGGGTTGTCTTGAAATCAGCCTTGTCATCAGTTTTATTTAGAGCTGTACTTTACCAGAAGGATTGTCCTCAACAGAGGGCATGCCTTACCAAGGTAGTTGATTTTCACAGTTGGCATTGACAGTTTCAGCATCAAGTTATGCATCCATTACAATCTAGCCATTAGCTAACCAATCTGCGGCAACACACTTCTGCTGTGCATGTGCGCAAAGAGAAAGGGGGGTATATAACTGAACTGAACTCAACCGAACCGCGTGACCTTCCGTTTTCCCACATGTCCCAGAAATCTGTCAACTCCCTCAAAGCGATGGTCCGTAAGCAAAATTAATTACACACGTTTCTCTCCTCTCTCGCGGCCGCCGGCGTAAAAACACTGCATTCTCCCTGTGTGCCACAACTCCACCCTGTCTTTGGAATAGGACCTATGTGAAGACTCCTACACCTCCCGTGACACAAACGGCGCAAAATCCCTTCTCTGCCCGGCCTCATCCCCACCTCTGAATCTTTCCAAATCGTCACTATAACCTCCATCAACCTCCATGAACGCATCCTCTGTTGATCCCTGCGCCTGCTGTGGCTGAACGGAGGATGTCGCCCTGGATAACCTCCTCTTGATCATGCTCCTGACATTTTCCTGCCCCTGGCTACCATCCTGTGGCTGACCCCGACTCCTCGTCACATCCCTTTTCGCCTGTAGGATATCCTGATACGTCTGCAGGACCGTCTTGTCATCGTCTGTAAGTGACACGCAAAACCGCTGCAGCACGACAAAGTGAACCGCCTGGACAAGATCAAGTCCAAACATAGTCATCAGGTATGCCGTCACAAAAACGGCAGAGCGGTCGTTTCCCGTCTCACACACCACCAAGACCTTGCCTTTCCTTTGACCGGTGGGATCAGAGCGCGCGGCAGCGATGAGGTGAGCATTGATTTTTTGGGCAGCTTGCCCGAATAGTCCGATCATGCTCTGCATGTGAGGAACGTCAACACTGTCAGTCGCTATCCCTACTTCTTCAGCGGCGCGCTGGATGCTTCGAAGAATTCCCTTGTACCGAGCGTCCGCGACGCCAAAAATGAGCGTTATCCCCTTCTCTCGAAGAAAGTCATGATCTTTGACGCTGCTGGCGGGACCGAGGTAAAGAAAATCGAGGATGGGCTGAGCCAGCCGGCGGTGGGCGTACTGCCAATGGAGAGACGGATCGACAGCTCGCTCGGTGTCGAGGTGACTAAACAGCTCCCGGAGCTCCTCCTCTGTGTAATCACCTGCACCAGAGGAATTGTTTAAATCCGAGAAAGGGTCAATGGACAGAGTTGGGTTGCTGGACCGTCCTGGGAGAGCGGGAATATGAATATATGGGGGTTCAGGGGCGCGACGCATGGTTTGTGCCGAGCGGACCACTCCTTCGGCGATGGGCGATTTTTCCCGTTCCATGTCCATTTCAATAGGTTGTTGTGTGTTGATTCCTTACGAGGTCGCAATGAGAGGTCTCAAATCAGATAATGCGAATTCAAAGCAGAAGAGTTTGACTGAAGGGGTGTTTAGTCTTGGGGTTCTGGAAGTGAAATCTTGACCAGGCACTCCGCTGGCCTTTAATATGAGCTCACCAAGGCTGCTGGTGTGTCTTTTGGCAGAGAGAGCTGCCAGGCTATAGAATATGATGGTGTCGCGCCACGTAGGTATATAGTGAGCAAAAAAAAAAAAATCTCCTGATAGAGGATTACTGAAGTCGACGGTGTGAATTGGTGAGATGAACGTCCGCTATGCCTGTGGCTCTTGACTCAAGTGAGATGCAGACCTAACCTGCCACAAGGGAACAGTTGAGTGGCAGGCAGCAGTGTGGGGCGGCGGCATGTCACCTGCAGCTTAGCCAGTCCAGGAACTTGATACCACAAGGGCGCAGTGAAAGAAGTTGGGAGCTTTGATGCACCGTCTTACATAAAAAGGATAAAGTCTCCAACTCGATATAGAGAGAACCACCTAAAGGAATGCCCATCTTCATTAAATCCACCCAGGATGTCTTGTTCAGTTGAGGAATCGAGAGTCATACCCAAATCTTATGGAGGAGTTGAATAGAGCTTTTCAGCTGGTACCTTGCATCGTACTTCGTTGGACAACCAAGTAAAAACATCGACAACATGGGCACCGCCTCAGGGCATTGCATTCAGGGTAGTAACGAAAGCATGCTCGATCAACCAAGCAGGTCTATCTGTGTGCAATGCAGCCAGGCGCTAGAAGCAGCATTTCAAACCCAAAAAACTCTTCTCAGAAACTTGATCGACATGATCTATACTCTTTTCGTCGGCGTCGACTCTTTGGCCAAGGGCGACGTTATTTCGGGCGTCACCGACCTCGATTCCACACGAGGTCGTGTTTTGCTGGCCGAGCCTAGCTTCTTCCGCTTCTTTTCAGACGCCGTAGAAGATGTGCTTGCCTTTCGTGCGACTCCGAGATATTGGTCGTCAACCTCGAGCGTCGGTGTCGTGCTTCGCGATCCTGGTGTTCCCAGGTTCATGCTTCCTCTTCTCATGGTGCCACTCCCGCTCCTCGTCCGCTTGTGTTCACCCAATACTGCCGCATGGCGAGGGTGGTGTGGATGATGGGCTACCTTCTCGGGATGGTGCTGCGACGGTTTGTCCACCACCTTGCGCCAGGGAAGCCACCAAAGCCAACCCCCGTGTTCCCTTCGCAGCCTGAGGTCCCTCTCCTTAAGCTTCACCCTCAACAAAGCACGCCTTTCGTTCTCCCTTTCCCAGTACTCCGCCCTGTACAACTCCCAGTTCTCCCGGAAGCTGGGCGAGAACGGCTTCGCCAGCAGCAGAAGCTTGACATAATCCCCACCCGGTGCCAGGTCCTCTTCATGCCCCCCCTTTTCCTCATCCCAATTTGTGACATGTACACTCGGATGCGAGTCCTTGCTCAAATTCAACTCCCTATCCACCTCCCTCAACACGGTCGGGTCCACAAACCGGTAAGAACTCCCATTGTTCGAAAACACACCATACGTCAAAAACCAGCCGATTGTGCTCAGCGCCTCCTTCCACCACGGCCTTTTCATAACCACCAACTTACAGTTGAACCCCCTCAGCCCCCTGTTGCTGACCGTAAACCACCTTCTCGGCCACCTCACGCCCCTTTCCCAGATCCCAGTCAGCCAGACGAGCAGTCCGGTCATGACGCCACCCAGGAAGCACATCCTTTCTGTTGTTTCCACCATCCAGTATACCGACCCGCCCACGCCCGAGCCGTCTTCTCTTGGTGCCAGAAAGAGTGCGTACCCAAACCCAGCCGTCCATATCGTGAGCAGCGAGAGGAAGAAAGTGTGATGCCGGCGCCGGGCGCGGAGCTCGAGATACTGCACGCGCAGGGAGGCTTCGAGTATCAAAAGGTTGAGGTAGATCATGGATGGGGAGGACGGCGTGTGGGAGAGGGGATCTCCCGTTGGCGACGATGACTTCTCATCTGCGCCTCCTGGGCCCGGTTCGGTAGTAACACCACTTGTTTTGGAGAGGTCATTGCGGGAGGTGAGGCCGGCCGCAGAGGAGAGGGGGGCGCCTTTGACAATGGAGTCAAGGGTATCGGCCATGGTCTGATTCGTTCCGGCCGCCGGATGGGGGGGAAGGGCGGGTAGCGGACCGGAGGGAGTCGGAGTCGGGAATCGAACTCCGAAGGTGAGAATTGTGTGTTCGTTAGGATTTCGGTTCAATCAGTGTTGTTTGCGCGCGGCGGGCGCGTGGCGCTTGTTGGTGGTCGTTGAGAATCTGGAATTTCTCTAGGTTACCTAAGGTAAGGGGGTGGGTAGGCAAGGGGCTGGCTGAGCTTATCCCTATGCGCAGTCAACCAGCCAGCGGTCAGCTGTTGAGAGATAGGTAGAGAGCCGCAACCGCGTCAGAGGGCCGTCGCAGTGCAGATGCAACCAATTCAAAAATTGCGCAGTTATGCCGGAGTTTGTATTATCGCCGAGTCGTTCAATGTCATGGATGCATATCTATCTGGTGTACAACAGCAAACTTGAGGGTTGTTAGAAAAAGACTGGGGCGGTGTTGAGCTTCTCACCCTCGGTTGGACCCGGAATTCTTCCTTTTGGCTGGCCGCTCGCTCTCGATTCTCGATTCTCACAGGGGTCTGTCCCCAGGCAGTCTCCAGTCTCGGCTTGCAACGTCATCGTTCGGGTACTTTTGGGAGAATGGTTAGCGGCAAAAACAGGGGACCACTCGCCCGCATTACCATTGAGCTCCCAGCCTGCCACTGCTTGGCCTTCCCCCCATGTTCCCATGATCGGGTAGCGGAGCGACGTAAAATCCGATCGCTGGACATTGTTGAGCAAGCGGTCTGGTTGATTGGGGAATTCGCTGTCGGAGGGAGCGGAATTTACACTTCTTCTCTCCCGCACTTGTCTGCACCGGACACGCCATCCCGACACAAATGCAGGAGCATTGTATAAGGGGCGCTGTCCCGACGCGCTCCTCCAACCGTCACCATGCTCAAGTCTACTAACCCTACAAGTCTTTTGCTGCGTATTCCTAAGCTCGCCTCGTCCGTGTTTGCCGGTCCGTCCTCGGAAAAGACTGGAACAGCAAGTCCCTCAAAGGAGTCGAGCAGCCGAATGTCCACCGAATCGGTCTCTGCCTCTACGGATACTTCTTCCTCGATCCCGCCACCTACAACACAACCTCTCCTTTTCCCTACGCACCGCAAAAAGAACCCGTCGCATCAATATCACCCTCAGCACCACGCTGAAGGTGCACCGAGAAAACACACGCCCAGAATGATGGCATTTCCCCTAGGTTACAAGGAGGCGGCGCACCAATGGGTGTGTATTTCCGCTCCAGCAGCCAACACGGCGCATCAGTGGACAAGTGGCTGACGAGCATGCAGTGGACTAGCCTATCATCGCGACAAGCCGAACAGAATGTACTCTCATTTATTCCTCACGTTCGCGAAGCCACCGGCCCAAGTGTCGGCGCGCGCCTCCTAGATCTCGCCAACACCGATCCTTTCGGCCAGCGAGTCTGGCGATCATCAATGGTGCAGCTGTCGGGGAAGAACCGTGCCCTGAATGAGTTCTCAATCGAAAGAGAGGGCGAAGATGTGGACAACACCCTCGTCATGCTGCACGGATACGGCGCCGGGCTGGGTTTTTTCTACAAGAACTTTGAACCCCTCACCAGATTACCTGGTTGGAAATTATACGCGCTGGATATGCTAGGGATGGGCAACTCCTCCCGCCCGCCGTTCAAGGTCCACGCCAAAACACAAAAAGAGAAAATCGCCGAGGCCGAGAGTTGGTTCATTGACGCGCTCGAAGAATGGCGCAAGATTCGCAAGCTCGAAAAGTTCACATTGATGGGCCATTCAATGGGCGGCTACCTCGCTGTTTCTTACGCCCTCAAGTACCCCGGCCACCTCAACAAACTGATTTTGGTGTCTCCGGTGGGGATCCCGGAGGATCCCTGGGCAGTCAACGCCGACATGCCCGAGCCCGAAACCTCCACCATGGCAGCCGAGTTCACCCAGGACCAGGAAAGCATCGTCCGCCAAACCCCCGCTGGCCAAAACGCCGAGTATGTCAACGCGAAAGCCAGCGACAAGGAATCCGTCGCTTCCCAGCCCAACACCTCCACCACGCCCCCCAAGCGACCCCTTCCAGGGTGGCTGGTCTGGCTCTGGGACGCAAACGTCTCCCCGTTTAGCATCGTCCGCTTTGCCGGGCCGTTGGGTCCCCGGTTCGTCTCGGGGTGGACAGCCCGCCGGTTCAACCACCTGCCCTCGCCTGAAAAGCAAGCATTGCACGATTACTCTTATGCTCTGTTCCGCCAGCGTGGGTCGGGCGAGTATGCCCTGCCGTATCTCCTCGCTCCGGGGGCGTATGCCAGATCACCAGTCATCAACCGCATTCAGGACGTCGGCCGGCAGGTCATCTCCCCCAAGACGGAAACCACCCCAGAAGTAAAAGAGCACGGTTTCCCGATTGTGTTCATGTACGGAGAAAACGACTGGATGGATGTTGCTGGGGGGTATGCCGCCGAAGAAAAGATCAAAAAGAGAATAGAGAAAGAATTGCTAGAGGAAGGGGGAGCGGAGAAGGAGAATGGGAGTGTAAAGGTTGTTGTGGTGAGGAAGGCGGGGCATCATCTCTATGTGGATAACCCCGAGGAGTTTAATGAAGTTGTGAGGAGGGAGTTGAAGGAGACGATGATGGTGAATCAGAGGAGGAGGAATTAGGGGGTGGGGTGGGTATAAAATAGAGGATGATGTGCTTATGGAAGACTAAGGGGATGCATGGTAGCGGCGTTTTACTGTTTGAGGAGGGACCAAGGGCACGGGATGGGTTGTATTTTGGGAGTACTAGCAGCATAGGGAGGGATAGCGGTCAGGATGGGCCAGACAGACAAGGATGGTTCTATATGAGGATGATGAGGGGAGGTTATGGTAGTAGACAGGCATGAGGTTTTTGGCAGGCTGGTCAGGTTGGAATTAGAGTAAAACCAACTGGGTGTTTTGTATGGGCGTCTATGATAAGATGGATATAGTAATTTTGGGGCATCTATATATAAGGTAGTGTTCTCATTGGTTTTGGCAGCTGTAGCCAACAAAATTACAAACTACCTACTGCTGGTTATTGGAAAGACATTGCTACTTGCTCAACATGCCACGGTTGGTTACCTACGCCGATTCTTGGCCAACGTGGAAACTGACTGCATTTTGAGGCCCCGTGTTATGTTGAACGATCTGCTACAAGTTATACATCCACGCATCGCAAGTTCGGGCATCACCACCTGGAATGATAACAGCAAAGCGGTGTAAAAAATGCAGCGTAATTAAAAAACAAACACAATAATAATTTTTAACTTGATAAACAAAGTGTAACAAAAAAATCTTCAATACGATACTGGTCCCTCCCGTTCTCTTTGTCACTGGTCTTGTCTCTCTCTCTCTCTCTCTCTCTCTCACACACACACACACACACATCCACCCAGCACTACTCTTTACGACAACAACTCTTCAAAACGAATCTACAACCCTTACCAACACACCCACCATCCTCACTCCTTCCCACCCAGCAAGCTGGGCAACTTCCAAGCCCAACAGCGTCTCCTAATTCCCGCCGGTTGCTCCTCCACCATTATCGCCACCCTCCCATCCAATCCAGCTCCTAGGCATCACCCTCCAAATCTTGACCTCACCACTCCTCAGGTCGTCAAGCTTGAAACTTTCCAGCTTGACCTTCTTGCTCTCACGGCCCTGCTCCCAAGCCCTGACCTTCTTCTTGGTGCCATCCCATTCGCCCACGACAGCGACGTGGTCAGGTTTGCCTACCTCGACGCTGTACTTGGCGTGCATAGCGCCGTGCTTGCCTTGGAACTTGGCGTTGCGGATGCTGATGATGTCGCCGGGGCGGATCTCGTCGTTCTGGCTTGTGCTGGCGTTGGCAAGGTTGCTGTACACCAGGGCGCCATAGGCACGCGTGCCGACAGGGTGAAGAGCGTCCTTGTGGGGACGCAGCAGCTCGTGAATGAGTCCTTGTGGAGTCCCGTCGCCTACAACGGTGTCCTTCAGCTTGTGGACGGCCTCGCCGATGGCACGACCAAACCGCTCGTAGCTTTCCTCAAGCTGGTCCTGACGCAAGGCTCGTGGTGGGGCCTCGTGACGCTGGTCGAGCTGGACATCGGAGGGGTCCTGGGGGTTGAAACGAACGGTGATAACGGTCTGGGAGTAGTCCTGGAACAACACATAGATATCCCGAGTCACAATTGTCTTGCCGCCCTGGTGGGGATCAGAGGAGGTTGATTCTTCAGACTCGAAGAAGATATCCTTGCGGCCGTGGAGCTGCGAAGGCAGGCCATTGGGCTGCAGCCACCATCCTGACTGGTTGGCTAGATCAATGTCATTAGCAACAAACCCAGACTCCATGGAAGGCCGAGTAACGTCGACCGAACGTCTTCCACCGCTACCACGGGGGACATCCAGCGACTTTCTCGGCGGAGGAGCTCGGTTTGGCGGTGAGGAAATAGGAGGGGGGATAGGCGACCTCAAGTTCTGAGGGGGAGGAGGTGGCGGGGAAAACTGGAGGGTCTCATGCGCCGATGTCTCCTCGTTCTGCCTGACATGCGGAGAGGGCATCGGGAATGACGGAACAGCTGGAGCTGCCTGAGAAGACGAACTATAGTTGTATGGATCGTACTCATCATCATCGTAGTGAGCAGGCGGCGCCTCTTTCGGCGGGGGCGGGGGAGGGGGGGCTGTGCGGGGCGCATCTACAGACTTGCGCGAGGGCGCTGGCGCACTTGGTGGAGGGGGAGGCTGACTGGGAATTGGAGGAGGTCCTGCTCTCGGGGCCGCTGTGGAAGGAAGCGGGGGCGCCTCACTCGTTGGCGATCTCGGTCCGATATCCTCGAAACTCGACTCCCGCTGATGGGCCTTGAGCGCATCTTTGTGAGGAACCGACGAGGCGATGTCGGTGTCATAATCGCCCTCATATTCGGTGATCTCGTCTTCGTCACCACTATCGTCGTCCCTTGGTGGTGCGCCGGGAATTGGGGGCGGCCGGGTGTCAGCCGTTGAATCCCTACGCAGCGGGGGCGCCGCTGTGGGAGGCGGAGGAGGAGGTCTGCTCTGTGTGGGGAGCGGAGGGGCGGCGCCAGGGATTGGAGGCGGTGCCCTGCTGTCGCGCCTGGGGATAGCAGGTGCCGATGGTGAAGTTAGAGGGCTCTCATCATGAGACCGACGGGGGGCAGCCCGGGGTGATGTAGGTGGCAGTGGTGGAGGACCGCCAGCCCCAGGTGGCGGGGGAGGAGGAGCTCTAGTCGCATGGGCTACATCAGGTTTTGGTGTATCGGATTCATCATTGGGCCTTTCGGAGAGCTCATCGTCAGACACCGACCCTTCGCTGGGGGACTTAATCGCCGACGCAGTTGGCGGTGGTGGTGGCGGACGTGCTTTGCAAGGTTAATAATGACACTCCACAGTGCAAAACGATGGGCATCACTATACTCACAGTCCAGAGAAGGAACAGGGGGGGGAACTGATCTCCCGCCAGGAATAGGGGGGGGTGCGCTATGTTCATTGGGCGTTTCTACACCTGTGTTAGCTTTGTTGAGATGGTGCTCGACAAACAACATACGGGCTGGCGCAGCTTCCTGATGGGGAGTCTGCAGCTGGGCCTCGTCCTCGTCATCTTCCACCTCTTCGGCAGCAGACTGTTTTCGCTCGGGAGGCGGCGGTGGGCGCGAGAGCCCAGGCAAAGGAATGCCGGGCATAGGAACGGGGGGCGCACGGGCAGTAGGCGATACCGGCTCCTCATGCTCCTCAATGTGCTTCTCAGGGGCGGCCTTCTTCTTCTTGGGCATCATAGGTGCCGGGGCACCAAACAGCCCAGGGATGCCCATACCCGGCATGCCCATACCGCCTGACATCTTGGCCATTCTTGCGCGCAGTTCCTCCTTGCGCCGAACCTCTGGGTCGATATCCTCCTCCTCCTCTTCTTCTTCCTCTTCATCTTCCTCATCAGCCTGTTCATCATCGTCTTGTTTCGCGGCAGTAGCAACATGCTTTGGTCTAACGTCATTTTCCTCCTTTTCGGTGAGCTCCTCCAGACCCTCGGTGGTCTCGCCAGCCCCAGACATATCAGCCTCATTACCATCATTCGGTTCGATTCCTCTTGAAGATCTGCGACGCCCAGGGTGCGGGATTCGGGGTGGGTGAGATTCATCCAGAGAGCCGCGGCCTGTGGTGTCTTCGGTATCGCGACGCTCCAGAGGGGGTGGAACAGGAGCAGTAGCTTCACCTTCGGCGGCAGTGGCATCGTGGCTATCCAACCGTTTCTTCACTGGTTTCTTGGGCTTCTCCTTCTTGGCAGCAGCCTCGGCATGACGAGCCGCAGTCTCCATTTGCTGCTTCTGGAGAAGAGCGAGGCGCTCCTTCAAGCTCATGGGCTTGGGTTCATCATCAGCGGCTTCACCCTCATTCCTTGATGAGGTTGGTGCCGTATTACCAACAAGTCCCGCTTTTCCAGCATTCTCCAGCGTTTCGGCTTCTTGCTCCTTGACCTCCGGATCCTCATCGCGACGATATACTTTAGCAACAGGGGCCTGGGTGACCGGTGGAATATAGGCGTGCCTGCTAGGAGGGGGGGCAACAAACGGCTTCTTGATGAAGCTCGAGCCGCCTCCTGAGCTCAGCCCGCTAGGCTTGAAGGGGGCGGGGGGGGCTGCAGCTGCCTTGTTAAAAAGTGCAAGACGATCCTTGAAAGAATTTCCGGTTGGCTTATCAGAGACAGGTGGAGGTCCAGCACTGGGTTTGGAGACAACGGCAGCAGGCTTGGGCGCAGGGGGCGACTTTGCGGCAGACGGCGCCTCAGTGGGCTGGGGAACAGGAGGTGCGGGCGTGGCCACTGGAACAGGGGCGGGTGCGGGAGCCGGAGGGGAGGCGGGAGCTTGGGCAGATTGAATTGGCACCGGAACAGCGGCAGGTGCTGGTGGAGGAGAGGAAATCGTCGGCTCGGGCGAGGGAGATCTCAAGGGCTCAGGTTCAGGCTCCGGAGCAACTTCGTGCTTCGGAGATTCCGGGGCTGGAATCGGAGCTTCGGCGGCGGGTTTATGTTCCCTTTTGGACTGGGGCCGTGTCGCCGGACGAGGAGGTGCTGCAGGCTCATACTTTTCGACGAAATTCCTGGGGAAAATACCCTCTTGCTTGTTGCCGGCCTCGTCGACGTACTCCCCCGCATACCAATCGGCATCTTCCTCGTCGGTCACCGTTATGATCTGGCCGACGCTGAAAATGAGGTCATCTTCGTGGCCCGAGTTGTATTCGTACAAGGCCTTGACCTTGAACGACATGATGACGCGGCTCGAGGCCTCGGAGTAAGTAGACGGCAAGGTAGCTACTGTTGATGTCTGCAGTGTTGTGTTGCGTGCTTTGGGCTTGTCGTCAGAGGCAGGCAAGCTATTAAACGTCGCTCGCTGGCTCGGCAGATGCGGGGCGGGGTTGGCTTTCGGTCCGCTTCTCTTCGTGGGCCTGGACTTCGAGGACTTTTCAATGTAAACACACGCCAAGTGCAAGTGAGGTTGTAGGACCTGCTGTGTAAACGTAATGCTGAA
Organism: Podospora pseudoanserina; assembly: GCF_035222485.1. Lineage (NCBI taxonomy): Eukaryota > Fungi > Ascomycota > Sordariomycetes > Sordariales > Podosporaceae > Podospora > Podospora pseudoanserina. Next base: position 8,330,040 of record NC_085920.1, on the reverse strand, counting down.
GGCGGAGTGCGAGAGAAGAACCGCTCGATCTCCAACAGCTGGTGGTCATGGAAGGGCGGTCCTTGCTTGGTCACCCCTTGCAAGCCGGACGTCGGACGCCTCAGCTTGTTCTGCAGTGTGGCTAAAAGTGTTGGCTTAAGGCGCACATCTGATCCTCAACGTCAGCGCATAAGAGGCTACCACACGTTGCGTTTGTTGCTATGGTCTACGTGTTTCAAATCTGTCTTTTTGGTTTGGACACCTCACCAGGCAGCAATTCACCCGGAGTTGGGAGTGTTGCAGTCAGGAGGTGGCTTGGGCAGTTATCTCATGTCCTGTTGTCGCTGTGTGTTGCTTGGAGATGACCCCTCAGTGAAATGACGAGGTGGATCAACGCCTCACCTCGGAAGCTCCAAGCTGCTTGGCAGCTGGCAAGTGTCCCCTCTGTCCGGCAGGCATCGCCCCTCCATCGCATTTGTAACTTTCTGATATCTCTAGCTTGGCATCTTTTGTTTCACATGCCCATCAACAACGACATTTCCGCCAGCAGCAAACACAAGGTACCTACCGCCTGTCGATCGGCTAAACTACTACTCTTTATCAACGTCACCTCTCCTAACGATAACCTCCTTTATCTCCAACAACATCACCAAACCCCCAAGCCATCACCTCCATGGCGTCCACCCCCAACCCTCCTAAATCCATCCTCAAAAAACCACCACCCACCCCCGACGCCCCCTCGGCCCTCGAACTCACAGGCCTAACCCGCGCCCAAGCAGCCCAACTCCTCACCCTCTCCAAAACAGAGCTCAAACCCCCCATCCCCATCGAAACCTTCGAGCTCCTCTCCGCCGCCTTCCCCTCCTCCCAACCCCCTTCCCAATCCGACATCTCCCTCCTCCTCTCCCACCTCCCCAACTTCTCCCCCTCAGAGTACCTCGATCTCATAGACGAACGGAACTGCCTCAACACATGCGGCTACGCCCTCTGCTCCAAACCCCGCCGCAACTTTCCCGGCAAGGTCAAAATCCGGCGGTCGGGCGTGGCGAAAACGGAGGACCTGAACAAGTGGTGCAGCGATGAGTGCGCGCTAAAGGGTATGTATATCCATGTTCAGCTCGAGCATCCTTCGTACGAGTGGACAGGGGAAAAGGGGGAGATGAAGATCAAGATTCGGCTGAGGGAGGACAAGGAACTGGGTGTAAAGGAGGTGGAAAAGGCCGTGGAGGGGCTCTCGCTCGATGGGGCCGGTGACGAGAGGGATAAGAAGGGAGATGAAGCCCACGAGAAAAAGAAGCAAGCGGGCAAACTAGCCGTCGAGAGGAATGGGATGGGCGTCGATAAAGTCGAGGTCACGATTGGGGAGAAAGAGATCACCCAGCCGCCCACAGCTCCCACCTTCACCAGCGCCCAGGGAGGCGAGAGCGATGCTCATCTCATGGTGGAAGGATACAAGATTGGCAGCAAGGGCAAGAAACCAAACAACACTGGCGGTGAAGGCGAAGATGATGATGACGATGATTTTATTCCTTCTATTCGTATTGAGAGCCTCAACTATGGGAGGCCTTGATCCTATCTTTGGTAAAATGGACAGGCAAACAGACAGCATTGGGGTTGCATAACAAATGGCGTTTTGATAGTTTATGATACCCGGTTTACGATTGTCGGACCTTGGAAATAAAACCTACCTGGAGTTTACAACATCTGGAAGATTCACATGACAGATCAAAGTCACAGCATTTATCACCTGGGCAGACATGGGCTCCCCAACGAGGCGGGACCCAGCCGTCTCACACAACAAATCCCATCCGCATCACCATAAAGGAGAAGCGTAGTCTGGCAGTCGAGCGTCGTCCTCAGCATTACCTGCAGGACTCAGCGACACCTGAATGGGTGGGGCAACAGATTGCTTTATTCTTCAAAGCTATCGCATGCCGTGTTTGTTTTTCCCTTTCCGACCGACCACGACCCAGCGCCGTCAGTATTGGCCCAACGCCGCAGCATGTTGATTCCCACGTGATGAAGAGATCTTCATACTCCTTTCCCAACTTTTGTTGACCGTCATAAAAGGGTATCGTGATCGAAGTCGTCAAGCGTCGTTTTCTATTGGTGGTCCTAAAATGTCCCCTCTTTCGAAGAAACAATTTAGTCGCGGCGGGGGCGGTCACCACCGAAGCGGCGGGGGCCACGCTCAACAGCGGGGTTCTGGGTAACGGGGATGACGTTGACGGGGATGGCGTCGAACTGTGAATTGCTGTCAGTTTTTCCACTCTCGTGGCCTTCAGACACTGGGCAACACATACGCCGAGGTGCTTAAGGAGGTCCTTGGTCTCGGTATCGACATCGAGCTGGCCGCTCTCGGAGTTCTGGGTGAAGTCGAGAGCGGAGACCTCGGGAACGTACTGATCCTTGCGCTCACGCTCCTCCTCCTGAAGCTTGAAGGAGATACCGCGGACGGGGCCACGCTGAATGCGCTTCATCAAGTGGGTGGTGTAGCCGGCAATCTTGTTGCGGAGGCGCTTGGAAGCAATGATGGCAATCTCATCGCACACACTTTTTCCTCAGAGTCAGTCGGGTCTTCCCTCTGCCCAAAATCCAGGTTGGAGAAAAACATACCGCTTGTTGGTCTCGAAGTCGAGAGTCAACTTGGGGTAGTACCGCTCAATGATGACCTTGGCGGACTTCTTGACAGTCTTGGTACGAACGCGACCCATTTTGACGGTTTGGTGTGGTGGTTGGTTGTTGTGAAGGGAAAAAAAGACCTACCGAGGGCGACGCTTGGAGTTTCGGACACAGAAGAGAAGAAGCAGGAGGATTCTCGCAGTCGAGCTCGCCAAACCTGTGGTGGTTTTTCAGAGTGGGTCTGCAATTGTGGGGGTTGCGTGCGCTTAGGGCATGCCAATCTTTTGGGGTGTGGCTGGTGAGCTGGTGAAGCTTACTATTTTGTGGCTGCCACTTGAGGTGGGGCAACTGCGGCTGAGGCATTCCCGGATTCACTCTATGATGGTCGCTCCAAAAACTTGAGCCAACAATAGTAAACAATGCCTTTAGACATCGGAAATGGCTCACATGGTATATATTTCTACAGAGAACATGTTATACATTATGGAGCTATCAGCAAGATAGTCCAGTCACTCCCAATCGACTCTAGTTCGCCGAATTCAAACCATAGTCCTGTGCACCCTGCGAGAGCTTAGTTGAGTAGGACTTGCGAATGGTTGACTGGCTGACCACCTCAACCTCCTTCCGCTGTTGTCCAAAAATGCCCTCACCATCGCCAATCAGCTCACGGGCAACCAGCTCAGCCTCGGCATCCACTGAGTCCTTGAGCACGATCCGCAGCTTGCCATCTGAGTTGACGGAAGCCGTTTCAGGCTGAACGTAAACCTTGGCGCCGTTCTTGAGATCAGGGTCGAAATGTCGAAGAGGCGACTTCCCGGACTTCTGATTGTGAGCGTTGTCACCCTCGCTGGTCTCGGTGACGAAACCAGCAACACCCAATTTGGCGCTGCTGTAGCTCTGCTGGCTGCGCGGCCTGAGCACTCTGGCCTCAACCGGCTTATGTTCCTTTTGCGGGCCGTACAGCGGGTGGTTGTCCATGTATGCACCGGTGCGGATGTACGAGAGACCGGCGGAAGGGTGGGTCTTTGGAGGACCATGTTCGGCATACGGGTTGTTGGTGTCGTGGGTTGAATATGTGTGTTGTGGGGGATGCAACATTTGCTCAGTCGTCAGTTCCGTCGGTTGCTTCAGAGGTGCGAGATCCAAGAACTCCCCAACCAGCTGATACAGCACTGCGTTCTGGTTCCGAACATTCCGCAAGTACTCGGTAACGTCATCCTCAAGAATAGAATCGACGGTGACCTTGTCATACTCGGTCTCTGCGTTGTCCAAGGCTTTCAACCTGGCCGTCTCGTTGAGATCGCGGGCGATCTTGGCCTTCAGAAACATACGGAAGGCGGCGCGACGGGGGCGAACCCTCTCAGCCAAGTACTTCTTGAAGTCGCCGGGCGTCATGCCGGCAAGCCATGGGCCAGAAAACCTCCATCGTTGGTCGACAAGCTTTGCACGGTCCTTCGCGGCGATGGCGGTGCGATCGATGTCGTCCTCGAAAACGGACCTGGTCGCGGCATCGGTTCTGCGTCTTGAGCTTGCAAAAGAGGAGGGCGTAGAGATCGGGAGACCAAGTTCTTGGAACTTGAGAAGGGTGAGGCCGTGGTCGGCGCCTGAGGCGTAGTCGGTAATTTGCTCGATCGTATCGATGCCCTTGATGCGGAGCATGGGAGTCGAGGACTTGGTAGTTGATCGAAGAGGGAGAGGGCGCTTCAAGCCCCAGTCCCCCTCCTTGCGGGCGTGACTAAGGGTTGTGATGACCTGGTGTGTTGGGTAGGCCGAGGTAGCTGTATCGGAGTGCGACTTGAAGGTTGCTTGAGCGGCTTCTGCCGCCGGTGGTGGGAGGGGTGCCGGCATAGAGAACATCCGCGACGCCCGGAGAAGCGCGCCTCCCGGGGACACGCTCCTGGAAACCATGGTCAATGTGGCTGGATTGGCCCGAAAGCTCTCCTGGCTGTCGTCGAGGTCGGGGTCGGGGCCGCGAGAGATCGTGGCTTCGTTCCTTCAATCGCCGAGTTGAGCTGCAAAAATTCCCGAGCTCCAAAAGTTGAATGGATGCCCCATTGGCCATCAGTTCATGCCAAGGCCGAGTTCTTCAACCCTAACCCTTTGTTATGCAAAGTTACCCCTGATTACCTAGTTACTAGTATGTAAAGTGATTTAGAGACATATTTTGGGTATCTTGTACATCTATTCAATTTTGTCTATACCTTTACATCACCTCTCTAGCAACTCGATGCCAACACCACGCAATGCGTTGACTGCCCACGATGGATAGCTCTGTCCATCAGGGTACAGTCCAACAAAAAACTTCTTGACGAAGGCCGGGAATTGGTCAGCAATGATGGCCTCTCTGGCCTGTCTCATCAGATCCAGCTGATACCACACGTTGTGCAGTGTCAGCAGGTGCGCCGCAACTGTCTCTTTGGCGGCATTGTGGTGAATGAATGCCCTTGTAATGCCCAGCGACCCTTCTTGGCCGACAGGCCTGCAGCACTGACACCCACAACCCTCCTCGATGGGCCCGAAATCAGCGGCATACATCTCTCTTTTCATGTTGAGTACACCATGCTTGGTGATGGCATTCCCAAACCGCGCAGTGCGTGTGGGCCACACGCAGTCGAACATGTCTGCTCCCAGCGCCACGCTGACCACAAGATCCTCTGGGTACCCAATTCCCATAACGTATCTCGGCTTGAGTTCTGGTAGTTGCTCCGTGCAAGTGGCCACCACCTTGCAGAAGTCATCCTTTGCTTCACCTCCGCTCAGTCCGCCAATGGCGATACCAGGTGTGTCACGGGCGACCATCTCGCGGCAGCATTCCCGGCGCATCTCCAGGTCCAGTCCACCCTGAATGATGCAGAACAGGTTCTGCCTTTCTGGGTATTTGTGGGCAGCGATACATCTGTCAAGCCAACGTACACTGCGCTCCATCGCCTCTCTCATGCGCGCCTTGTCTGGGTGTGTAGTGACGAGGACATCGTCCAGCTGCATCATAATGTCGGATCCGATCGAGTTTTGGAGGCTCATCGAGTGCTCGGGGGTTAAGAGCATAGGGCTGCCGTCGTGTGGTGAGAGGAAGCGCACACCTTCCTCGGTGACGTTGGCCAGCTTGAGTAGCGAGACCATCTGAAACCTTTGACATCTCAGCTATTTTGCTTCCCATGATTAGAGTTGGCCACGTACCCGCCACTATCAGTAAGAAGATTGTGATTCCATCCCTGAAACTTGTGCGCGCCTCCTACAGCATCAAGGACTTCCTGACCAGGCTTCAGGCCGAGATGGTAGGTGTTGTTGAGGCAGAGACGGCATCCAGTTGCCTCGAGTTGTTCGGGGGTAAGTCCTTTGAGTGAAGCCTGCGTGGCTACAGGCATGAAAATTGGGAGGTTGACCTGACCGTGGGGCAGCGTCAAGATGGATGCGCGGGCACGGGTTGTCTGTTAGATATCTGCATTAGTTGTCAGGCATGTCCAGCAGCATGGAGAGGAGAGGGATTGCACATACAGAGCACTTTCCCACCAGCTCAAAAGTGAGGGCGGCAGAGGATGCCGATCTGGTCGTAGAAGCCATTCTTCTTGCAGTTGCCCACATTCCTGTCCGTTACCGCAACCAAAAGCCAAGTGAGCCGTTGTCGACTGTTGCTCGTGAAAATGCCCCTCGTTCTTTGAACCCGCTGCCAAGCCTGGAAATTCTCCAAAAGTCGAGTGGAGCAAACGGTTAAGGTGGATCCATAAGGCTACCCCTCGATTTGATCTCCAACCCATGCCCCACCATGACTGTCTCTTGGACCCTTCCAAGCTGTTGTGATTGTGACGTATCGCCGTATGTACATATGTCTAGATTATCAGTAATCTTGGCCCATATGGATGCATCTCCTGTCTTGAATTCAAGAGCCATCAGTACGGCCACGTCCAAGAAAAGATACCAGCACCTTTCCGCAACCCACAAGACCGGCATAAATCCCTCCTATTTCGCAACCAGGGAACAGTGGCTTTTGTTTTCTCATATCGGTACTCAATTTGGAGCCTTATGGCATGATTGAGCAATATGCCACAACTATCATTCATCGTCTGTTCACCACCTTGTCTCCTTCTCTGGAGGGCGGTCCGCTATGGCAACAGGCACAAATGTCAAATGAACACCACGGACGCAACCTAGCAGTACCCGAAGATAACATGACCTACCACGCCCGAAGCTTGAACTGGATGTTTAACTCTGGCCAAGTTGAAGATATGGCAACTTTCCTGGAACTACAGGAGATTGTTTGGATCCCTCAGGTTTCTCCATTGATGCCCCACTTCTGCCCAGCTAACCCCAACCCGAGCCCAAGTCCCAAATGACCAACGTCAAAGATCCTTCTGGCCCAAAATCAGGCGATTTCTCTCTCCTGCCGGGACGCATTGCCGGCGACGGGCACCAACAATATCTGGCTATTCCTCTTTGTTGTACTCCCTCCTACTTCGGCTATAATGTTGCATCCCCAGTCCATTTTTTCCTTCGCCATGTAGAAAAAAATTCGGTTCAACTCAGGGAGATCGTCGAACAAGCGCTCCCGCACCCATGACCCCTTGGCCCTTCCCTGTTCTTCACCACTAGCAAAATCCGAGCCGCGCTGCCCAGAGATACCGACTCTGCTGCGCCAGCCTCGGCGCATAATGACATCAAATCGGAGCTGGAAAGCTTGGGAATGGTTGTTTCTCAGGTTGTCCGACCTGGCCAACTCTTTCCCTTGTTTGCATTGTGATCAGAACTATAAAACTCTAGGCTATTCCTTGCGCTTGCGTCGTGTGTGTGTGCTCAGACTTCATCCAAGTGTCAAAAAGTGCTGTCAAATGACCACGGACTTTAGACAACGAAAAAGGATACTCCACTGGAAGCACAGTTTTGACCTCGGGACCAGCCTGACCGGCTCTGACCTGACAACACAATACAACACGGGCACAAAAGAGCCGTTCATCTATTTGGTCATTGCTTAGCTGTGTCTTGGCCTCGTCAATTTTTTGTTTCGTGGTTCGTTTCTATTTGAGGTTCTAATAAGCGGATACCCCGACACGATTTCTCTCATTCGCGACGCTCTCATGTTTTTTTGAGATACCTTCACGACATCTCGACAAGTCCAATTGTGTACTATTTAATCGGTTCTTTTTCTCAAGCCAGGTTGCCATCCCTCCGGCCGCTTTGGATTGATTCATACACGCCTGTTTTCGAACCCAACCTGGAATCTTCACACACCTGCGCCATATCCTGTGCTGATACTATACACCACCATCTACTGAACCACAGCATCAAGGATGGCCCCCGATGAATTTCACCTCTTCCCCTTCCTCCCAGCCGAACTCCGCCTCCAAATCTGGCGCCTCGCCCTTTCCCCTCGCGTCGTCGTCCTCACCCAGTCCTTCACCTCTCCAACTCCCCCACCCACCCTTCTCTCCGTCTGCCACGAATCCCGCCAGGAATCCCTCCGCTCCTTGGTCCTCCTCCCCCTGATAAACACCTACTTCCACCCCGGCACCGACATCCTGTACTACCCCCGTCCTGTCTCTCCGCTAGGCTACTCCACCCCCTCCCCGCCAGCCGACATCTGTCTGGAGCTCATTACCAAAGTCGCTGTCGACTATGTCAGCTCAGAAATCAGGAGAGAGTGGGAGGTGTACAACAAATATTCCTTCTTAAAGTCGTTCCCCAATTTGGAGGAGGGGTATCTTGTGATTAATGCGCAAGAGAGCAGCAGCAGCAGCAGCAGCGGTAATGGTGATAGGGGGAATAGGGCAATTGAGCTGATTGATCCGAGGGGGGATAAGGAGGAGATTATGGGGATTATGGAGAGGGTGAGGGAGAGTTTTTGTTATGAGCTGCCTGCTCCTTCGCCGGTTGAGGAGGATGGTGAAGGGGAAAAGGTTGAACGGGAGGAGGCAGAGGAAGAAGAAAAGGAGAAGTGGGTCGATGGGAGGATTGAGTATAATGGGCTGGAGCTTGTGCCGAAGGCGATGGTTTGGGGGGGTTGTGCTGGAGGTGTGGTTGGGGTTTGCGGGTGATACTTTTCCTTCTTTTGCATTTTTTTTTTTTTTGGTTGCTTCAAGTTCTGGCATTTGTTTGGCTTCTGGTTTTTTTTTCCTCGGTTTTTTCGGCATATAACAGCGCTGGTTTAGAAGGTTATTCGGGGAGGGGGATAAGGAGGATAGACAGGGACAAATATTGTATTTAGTGTTGTAAATACTGGGTCATGTGTACATAATAGGGGTACGGATTATTGGATGTTATGAAAACCCTTCTAAAATACCTCGCCATGTCCACTCGGTTCTCATATGAGGTTGATCTGCTCTTCGGTGTCATGTGTTCAGCATGCTCTCAACAGAGCATATATGCCGACAAAGCCAGCATGATCCAGCTCAGCAGGCCATATCTTGCATCTCGCAAGGACATGGCGCCGGAAGGTCCAGAGGGCGAAGGTGGAGGCGTTGGGGTTGTGTTGGATTCTTCGTCATTGGGTGGAGGTTCAGTCGGTGAGGCAGTCGGGATGAGATCAACAATATTGCCATTGCCCCCCAGGCTTCGGCTTCCGGCAGAGGTGAGGATGATGTCGCCATTATCATTGCCGCCGCCGCCGCTTCCCCTGATGGTCGCTCCACCAGGTGGGTAGTCATCACAGAATGTAGTGAACGCTGCAAAGACTGTTTTTGACGTTAGACTCAACCTCATAAAACTATATCACGACTGGTTGCTTCTGCTTACTGCTGTAATCAGTCGACCTGCCTGTTGTCGCCCAGGCAGCACAGGTGCTCGCATAGTCCTCCGCGACGGTCGTATATGAGCCGAAAGGGTCGTAGCACATGCACTCTGCCAGCTCTCTGTCCGAGATAGCGGTGAAGTTAGGGATCTTGCTTGAGCAGGATCGTACAATATTGGCGAAGGAGGCGCAGGCTCTGGGGGTGGATGAAGGTCCAGCAGTCACTACGTCTCGGGTGGTGCTGGCATCGACTGTGGTCGTCCTTGGGGTCGTTGGACGGTTGGAACAGATGGGACTAACAGAAAGGCAACCATCCCAGATGACCGACATTGCTGGTGATTGGGGCAATTAGTGGCGTGGCCCTCCAGTGACATATCAGCAAGCCTCAGCCAACATACCTGAAAAGGCCGAAGTGGCCCCCTCCACTGAGTTGTAGATGTATGATGCACATGACGAGTATGCTGGGTAGAGAGCCGTGCCTGAGAAGCAGCATAAGCAGTCAAACATCTCCCCGAGTGGAGCTGTTGTAGCGAGAGCACCAGCGCTGGCACATGATGTGACCACAAGATTGGCAACAGAGCAAGCCGTGACGCCTGCCTGTAGTGCCATTGCTTGGACAGTCATATTTGGTGGTGGAAAATTGTTGACATGTATGGCCTGGACATCGATGGTGTGGACTACCTCGACATATTGCTCAAGTATCGCAGTGACGACACCTGGCTGCACCAGGGCAATGACTGGGAGATATTTCCGAACCATCATTCCGTTGTCTTGGTAAACCAGCGAGAAGTGCCCAAGAACGATCACAGGCACAATGGAGAGAAGGACATAGCTTCAGTTAAGTAGCTATGGAAATCTCAAGGGCGAGGCTGGGGTCTCGCATATTGTGGCCCAGCTGAAATAAATATCGTCGAGCAAGTCCCGAGCTCTTCATCCTCTGCCACATGGCGCCTCTGTTTTGTTTGGGCTCGGTAGGGTTTCCATGACCGACTCTTTGTTCTGTTAGGGTGCGGCTGAAATGCATTGGAAGGCCACCGCATGCTCCTGGCGACAAAAACGCCTGGCCTGAAGGCTGTGGAAGCATATGATTGGGGGTGACGGGAAGGGGGTGACGGCAATGAAGTGTAGCTACCCCGCGTCTGCATTCAATATTCTTGGCATCTCATCAGTCAATACTCCTTAGTGCTTGCTTGTAGAACGTGCAGGGAAATGCGGACAGAAATATAGCCTTATGGAGATCCTTCAACTGACCACCTCGAATGAGAGAAATACTCATGCTCAAAGTACTTGTGCCCCTTGCCAATCTGTGCCAGTGATGCGCTGTTCTTGCTAACAGTGCTTCAGTACCCACCTGTTGATGCCGGCACTTGCTCATGCATGCTTCCAGAAGCTTGGTCAAAGCAGCGATGACCTAGTGATCCAAAAGGCCGGGTGCTCCATCGGCAGGGAGCCCTTGTCCACAGATGTGAATATGGATGGAGAGATATCGACAGGAGACAACAGATTCGAGGCGGTGTCAGATAACTTTCTGAAAACCTCCACCGAAGGACTCTGGAGGTTACAGGAGATGCAATTCACACTACCAAGAATGCCTAAAGCTCCCTGTCACGTGAACGGGCATTGCTATGACGTCCTGACGCGTGACGCGGTCTGGATTGTTGCGCCAAGTCCAGGAGCTTGTGGGGGGCACAGGGAGGCCAAATTGGAGCCAATTTACAGCTGTCCACCACAAGCATAGACCAATGACTTCATGCCGGCTGCTGTTCGAGACATCAGACAGAATAAATCACTTTTTGGCTTTTTCCTGGCCTTCAAAACGAGAAAGACGGCTTTGTGCCCCATGCAGCAGCTGCATCAACACCGACCTCATTCATAATGGCGTCGCCGGCGTCGTTGTCTGAGTTATCCTCTCGTCCAAAGAGGACCTCCCAACCTCAAGTTGACCTCCAGCAAGACAGGCCCGCAAGCAACAAAGATGGCTCAAAGAGTCCCAGAGAGGGCGACTTGACCCAGTCGCTCCAACACCTGACCATATCAACCACCTCATCGCCGGCAAGGCAGCCCCGCGCCCCTCGGCCTAGCCCCCTCAAGCCCACCTCCTCGTATGATTATCCTTCTGAGAGCTCCCCGCGTCGACCAAGCAGTGCCATGCGCAGTCCGCTGTCCAACTCTTCCTCCGTCAGATCACCATCCAGGGCTGGCACTCCCGCCCTACTAAGAAAAGCCTCGACGAACTCGCTCCGCTCGGTCAACGGTGTAACGCCACTCCGTCGAGCAAGCTCCGCCAGCATCCTCTCTCCAACCCCATCGAGGTCCGCCAGATCACCACTGAGAAGCATGTCGCCCGAATTTCCAGAGAAGCTCATCCTGACTCCGCAAGCCGTCGCGAATGCCCACTTCAAAGCCGAGCTAGAGGCTCTCCATGGGCCGGACTGGAACCGCCCGGCCGAGACGGTTGTCATTCTTCAGGATGCCTGCTACGGTCACAGATTCTCGCGACCAAAAACCTCGAAAGCGCAGCTCAGCACCATTGTCGAACGACCAGAAAGGGTTAAGGCCTGTGTCCTGGGTGTATCGGCCGCATATGTCCGGCTGGGCGAACGACATCAGGATGGGGACTTTCCAATTGCCCCAGAGGCCAACCCGGCGCAGCTGCCCACAATACCTTTTCGAATACAAAAAAGCGACAGGCGACTTCCGCTAACCTCCCAGACGGTGACCAATGTCCACGGTACGAAATGGATGGAAGAGCTCAAGATCATGTGTGAGACGGCCGAATCGAAGCTGGCCGTCAACGGAAAAGAGCTCCAGCGACCAGATATCGACCGTGGGGCCAACACGGGCGCTCCTCAAAAGCTTCATGAGGGGGATCTATATCTCTGCGCAGAAACCTTGGAGGCTCTCGAGGGAGCATTGGGGGGTGTATGTGATGCGGTCGATGCCGTGTTTCGTCCCCAGGGGCCACAGCGGGCCTTTGTTGCCATCCGACCGCCTGGTCACCATTGCTCTGGCTCCTATCCGTCAGGGTTCTGCTGGATAAACAATGTTCATGTCGGTATCATGCACGCCATCCTCAGCCACGGTCTGACCCACGCGGCGATCATCGATTTCGACCTTCATCACGGCGATGGCTCCCAGTCCATTGCCTGGCTACATAATGCGAGGTCCGCTGGGCTGGGTAAGAATGCAGCCTGGTGGAAGAAAACATCGATTGGGTACTTTAGTTTGCACGACATCAACTCTTACCCGTGCGAGATGGGCGATGAAGACAAGGTTAGGAACGCCAGCATATGCATCGACAACGCGCACGGCCAGAGTATCTGGAATGTTCATCTGCAGCCATGGAAGACGGAGGCCGACTTTTGGGCATTGTACGAGTCCAAATACTCGATTTTGCTAGACAAGACTCGGGAGTACTTGAGGGTCCAGACCGAGAAACTACGTGCTCAGGGGGTGAATTCAAGAGCCGCCATCTTTTTGTCTGCCGGTTTTGACGCCAGCGAGTGGGAAAGCCCCGGCATGCAACGGCACAACGTCAATGTCCCGACTGAATTCTATGCCCGACTAACCAGAGACGTCGTCAAGATTGCTGCCGAAGAGGGCACAAGTGTGGAGGGGCGGGTTATCAGCGTTCTGGAAGGCGGTTACAGCGATCGGGCTTTGTGCTCGGGGGTACTGAGCCACATATGTGGTCTCGCTGGCGATGGTCCCCGCGCCAAGCAGGAGGTAGCTCCCTCTGGACTTGGTTACGAGATGGGCCAGAAGCTGGGCACAGTAGAGGCTGTGAAAGGAAACCCACCAAAAGAGGACCGAGCCCGTCAGTACGACCCATCGTGGTGGTCTGTTCCAGAGCTTGAAGCACTCGAAGCCGCCATCAGTGCCCCCTCGGTTGAGATCCGGAAGCCTCGAAATGTCATTCCGCCCACCTACTCTTCGCCAACACAAGCATCAGCAGCTAGAGCAGCTGTGCCTCCAAAGAATACTCGCCGCAGTGTGTCAGGTTTCGGCGTACCAAACAGCCACAGCCATAGTTACAGGGCGCCTACACCTCCTCCACCTGACGTTGCGTGGACCACAGCAGCTCTCGAACTAAGCAGATTGCTGATCCCATCAGGACGACAGACGGACAGCTGCACTCATGAGGAGCTTGGCGCAGAGGCAACTCGAGCCCGGCGCGAACGTCAGTTTGCCTTGGCTCAAGGTGCAGAAGATGCAGATCCACAGACTATGCCGGTTGACGTTCCTCCTCCGGTGATTGTAGAACGAGCACCCACCAGAATGTCGTTAAGAGAGCGTAAAACTAGGCCGACGTACTTGGAAGACGAGGACGATGATCGCAAATCACGACGAAAAACAGTCGCCGGACCAGCAGTGCTTGCTACCGAGAAGAAAAGACCACCCCCCAGTCGGCGACTTAGTACTGCGTCGACAACGGTGTCGACAGCGGTGTCGGAGACTGTGGACTCGGCACCGCCACTTCCTACAGCACCGATACGTGCCGGCTCGAGGTTGGAGCATGTCAGATCTGATTCTGTCGCAAGTGTTCGGACCAATGCTTCCGGAATCAATGTGAGAAAAACTCGGGCCCCAGCCAAGAAGGAGCCTGTTCCCAAAGCCCCAAGAGTTTCCAAGAAACATGTTGGTGCCCCCGCTGTGGCAGCACCCGAACTTCCAAAGTCCGGTGGCGAGGGTGGTGACGAAGTCGATAAGCTGGCGAAAGACATGAAGAAGATTAAGATCACTGTTGTGTCCAAGGCGGTGCGTGACGCTCGGGAACGGGAACGAAATGCGCAAGCCAAACTTGCCGCAACAGATACCATCTCTGTGACGGTGCCTACCGAGCCGAACGAAAATAAACCTCTCCTCTCAGTTCAACCACCGGAAAACCAGACGGTTCCCGCCACCCCATCCGACACTGAATCCACCTTTGTCTCGAGCCCCCTTGCGTCAGCCGAAGAGAACTACCCTCTGCCTGCCTTATCATCACCAGGCCATTATCAACCTTCAGAATCGCCAGCATCTCCGCTTTACCCGGCTTCTGAAACCTTTTCCAACTCCGCTATGAGTTCTGTCACTCCCACCTTCTCGAGTCCCGTTCGTGGAGTTTCGCCCCACAGGACTACCTCAACTCCAACCCCGATGGATATGTTCGTCCATTATCATCCTGATGGCCCTACCCCTGAGTCGAATGTTCAACAGCAACAGCAACCACTGCAGTGGCTGCCTCCCAACGTGGCCACTCCCGTGTCGACCATGGCCCCGATGAAGAGAGGAGATTTGCCCGTCTTTAGTAGCACCGGGGCAATTCCCTTTTCGCCAGGGCCACCCCAGACGCCCGTATCGTCACCGCCTCCACCCGTCGCTGGGAGGGTGGGAACGCCTGCTGTGAAAAACTCGCCGGTTAGGAACCTGATCAAAAAGATGGAGAACAGATAGTTGTCGGGAGATGTTGGTCTTTCTTCAATACCACACATCAGGTCTGGAAGAAACATTGCAAGAGAGTTTGTTTTATACAGGAAAAGCGTGCGTGGAGGTTGAGGGGTTCCTTGACCACGGCATGGGAGTAAGTTGTGTATTCGGTGTATCGGCCTTTTCCTTTTCATCCATGACTTCGCTCTTCTCTTCAGTCGGATTACTTCTCCTGTTTCACAGTGGGGAACTATAAGAGCGCTTGGCTGTTTCTTTGCCTGCTTGTCTGTATTCATATGAAAACACTTTAGATAATTTTATTTTAGTTTTCAGGTTGTAGAATATGTAACGAACTTCGTTTTCTTTGGTGGAGGATTCAAAAGACCCCAAGCCTCGCTTTCTGTAAATCCCATCCTGGTGGGTGCTTCTTTTTATTGACGATCCCCCACGTATTCGCGTGGGGGTTGTTATGCTCCTCGAACCTGATCGCGAGTCTGACAGGACCATAAGGGCTGAAGTCTTTGGAGGGTTCTGTTCCAATGAGGGGGTCCCGAAGGGCGGCTAGAGGTGCTGTTAGCATCGAAGTCCACCAGAGACTTGCCAACACTTACGAGTTCCAGGAGGCTGTTTGGGGTCTAGCCGTGGCGCATACTTCCACTGATCGGTCTCATAGATCCAGTTCCATTCCGCCCATAGGTTGGCCTTCTTGGGGTGCGTGGGCTTTGGCGGACTACCGCGGTACTGGCCGTTGTCGTTGATCCCGCCCCTGGCGTCGCCATGGGTCCATGTCTGAATGGCATACCGGTAGAGGTTCCAGCGTTCCATGTCGAGCCGGTGCAGCTCTTTCTTGAACGACTCTTCAGTTTGCAAGGCGGGCTGGTTGAAGAGCTTGCACGTCTGTCCAAACAGGCCGACGTAGTCGTGAAAGAGACCGCGCTTGGTCCTTCTCGACCAAGGGCTCTGGCCGGGTGCGAGAGTATCGTGGGCGCCGAAACATTGCTCCGTCATCCTGTTTCGGATTCTGAACCAGTGCCCGCCCCACAGCTTCCACGAGCCTGGACGGAGCTGGGCCTTCTTGGCGTAGAGGTGCACCATCTCCATGATGGAAGCCCATTTGTTAATGAAGTCGACATGGCTCTGGAGTATGTTGCGTTCCTCCAACTGTCGACTGGTGAGCGATTTGCGTCCGGTCAAGGCTACGACTGTTGGGGAGGTGGGTTTATTTGTCAGTCACCAGCTTTTCCCCGGCACAGATGGGTACTTACGAATATGCTCGCAGGCGATGGCGTCCAGGTTGTATAGTTGAAGGACTGTCCCGTCGAACAGCGCTTGCCAGGTACGCTCCTCGTTTGTAACTCCAGGCTCGACCAAGAACTGGGCTTCCATCTTGATCGCCCGGGCCCTCTCTTCTCGCTGCTCTTCCGTGAGCTGGGCTCTTTGGCTAGAGGTCGTCAACTGTGCCATGCCAGTCGTCACCGCTGATACGGTTGGAGGGGGCGGAGGAGGAACATAGACCTGGCTGAACGTCTCGCCCTCTGAACGACCTTCAAGGTCCTTGGGCAACAGGCCCACCTCAGTGGTGTTTGCCTCATCATGTCGAGCCGAAACAAGTCGCAGAGCTACAACTCGGCAGTCGGCCAGAAGGTCGACCCCATGGACGGTTCGGTGTACCGAGGCCACACGCATCAGGTGCTTGACACCGATGGGCGGCCTGACCTGCACCAGGAGGTTGCCGCTAGATGTCGGTATGCCATTCAGCACGTCGTCGAGATATTCCTGAAACTCCGCGGCAAAGCGGTTCGAATTGTCATACTTTTGCCACCGGGTTGGGTCCAGGTGATCCCCATTCGTGATTCCCCAATGCTGGAGGAGCATGCGAAGACGATAGTCAACCCTGTACTTGTCGCTCTCTGCATCCGCCTTGCTGATGAGCGTGTCCTTGGCTTTGACGTCCGTCTGAAGTCGTTCTATCTTCCTAGCGTTGGACTCGATTTTTGGATCTAGAAAGTTGTACTGAGTGTGGTAACTCTCAACAAGCTCCTTCGTCGAGGCGAGTTCCTTTTCGAGCCTTTTGATCTTCGCGGCGTCACCAAAGACGTTCTCCATTCTCTTCCACACCTTGTTTTGGCTATCCTCGTCAGTCATGCCGAGTTCGTTGGCTACTGCCCGGATGTTTTGGTGTGTCTGTCTAAGCTTCTCATCAAACTGGTCACTCCACCCCTTGTACATCTGCTGTACTGTTCGCCCCGATTCCTCATCTGCGTACCAATGCTGCCTTAGCGGGTCCCCGAGATTCTGAAATCTAAACGCTTGATTGCTCGTTAGGGCGGCGCGCATTCTGTGAGCTGCTGATTCGACATTTCTTTGGTTTGGCCAATGCTCGATCGGCAAGAAGAGCGCGACGTTCCTGTAGGTCGCTTCTTCAAGGGTCTGAGGGCGAGTGTGATCCTCTCTAACAGGAGCGTGCTGGACGTTGATCGTGCCTGCTAATCTGTCGGCAAGTTCTCTTTCTTGCCTTCTTGTCAACCTCTGGAGAGCGTACACAATGGTGTTACCAGAGGCACCAGCATTACTGGGGCCAGCAGGAACTTTAGTTACGCCAGCATTGCTGGGCCTCGGTGATCTTTCCGGTGGCATATTTGCTGCCCTGGCTAAGTGATTTGGATTTCAGGATGTTGGTTTTGTGGAAACTTTGTCGAGCTCTTTGCAGGTGCAACACGGTAGCTTGGTGGACTTGCTCGTCTGGGTTTATCTAGCAGCATGCTGAAACAAAGACCGGATTCTCGTTGATGGACTTGGTACTGGAATTCAAAGGTCGAGCATACCTTACCTACCTATCCTGGCCGCATTCGGCAAGCCATCATGTACCTTGACAAAGCAGCAACAAGCAAGACGAGGTTTGTACACGTAGAGTGTAACTTTACCTACCTACACAGTTCAAGAGAAACAAAAATACATGTTCCAGCGAGAAACAGGAAATAAAGCCCAATACAAAACCTCATCGACAGGACTGGCTCTTGTACCGAAAGAAGTGTGTTTAAAACCAACGCCAGTTTTCTTCACACCCTACCACAACTTGCCCTTGGTCATTGACTCTGTCATTTTCCCTGCTCACGCCAACCCCCGCCCCAAATTTCCTATCAATATTTTCGAACAGCCAGCTTCAACCTAATGTTTCACCACGTAAACACAGGCCACAGCCCCCGGTATCGAACTCTTCTTGAAGGTGGCCGTTCTTTACTTCCACCACGTTCACCTCTATTTCCCCAACCATGTAGATGGTAATTGCCAAACCACAAAGAAAACCGGGCTTCAAGAACAAATGCCCTCCCATGAAACCAGTAACCACATCGACCACAGCCTTGCCCATTTAAAGAGCACCGTCATATAGAACATCATGAAAACAAACATGTGGATCACATGAAACCTGCCCTTCATACCCTACCTACCTAACCAAAGTCCGTAACCTTTTTTTTCGTACACGCATCCAAAAACAAATCCAAAAGCCAGAGAAGAGTTTTTCCATAGAACAGACAAGCGCGTGAAAAAAAGAAATAGAAAAAAAAATTCGGTCTCAAGTTATAAGTGATAAATAACCAAGCTTTCTTTCCCATTCTACTTCCCCCCCCCCCCGCTCCTTGAACCCCTAATGCGAGATAACATATACCCACCGCCGCCCTTGACTTGACAAAAACACAACAACCAGATGACAAACCACTAAAAGCACACGGATAAATAATCAAAAAATAAAATAAAATAAAAAAATTCCAATCCATATTCAATCAATGTATGTCCCACCAAATCACCATCTTTCTCTCTCAAAAAGCACATCGCCCCTTGCAAAAAGCACACACATACATGGTCATTCACCACAATCCCTACCCAACTAAGCAAAACCCCCACCCATCTGCGCCTGGCCCCCGGGCCCAGCCCCCATCAAGATAGCCTCCGGTATACTCCCCCAAAACAAATTCCCGTTATCCAGCGTCTCGTTCTCCTTTGTCCCGTGCGCAAACTGGTCGATCCCCCCGGGAGCATGAAACCAGGGCATGCTCTGCGCCTCGGCCACATAGCTCACAATCTCATTCGACGAGTACCCCAGCGGCAGCGTCGGGAAGGAAACCATGGGCATTTCTGGCGAGGGGATCGTGGTAGATGACTGAGAAGGGGATGGTTGATGCGGGTGATGTGGGTGGAAGCGCCAGTTGTCAGCGTTGTCTTCCATTTTGCCGTTGGAGTCGTGCGACTGATGATGGTAGGGTTGGGGTGGGTGGTTGGAAGAGTTGATCGGGGTGAATGAAGTTGACCGGGAGGGCTTCTCTTCGTGGTGTTGTTGTTGTTGTTGTTGCTGTTGCTGTTGGTGGGAATTTGGCTCGACGGTGCTGTCTCGGGAGGACTGCTTGTCGTCTGGGCCGCCCGTGCCGAGTATCTCACCGTTATTGATGATCTTTCGACTCTGTTTCTGCCACTCTTCGAGACCGCCACCGCCTAACCGCACGCTGATGAGCTTGCCCTCGTTGTTGCCCGGCCTACCGCTGTGCTTGTCCCAGTCTGACTTGACCTTTTCGTAGTAGCAAGCCATCTCACGGAAGTAGTTGCAGTACGTCTCGGCCAGCTTCAACCACCGGGACATCTGCTTGAGGGTGGAGAAGGTTGTCCCAGTAGGGCCGTTTTTGGTGATTTCAAGATCACCTGAAAAGGAGGGGAGCATGTGGCCCTTGGTGTCCATGTGGGGAAAATGGACGGCGTAGATACCGACAAAGGCTGCAGTCCAGACAGAAAACAAAACTAGTGCTGACATGGGCAGCTTGTCGCCACAGATTTCCACCAAGTCAACAATGTCCCTCGCCGCACGGAAGATCTCCTCGGCGCTGGTGTCCCAGAAGCCGGCCGGCTCCTGACCCTCAGTGAACACGGGCTCGTCGAGCGGACCCACAGGCCTGTCACAGCGGATGGGGATAAACGGGATATACTCCCGGTGAAGCATTATCCTGCAAACAGCACCGAGCATATGCAACGAAACATACACGCTACTCGCTTGGTGGTTCTCGTGCTTGTAGTAGTTAGAGTCCGACCACTGGAAGTTGGGAGGTAGATCAGCGTAGAAACCCTCAAGTTTCTCGCGCAGCTGGCAAAACTTCGATGCCGAGTGCCATGGAGCTTCCGTCTCGGTGAAGCGACCACCCGCAAAGCTCCACCGTGAGATCTCGCCCCAAAGGTCAACCAGACGTACAAAACGCCCCAGGACACTGTCGCTGATAGGCCGCTTCTTGTCGAATCCCGGGACAGGGTTCAAGAATCCCGTAAAGACGTCCTCTGACAGATCAAACGACATTTCGGCGCATGGGAGCTGAATCCGGAGGTCCTCAGATCGAATCGTGGACACCCGGTCTTTACCACAGCCCAAAAGACGGTCCAGTATCAGACAACTGAACATGGTCCTCCTTCGGATCTCCTTGGCGATAATCATTTGTGAGTGAGGAATGCTAGGCCCTCTCGCAAGCGCAGGTCGCATGCTGAACTTCTTTCCGGGTTCCCCATCGCCATGGCCGAGACCCAAGGCCTGGGCCATGCGGATAGCCACACCGACATACATCCACGCAGCCATGCCGCCAACTCTCGGGACCGCTTGGCTCCATTCATACAAGCCAAGCATGAGGAAAGCTTGAACTCTTTCCACCGAGGCCACCGTCATGCTGGTCCTCAGCCCGCCGAGAGCTTTAGTCAGGATCTCGGCATAGTACTCCGACGCCACAGACGCCTTGAGGTCAGGTCCAGGGGGCTGCGGTTTTGGTGTTGCAGCAGCGCTTGATGCATTCTTCGGCACGGTAACATATGATACCAAGGTCTGGTGGAAGCGCGCCGTCAAGGTCAGAATGCCTAGCAGCACAAGATTGATTTCTGGGGATGTATCGCTGGGCTTAGCCCTGAATCTGCTCCCCAACTTCTCCTTCAACGTTGCCAAGTGCAGGAAAGGCAACTCGGTTGCAAAGTGAAGCCGGTATATGTCAAACAGTTGTGACCAAACAGCCTCGTTTAGATACGGCATCGATAACACATCCTCGGCAATCATAGCGGCCGGCACGGCACCCTCCATCTTCACGATATCCTCCATCCTCCGCACCCGCTTGCGTTCAGTGCCCTGCTCCGCCTTTGGACCGGCGGGGGGCTCTGAGCGCTTAGGCTGCACCGGCGGCGCTTCTGGATAGGTGCATTCTTTGCCATTTCGGATGCAAGTGTCGCACGGCGAATCGCCACCTGTGTTGTTGCACTTGATTTTTGACTTGCGGCAGCTCTGGCACGCAATGCTGGACCGCTGAGCTGGCCGCTTCGCATTGGCTCCCCGTCGACTGTCCGCAGTGCCCGGACTGCTGGGGCTGCCAGCCATCATTGTAGCCGAATTTGATGCCCGGCTGTCATCGTCAGGGACGACGACAGGCTTCGGAGCTGGTTGTTGAGCGCGGTTCCCGCCCCCGGCCGCAGAGGGGCGCGGCGGGCTGTGTGGAAGCGGCTGTCGAATATTCGGTAGCCGGTCTGGTGGTGCCGGGTCCGAGGGCGGTGGAGGGGCCGGTGAAGGCCACTCCGTGGGTGCGGGAGATGGTTCCGGCGCCGGTCCGGCAAAGGCGTCGTGAAACTTTCGTTTCGGTGGAGGTTGCTCCGACGGATCGGCCGGGGATAGGATGGACTGGATGCGCAGCTGGGACGCAATTGTGACGGCGGTTGGGTCTCGCGAGGGGACCCCTTGATACAGGCGCTGTCAAGAAACAAGGCCGTCCTTGGGCCACACTCCACAGTGCAACAGACTGCTACTGCAGAGAGACCGCTCGGCGGAAAGCGATGTGCAGGGCACGGGGAGGGGGAGGAGAGCCGAGGCTAGGTAGTCGGTGTCGTCGGGCGGATCGAAGAGCGGACGGGACTAAATAGGGTACGGAAGGTACTCACACTTCGGAGGGAGCGCGGCGAGATACCCAGATGATAGGATCAGGGAGGGGGTGAGGGCGGGCAACGGCAAGACGGAAGCACGACGGCGGCGCGAGAGAGGGGAGGGAGGGGGGGAGCCCAGTCGAGGCAGCGCAGACAAGTGGCAGAGAGGGTTTCCCGGACGGGCCAGTGCTACCAGAACAGTCGAACGGGCGTTGGCACAAGGTATTACAGCGTCGACAAGAAATGCACGTAGCCGTCCTTTGCGCGCGCGGGTGGCCGGACGAGTCAAGGGCCACAGATAGCGAGAAAAAGGGTGTGTCTACCCGAAGAGCAATGTGACGCCGAAACGCAGCTGTTGATTTGATCCGATCCTAACAATGCCGATGCTATCTAGCCTGCTGCGTGGGCCAGGCCGTGGGTCGTGGAGGTTGCGCGCGTGTGGTGGTTGCGGCCGACGGATACTCCGTACGGCAGGTAGCGGTAGCGGTAGCGGGAGCGGGAGCGGCAGTGGGACGCGCAACGGGATGGTCGACTAGTTTGCTGGTTAGCCTCTATGCTGCTTGATAAGAAGAGAGCCTTTGGAAGCTGATCTAGTCGGGGAGCACGAAGACGGTGAGGTGGGAAACGGCGGGCGGGAAACGGCGCGGTGGTGTTTGGGCTTGGGCGGGACTGGGACGCACACGAGATGCTACTGGCTGCACAGAGGCACGATGGTGCAGACAAACAACACAAGCCGTGAGGGTGGACGCAGCTTGCAGCTAAGGGGCTAGAGAAGGGGGGGAAAAAGGATAATTCAGATAACCTACATCCAGATCGAGAGAAATTCGGAACAGCAAGCAACGGCCAACAAGCAACAGTGTGTCGGCAGGGTCGGGTGCGTCAGTGTCAGGCGAAGCAGCTCCGAGTTCCGAGAGCGAGGGTGGACAGTTCCAGGTCAGGGATTTTTTTTGTAGCGTAGGTACGGATACCTGACGGGGGCGGCAGTGGACGGGATGTTTGGGGATCGATCGGAAAACGGACGGGGGTTTGGTTGGTGTCGTTGACGGCGATTCGATATCTCTTCGGCCTGGGCTATTTGGAGCTGGACGTGGTGGAACGGACGGGGAATCCCAAAAAAGAGGCGATGGGGAAAAAAAAGAAGTGGCCCGTTGCGGTCTTTTATTTGACGGCACTGAGTGAGGACTGGCATTCCACAGAGCAGAGTCGCAGAGACCTCTCCTGCTGGACTGTTCATAGGCAAATCCCTGAAGATGAAGTGCCATCTGCCATCGAGGAACGGGGAAGCTAGCATCTAGCCAAGAGCCAGTCAACAGCCCTTCCGGGGACGGCTCGGACAGCATCTTCCCGGGTTACCATATCGCGAAGTTTTGCACCTGGGCTGGCCTGGGCTGAGGGTTTGGGCAGCCACCCACGGTCAGAGTTTGACATGTCACGGATTGACATCAGGGACGAACGATGGGGCCTGCTTGGTATCAAGAAGCATTGCACTCCACGCTTGAAGACAGGTACTTTCTAGTCTACGCGACCCTTGACACATCCGCCCAATATTTGATATGTTAGATAGGTTGTGAAACGATCTTCGTCTTGAGAACAATGACATTCTTTGGTACTAGGCGCATTGACCAACGGCAACCTGGGCGGGCACACCACCAACCAACACCACCGCAAGGTCTCCAAACTGGGAAGCTCAACGCTCTCACGGGCCACAGAACGCCCTCAGGTAAGGGAGATGTCGGCAAGAGGGGCCCTGGGTTAGCGCCTTTTTCTTTGACCTTGGCACGGCTTTCGAGCAACACCCCGCTTCCGCTGTTTACAGGAAGAAGATGGCGGCGTCGAAGAGTCAGGCACGGCACGGAACAGCAACGAAGCCTTATGAGTGGTTGACCTGAATACAAAACCCTTCGTTTACGCCCATTATCAATCTATGTTTTGCAGAACAATTTGGCTCACAGACTGCCCGCCTGAACTCCCGGCCAGGATCTCTTCCTCCCACCAAAGGGCCGGCATCTGGATCGTTTCTAGGGCCGAACGGCATGTGGACACTCGCCTGTTTTGAGGCGGGCGGACCGCCGACGTCGCTTACGACCGACTCTCAGCAACTCCTCTGTGGTGGAACTGCTGACAAGACGAGGCTGGGCTTGTCCGCCAGGTCAGTGTTCCGAGGACGGTGGAACAAGCGCAACGGGTTCCTGTTTTCCAAGAGGCGCGGTGGAGGAGAAGAGGGCTTTTCGGTACGTCCGCAAAGGGACGATCTGTGAGCCATGCAGACGCACAGGGGACGGGAGATGCGTGAGGAGTAAGAAGTGACGAGATACGGAGTACGGGAAAACAAAACAGCACCTGAAAAGCCGGAAAGCCTCCCCGTTGGCTGGAATCCAACGGAATCAAAGACCGACGACCTGGAAGAAGCCTACTATAAGCAGTGTCGTTTTTCTCGCGGTAAATGCCTCGATTTGTTGGGTATTCACGCTTTGCTACGATGGGAGGACACTGCAGGTCGGCAACTGCACACTGATGGGTACCCGCCGCAGGGAAGAAGCCGAATCGGGAGTGCCTGCAGCCACTCGGCAACGGGAAATGCGCCCCCTGATTCGATCGAGTCGAGCTCCCCCGACGCTCTTTTCCTCGGAATTTTCAAACAGTTTCGATCGTGACTTCCAGGTTGCACTCAGGCATCCGAACTCTGCTTTACCACCTTGTTCAGTATGCTAAAGAAGCCGGGTCTCAAGTTGGGCCTTGGATGAGGCTAAGGAAGGCCTATCTAGAAGAGCCTGTGGAAAGCAGCTCAGCCCATGACAGCTTCGAGTTGAACAACGCAAGATACTGGGCTGTTTCCTTCACAGTTGCACAGTCTTCCAGGTTGAACGGGACACGATCTCTTCGTGACCCAAACACCCTCGATCTGGCTATGTAACCAACAATTGTGCCCCGCCATCAACCACTCTTTGCACGCTCAAACTCCAGCCAGTCAGACCATCACAACCTAATTATTCCAAAGTACTGTACCCCCCTCCCCCGCACTCCCAGCAAAAAGGACGCCGCCACAAACCATACAAAAGGAAACACCGGCCAGAGCACGCGAGGCCCAAAGTTGACCTTACATCCGTCGGCCACGCTGAGTTGGATGAACACCTAAAGTTGCCGACTACCGACATGGAGCGCGGGGAGAATACCGGAGGTTCCATGATCGCAACCAGCTCGCTCAGGGGTTCTATATGTGTACGCTACAGCGAGCGGGCTTTCAAGCATAAACGACCCTTTTCCCTGCAGGTGACAACGGTGAAACAAATGCGTCATCAGTAACTATATCTGAAGATCAGAAAAGATGTAGAGCTAACCAGAGCATAAAACTCTCCGCCTTTTGTTCCCTGTTTCATGATAGACACGGTGGCGGATGCAAGAGGTGTATCTTGTGGCATTGGAGGCTCTGATTTCATGCGGCAAACCAATGACGTCGCCCTTGAAGGGCGAGGCCTCGCGCCCATGCTCCACACAGGGGAGCTCTCTAAGCGCCCTGGGACCTCTTGCGCGGGGTGCTGGTGTCTCGCTGTTGCTATTTTGAACACTGGAACTGTTCGTTGGGGCAAGAACTGAAAGTGATAAGTGATTTAACCCCGCCTTCTTGGTCAAATCGTGCCATTGCGACAGAGCTATTCTTGCCATACACCAATCTTCCCGGACGAGCGGTTTTTGGGTGATTTCATCGACTTGACGGCTGAGATAAAGAAGCCCAAGTCGCAGCGTCATCGCCCCTTTTTCGAGTGCGACACACCAGGACATCCCGCATCATCGCGCGGCGACAATATCGGCACATATTAACTGAAAGGACAGCCGACGTAATGGCTTCTGGACACAATGTGAGCAACCTACCTTGGCCACATCGATCTCACAGACACCCCAATCCACCAAAAAAACACATAATCTAATCCCATGCGCCAACCACAGGATCCAAAGCTGCTGTATGCCATCAATGGCGTAAAGGCATACCATATCGCCAATGGCAAGGAGCAGCCCCTCACGCCAACGGGCCCGCAGACATTGTCGCTGCTGATGGTTCCTACGAGCTCTGTTTTTGCCGACCCGTCCATCGACCCGGAGACGTCAAATGCCGAGCAGGACTTCTACCTCCATCTTCACCTGCCCCCTGAGCTCGATCTTCCGCTGCCAGCCACCACGCAAATCTACCATCAGCCGCCAACCAGTTACCTGATTCCGCGGTGGGATTTGGGGCCGGACAGCGGCGCATTCACCAGGATTGAGTTTCCCTCTGTACAAAGCCGAAAGGGGATCCAGGAGGACGTCGACACATTCGAGACCATTTTGGCGCAATGCACCGCTTTCCTCGAGAGGGCCCCGCCCCCAAAAATTCATGGAAAAAGCGAGAAGCAGTGGTGGGAGGACACCGACCAGAAGGTCAGCAGCGGGGGTACTGGCTCCAAGGCGGCTGTCGCCACAGGCGAACAGTTGCCCGCGTATAACCCAGCAGACTTCAAACCTGGCGAGGCTTATGCGCGTGGAAGCCCCTCCAACACCGCTCACGCGCCAGGACAGATCGTTTTGGTTGATGAAGAAGACGGCAGCGTGATTGGCGAGCTTGCCGAGAACTTCCAGGTTGTTGAGCACAGTTCCCTGAAACCTGGATCGAAAGGTGAGTCCGAACCGTGTGGCACGGCATAACGGGTCCTTTCTAACCATTGTGATGTTGCAGATCCGGTCGAGATCACGCTCCCTGCCGATGGTGGTTCGAATGTTCAGGTGGCACCTATCTCCCCTGAGCTGTGGGATGCAGAGCTGCATCCAGCCTACAAGAATTCCTTCCTTGTATCGAACGCGCACGCCGCCTCACGGCTCATCATCACTGGCTCCGACATGGTTGCCAAACTTCTCCAAGGCCAGGCCGACAATTACACCAAGCGATCCGAGCCTGCTGCGAAGCCCATGACCTTCAAGCCGACCACCAAGGAGCACATCCGCCGCATCGGCACCTTTACTGGCGGTGCGGCCACTCTGTCGGCCAAAACGGTAGGCCAGATTGGCAAAGTTGCACAGAACCTCGGAGCGACGCTCGGTGGACATGGCAAGAAGGCGACCACTGGTCACAAGGGGTATGGCCCGGACGGCAAACCGCTTGACACATATAAGCCAGGCATCCTGAACAAGAGCATGATGGCTTTTTCCACTGTAATGGACGGTGTAGAGCAGGCCGGACGTCACTTGCTTGCGTCGACGTCAGATGCCGCCACAACTGTCGTTCAGCACAAGTGGGGCCCCGAGGCAGGAGAGGTGAGCAGGTCGATTGGTGGTGGCGTCAAGAATGTCGGACTGGTCTACATTGATGTAACGGGCGTCTCGCGCAGGGCCCTGATCAAGAGCGTGGCCAAGGGTATGGTTGTGGGCAAGACATCGAAGGGCGAGTCTATCGTTGTGGGCGGGGGCGATGGCGGTGCAGCTGTTATTGATAATGACGGAGGAAAGTCGTCGGCTGACACACAGTCGCTGAGCGGAATGACAGTTGCGGAGGGGAAGCAACCAGCGAATGGCAACGGCAACGGAGCTATCTATAAGTAGAATGCTGGCGAGGCAGAGGAGGTATGAGCTGTATTCTTTTCTACCATGACGAGTGTTTTTGGAATGTCGTGTTTTGATATCATAATTTAACGTAATATGAACGGGATGTTCGGATGAGAAATGTGTGTGATGATGAAGTGAGAGAAGATCGCAGGACTTACAAAGGGGTATGAATGCATCACGTGATGTCAACCCCCTGCCTTTTCATCAAGACGCGTTGTGAACTGTCGAGTGGTTCCACCACTGATGGCATTGCATTGCTTCAGATAAGGTGCCTTCGCACACTCAACAGCAGGAGCAAACAGCTGACCTGGCTGATATAGGGGGCCCCGTCAGTCACACCTGCCGCCCTTTCACAGACAATGGGGCAAGTTTTGAAGACCGGTTTACGACTCTGACTACCTATTTAGCATCGACCGGTTGAGTTCACCGAGTCCCTGGCTTGTAACAAGTGACCGTTGGAGCTGAATCCGTCCACCGTTACCAAGTCAGAGCCGCCTTTGAGTCGCATCACTCTTTTGTTGATTGCCTGGTACGAACCTCGAACAAAACTCGACTTTTTAGTTACAAATTTCGTTTGTTTGCTCAAATTACGAATCCTCCCACTTTCACTTTCATTTGCTGCAAGTTGGCACTGCAACACGACCAGGCCGCTCCATGTGCTGCCGGTTCGAAATTTTGGGAACAATTATATTATTTATCCAAGCCCTGAGGAAGAGTTCAGACGAGAATACCAAACTCGATGAAAGAAGTCCGGTTATGACTGAAATGTATGTCTTGCATGTTTCACCGCCCTTCATTCGTATGTTAGACTGACACTTCCCTCAGCTCACCAACATCCCAACCTCACCACCACCTTCATGACAAAAAGCCGTCACACCAGCCAAAATGCTCCACGAAATTCTGCTCTCCCTCTCTGGGCACCCCTCCCCGCTCCTCCGCGCAGCCGCTACCCTTTCCCCAAATGACCTTTCACCCACCCTCTCCCTCACGCCAAGCGAGGCCGCACTGCTCCAACCCCTAGCCACCTTGTCGACCCTCCACACAACAATAGCAAGTCAGTCAAATTTGATATCAACCAGCCACCCATCTGTCATCTGCCGATCTGTCGCCTCGTCGATTCTCTCACAGCACCTCCATTCATTTCAGCAATTTCTCCTCCAAATCGAAAGTGACATTCTCACCAAAGACAGCAAGATGGTCGGAGGGTACAACATTGTCCCGTTGACGCAGGTGGTGGGGTTGATCGAGGGGACGTGGAGGAGGAGGATGGAGTTTTTGGGGGAGGTGACGGGGTTTATGGTCACGGGGATGGGGAAGCAGCAGCAGCAGCAACAAGGGGAGCGGTGTACTGGACCGAGGTTGATGGATGTACTGAGGAAAGAATTGCAGACTGGTTATGAGGATGTGGAAGTGTTGGCGAGGGAGTTGCTTAGCGTGGCAGAGGGGACGTGGTTGAGGGAGGTGGGGGCTTGGGTAGTGTATGGACAGTTGCCGCAAAAGAGTGATGGGGACTTTTTTATCAGGAGGGTGGACAGGGGTGCTGTTGCTGGGATGGGGACTGGGGAGACGGGAGTGACGGCGCAAGAAGAGGAAGAGATGAAATGGGAGGAGGAGTGGGTGGTGGAGGAGTACTTACTGCCGGGATTTGTCACGTCTGCTGCGGCGGCGAGCATGCTCTTTATCGGGAGGAGTTTGAACCAGATTCGCGCCAAGGCCGTGGGGGATTATTCTCTGAGAGGCAAGGGGCATTTGTCGACGCAGTTGGAGAGGTTGTCCAAGCTGCAGCATCCGTTGGATGCGGCGAGTTTCGGGAGGGCGATCTCGGATATCAGGAGATACCTTTCTAGGACAACTCTGCAGAAGCTGCTGCCGTTGAGTAAAGTTGTCGAGACGTTGGGGTTGTTGAGAGATTTCTTTCTGTTGAGAAAGGGGGAGTTTGCAATGGCGTTGACGCAGCAGGCGGATGAGAAGATTAGAAGTCGGTGGAAGAGGGCGGAGAATATGAGTTGGGAGAAGAGGGATAAGTTGGGAAATGTGACCGTCAAAGAAGGGGAAGTGGCTGCTGTGCTAAGCCGGACTTGGGCGGCGATGGGGAACATGAGGGGAGAATATGATGATGCTGGGGATGAGGAGGATGAAGGGGTGGAACTGGCGAGGGACTTGTTGCGGCTGACGATTGCGAAGAGACGGGCGCCGAGCGCTTCAGGGCCGGCAGCGGTGGAGAGCGGGTTGGTGAATATTGCTGACACTCCGTTTCGGAACCTGCTATTCTCGGTGCCGGTAGTGTTGACACTTAAAATACCATCGCCATTGGATTTGTTTCTGACACAGGCAGATCTGCAGACATATACTGCAATCAACTCGTACTTGCTGTCACTGAGACGAGCGCACATACGGTTGACAGATCTGTGGAAGATTACCTCGTTGAGGAGGCATCATCCTGCACCGCCAGGGCCGCCAAGGGGAAGCACACGAGGCGGAAGAGAAACGGTATTGCTTCTAAGACAGCGGCAAACGGCAAGGTCAGATATGCTTCGCAGTGCCTGGGCTACTGCTAGCGCCGCTATCTTCTTCCTTGGGGAAACAGAAGCTTATCTACAGACAGAAGTCGTTGCTGGCTTGTCAGATGGCTTCCACAGGTGGTTGACCACAGGCGAAGACGACTACCATCCTCAGTCACAAACCGATCTGAACAAACCTGCCCAGCCACCAGCACCACCTACCAGTAACACCACCACCACCACCAACAACAACAACAACAAAAACAACAACAACGAAGAACAAGAAGCCAACGACGACGACATCTGGCTTAATGAGTCAAATACGTCTTCCCCACCACCGAATGCTTCTTCCTTTTTGGGTCTTCACGACCCAGAGACACTGTCGCATGCCCATAGACTCTACCTCCGCACGCTTGTCTCGCTGCTGTTGCTCTCGCGGCCTACATTCACCGATGCCCTTTATGAATTGCTTGTCCAGATCGACCAGCTTGTCGCTTGCGTCAACCGTCTTCATCAGGTGTGGCAAGCCGCCGATTTGGAAGCCGATGTGGGTGTTGTTGATGCGTTTGTTGATTTGGCCAAGGAGGAGAGAGATGTTCAGGAGGTGTTGAGGGAGGTGGAAATGAAGGTCAAAAAGGGAATCGAGGGGTTGGTTGGGGAGCTGAGGCGGCTCGAGGGGAGGCATGATCATGAGGATGTGGTTCTTGGGGAGGGAGGGGAGGAGATGGAGATGGTTATGAGGGAGAAGGGGGAATATGTACCCCGGAGAGTTGGGGGGTTGGATAGGTTGTTGATGAAGTTGGATTTCGGGAGTTGGTTTGGTGGTGGTAGTGGTGCTAGGGAGGATTATGGGGTAGAAGGGGAAATAGGGGTGGATGTGGTGGGGGGAGAACATTTTTGGTCGTAGGGTGGGCTGAATACATGTGAGGAAGAGCTGGAAGGTGAAAATCAGAGTGAGGAAGTCGCTTTCGGCAAAACTAACGACCAACAAAAGCATGATTATGTCAAAATCCCAGCAGAAACGGGAGACGGACAGCAGCTGCCGCGTCTGCGACGGAAGAAGGGGATGCATTTTCGGATCAGCAGCGAGGGACAGCGTGGACGAGTGTTCTGGCAGCAGAGCAAGCACAGCAGGGTGAGAGGCGTGAGCAGTTTTAGCATAGCGAAGAGTACGAAAGGCAGTGTGCAAAAGTGGCAACTTCAAGGATCATGTAACTGATATCATTGTATCGAGGACAATAATTTGTGTATACCTGCTGGGGATTCCC
The DNA here is from genome assembly GCF_035222485.1 of Podospora pseudoanserina. NCBI lineage: Eukaryota > Fungi > Ascomycota > Sordariomycetes > Sordariales > Podosporaceae > Podospora > Podospora pseudoanserina. The sequence goes on along the minus strand of NC_085920.1, from coordinate 8,299,048 downwards.
ATTCGGCCATCAGAACCAAATGAAGCTCTCACCAGGTCCGACATGGACCATGGCCATCCCCGATTGTCTTCGCTTACCTATAGTGCAAGGTTGAAACCACTAGCTGCAACGAGGGTACTAACAGAGCCGTGCCACGTTGTCAAATATATATACCGATATCGGGATATGAGTTTGTAATCCGAGTTTGTGGATGAGATGATTGCTTGTAGGCTGGGAAGAAGGAAAGATGATCAAGGCAGGGGATTAAGAGGTCATAGGATGATGGTCTGGACCTCGACAGCTGTCCGAAGAGCAAATAAAGTTGACAGGTACATGTCTCTTTATCAATTACGAGGCAAGTCGTTCTCTTGGTGGCACCGGGCTTGGGGCTTGCCCCAGATGACAATTGGGCCAAAGCCAAAGTAGGGGATGGTTCGGGTTGAAAGTGACCATCTCATTCCACATTGAAGAAATTCATGAAAGAATTGCCTCTCTAGAAACCCAACTGATCTTCGGACTCTACCAGCAGATGGAAGGTAGTACCATTTGAGCTTGTCGTCCGACTTGAGTGGTGAGAAGAAAGCAGATCTGCGTGGTGTACCACACCTACCCTGGGGTGTGTCTTTTCGAAACCCCACCACCGGCACTCCCCCACCCGCGCGCGCCAGACGTTCGAACCTAGTATCTCGGGGCCGAACCGACTTTCAAAGAGGCTTTAGAAAGACCGAACTTTTTTTGTAGCTTCCCGTACCTGATCATGGCTTGTATCACCTCGATTTCTCATGACTCAAAGACGTACAAGCGCAAAATTCAACTGTCTGGTGTGCATGTATTGCGCTGCCCCGCGGTTTCTAGCTCTGGGATTGGGTGCAGCGGTCTTACATGACACCTGTTGGTAGAGCTGCCTTTTTTTGGACATCCCTGCCTATTGTGGGACACTGCCTGGCTTTTGGAGGCCTTGATTGGCCAGGCAGTGCCAGACAAACAGGTTGCTCCCACAGTGCCAGGGCAGAACCCAGACAGTGCCCCAGAGGGATGGGTTCTGCGGGTTCTGCTACCACCCGGTCGCGAGGTTTTTACACCCTCCCCCGTACTCTCTCTTTCTCCATCCATCTCCAGTTGCCCACACCTCCCTACTCGGTACACGCCCGCCCACGATTTGGTGACGGGACGCCAGAGAGGGTCGAGACCCAGCATACCAAAGTTCACTTTTTTTTCCTTGTTCGAGCTTCTGGCTTCCTTCTAGATAACATGTCCACTACAAATAGTCACCCCGGGCTATCCTACAACGTCGGTAACATCAGGCGAGCCTTTCCGCCACCACATCCACACAACCCACCCAACAAGCCATCGCCATCGCTCCCGCAGCACGCGTCCCCGTATCAGTCTCAAGCTTACCAGCCTCAGCCGGCGCCGTCGAGCCAGTACTCCGTTTACCCATACACTCCTCCCGCCGTCAACAGTCAACAAACGGTCCAAAATGCCGCACGACAGCCCTCGCAGGTGCCGCCCACGCTGCCCGGACCGCGCCAGCGAGGCCCTCCTTCGAGACAGATGCAACCCGCCCCGAGCTACCTACAGCAGGCCATGAATCACCAGCCCATGGCCCAGCAGCCGATGACTTCCCAGAGCATAAACAACCAGCCCATGAACCCACAGCAGCTCAGCCAGCAGTCGCTGAGCCATCAATCTCTGAGCCAGCCCAGCCTGTCCCAGCAACCCTTGAGCCAGCAGACTCTCGGTCAACCATCGTTGGGCTCACAGTCTCTTACTCCCCAGTCTATCAGTCAACAGATTCAGCAGCACCAGCAGCAGCAGCAACAGCAGCAGCAGCAGCCCTTGAGCCAACCTCCCCTGAGCCAGCCTCCAATGGCACAATCCATGACCCAGTCTCTCAGCCACCAGTCTCTGGCCCAGCCGGTGCAGAGTGTGCAGTCGGTGCAGCCCACCCAGCAAAACGGCAACCCGATCATATCGCACTCTCAGCAGTCTACTCCCCAGCCTCCGCCCCACCCGGCCCTTCCCACCTCCCTGCCGCAGATTGCCCAGGTGCAGGTGCCACAGGTGCAAAAAGTCCAGCAGGTTCAGCCTGTCCAACAACAACCAACGCCTCCGCAGCCCGAGTCTACCGAGCCGGTACAAGGAAATCAGGATGAAGAAATGGAGATGGGAAGCCAGGAAGAAGGAGAGGGTGACACGTCAATGGAGCCCAAGCTGATCGAGGGCACCCCGTTCGTGCCGCGTCAACCAATGGGGCCAATGATGTCTGCCCCTCCCGAAGGTGGTAGTTTCCCGACGTTGGAGGCTGTCCACAAGCATGTTTTGACCTACTGCACGTCTGTTGGCTATGCCATTGTGATCGGACGTTCCAAGAAGACGGTTCCCGGCCTCAAAAAGGTTCTTTTTGTCTGTGATCGTGCCGGCAAACCCCCAAAACGCGTGAGTCCTGAACTTCGAAAGCGCAAGACCACATCCCGGAAATGTGATTGCCAGTTCGGATTCTTTGCCATCGAGCAGAGAACCCAGTGGACGGTGCGTTACCGCCCAGATCCCGCTCACCTGCAGCATAACCATGGTCCGAGTGAGAGCCCACTGCTGCACCCGGCAGCTAGGAAGCTGGATAGCAAGATGGTTGAAGATATCAAAAATCTGAAAGAGAGCGGTATGTATCATCTCCTCCCTTGGGTTTACCTGTTCGTCCACTGACTCGACCCTCAGGGGTAGGTGTCACGCAAACGCTGGAGATCCTTCAGCAGCACAACCCCCATGTCCCTCTTCTTCCTCGCGATATATACAATGCCAGGGCCGCCATCAACCGACATCCTGAAAAGGTCGCAACCGGATTAGCCGAGAACAGGCCGACCATCTACAGCAAACCTCATCCGTCGGCAGAGGAAAGAATCAGGGCCGATCTCCGCCGCGAATTGGCCAAGACGAAAGAAGATTACGAGAAGATGGCTGAAGAAAACAGGAAGGAGATCGAAGAATTAAAGAACAAGTTGCGGGAAAAGGACAAGATCATCGAGAAGTTTGAGCAGTTCATTGATATCTGCAACCAGCGTGTCATGGTCAGTCTTTCGAGCAAGGATGATGCTAGTCGTGCAGCTGGTGCGGCAACTTCCTGAGTTTTTGGAGACGGTCAAGGCGTTTTGCTCTGGTTCAGCATATTTTCCAGCCTTTTTTATTGTTTCTTTTGAGAAAAAAAGATGAACGTTATGTGGCGAGCATGAGCGGTTGGTCGGTCATAAGGCATGGGCATGGTTTTGGGAAACGGCTTTTCACGAACAAAGCATGAGGCGTCCAGGTGTGGAGTTGAAATGGGATTGATGAGGGATGAGATGGGATGGACGGATGGATCCATATTCCGGCCTGTGTGCTGGGATTTACGTATGAGGGCATTTATTATGGTGACTTAATTTTCAGCTGGCGCATAGTTGTTATGGGGATCTCGAAGTGGGAGGGGAAAGAATGGTGTTTTCGGTTCTCGGGATAAAACGACATTTTTTTGACACTTGAGGATGTGCTGCTTCTCTGTGACACTTGATATGTGTGTACCTCCAGACGTCACACCACCTTCACAAAGGGGGTGTAAATAGCAACCGGATACCTACCCCTAAGTGGGAGTGTCTCCCTTGTGTGTTGATTCCCATGTAAAACCGTTCGGGCTTCTCTGGTGATGGGAGCCATCTGACGGTAAAGCTGCAGATCAAATACTTTTGCAAGAGACTCGATTTCATAAGTAGATGGGTAGATGTACATGTACCGAGAATACAGTGCTGGCAAGTAGGTGACACTTTGATGTGGACATGAAGCTGTGTTTGTAGTAGATTTCTACTTGTGTTGCGGGGAGGGGATCTGTCTCGGTATATGGTTTGCTTATATGAATCTGAAGCGTTCTTCTCTCGCATTTCATTCTAATTCCAGTGATACATGCCACAAAGCTGTATGCACTTTCAATGCCGAACGACAGCTGCCAGGCCTTGTCGGCGGCGGGACAGTTGCGTGGGTGTTGCTTCTGCAGCGCGCAGCATGAGGGGTTGGCCAATCAGATCGCAAGCCACCGCATAGGGATCCAGGGCCCCTGACACATGCCCCCATGCTCAATCCGCGACAGGGATTCGGGGAAGTCGCGTCAAACGGGCAATCATTGGGTCGAGTTGTGGATGAGGAAACACCAGGCCCTGGAGCGAGCTTCCCTTTCAGAGATGCTCCATTCTCGACGACTTCCTCCTTGCCACAACATCATCTTCTCTGACAGAGGAGGCTCGCGATAATAATCATCCATCACCCGCAACCTGAGATACCCCATCACGGCCTTCGCTCTTTTTTCCCGCCTTCTCTTCTCGGTTTGTGCATTTTGTTTGCACCAAGATTACTTTTTTTTGTTGCAGGAAGCCACACCGATCACATCCAGTCACGATTGCTTCGTTTACGCTTGTAATTTGTCTCCCCGCCCCGAACTGAAAGACGTCCGAGAAAACGAACGATGAGATCGGCTTTTTCATAAGTCAACAAATCCAATACTACCTCCAACCCAACTCCCGCTCTTTGCTTCGCGAACGAAAAGAGGGGAAATCAAAATTACCACACAAACATGGAAGCGGCAACGCCTCCCCCGGCCACGAGCCCAGGCCCCTCGAACGGCATCGGCGGTACGCCCTTTGCCTCTGTCGATGTAGCTCGGGTCATCGATCATATTGCTGTACTGTTGCAAGCTACGCTCGGCGCAACTCGACTGGAGCTTGAATCCCCCGGCAGTTTGCTATCTGGAACCCGGTATCAGGATACTTGGCAACGATGCTCTCGATGGGCCTTGGACACACAAGTCGCCCTTACCATTCAAAAGGACATTGTCGAGTTGGAGCCTATCGAGGAGGACCTCATCGAGGAAGATGTTAGTGTCATTTCTGAAGGTCAGAACATCGATTTGGTGAAAGAGGCACGAAAATCCAGGATTAACAGCGGTGCAGATGGACCTACGCATGTCTACAGTCTTACGTCTGATATGTCCTCGTCTGCAACCTCGACCACCGTCGGTTTTCTTGTGATCCTGAAGCGTGCACAGCCTCTGGACGCATCCATCCCCTTGACCTCCCAGATCCAGATGCTCAACCTTCCCGGTCCGGCCTACACGGCGGTGAACGCTGGTGACCAGGGCTCCATCACTTCCCCGTACGAGGTTCTTCAACTTTATCTTCATAACGGTCTGGCGCCATATTTTGATGCGAGCACCAAGAGCCGGCAGCAGGCGGCCAGCACTGGAAGAGGCCGCGCAGATGCAGACGCAAAGACTGGCATTCCTGTCACCAAGAAGCGCTGGACCGAGCTCGAGCTCAGCTTGTCCCATCTGCAGCAAAATGTTGAGATCCCCGAGGTTTCTCTGCCCTTCCACCCTGTTGTGCAGGCCGCACTCGACCAGGCAAGAGAAAAGCAGACGAAACCTACTATTGATCTGATTCCTGCGCAATTCCTGACAGACAGCGGTTTTCTCAACAATCTCCAGGCCACGGTAAACAGCTGGATCAAGTCGATCCAGGTTATCACTAAGATGACGAGGGACCCGAACACAGGCCCGGCTAACCAGGAGATCAACTTTTGGCTTTCCATGGAATCAGCATTGGAAGGCATCGAAAGCCAGCTTAGGAGCGAAGGTGTCACGCTTACCCTTGAGGTTCTCAAGCATGCGAAACGTTTCCAGGCTACAGTCAGTTTTACCGCAGACACTGGTCTGAAAGAGGCGATGGAAAAGGTGCAAAAATACAATCAGCTCATGCGGGACTTTCCCCTTGATGAACTGCTCTCTGCTACCACCCTCCAGAAAGTGGAAGATTCGGTTGGCCAAATTTTTGCTCACTTGAACAAGAAGCTTAGGATCTGTCCCTACCCAATTCATCGCGCCCTTCCGCTTGTCGGGGCTATCTCGGCCGATTTGGACGAGGCTCTCCACCGCCTGTTGCCAGGCCTGGAGCTTGTCAAGCTCGACTACCAGGAGTTCAGCCGGGTTATCAAGCAGGCCGATTCCATCTTCAGAGTCTGGGATGACAGCATCAAGGAATTCACCAACGTGGCTCGTGATGTTACACGTCGTCGAAACGAGAGGTTTATTCCCATCAAGATCAACCCTAGGCACGGCGACCTGCAGGCTCGTCTTAAATATGTAGCCACGTTCCGTGCCAACCACGAGCAGCTGCAGCGGACTATCGTCAATGTTCTTGGGCCCAAGACCGATGTGAATGGTGTCTCAGAGGGTGCCAACGGCACGGTCGTGGTGGAGGAGATTGGTGACGTTGACGCCGTTGAGGAGGTGAAGCAAGCCTGGGAGGGCTTGAAAGACGTCGACTTGCTTGATGTCACTCCTGAGGGCACGGCCAAGTGGGCTCGCGCCGAGAACACGTACAATGAGCGAACGTCCCGCGTCGAAAACTCCATCATCGCCCGTCTTCGCGACCGGTTGGCGACTGCGAAGAATGCCAACGAGATGTTCCGTGTCTTTTCCAAGTTCAACGCCCTTTTTGTGCGCCCCAAGATTCGCGGTGCTATCGCCGAGTATCAGACCCAGCTTATCGACAACGTCAAACAGGCCATCACCGCCTTGCACGAGCGGTTCAAGCAGCAGTATGGTCACTCAGAGGCACACGCCATGGCCCAGCTTCACGATCTTCCTCCTGTTTCCGGAGCCATCATTTGGGCTCGGCAGATTGAGCGGCAGCTTGACACATACATGAAGAAGGTGGAGGATGTTCTCGGTGCTGATTGGGCTATGCATGCCGAGGGTCAAAGACTCCAAGCCGAAGGTGATTTGTTCCGCAAGAAGCTCGATACTCGGCCTATCTTCGAGGCCTGGTTGCATGATGTGCAGCGGAAGCAGATCACGATCTCGGGTCTCTTGTTCAACATTAACAGGATCCGCTCCGCCGGAAATGTGCTGGAGCTCGCAGTCAATTTCGACGCTCAAGTCATCGCCCTCTTCAAGGAGACTAGGAACTTGGTCTGGCTCAGCTTCCCAGTTCCCCACTCAGTCAACAATGTCGCAAAGGAGGCCAAGCGAGTGTATCCCTATGCTGTCAGTCTCATGGAAAGCGTTAGGACGTTTGCGCAGACCAACCGCCAGATCAATGACATGTCTGAGGTTTCGGTGCTGCTCAGCGGTTACCGCGAAGGGGTGTATCTCTTGATCGCCAAGGGAATCTCTCTGAGGTGGGAATCGTTTGTCAATACGTACGAAGTGCATTTTAAGAACCACGCGCAGAGTGCCATTGACAGCAATTACACCAAGAACGGAGAGAGCAAGCATGTCAAGTTTGTCAAGGATTTCGCCCTAGCAGTATCCCTCCTCCAGACCAAGACCCTTCAGCTGGCCAACATTCATGGATCGGTGGAAAAAGCGCTTGCGGAACTGGAGAAGTGCCCTTATGAAGTCAAGGAATTTGAGGGCCGGCTGACTGCCATTCAGACAGCCGTTGATACACTCAACTTGGAGCAGTATGTTAACCTTGGCTTCTGGGTGGATCGCATGAACAAGCAAATCAAGGCCATCCTTCTCGCCCGTCTTCAGCATGCTGTTCAGGCTTGGATTGAGGCCTTTGAGGACGAGTACTTGGATGACAGGAGTGATCGGAAGAGAACACTCGAGACTGTCAACGCCCCCAAGACTGATGTTCCTGTCATCAAGAAGCTCATTCACGAGATCACCATGCGGAACCAAGTCATCTATCTGGACCCGCCTCTTGAGTTTGCTAGAGCAAGCTGGTTTTCCCAGTTGCAAGAGTGGATCGGTGTCATTTGCAACCTGAAGAAGATCAAGGCCACCCGGTACCAGATGACCATCAGCACGACGGTAGAGGACGAAGCGCGCTTTGACGACCTGCCTAGTGAGTGCACGGATGCTCTCTTGCGTGTGCAGACGTCAGTCGAGAAAAAGATTCGTGAGATTGGCGCCTATGTCGACAAATGGCTGCAATTCCAGTCTTTGTGGGATCTCCAGTCGGAGCATGTGTATGATGTTCTCGGCGACCAACTGTCGAGATGGCTTCAGCTTCTCCAAGAAATCAGAAAGACGCGCCAGACCTTTGACACCACCGAGGTCAGCCGTTCCTTTGGCCATATCACCATCGACTATGACCAAGTTCAGACGAAGGTCAATGCGAAGTACGACCAATGGCAGCATGACATTCTCATGAAGTTTGCCAGCCGGCTCGGCACTCGCATGCGCGAGGTTCACGCCGAGATTGAGAAGGCTCGTAAGGACCTCGAGGGCCAGGCTATGGCGGCCAACTCCACGGCCGAGGCTGTGCAGTTCATCACCATTGTCCAAACCTGCAAGCGCCAGGTGAAGCTCTGGGCGCCTGAGGTGGAGACCTTCAGGCAGGGAGAGTCAACCCTCGTGCGCCAGCGCTATCAGTTCCCTAATGACTGGCTGCATGCTGAGCAAGTGGATGGCATGTGGGATATGCTCAATGAGTTGCTCGCCCGCAAGTCCAAGATTGTGCAAGACCAGACCGACGCGCTCCGTGCCAAGATCATTGCCGAAGACAAGGTGGTTATCGACAAGATCAACGAGGTTGCCGTTCAGTGGAACGAAGAGAAGCCTGTCTCGGGTACCATTGCCCCCGATGTTGCTTCTGCTACCCTCAGCACCTTTGAAACTCGTATCACCAAGCTGCAGGATGACTCGGCCATGGTTGCGAAGGCCAAGGAGGCTCTCGACCTGCCCGCCACTCCTGACACGTCTCTCGGCGTGATTCTTGAAGAAGTTCAGGACTTCAAGTCTGTCTGGGCGTCACTCTCCACCATCTGGAAGAACCTTAATGAGCTGCGCGAGATTCTGTGGAACAGCGTCCAGCCAAGAAAGATCCGGTCCTCTATCGACAACTTGATCAAGATGACCAAGGATATGCCCAGCAGGATGCGCCAGTATGCCGCTTTCGAGCACATCCAGAACATCCTCCGTCAGTTCATGAAGGTCAACCCCATGCTGGCTGAGCTCAAGTCTGAAGCTGTTCGTGACAGACACTGGATCAAAATCTACAAGCAGATCAAGCCTGGCAAGCGGTACTCACCTGTCTCAATGACGCTGGGTGACGTGTGGGACCTCAACCTGGTGGCGACCGAGGTCATCGTCAAGGACATCATTATCCAGGCGCAGGGAGAAATGGCGCTGGAGGAGTTCTTGAAGCAAGTCCGCGAGACCTGGACTGGCTACGGACTCGAGCTCGTCAATTACCAGAACAAGTGCCGTCTCATCCGTGGCTGGGATGATTTGTTTGCTAAATGCAGTGAGAATCTCAATTCGCTGCAGGCCATGAGGCATTCACCTTATTACAAGGAGTTCGAGGAGGAGGCCACTGCTTGGGAGGACAAGCTGAACCGTGTGCACGTTTTGTTTGACGTCTGGATTGATGTGCAGCGCCAGTGGGTGTACCTCGAGGGTGTGTTCACCGGCAATGCCGATATCAAGCACCTGCTCCCCATCGAGTCTTCTCGCTTCCAGAACATCAACAGCGAGTTCTCGGCTGTGATGAAGAAGGTGTACAAGCAGCCCAATGTGTTGGATGTTCTCAACATTCCCAATGTGCAAAAGTCTCTCGAGCGTCTGGCTGAGCTGCTCAACAAGATTCAGAAGGCGCTTGGTGAGTACCTCGAGAAGGAGCGTGTCTCATTCCCGCGCTTTTACTTTGTCGGTGACGAAGACTTGCTGGAGATGATCGGTAATAGCAATGACACCATGCGCATTGCCAAGCACTTCAAGAAGATGTTTGCTGGTCTTAACGGTCTGACTATGGAGGAGGAAGGTGTTATCACTGGCTTCACATCAAAAGAAGGAGAGGTGGTTCGTCTCAAGAAGGAGATTAACCTTGTCAAGACGCCCAAGATCAATGATTGGTTGGCCTTGTTGGAGAATGGCATGAAGGCTACGCTTGCTGAGCTGTTGGCTGAGGCTGTCGAGGACTTCACTCCTATCTTCAACAACGGTGAGATCAACCGGGAGGCGCTCAACAAGTTCATGACGGCGTATCCCAGTCAGATTGTTGTGCTTGCCACTCAGGCTGTCTGGACTACTGCGGTTGAGCAGGCGCTTGCTGAGGGCGGCCAGAGTCTGCCAGCGCTCTTTGAGCGTGAGGTCCAAGTTCTTCGCCTGCTTGCTGATACGGTCCTGGGTGATCTGGAGGTGCTGCTGAGGAAGACATGCGAGCAGCTTATCACCGAGTGTGTTCACCAGCGGGATGTCATTGAGAGGTTAATCAAGGTCAACGCCAGCTCCAACACACACTACCTGTGGCTTCTTCAGATGCGGTATGTGTACACACCTGAGGGAGACTTCTTACAGCGTCTGCACATCAAGATGGCCAACGCCAAGCTCAACTACGGCTTTGAGTATCTTGGTGTTCCTGAGAGGCTTGTCCGCACTCCTCTCACGGATAGATGTTTCCTTACCCTCACCCAGGCTCTTTGCCAACGCTTGGGTGGCTCGCCTTATGGTCCTGCCGGTACGGGCAAGACAGAATCCGTCAAGGCTCTCGGTGTCCAGCTCGGTCGGTTCACTTTGGTGTTTTGCTGTGACGACACGTTTGATTTCCAGGCCATGGGTCGCATCTTCCTTGGTATCTGCCAGGTCGGCGCTTGGGGTTGTTTCGATGAGTTCAACCGTCTGGAGGAGAGGATTTTGTCTGCCGTCTCTCAGCAGATTCAGAATATCCAGCTTGGTCTGAAGCAAGGTGCTGAAGACGACAAGGCTCAGATTGAACTCGTTGGTCGCCAGCTGAAGGTGAACGCCAACACGGGTATCTTTATCACCATGAACCCTGGCTATGCTGGTCGTTCCAACTTGCCAGACAACTTGAAGAAGCTGTTCAGGAGTGTTGCCATGTCCAAGCCAGACAAGGAGCTCATTGCCGAGGTCATGTTGTACTCGCAGGGTTTCAGCCAGGCCAAGCAGCTGTCGAAGCACACTGTTCCATTTTTCGATCAGTGCTCGCAGAAGCTGTCCAAGCAAGCTCATTACGACTTTGGTCTTCGTGCGCTCAAGAGTGTGCTTGTCAGTTCTGGCGGGCTGAAGCGTGCTCGCTTGACGCAGGAGGGAGAGCTAGGCTCGGAGGAGGTCGTTGAGCCTGAAATTCTTGTGCAAAGTATCCGGGAGACCATTGCGCCCAAGCTAATCAAATCGGATGTGGAGATTATGATGGGCATTGAGGAGACTTGCTTCCCTGGAGTCAAATATGTTCCTGCCAGCCTGGAGAAGCTTCGGGGGGCGATTCAGCGGTTGGCTGCGGAGAGGCAGCTGGTTGTCAACGATACTTGGATGACCAAGGTGCTGCAGCTGTACCAGATCCAGGGCATTCACCACGGTGTCATGATGGTCGGTAGTGCTGGTTCGGGCAAGTCTTCTGCTTGGAGGCTGCTCTTGGATGCGTTACAGCAGGTTGAGAATGTGGAGGGTGTGTCCCATGTCATCGACAGCAAGGTCATGTCCAAGGAAGCGCTGTACGGAAACCTCGATTCGACTACCAGAGAGTGGACCGATGGTCTGTTCACGAGTATCCTGCGCAAGATTGTCGACAACCTGCGTGGTGAGGACACAAAGCGTCACTGGATTGTGTTCGATGGCGATGTCGATCCCGAGTGGGTTGAAAACTTGAACAGCGTGCTCGACGACAACAAGCTTCTCACGCTGCCCAACGGTGAGCGTCTCAACCTGCCACCCAATGTCCGCATCATGTTTGAGGTGGAGAATCTCAAGTATGCCACCCTCGCCACTGTCAGCCGCTGCGGTATGGTCTGGTTCAGTGAGGATACGGTCACCCCGAACATGCTGGTCACCAACTATATTGAGACGCTGCGGTCTGTTGCGTTCGAGGATCTGGATGAGGATGCTGTCGCTACTGGGCAGAGCTCGGCCAAATCTCTTGCTGTTCAGGCTCAGGCAGCCGACTTGCTACAGGCCTATCTCACGACTGATAACTTCATCAATGAAGCGCTACAGCAAGCTGAGGGCTTCAATCACATCATGGAGTTCACCATTGCTCGTGTCCTTAACACCATGTTCTCTCTGCTGAACAAGGCTGTTCGCGATATCATCGAGTACAACAGCCAGCATGTCGACTTCCCTCTGGAGCCTGAGCAGGTTGAGAATTACATCTCCAAGAAGCTTTTGCTGGCACTCGTCTGGGCTTTGACGGGTGATTGCCCATTGAATGACCGCAAGCAGTTTGGTGACAAGGTTGCTGGTCTGGCCAGCTTCGGCTCCCCTCCTCTGGACAACACAAACTCGCTCATCGACTTTGACGTGTCGTTGCCCAAGGCTGAATGGACACCTTGGCAGAACCAGGTACCTACCATCGAAGTCAACACTCACTCGGTCACGCAGACGGATGTTGTCATTCCCACGCTGGACACTGTTCGCCATGAGGATGTTCTCTACTCGTGGCTTGCTGAGCATAAGCCTCTGTTGCTGTGCGGTCCTCCTGGTTCCGGTAAAACAATGACGCTGTTCAGCGCCCTCCGCAAGCTTCCCAACATGGAAGTCGTCGGCCTCAACTTTTCTAGCGCGACGACGCCTGACTTGCTGATCAAGACGTTTGAGCAATATTGCGAGTACAAGAAGACGCTTAACGGAGTCATGCTTTCGCCCACACAAATTGGCCGCTGGCTTGTCATCTTCTGCGACGAAATCAACTTGCCCGCCCCCGACAAGTACGGTACTCAACGTGCAATTTCTTTCCTCCGTCAGCTCGTCGAACACAACGGCTTCTGGAGGACTTCGGACAAGTCCTGGGTCACCCTTGACCGCATCCAGTTCGTCGGTGCTTGCAACCCGCCTACTGATGCTGGCCGTACCCCGATGGGTCCCCGTTTCCTGAGACATGCTCCCCTTATCATGGTTGATTACCCTGGCGAGGTCTCGCTCATGCAGATTTATGGCACCTTCAACTCGGCGGTTCTCAAGATCATTCCCTCGCTCCGTGGCTATGCCGAGCCGCTCACGCAGGCCATGGTTAAGCTGTATCTCGAGTCACAGCAGAGGTTCACACCCAAGATTCAGCCCCATTACGTCTACAGTCCTCGTGAACTCACCAGATGGGTGCGCGGTGTGTATGAGGCTATTCGGCCGCTGGAGACGTTGTCAGTGGAAGGTCTCATCCGAATTTGGGCCCATGAAGCGTTGCGCCTGTTCCAAGATCGTCTGGTTGCCGAAGAGGAGCGCAAATGGACCGATGATGCTGTCCGCAGAATCGCCATGGAGTATTTCCCCACCATTGATGAGCAAAAGGCGCTTGGTGGACCAATCCTGTTCTCCAATTGGCTCTCAAAGAACTATGTGCCTGTTGACCGCGAGCAGCTTCGCGACTTCGTCAAGGCCAGACTCAAGACCTTTTGCGAAGAAGAGGTCGATGTCCCGCTTATCCTGTTCAATGACGTCTTGGAGCACGTGCTGCGCATTGATCGTGTGTTCAGACAGCCGCAGGGACATCTTATTCTTATTGGTGTCAGCGGTAGTGGCAAGACTACGCTGTCTAGGTTCGTGGCTTGGATGAATGGCTTGAAGGTGTTCCAGATCAAGGTTCATGGCAAGTACTCGGCGGAAGACTTTGATGAGGATCTGAGGGAGGTGTTGAGGAGGTGCGGCTGCAAGGGGGAGAAGATGTGCTTCATTATGGACGAGTCGAATGTGCTGGATTCGGGTTTCCTGGAGAGGATGAATACTCTGTTGGCCAATGCTGAGGTGCCGGGTCTGTTTGAGGGTGATGATTTGGCTGCGTTGATGACGGCTTGCAAGGAGGGTGCTCAGCGACAGGGGTTGTTGTTGGATTCACAGGAGGAGCTGTACAAGTGGTTCACGGGGCAGATTGTCAAGAACTTGCACGTGGTGTTCACCATGAACCCGCCGGAGGATGGTTTGGGTTCCAAGGCTGCGACGTCGCCTGCGCTGTTCAACCGTTGCGTGCTCAACTGGTTCGGTGACTGGTCCGATCAGGCCTTGTTCCAGGTCGGTCATGAGCTCACGCACTCTGTGGACTTGGACAGGTCAAACTGGGCTGCTCCCGATACAATTCCTGTGGCGTACCGCAGTCTTAACCTGCCGCCGTCGCACAGAGAGGCGGTCGTCAACTCCATGGTGTATATTCACTACTCGTTGCAGCGGTTCAACAGCAAGCTCCTCAAGCAGCAGGGCAAGGTCACTTTCCTTACTCCGAGACATTTCCTGGACTTTGTGGCGCAGTATGTCAAGCTGTACAATGAGAAGAGAGAAGATTTGGAGGAGCAACAGAGGCATTTGAATGTTGGGTTGGAGAAGCTGAGAGATACGGTCGATAAGGTTCGGGATTTGAGGGTCAGTCTGGCGGAGAAGAAGGCCCAACTTGAGCAGAAGGATGCGGAGGCCAATGAGAAGCTGCAGAGGATGGTTGCCGATCAGCGTGAGGCTGAGCAGAGGAAGAATGCTTCGTTAGAGATTCAGGTTGCGCTTGGGAAGCAGGAGGCTGAGGTTGCTTCTCGCAAGAAGTTTGTGTTGGAGGATTTAGCCAAGGCCGAACCAGCTGTTGAGGCGGCCAAGGCTAGTGTCGGCAACATCAAGAAGCCCCAGCTTACCGAAGTCAGGTCCATGTCTGCGCCTCCACCTGGTGTCAGGCTGGCGCTCGATTCAGTCTGCACATTGATTGGTCACAAGGTCAACGATTGGAAGCAGATTCAGGCTGTTGTCCGTCGTGATGATTTCATCGCCAGCATCATCAACTTTGACAATGAGAGGCAGATGACCAAGGCGCTGAGGATGAAGATGCGGAACGAGTTCTTGGCCAATCCCGAGTTTACCTTTGAGAAGGTCAACCGTGCCTCCAAGGCTTGCGGTCCGCTTGTCCAGTGGGTTGAGGCGCAGGTGCAGTACGCCGAGATCTTGGACCGTGTTGGGCCGCTGAGAGAGGAAGTGCGGCAGCTCGAGGAACAGGCTCTCCAGACCAAGGCTGAGGCCAAGGCGGTCGAGCAGACGATTGAAAACCTCGAGGCTAGCATTGCCACTTACAAGGTTGAGTATGCGTCGTTGATCAGCGAGACGCAGGCTATCAAGTCGGAGATGTCAAGGGTGCAATTCAAGGTCGACCGCAGTGTCAAGCTGCTTGATAGCTTGTCGAGTGAGAGGACACGCTGGGAGGAGGGCAGCAAGTCGTTCGAGACGCAGATCAGCACACTGGTGGGCGATGTGTTGGTTGCTGCTGCTTTCTTGGCGTACAGCGGTCTCTATGACCAGGTGTTCAGAAAATCGATGATGGAGGATTGGCTGCACCAGCTGCATCTCAGTGGTATTCAATTCAAGCAGCATAATCCTGTCACGGAATACCTCTCGACGGCCGATGAGAGGCTCAGCTGGCAGGCCAACACGCTGCCTGTGGACGACCTGTGCACAGAAAACGCCATCATCTTGCAGCGCTTCAACCGGTACCCGCTCATCATCGACCCCTCGGGCCGTGTCACTGAGTTCTTGCAGCGCGAGTGCAAGGACCGCCGGCTTACCGTGACCAGCTTCTTGGATGATTCATTCACCAAGCAGCTCGAGAGTTCTCTCCGTTTCGGTAACCCGATCCTCATCCAGGATGCCGAACATCTCGACCCTGTGCTCAATCATGTGCTCAATAAGGAGTACCAAAAGACTGGTGGTCGTGTGCTGATCCAGCTTGGAAAGCAGCAGATCGATTTCTCGCCTGCGTTCAAGATTTACCTTTCCACGCGGGATCCTTCGGCCACCTTTGCTCCTGATATCTGCTCGCGGACGACGTTTGTCAACTTTACTGTCACTCAGAGCAGTTTGCAAACCCAGTCTTTGGCTGAGGTGCTCAAGTCTGAGCGTCCTGATGTTGATGAGCGTCGTTCCAACCTCATCAAGTTACAAGGAGAGTTCAAGGTTCATCTTCGACAGCTTGAGAAGCGTCTGCTGCAAGCGCTCAACGAATCTCGTGGCAATATACTGGATGATGACAATGTCATCGAGACACTCGAGACTCTCAAGACGGAGGCGGCCGAGATTTCAACCAAGATGAGCAACACCGAGGGTGTTATGGCCGAGGTGGAGGAGATTACGCTGCAGTACAACATCATTGCCAGATCTTGCAGTGCTGTCTTTGCTGTCCTCGAGCAGCTGCACTACATCAATCACTTCTATCAGTTCTCGCTGCAGTATTTCCTGGATATCTTCCACTCGGTCTTGCACGGCAACCCGCACTTGGAGGGAGAGCAGAATCATAACGTCAGGAGAGATATCATTGTCAAGGATCTCTTCGTGGCTGCCTTCAAGCGAACTGCTCTGGGTCTGTTGCAAAAGGACAGGATCACGCTTGCCATGCTGCTTGCTCAGGCATCGCCCTACAAAATGGACAAGGGCCTGTTGGATGTTATTCTTGATGAAAAGGTGGAGGGTAAGGACCTCTCGACTGACATTGGCGCCAAGGACGAGGTCTTTGCTCGGGCCAGGCGTATCACTGCTCTGAAGGACAAGATTGAGAATGTGCCTGAGGCGGACTGGGACAAGTTTCTTTCGGAGGAGCTTGCTGAGAACTTCGTGCCCAAGATCTGGGATGACAGTGTTGCTGAGACGGATCGCGCTCTCATATCGCTGCTCTTGGTCAAGCTTTTCCGTCTTGATCGGTTCGTCCCTACTGCCGAACGGTTTGTAACATTGGTGTTTGGCAATGATCTGTTTGACATTGTCGAGGATCTCAAGCAGACTGTCGATCAGGTTTCTGCTACTCGCCCCATTTCCCTTGTCTCTAGCCCTGGCTTTGACGCCTCTTACAAGGTTGACAGTCTGGTTGAGCGCATGCGTGTCCGCTGCACCAACATTGCCATGGGTTCCAACGAAGGTCTGGCCAGTGCGGACAAGGCTATCAGCAATGCTGCCCAGACCGGCTCTTGGGTCCTCATCAAGAACGTCCACTTGGCTCCTACTTGGCTTCAGTCACTTGAGAAGCGGATGGAGAGCCTGAACCCGAACCCAGAGTTTAGACTGTTCCTGTCTATGGAGTCTTCGCCAAAGATTCCTGTTAACCTGCTGAGAGCATCCCGAGTGTTGATGTACGAGCAGCCTGCTGGTGTGAGGGCCAATATGAAGGACTCGATGGGCTCGCTGAGCACAAGGAGCGTCAAGTCACCTGTGGAGAGAACGCGACTGTATCTGTTGCTGTCGTTCCTGCATGCTGTGGTGCAGGAGAGGCTCCGGTATGCCCCCAATCTGGGTTGGAAGGGGTTCTGGGAGTTCAACGATGCTGATGTAAGTCCCTCCGAACAACTTTTGCTGGAAATTGACAGGACACTAACATGGAAAATAGTACGAATGCTCCGCCTTTGTCATTGACACTTGGATCGACGTCGCCGCACAAAACCGCACCAACATTGCGCCGACCAACATTCCCTGGGACATGATCCGGTACTTGATCACAGAAACCTACGGAGGCAAGATTGACGACGAAGGGGACATGAACATGCTGCGGCAGATCGTGTCTACTTTCTTGACCCCGGCCGCGTTTGATATTGGTCACAAGCTTGTCGAGGGCACGCCCGAGACGGGGAGCGAGGAGCTGGTTGTTCCCAGCGGAACGTCCCTCCAGGAGTTTATGGGGTGGATCCAAAGGCTGCCTGAGAGAGAGCCGCCTACGTATTTGGGGTTGCCGGCGAATGCGGAGAAGTTGTTGCTTGTTGGGTTGGGGAGGAGCTTGATTGGGAATCTGAAGAAGGTGGTGGATTTGCTGGATGAGGGTGAGGTTTTGATGGAGGTTTAGGGGAGCCGAATGGTGAAATGGGGGTGGCTTAAAGGGGTGAGAACGATGTATGATAATTTGTTGGGTCAATATTGTGTACAAGTCAAGGTTGTTGTGAGGACGTGTTGGAGTGTGAATAGTGGTATAGCCGTTTGACAATATATCTTGTTTGTTTTGCTTGGGGAGAATAAATGTTTGGCGCACGGTGTTTTATGGAGTTGAATTGCTGTGAATGTCAAGTTTGGGTGTACGTTCTGCAAGGATCCCTCTGGTTCTGGGCTTCGAAGAGTCAGCAGCGAAACCGGCTTGTCCAAGGGAGACACTTGACAACATCCATCCACCAAAACCCTCTTGATAACAATTGTTCCATCATCCTTGCTAGAAAAAAACCGAGCCGTGATTGCACCTGCAAGTCCTCTACGTCATGTAACCCACCCCCAATCTCCCAACCGCAGGCAACTGGCAACAACCGGAAAAGTGATTGATAGAACTCCCATCCGCCTCGGCCGGTCATTTTCCCCCGGTTCATCTCCAAATCAAGCTTTGCAACTCATCGGTACCGGCAGAATGGAGCTGCGAGCACGGCAACGTCGGTGACAAAGGCCGAGTCCGCGATCGTTTGATGTTGAGGGTTGCTGTTGTATCTGTCCGCGTATCGCCCTCTTGGTTGTAGTCAGCATATCCACTACATCTACCCGGATACCTGAGGGTCCGGAGATATGACCAAGTTATTCTGCCACCTCTCAAGTTTGCGGATTCTGTTGGTCGTCTTTTTCTGCTGCAGAACTGTCAATCGTTATTTTGCGAGTGGGCTGGCGGTGTTTCAAATTGATGATGACATCACATCTCTCTTCATCCTCACCACCATCCTGGTAACCATCTCGACGGTCTTGACAAACGTGGAGGCTTTTGTTTGTTTGTCTCGATCTCAAGCATCAATCATTCGAATGCTATGCAAGGTACGGGACACAGTAACGATGAACCACCCCCCTCCTCCCCATCATGGAGGGCGACCACCAAACGGCATTGGGTGCAGTGCACGCCGTCAGGGGATCTTCAGGGGTAAAGGAAACCACAGCCTCAACCACCCATTGTTACACCCAGCAACCGGAAAATCCGGCTCCCATTTATTTGCCAGAGGAGAAAAATGATATTCAGGCACGACTTCCCTTTCCATCCCCACCCCTCCCTACCAAAGCTTGTTCCTGTCTGGATCGTCCCCAAATCTCACCCAATCCCATCGTTTGATGATGTGTTGGTTGGTTTCATGCATGTCCAAAAGGAAGATACGATTCTCGATCTTGCCAACCGGAACCAAAATCGTTGCGCTATTCACGCAGTCACCTGTAGTATGCCCGTAGCACCCACAGTCGTCATCATCATCATCATCATCATCATCATCCAACAGCTCCACTTTGTCAAAGAGGCAGTGTCATTGCTTTCAGAATCCGGGGGAAGAAAAAAATCAGGTACGGGCGGCACAGTTCGAATCTCACCGGTTTGGAGGCCGGAAATCACGACCTCAGAGTTACGAGCTTGGCCAATGATATTTGGATAGCTGTTTCTCATCTGCCTAACTGCGGCGCAGTCCACGCTGAATATTATCCCCGTGGAGAGTCCGAGGTTGAAGGATCTCAAAGACTGTTCAGCAATTGAGCAATATGAAAACATAAAAACTTTAGACATAAAATATGTGCTTGTGGTCTTCAGATCGTGGGTGACAGCAGCCTCGACAATGTCAATGTAAATATATACAAATACACCATCCGTTGACCAGCACTTGGCCAACTTCATGTGTTCACCCACCCTTTTGCCATGTCAGTCTTTTCCAGAATCGCTTCATGCCAGTCAGTCGATTCAGGCCCTAGCCATCCCCTATTAAATCCATCACCACAGCTGTCACCCAGAACGGAAAGAACCCCATTCAGACCGTGCCTTTTCTTTCCAGCCCAAAAAGAAAACCTATCTTTTCTTGACCGCACACATAACTTTATCTTGCCTCCCAACCCAACTCAAACAACCATCAGGCAAGCAGTAGCGATTGCAACGGAAGTGTCCCCCTTCCCTTATCTCCCAGTGTATCCACCCAGCCCGAAAACGCCATTGGTATCGTGGAATGCAAATGCAGTAATGAAAACGAAAACTCGTCGCGAAAAATGCCCCAGAGAAAAAAGATAGTCGGGATTCGTTCGTGTACGTCATGAAAACCCAGCCCAGCCCGCCGACCCCTAATTTTCCAACCCAGAAAATTGCAAAACGAAAAAATTGATCGAGAAAAACCCCCAGTCTAATAATCGGGGTCTGGATTGGTGGCTCTCAGCACTCGTGGCGCATCAAGTCGTCTGGAATAGTCGTGGTTGTCTTGTAGGGAGTTGACGCTGTCGCGGCTTCGGTTCGGATCGCGGACGTAGAACGGGTCGAGTCGCGGGTCAATGGGCATGAGCTGGCTTCGACGTTTGGCCTCCCATGTTAATGGCTGCTCCGTCACTTGAGGGGCTTTTGACCCCATAGAGCCCATGCCCGAAGCACTACCACCTCTCATGGGTGAGATAAATCCCTGCTGCTCTTCTTGTCTCCTCTTCTTCCACAAGAGCCAGACGAACAGTCCAAGAACCGACAAGCCGCCGATGATGCCTACGGCAATGCCGGCAACGGCTCCGGCCTGCAGGCCACTGCTAGAACTTGGCACCGTCCCGCCGGTAGCTTGGGGAAAGGCCGCCGTCACAGTTTTGACGACGCCTCCAACGGTTACCGTCTCCACTGCGCCGCCCGGTTCCGACGTGACGACTTGATCAGGCTATCGAAAAGTCAGCAATGTTCCATCTCAAATCAAAAAAATAAAATATCGCCAGCCATCGCAAACAAAATTAAAAACAATATATATATATTTATAAAAAAAACAGGGCATACAGGAGATGAAGCTGAAGAAGATACACTCGCCGAGGAGATCGACGGTGTCACGGTCACTGTGATGTGCAATGTGCTCTGCACAATCTCAGCCTCAGTGGTCACGATAGTCACAGGGACGGGTGCAGGGACATGGGCCTGGGTGGTATGGGAAAGTTAAAAACGGCCGTAACTCCAGGGCTCTCAAGCGCGGCCAAGAGATGGAACAACGACTCGTGGTGCTGAGGCAGACAAAAGAAAAACGGCTGCGGGAGGGCTTCGGCGGGCATTCTGTGTTGTGCGCTCGAAAACTGGGGAGTACTTACGGATGCTGTTTTGGACGGCTGTCGGGTGGTGGAAAATGGGGCTGGCGGCGCTGTTGCTGTAGGCTTGAACTGGGCAATCTCAAGATACCCATAAACAGGACCCTTTCCACCGCAAATATCGTCGGGATAGCCCGGGCATGGAAAACTGCAGTCCGAGATGTCGTTCTGATCGGCCTTGTTAGGGACGGTGCTTGAGCACCAGCACTTTTTCTCGAGCAAAATTGCGAAAGCAAAGTTCAGATCCGTGCAGTTTATTCTGCAACGACCCATGCTCTGGAAGTCGCTGACAACTATCAGGAGTCACAACGTCAGTATACTGAAGCCGTGTGCCAAGATGACTGACCACCTACATGGGTCAAACTTGAGACCAGTGTTGTATCTGGCACAATACTCCATTGGGATAGAGGGCGTTGCCTGAGAGCGGCTGGATAGCAGAGCAACGATGCCAAAGAAAGCCCAGACAAGGGCGGTTAGGGGCTGCCCCATGGTGGGCGAGGCTGTATGGTGTGGTATTGGTGTGTTGTGTCGGTGTTCGTTGACCCTAGGAAGAGCAGCTGGTGGATCTCTCGTTTGGTACACGGCGATGTATTTCGTTGTTAATCGAGTCGAAAATCCCACGCAACTGTTCCCAGTAGATCCTCACACACGAATTGGCTGGGATTGGGCCACGGCCATGCCAGGTTGGACAATTTTGTCAGGTTGGGTAGTGGTGAAAGAGATATTTGCTGACAGCGGGTTTCGGGGAAAGTTGGAGACACCTGAGCCCGATCAGACCGGCTGGAGATTGGAGACCTGATGGTTCGTACGAGAGACCTGAGCGAGAGAGCCGGAGATGGGATGAGTCCGTGAGTTAGAATTGAACACGGCGAAGCCGCGCGACGGACAGAACAGGACAGCGATGGTATTCCCGCGAGGGTGTTGAAGGAGGAAGGAAGAGGAGAAAAAGGTGGTGTGTGTGGCGGCGTGGGGAGCGTTTGCAGGTAAAAAAGAGAAAACCAGCCGGCCGAAGCACCAACAATGAGCAGGTGGGGACGGCGAGGAGAGGCGGGTGTTTGATGACAAGGATTGGGTGAGAAGGAGCCAGATCTGACCAGCGCTGTTGCCGATAAGTCAACTGATGGGCGAAGATGGCTCCGCTGTTGCTGGTTCAAGAGCACAAGTAATGAAATACTGGTACGGAGTGAGTACACGCTCAACGCTTCCCCAGTGTCAGCAGTTTCACCTGCTGCCTCTTTGTGTTTTTTTTTGGGTTGTTTTTTTTAAAGTATTTGATGGGACACAGCTTCACACGTTTCTTGGGGACGGGAGAGCTGGAGGAGGAGAGGGGCTGCATGAACACCTGGAAGGCACAGCGCTGCCGCAGGGAAGGGTTGACAGGGCAAGCAGCCCCGCTGAGTGGTGAGGCCAGCGGAGCTCGGGCTCACGGGAAACAGCAACAACTAGGAAATGGATAATGGGCCCATGGCGTCACTGCCCTCGCTTCTCTTCGTGATTCCCAGAGCTATCCACGCAGCCCCCCGGTAGCCAGTACTTGGGATTCTCTGGGTACGTTAGTGGTTCTGGGCGCTGAAATCCACTCGTGGCCAATGGCGGCACGCTGAAACCGCTGGAGCGGCCTGTAGTGCCGTGAGATGCGCAGGATGCCCGGTCCAACCTTAGCACTGGGTCGCTGGGCGGGGTAGCCGGTACCCATTCTTCAGCTCACTTGGGTCTTGGGCATCGTGGAAATCGAGCCGCGAAAGACGCCGCCCGTTCCTGAAGATCTTTCTCATCGGTGGCTTGCGGAATTCTCGTTATCCTTCGAACCAATACACGCCTCACCCGAGATTGTTCGCGACCTGTCCACACAACCCCTTATCAAGGGCTTCAGAGACAGCTCAACGCGGCAGCAACAGCAACGCTTTAAGTGGGTGGTTGGCATGCTCGGCGCATCTCGGGACCCCGTTCTCCTTGGACAAGGAGGACGTGACTGGCAGTGGGTGGAATGCAACGGAATACGGGACAGTGCGACTCCACCACCCTCGTCGAGATCTTCTGATACGCGCGACAATTTTTCCAGGCACGTTTCCTGATGGCTATCAATCTGTTAATAATTAGTGACAGGCTTAGCGCTACCAGGACCGCGATGGCCCTTGTAACGGTTGTGGACCACGATACGCCGTGGGTCGACAGCACACACACCACCATATGCCCTAGCACTAGGGCGTCGAGACGTCAGCCAAGGCTTATGAGATTCTCGAGTCGGGCATTTCGTGGAGGAGGAACACATTCATCGCGGTTGTGAGCTTCCATTCCCGTTCCGACTGTCCGTGATTGATATGGATGGGCTCCCAGCAGAGGAAGCCAGCAAGTGAGACAGGGCGGCAACCTGCATAACCCGAAACAGCTGCTGATGAAGGCGCAGACAGACGTGACAGCTATCTCCTTGCTCCCGACGGCCCCTATTTCCTACTACAAACCTCTGGCACCAGACCCGTGTTCAAGCGACTCGCACATTTCACCTTTTTGTTTGAGGCTTTCGTCGGCAGCAACGGCATCTCAAGCTCTCGGCGGAGGGCTCAAGCTCTCACACTTGCTGCAAGCACGAAGCACCCCCTAATGCAGTGCTCTGCACACGCACGACATGGATATCGGCCTTTGTGTGCACCTGTGGCCAGTGACTCAGCTGCTTCCATCTTCAGGTGAGGACACCTGAACGGTTGGCTGATGCCACCCTCACGAACCTGCAAAGACGATTCGTATACGACACCCTGCTCGAGGCCGGCTTTGGTCAGAGATAGGAGACATTTGTCCAGTGGAAAACGGTGGTTGTCAACCCAACGGCAGCGACCAGCCCTTGGAGATCTTCCCGCAGCGTAGGATGGGGTCACCAGAAACGGCACCACAGATTATGCAGCAAAAGTCCATGTGAATCGATGCCCTCGTATTGCCGACTGCGCCCCTCAAGACGAGACGACACGCGTCCGCCCCTATAAAAGCCATTGTCAGCCAAGACAATACAGAGAAGTTGTGGTTATGGCTACTCGTACTCCATGAATGTTCCCAACATGTTCGTCAGCATCCTGTCCTCCCAAGACAGAAGAAGCGTTCAACATTGAAACCATCAACCGCACGCGGGGGTCACTACACTACCCGCATCAACGCCCAGCCTCCACCCCGCGATGTTACCTGTGCAAAGGCAGTGTAGCATCCAGGCTACAGGTGGGAAAAGACCTCCGGGATCGAATTGTTCTTTCTGCATCGTTGTATGTCAGTCTTGGTCCTGCGGCTCAACCAGGTTTTACCGGCCGCAATACCAGCGATAAACACAAACCTGAGGGGCGAGATAACATTGATGATGCGGCCGTTACTAACTGGTTGTTGTGGGGGAACGGAACAGCTCATTGTTTACCCTCTTTTCCATCCTGTGCGCGCATTCTGTCCAACCAAATTCTGGACGCTCAGGAAAACATTGTCTCGAACCTGTCGTGGTTGCTGTCACGCAAGACCCTTCGGCGCTGCCACAACAGCAAGCAGGCCACAGTCAAAACTTCCGTAGCGTCCTGCCCCCAAGGCGTCACAAGGCAAACCGTCGTGAACGGTCTCTTCTTTCTCGTCTATCACTTTCTCTTTGTTTGTTTGTCTCGATCATTTACTCAAGGGTGGGCGAGCTGCTTACCGACAAATTCACCGCCTGTCTATCTTGCCCAGCCTGCGGGCGGGATCCAGCAAGAAACACTGCTGTGTGTGTGCGAGATGTTGTCTCATCTGGTGACGATTTTGCTCATGATGGCGGTGAGTCCCACAGCTAGCAGAAATGCGGGGGGGGAAGAACACTGCACTCTGGCCCTGTCTGAACAGATGTCGCGATCTGCCTTTGGGAAAAAGCTTCCTTGGTGGGATCTGCATGAACCGAATTCATCAGCGCTGCTTTTTTTTCATCTTTGCCAGTCCGCGCCAGTCAAGAGGCTCGCTCGTTTTCGGAATGGCCAAATTCTCGTGAGAGTTGACGATTTCCCGGCTGAGGCCGGGCTAGCTCTTTTACTCTTTAGCAGATCTTAGCATTGTCGATCGGTTTGTCTTGGCGGGGAGCGTGGCTGGACGGTTGATGATCTGATTGGCGATGTGATATCGTGAGGTGCCGGGTCAGCGAAGCCGGTGTGCCTAGGCTGGTCGGCACGGTGTTATCGCGGCTGAGATCATCAGATCTCGGGTGTGAGATGAGGGTGGGTGAGAATCGTGTTTTCAGGCAGCGCTGTCACCTTTCGAGGAGCTGTTTCTGAGGTATGCCTCTGAGGGCTCACGATCTGCCTGCCACGATAGCTGGTATCCACGGGGGTATATATGAGGGTGGCAGAGATGCAATATATCGAGAACACGATTAATGAGCTGTATCAACGTCCCAGAAAGCCCTTTCCACACATTATCATCTTTTCACCTGTTATTCTCGCAGCTATCTATAGATCTTGGTCAATTACAAGGTACCTTTGCTTTCTTCTCTCAAACGAATGCTTCCAAAGACTACTGCTACACCTCGTATCGCACTGCCGAGTCCATCCACCACCAATTACAAAAACGATAACCCAAAAATAACCCCGTATAAACGCCTTTTGACCGTTCCAAAACGAGCGAGCACTATCCAGGTGCTTAGTTCATGACCAGTATCAAAGCAGTCGAAGTATCTATCACCCCTTTTTGGGCGTCACCTCGTCCTCTTCACCCCCTCTCAGCGAGCTTCTCGAGCTCTTCGTTTCGATGCTCTCCACCATCTCCAATACCCTGGACCTCGACTTCTTGGGTCGCATGACTCTCTCTGGTGTCATGGTAGTGGGACTCAGGCTCACCCCAGGGTTCACCTCCAACCTCTCATACCTAACCGCCTCGGCAGTGTGCAACCCCTCGGTCTTGATCTCCGCCTGGCGCAAAGACGTGGAAGGTGATATCCCCATCGTATGCGTGGTCGTGATACTGCCCGCGACTGACTCCCTCTTCCTGTCTCTCTCCTCGTCTTCCTCGCCCTCTGGTGGCCGTAACAGCTCAATCTCGGGCAGCTTGCCCTTCCCCTTGTCCTGCTCTGTCGGAGCAGGCGGTCCATTCGTATCCCAAGTATCATAGTACCGGGCGTCAAACTCCCTATCCCCCTCCCTCACCACCTCCCCCACCTCCCCTTCCTGCTCAATCTCCGCATTCACCACCCTCAACCTCTCCTTTGGGACAGTAAACATAACCTGCACCAACCTCTGCTCCACCGCCCGCTCAACATCCCACTCCCCGTCCTGCGTCTCTTCCCCACCCCAGCTCTGCCGGTTCTGCTTCCGTCTTTGCAGCGTCCCCTGCCTCCGAACCAACCCGCCATCCACCCCCGTGCCGGCCTCCAGCTGCCCTCCCGGGCTGCTCAGATCCTCTCTGCTCCCCCCCGTCGCCGACGACTCCGGCGTTCCCTTCTCAAACACCCGCCTTATGCTCCCCAACCACGACCTCCGCTGCGGAGCTTTTGATTTCGAAGGACTCCCGGGCACGTAAACATAATCGGCATCCTCCTCGTCTTTGTACCCGTCATAATTGTAAATCTCATACCCGCCCTGCCCGTCATCATACGTCTCAGCCTGCCGACCGCCGTGCAGCAGCCCCGGGCCTTCGCTCTGCAGAACAGGAAAACTAGACCTCGCGGTGCTAAACGTCGGTGCAGAGGAGGAGCTGCCTCCACTGCCACTGCTGGATGGCTTGGCCTCCCCAGCGGCCGTGGCAACCCTCAATTGCTGTCTCTCCGCACCAGGAACAAACGAGAATGCGCTCGCTTCAGAAAGGTTACTTCCTGTCCGTTCCTCAACCAAGAGAGTAGGCGTATCGGGTCCTCTGGTTGGTGACCGGGTGCCAGTAACGCTATTCTGACGGCCCAGATACAACCTCGGGGGCGTCTTTGCCGCGATGGACTTGCTTCTCCCGATTCTAGCGGCGAGTACTGCGTCGGCGACATCAACGTCGTTTTGCCAGTTTTGCACCTCTGGATCTTGAGGTTGCGGAGGTGGTGCTGGTGCTGGTGGTTTGCGCTCGGGGCTGGAGCCGCCGCTTCGGGAGCTGATGCTCGGTGGGGGGAAGAGGCCGCCGATGGGGGTGGTGGCTGCTGTCGGCGTCAAGAACGGGTCGTCATCCTCGGACGAGTCCCGTGGCTTTTCTGGGCTCGCACGGCCAAGGTTACGGTGCCGGGGTTGCTGGCCGAGGTCGCCCTCGTCGTCCTCGTCGGCTTCGTAAATCGGCGAGATGAGATTTGACCGGCCTGCTCCTCCTCCGGGCCCAAATTCGTACGATGTCGACTTGTTTGTCGGCTGGTATAAACCTCTCGCGTTCTTCGCCGAGGGTGGTGGTGGTGGCATATACAAAGAGCCCCCGGTCTTTCTGACTCCACCTCGCAAACCCTCGTAAGCTAGTGACTTTCGCCCTTGAGAATAGGGGTCGCCGCCGCCAATGTACCATTCCCTAGCCGAAGCCGCAGTCCAAGGGAGCATCAACCCGTGCTCCCGCTCAAGCATCTCGTCGTCATTATCATCCGACGTAATCCCCCTCGGGAGGGAACCATTGATACCCTGTGACAAATCCCGGAGGGCATCGTTTCGAGAGCGAGTTTGCTGTTGGCGCCGACGCCAAAAAATGAACCCAGCCACCGAAAACAAGACCAGAAACCCAACACCCAGTCCAACACCAAGACCAATCTGCGTCTTCTTGGTCTCGTCACCCCCTTCTCCCTGGCCGTCGTCGCCCGATCCGCTCCCCTCGCTTCCCTCACCCCCCTGCCCACTCCCCGCCGAACTCGAACTCGGGTTTGGAAGTACATACTCATCAACCCACTCCATCCTCTTCAAATCCAAAAACCTCAACCCCTCCCCATCCCCGTCCTGTCTCTTTCTCTTCATCTCATCCCCACCGATCCTCCAGCCCCCATAAACAACCATAACATCCCCCGGCAGCACCGCAGCCCCATGCCCGTATCTCCCTTCCCCCTCGCCACTTCCTTTTACTCCCTCTCCATCCGCCCATGCCCAATCCCCCAACCCCCCCAACCCCATATCGACCACCACCACC
Source organism: Podospora pseudoanserina (assembly GCF_035222485.1). NCBI lineage: Eukaryota > Fungi > Ascomycota > Sordariomycetes > Sordariales > Podosporaceae > Podospora > Podospora pseudoanserina. The sequence continues at coordinate 8,271,057 of NC_085920.1, read as the reverse complement.
TCCGGCTCCGCCCTCTGCCCCGTATCCCCCACCCACCCTCCATAAATCACCAGCTTCGTCCCATCCTCACTCAAAACAGTAGTGTGCCCGCTCCGACTGTCCACTTTCTTGTCTCCGTGAATAGGGATAAAACTCCACGTTTCTTCAGGCAGTGACCAGACTGCAGCGGTGCTCATGTTGATAAATGCTTGTTGGGTGTGTCCACCAAGCAAAACCCAGCCGTTTTGCTGGGTCAGGGCTCGTTCTCCAGACGCGGTGGTCCGGTTGGAGAGGGAGGGCTGCAGGGCGGTGAGGGTGAACCCCGCGTTTGGGATGGGGGGGCCGGGGGAGGAGAGGTATTCCCCTTCTTGGGAGGAGGTGGAGGAGGTGGTTGAGGGGGCTGAAAGGGGGAGGCGGAACATGGAGTTGGAGTAGATGGCCGAGGATTGCTGGCTGTCGTAAGGGATGGGGTCGGAGAGGTTGGTGAAGGGACACATACCCCCGTACAGGTAAAGGGTCGGCGGGGAGACAGCAGGAGCCAGCTGGAGGGAAAAGGAGATTGTACTTCCCAGGTGGAAGGGCGCAAGAGAGGGTTGGGGGTGGGGGTGCCATCGGGGAGGGGTTGATGATGCTGAGTCTGGGGACCATGTCCAGAGGGAGCCATCGGACTGGGAGGAGCAGTCGCCGGCGAAAATACCCAAGGTGCCGTTGGCGAAGATAGTCGGCGTGAAGGCGCCGGTGATGGGGGGGGTGGATAACACTGTTGTGGTGAGAGATGAAAGGTTCAGTGACAAGAGCTCGACGGCGCTATCGTCTCCGGTGGGCGTGAAGATGTAAGCTGCGCCGATGGGATGCCCATTCTTGTCTGGTGGTGGGAGAAGAATCGTTGTTGGAATGTATGGAAGCTGCGCCGAAGCCAGCGTGGAAAATACGAGTGCTGTTGCCGTCCATCTTGTCCTGGACCCCAGGCGGCGAGGTCCCGCCATTGTGGTCGCCCCCCGAATGTCGCACCACAGGAATGTTGGTGTTTAACTCAGGGACAGCCCGTCGCAAGCCTCAATCCAACTCCTCCTCACAAACACTGCATTGTTCTCTGCCGTCTTCGAGATGCTTGTCCTTACTGGGTCCAATATCGAATCCAAACAAACACTAACCCCACCGCGCCCGCTGTTGCATCCGATCTTCGATCTAGTTCGCCTGTGGAGTTGACGAGCGTGTCCTGTATAGACCAGGGTTGATGGTTGTATGTTATATATTTGCCGTCGCAAACCTCAGAAGAAAATCGGAACCAGGTCTTGGTGAGCCGGCGCGAACTCTTGTTTTGCTATCCTTTCTCTTCCGTCTTTCCCGCCACGTCAAAAAAGAGAAGGCGCCAGCCTGGTCAGTCGCAAAAAAGAGGTTCCACCAAAAACCATTCCAAGAAGATGGCAGGAAATATCCACTCTTGCTACTCAGCTCCGGCTCCGAAAACTGCTTCAGCAAGAAATCGAGATGGCTGGAGAAATGGAGTCTTTTTCTTCTTGTTGTTCCCCAGAGCAATCCAGACCCTTGAATCGACAGAAAGCAAAAAAAAAGAAAAATGAGGGGAAAGGAGGGGAAAGTCAACAAACTGCCGTTTTCGCCATCATCCCGCGCTAACACTGATATGGAACAGGGGCTCAGGCTATCTGTTCAATTCAGCGTGCACCTGCAAAATGACCATCCCAAGAGCTTGTGTCTGGTCAAGAAAGACCTGTCTCTGATCACGATTGGTCAATTCCCCTCAGTCCGTTTCTCTTTTGGGGGTCCCGGTGGGAAGCTGTGCCGCTGGTGCATGCACGGTCAGCCATCATCCTCACAGAGTCGAAGTCGTTGCCATGGCGACTATCATCCCGTCACACACATAGGTATGCCGAGGGCTGTCACACACACACACACACACACACACACACACACACACACACACACACACACACACACACACACCCACAATGGACCCGTGTATCCGTAAAAGTCTCACATTGTATTAAAACGAGCAAGAGACACGTCTTGCGATGTGCTGTCGGCAATTCAAGCTACAACAGTACCACCACAGGTGAAATTGAAAATACAAGGCATCACATTTTCTAGAAGAACAGAAGCCAAAAGGAAGCTCCCTCAAGATTTCACTCCCAAAACGAGCACTCGGCTCACAGAATCCCGCCATCTCCCTCTTTCTCTTTCTCAAGCTGACTATCGTCTTGTCCAATCAGCGTTGCCGACATGTCCGCGATCGTGTCTTCTTGATCATCCGCCGGCTTTTGCGTCGAGAGGCTCTTGACATATTCATCCCACGCAAAGCAAGTCTGCTTATACTTCTCAGCCTCGGCCTTGGCTGCCGCGACGTCAGCCCTGGCCTTTTGGGCCTCCTCCTTGCTCTTGTTCGCCTGGTCGCGCGCATTCTTGAGCTGGTCCTTGAGCTGTTCGATGTTCTCCTGGTTCTTGAAGAGCTTGTTGATCTTGACCCTGTCCTTGGCATCCACGGTGCTCATGAGCTCATCGCGCACCTTGGCGAGCCTCTTGTGCTCGGCGATGAACGTCTTGAGCTCCCTCTCCATCTTTTCGTTTTCGGCCTTGAGCCGGTGGACGTCGATGGCGTCCTGCTCCGCCTTGGCAATGCGCTCCGTGTACCGCTTCTCCAACACCGTCACGCGGGCCGGGTCCGTCGGCGCGATGGCCTGCACAACCGTAGGCTGGGACTCGAGCAGTCTCGTGTGCGCCGTGGCGGGGTGGACATCGTGCGCGGGAATCACGAAGAGGGTATTCCTGCCCTGCCCGGCCAGACGGTAGAATCGCGACGGGATGTCGACGTAGACGATGCCCTGGGTGTACAACTCCGTACCCTCGCTCGACACTATGGCGACCTCACCCACCGCTCCGTTTGACTTGTTGATGGTGTCCTGCGCTTGCAGGAGGGTCTCCTGCTTGTCGAGGATCGAGTGGAGGTACTGGAAGATGTCGTCACCGGCATTGACAAGCACGTACTTGTCTTGTGGATAGACGATGGAGCGTCCCTCACTCGCGCCAGTAGGGCCAACAACAGAAAGGTGCTGACTCGGGATTAGGGCTTCGCCCGCCAGGGCGTCAAGAGCATTGTTGTATGACCTCTCGAGCTCGTGCATCCGACCAACGAGATGCTGCGTATACGCCAGCCACTGACCTAGGAGGGTATTGCGAGCATGGTTGAGGTTCTCCCTGCCCTCCTGGTCCGTCGGCAAGATGCTGAGCAGCCCGCCGGTGGTGCTGAACTCGTGGTCCAGTCTTTCCAAGCAGGCGTTGGCGTGCAGAACGAGGTTCTGATGGGTGGCATACGGCTTTAGGTTCTCCCCGGGGTTCCTCGGCTTGGGGGCATCGGCAAAGGGGCAATGATACGAGACGCCTTTGAGTTCATCGCGGGCGCGCACCTCGTTCAAGAGGGCCGTCAGGGGAATCTGATGATTTGCATCGTCGTTGGTGTAGGGGGTGCTCAAGTCGGAGAGAAAGTCAAACGCGTCATTGAGATTGGCTCTGAGGGTAAGAGGATCACTCTTGTCGGTGCTGCCAGCTCCAGCCCTGCGGAGGCTGCCGTCTCCAATCTCGGAGATGCCAATTGTCGGGTTCAGTTGCTGGATGAGGATGCACAGTGACTGAGCATGCTGCTTGAGGGCGAGAAGTGTTGGAGCAATTCCCTCGGTGGACAGATAACCACAGTTGACGTGACGGAGCAGACCCTGACTGACCGTCTGCGCATAGATTCGCGAGTACTCGGAGTAGTAAGGCAGGGAAAAATCGGTAGCCTTGATGTAGCCGTCTTGTTCTCCATAGGGGTCGTCCTCGTGCTCTGCCGTATGGGCGTAGACTGCCGGTGCGGATCCCATGGTGTCCGATGTCTGCTCAGGTTGATGTGGTATGTGTTTGGCAATTGCTCACGGACTGTCAGACTTCTCGAGTATGCGAGATCAACCTGATGAAATCGTGGTTTGTTGATTATGTACCGTGGGTGAGTTTAGAGGCCCCATTGTCCTTTGTCTGGAACACGGTGTTGGGAATGCCGGAATGCCCGGAAGCAAGCAAGAGCATTGTGTTCAGCACTCGTTGCAAGACCACGACAAAGAAATTTCTCTATCCGGTCAAGACCATGGACGGAAACAGGAAACTCGAAGTGCCATTGTCTCCTAAACTACAAAGTGCAAGCCAAAGCTTCACCGTTCGGTCTCGAAACTAGATGGAGCTGGTTGACGCTCAGTTGTTTTCGACATTGAGAGGCCCGAGTTTATTCTGCACCTGCCTTGTCTTGCCCATCTCTGAGTTCAAAATAGTGTCAAACTTCTCAAGAGTTCACTTGGCCCCGGCTAGTTTGGGATTTGACCTGTTGTTCTTGACGGGTTTAATAAGCAAGAGCCACGAATTGATGCGGGGCCTGGTTGGATTGTGGTTGGGTTTTGCCTGAACATGCTGGAGTAGGGGTCCTCTGAGGCCAACGCAGCCCCGTGAACCCACGCCGTAGGGACCCCCAGCTTGGGTGAAAATCTGGGGAAGCGCTGCATTGCAGCGCATGCCGGGAGTCTTCTCGGCCGGAGCGCAACGCCTTATCTTGGGTGTGGTTGCTTGACGACTTGACAAGTTGTGTGTTCCAGACCGCGGAAAAGACCGACGCACAACACAACATAGCTGAAGGCCACAATTGGTGGCTTGAAAAGGTGGTGCTTTTCTGGTCGCAAAATGTCAAGTGTCGCGTGTTGACGTCGCACAAAAGGGAGGCCGGACGCTGGGCAAGGGTCTCTGTCGCTCCAACCGGGAAGAAACCCCTGCTCAATCACCGATCTGCGTGACGGAGGAGGGTCCTCTGCCGCAGCCCACCTCGATCGTCACCTGGTTTTTTTTCGTCCGCTCCAACGATGCGGTTGCTCCGCTAGGCGATGAGCTCACACATGGCAAAGTCAAAGTAAAAGAGTTGGAAGAAAGACAGAAAGAAAAGCGTTCCTAACAGTTCTCGTGGGCTGACGTTGGACGTAATTAGCACAAAGAGACACCAAACGTCAGTGCCCTTCTTTGTACCTTGAATGTGTGACGCGGTGGCACTTCCAGCACTGCTCGACACCACGAGCTGAAGAAAAGCGGGCCACTTCACCCTGCAGCAGGACAGCCCAGTCCAGACCGACTGCTGAGCTGTCCATTTCTGTCACTCTGGTCTAGCGCTAACAGCCATACACGGTAAATCATTTGAGACATGCTGGTGATTGCTGGTGGTTGGTGACCTCTTTTTTGGCTCTTTTTGGTGATGGGCTGCACTGGCTTGGGTGATGGCTATGCTTGGCTGGTGACGACGGGAAGCCGACACGATCGATCGGAAAAGGCAGACTGAGGTGTGTTTTACATGTAGCATATGCAGACCGTGGAGACTTACAATGGTGAGCTCCAATACCGAGAACAGGAAATGAGATGTTCTTTTACGAAGTTGTATGGCAGCGATGACCGCAGCCAAGCACAGGGCAACAAGTGGGAGAGGCTGAATCGAGGTTTCGTGGAGGTGGGGCAGCGTCGCAGTTGGAGCAGAGCGATTGCCGTGACCCTGGCCGACCCTGCTGAAAGGTGCATGGGCCTAATGAAAATGCAACGTCTGGATTGGCAACGACTTGCGTCATTGGATTCAGTGTCCCCGATGCAAAGAACACAAAGCTAGATTTGGTGGTGCAGACAACGATGAGTTGCCAAAAGTCGGAGACAAGGCCGAAGTGGCTGTCCATTCCGTAGTTGATAAAAAGCCCGTTGGCTCCCCCGTTGACGGCGGCCGCCTCCAGCGGTCCAGCCGTTCCAGCGTGTGTTTGATACACCAAATATCGTCCAATCCCAGAAGGGAGTAGCTTCACGACCCAAGCTCCCAGACCCAGTCCAGTAATTTGACGCCGTCGTGCCTTCCCCTGCAAAACCACGAAATTGTAAGGGCCCTCCTCCAGCCTGCATCCCTGCGCCGTTTCCCTTCACCTGCTCTCCCGTCCACTCGTTCCACTCCGTCGGCGCACAAGCTTTGGGCGCGTCCAAGGAGCTCTCTCCTCCATTTACCCTTCCGCACCGCCCAGCCCGTCAATTTTCTTCCGTTTCCCGAGGATCTCTGATCTGTGATATGTGATCTGTGATCTGACACGCTCCTTTCAGGCCTTCCGGTTCGTTTCCCTCTCACGGGGAGGGCGACTCGACTCTATTTCCTAGAGACATCAACATTTACGACGGCATTGACGACGGTTCACGAACCTCTTCAGGCATAATTGCCAGCTACTAACCCTACTCCTAAGCGCGCAGACGCTGAATTCTGCAATACCGCCATCATGAGCAACAACAACAATACTTCCAGCACTGGAGAAACGGCGGAAAGCTCCTCGCTTTCGGGTAAGCTTTGCTCCTGAGGATGGTTTGGGCACAACGCAGTTGCAGTACTGACACACTTGACAAAGCATTGGTTTCGACCCTCGCCCCTGTCGCCGTCATCTCTGGGGCTTATCTCGCCGTCTTTCTGATACTGAGACGTAGCAAGAGACGCTACTACGCACCGCGAACCTACTTGGGGAGCTTGAGAGAGAGCGAAAGATCGCCCCCCCTTCCCAATGGGCTGTTCAACTGGATAGGAAGCTTCTGGAGGATCCCCGACATCTACGCCCTCCAGCACCAATCTCTCGATGCCTACCTCTACATTCGGTACCTGCAGATGGCGCTTGTTCTCTGCTTCGTTGGCTGCATCATCACCTGGCCCGTTCTCTTCCCCATCAATGCTACCGGTGGCGGTGGTCAGAAGGAGCTCGACATACTTTCCTATTCCAATGTTAACCCGGACACCCACAAGAACCGCTATTTTGCCCACGTCTTCGTGAGCTGGGCTTACTTTGGCTTCGTCATGTATCTGATCATGCGAGAGTGCATCTTCTACATTAACTTGCGCCAGGCCTTCTTGCTCAGCCCCTTTTATTCGGAGCGCATTTCGTCTCGCACCGTCTTGTTCACCTGCGTCCCGGACAATTACCTAAACGAAGCAAAGCTGCGCCAAGTGTTTGGCCAAAATGCCAAGAATATCTGGATCACAGCTCGCACCGACGAGGTGGATGACTTGGTGAAGGAGCGCGACAAGGTTGCCATGAAGCTGGAGAAGGCCGAGATCAAGTTGATCAAGCTTGCGAACAAGGCCCGCCAGAAGGCCATCAAGAACGGCGCCAATGCGTCCGAAGCTGACAAGCAAGCGATCACGGGTGATGCCGAGTCTGGAAGCATTGCGGCCCGATGGCTGTCGGCCAAGTCTCGGCCGACACACCGAACCGGTCCTCTTGGTCTGATTGGAAAGAAGGTGGACACGATCAACTGGTGCCGCGCCGAGCTGGAGCGCCTCATCCCGGAGGCGGAAGCTGTCCAAGCCAAGTACCGCAGCGGCGCTTTCAAGAACATTCCGGGTGTCTTCATCGAGTTCACGTCGCAGCAGGCCGCCGAAGCTGCCGCTCAGATGCTGGCCCATCACCAAGGTCTTCACATGTCGAACCGTGTCGTTGGTATTCGCCCGAGCGAGGTGATCTGGAAGTCTTTGGCTGTTCCGTGGTGGCAGCTTGTGATTCGGCGTTACATTGTATTGGCCTTCATCGCTGCTTTGATCATCTTTTGGGCCATCCCTGTTGCTGTTGTCGGTGCTATCAGCAACATCAACTATCTCGCAACGGAGTATTCTTGGCTGTCGTGGCTCACCGATATTCCCAAGGTCATCCTGGGCGTTATCACTGGCCTTTTGCCATCTGTGGCCCTTGCTATCCTCATGTCGTTGGTGCCCATCATCATGCGCCGTAAGTAGACCGACCATCAGCTCCTGTGCAGCGTCCCAATTAAACTAACGAGTCTTGTAGTTTGTGCGAAATTGGCCGGCGAGCCATCAATTTCCGGCGTTGAGTTGTTCACCCAAAACGCATATTTCGCCTTCCAGGTCATCCAGGTCTTTTTGGTCACCACCTTGTCGTCATCGGCTCCTGCCGTCATTGAACAGATCATCAACGCCCCCAATGAGACACCGAGAATCCTGGCTCAGGGCTTGCCTAAAGCATCCAACTTTTACATCACATATTTCATCGTCCAGGGCTTGACCATTGCCACTAGCGTGCTCACCCAGGTCGTCGGGTTCTTCATCTTCACAGTTCTCTACAAGTTCCTGGCGAACACACCCCGCGCCCTCTACCAGAAGTGGTCTAACTTGAGCGCCATTTCATGGGGCAGCACCATGCCGGTCTACACCAACATTGTGGTTATCGGTATGTCCGCACTTTTGTCCCGCTTTTTCAATGCTGTCGCTAACTACAATACGTAGCCATTACTTACTCGTGCATTGCTCCTCTTATGTTGGGCTGGGCTACCATCGCAATGTTCCTCTTCTACTTCGCTTGGAGATACAATGTTTTCTTTGTCACTGATACCCAGATCGACACCCGTGGTCTGATCTATCCTAAGGCGCTCAAGCAGCTCTTCGTCGGAGTCTACCTCGGCGAGATTTGCATGCTCGGACTGTTCATCGCAGGAACGGCTCCTGGTCCGGTCATTCTCATGGTGATCTTCATCATCTTCACCGTTCTGTTCCATTACAGCCTCAACACCGCTCTTGACCCTCTCCTCTACAATATGCCCATGTCGCTGCTCGCTGAGGAGGAATCAGTCCGCCTCCTTGACGGCGAAGCTGGCGCAAGTCACAGCAACGGAAATGACAAGTTCGTCGATGAGCATGACCTCAATGGCGATGGTATTGTGGAGAGTGCCGAAGAGCAAGTTGCTCATTCCCGGGCGGCCCGAAAGGCGGCGGCTGCTCATAGCAAGGGCAACTTCCTCACTCGGTTCCTGAAGCCCTGGATTTACTCCGATTACGCCACACTGCGCAACCTTGTGCCCCGCCACGTGTCGTTGCCACAGTATACCCCCGAAATCATCGAGAATGCATACAACCCCCCCAGTGTCACCTCCCAGGCCCCTCTGCTCTGGATTCCCGCCGACCCGGCGGGAGTTTCCAAGCAGGAGATTGCCCACACCAGCAAGATCATTCCTATCACTGATGAAGGGTGCATTCTGAACGAGAAGGGCAAGCTGGAGTGGGACGAGGAAGGAACCAGGCCGCCTGTGTGGGAGGAGAAGATTCTTTACTAATTTGACTGAGCGTATGCATATCTGATCTGCATAGCATGGCTTCGGGCATTTGGCTTTTGTTGTCAGACTGAGAGAAAGATATATGATACCGGCAGGGAGAGAGAGCAAGAGGGAGAGAGGCGAGAAAAAAGGTTGTAGTAATGGATATGCGCAGATACCCCCCCTTCCTTCCAAGCCACACTTTTGATGGATGGATAATTTGATGTTTTGTGTTTTCAGCTCTTAGGCTGAGCACGTAGTTTTATGACACTTCTTCTTTTTTATGGACCTCTGTTTTCTTTGTTCTACTTGTATGAACAAGTGTGAAGAGTGATAGGAAACTTTTCGTTGTAGGGAGTTGATGAATGCTATTTTGTTTTACTTGTTATTTTAACTTGTTGATTGAGGTCGGAGAGGGGTGGTTGATGATGTCGCACTTGAAATTCTTCAAGAAAAACGACATCAGCTGCTCCTTTTGTGCTTCGATCAGCATACGGTGCATAGAATCCCCTTGATATGTTGTTAGTGTCAAGTGTTTTCTTTTTGGCAAGTTGATGATTCCGCTCGGTCGATCTCTATCACGCAGCAATACCAACTAGTTTTATTTTAGTATTGTAGTTTCAGCCGTGGTATCATATCATAAATCACCACTTCCCCTGGATTACAGCATATCTGTGTTGAGTTCGTCTCATCTAATTCTAATCCCAGTCCAAGTGTTGGCGAGAAGATCAAAGAAATGTTCTGCGTGGCAACAGTCGGGACAGTGACATCGACATCCAGATTTGCCTGCCCGCACGTTGCATGTGGGTGACGGAAACGCCAGGGGCCGCAATGACAAACAACGGCTCCAGATCCACACGTTACCTCCAGGCTCCGATCCGTGAGCGAGACTCGTGCGAATAAAACAGTGAGTAAAGACGAGGAGTGGAGCATGAGGCCACAGTTTCGGCCCATCGGTGTTCAGATGGGGGGTTAAGTGTGGTTGATATTGGGAAGGAGCTTCGATGGTGGGAAGGAGCCATGAACATATGGCCATGGTTCTGCTACCATGTGATGAGGCTCTGGCCCCGAAGGCTGCCAAACCTTTTCGCCCGTTAGGTCAAGCAATGAAAGTCGAGGAAAAGAATGTGCGATGTGGGGAACTGGGAGCAAGTGAGTTCTGTATCGACCTGAGAGGAGGGCTGTGTTTATGAATATCTCGTGAGCATGCTTTGACATCCACATCAAGTCGCTCCATCCCAGATATGCTCACTCGCCGACACTGTCCCCTTTTCTCATCGCCCAGCGACCTCATCGTTTTATTTTCATGTCAAGCGGAGCAGCATCACACACCTACCCACCGACACCCATACAAGTCATGAGTTTTCAGCGTTTGTAGGGATTAACTACTAGCGAACCAATCTTTTGTCAAACAGCATTTCTTGACGATATTTTGCACTTCATCCATTGGTTCAGTCGTTCGAGATGGATTTGACTGCATTTTTAGTCGCTATTTTTTTTTCAGCGTGCCTACAGGCTGTGGATGGGCTTCTCGTCCCAGCCAACAAGTTCATCGATCTCGCGCTCCCTTCCTACGACTACATTGTTGTCGGTGGCGGTGTTTCCGGCCTCGTTATAGCCAATCGACTCACGGAGAACAAAAATGGTAGGCTCCTATCTGATTCATACGCATCCTCTTGTTTGACTGACATGAAGGCATAGTGACTGTTCTTGTTCTCGAGGCTGGCGACTTGTTAGTAAACACCCAGCAGCAGTTCAGTTAGATATCTGCTAACGCACAACTACAGAGACTCAGGCCCGGACCTCGTCACTATCCCCGGACTTGTCGGCCACGGTTTCATTCCGTCTCAGAACTGGAACATCACCACCGCACCACAGGAATCCTTAGACAACCGTACTCGGGACTACGGCCAGGGTCATGTTGTTGGAGGTGGTAGCATCCTCAATGGTCTCGTCATGACCCGCGGAGCCAGGTACGATTATGATGCCTGGCGTACACTGGGGAATCCCGGCTGGAGTTGGCACGGAATGCTTCGTTACTTCAAAAAGAGCGAGAACTTTACTGCCTGTGTGGCTCCAGAAGACAGTCAAAATCTTCATATTCGACCACATATGAAAGTTCACGGCCAGAAAGGTCCCTTGCAAGTAGGCTACCCGAGATTCTTTTACAATTCATCTCGTATGTCACCCCCTTTTTTCCATGGCAGGGTCTCACGCTGACCACTCCAAGGTAACTTCCTCGAGGGCATCTCTGAGCTCGGGATCCCGCTCCTTCCCGACATCAATACCGGTATTGCAGCAGGCGCTTCGGTTGCCCCAGCTACTATCAACGATCGTAACCAGTCACGAGCGGACAGCCGAAGGGCGTATCTGGACAGTGTCCTAAGTCGCCCAAACCTGCATCTGGCGACCCAGCAGACCGTCACTCGCGTCCTCTTCGGGACTGAGGCTGTTGATGAAGACTCCGAACGGCCTGCTAAGGGTCTCAAGAGAGCATTTGGGGTTGAGGTGAGCGGCTTTAGTGATTCTGAACTAGGATTTAGAACTAACAAAGCAGTTCGCAACATCGTTTGACTCCCCACGGAAGAGAATGGCATGCAATAGGGAGGTGATCCTAGCAGCGGGGGCTATCATTTCACCATCGTTGCTGCAAGTGTCTGGCATAGGTCCAGCCTCCATTCTGGATGAACTGGGTGTACCTGTTCAGATCGACCTGCCGGGGGTTGGCCAGAACCTCCAAGATCACGCAATGGTCGGCGCGTTTTATAACTGTGAGTGACTATCCGAGGTTCTCCACTTCTCAGATAAGTAGCTGATGATTGTTAGACACTCGTTTTGGAATGTTTACGGCGAACAACCTCACTGGCAGTATTCTTGAGGAAGTTGAGAGCCAATACTTTGCCAATCGAACAGGTCCCCTGACGCACCCACTAATCTCAACTCTCGCGTTTGCCTCTCTCCGACATCTCGACACGAACTGGGAAACCCTCTTATCGAACATACCTAGTTCCGAACCCGAGTCCCACCTCCCTCCTGGACCAGGTCAACACCCCACGATCCTGGAAGGCTATGCCCGTCAACAACACCTCCTTACCTCCCTCCTCGCCCGCTCAAGTGTGGGTGCGCTCGAGGTGATGGCAGACAGCATCGGTACTTTAACAGCAGCAGTTCAGCATCCTTTGAGCAGAGGTTTTGTCCGGGCATTGTCAGCCGACCTCCTCGCCAACGGCTCCGTGGCCCGAAATATTCTTCTCGACCCGCGCTATTGTTCACACCCATTCGACTGCGACATCATTGTGCGCGGTCTCAAGCTTAATAATCAGTTAGTCAAGACAAAGGCCATGCAGCAGCTCGTCCCTCAGCCCGCGTACCCCTGGGATGATCTTACCAGCCAGAATGATACAGCTCTGTTGGAGGCAGTCCACTCCAAGCTGCAAACCGAGTTTCATCCTGCCGGATCAACATCGATGATGCCTCTGGAGTTTGGGGGAGTCGTGAGCCCGCGGTTGATGGTGTACGGGACATCGAACTTGAGGGTTATCGATGCTGGTATTATACCTTTGTTACCGGCTGCTCACATCCAGGCAGCTGTGTATGCTATCGCTGAAAAGGTTTGTCAACCTGATCCCCACAATCCCCTAGCGTTTCCACGACACTAACAGCGGATCCAGGCAGCAGATATCATCAAACAAGACAGCAGCACCATGAGCGGCTCGGACCCCAACGATGGTGATGTAACACCGCCACCAAACCCCTTTACGAATGGTCCTCCAGGCCTTGGACCTGGTATCGCGGAGGGTCCCGGAATTTCAGGGCGCGTAAATGATGACCATGGTCGTCCCTACCACTGCTGAGAGGCATGCATACCACTCAACTTTTCATGAGCTTTGCTTCATTTGTTTTGTTGCATTTTTTGTGCTCATCGATTTGTCATTATCAAGGACGTGTACAATACTACACACGGGATAGTTTGGTAGCAAAGTACATGTTTTGAGAATCAGAAAGATATCTCCCCAGGATTATTTCGCGCATTCTGGGATTGAACATGTCGTGTCAAACAAGTAAAGGATACCACGTCAAGTGTCAGACACGTGAAAGGGCGGACAAAACTTATCGGCGTTGCTGCGAGAATTTCGTCGTCAAGCCGAGTATTCAGAAACCCCGAGGGCGTGTAAACACCACAAGGATTGCCGGTAAAGACACCGTGAGACAGTCCGGAACCTCTTGTGAATACGTGCCTTGCTACCTATTCTATATCGTGTATCTATGGGCATGAGAAAGTTGTCCAGGTTTTTCACGTACAAGTCGTTGGAGGGGAAAAGGAAAAACAGAGAGCAAGTGTCAAAGATGAAACCGAAAGAAAGAAAAATAGTCATTCTAGTATAGCGTATAGAGTAGGAAAAGACAACATAAGGGAGGAAACAAGAAAGGTAAACAAAACGAAATGAAACCCCTGATCCAAACTACGCGCTGGCTACCTTAAATCAAATGTGGAATGAGAAACGCGCCCAGAAAAAACTTGAGTCTATATAACGAGAGAACCGAGAGAAAACAACAGTGCCCAGGACGTGAAAGGGAGGGAGCGTTTTTAGTCAAGAATAATATCTTCATTATCCCCCTCGGCAGAAGCGTCGCTCGCCTGGCCGGTGGGATTTCCGTTTGTGGCGGGTGACTGGCTACTGCTAGTAGCAGAAGGCGAATGCGATCGAGATACTGAGCGTGATCTGGCCCCCCTTGGCGCCGGGTGGCCGTGCAGCAGATGAAGCACAGGTTGGCTATGTTGAGAGGCACTCCGGTCGTAAAGCTCCCAGCTCGCAGTCAAAGGTACAATCACCGTTGCTCTAGGTTCCAAGTCGGGAAGAATTTCCACGCCAAGATTCTGTGCCAATTCCTTGCGGAGGAGGTTGAGTTCGCGGATGTTGACTTCCTCGGGCTGCTTCCTCGAAAGGTTCTCAAGCATGATCTCCACGTTCATTGAGTTTGCCTTGTCGAGGAACCGGTCAATTAGACCTGTCTTTTCCTGGTCAAGGTTTGACTGTTCCGCAAGACTCTTGACTTTTTGGGCGCCTCTCAAAGCCCACTCCTTCAGTGGCAAGGGATTTCGGGGAGGTTCCAAGGATGGCGCTTCATCGACTATCAGGCCGACCACGATGCCGAGAAGCTCGGTGTAAACACTTGCAAACTGGGCATGTGCCTTGTCGCTTGCAATGTTGTCTAGAGCCGTCGTTGTTTGCTCCCGAATCATAATCTGTTTTTGAAGAGCACACAAAAGAGTGCAGAAAATCCTGTTGGCCCTGGTGGTCTTGTTGTCGAGTCTCAGGGGAGGAAACTCGCCATTTGAGAGCTCGGAAACACAAAAGTCCAGAGTTTTCAGCACGAGTTCCCATTCCAGCCGAGGATCAACGCTGGAGTCCTTGATTGCGGGTTGGGTGTTCTTGAACTGCTTCAGGAGCCCCCCAACGTCAATGGGAATTTCGTCCACGGCTGTCGGCTCATTGTACCTCTCCAACGCATAGCTGAAGATTTTGTACATGAGAAGGTCGAAACGGTACTTTCTAGGCGTCAGTGTCTGCAGCTTTTCGTGGCCTGCCTCGTCTGCTTCGACGGTGGTTTTGTTGATGATCTCGACAATCTGTATAATCGAGCTTTCAGAATTCTCCGAATCATAGGTCCTCGAGGTGAGAATGCGAAAGAGAACACTTTCCCAGGTGTTGTCATCAGTATCTGCCCACCTCTCGTACAAAAGGTCATTCTGCTCCAGCATTTGACGGGCAGCTTTTGCGTCGGCCTCGGTTTGTATGATGCAGATGCAGTCAATGACATATCGTCGTAAAAGCTGTCGTCTGATCTCCTGATCAGTAAAGTCGCCATGGCCTGCCGTGATAACCCTGTAAAGCTCCGCTTTGATGGCGAACGCGTTATTCAAATCACCGAGGTACAGGAGGCCGTCTGAGAGAATGTGGGATGCAGCCAGTTGCTCAGACGAGTAACGTGAGAAATCCAAAGCTGGCCTTGTCATGGGTGAAGGGGGATGAAGGGCAACAGACGAAAGGTCGGGTGAGGCTGGGTTCTGCCTCGAAAGGGGGGTGTTTGGCGATGGCTCATCCACGACCTGAGGCTGTCCTGCCTTGTATTTGCTGATATTCCATTTTTGTTTGCCCAAACGGTGAACATATTGACGCCGACTAGTTGAAACCGTTAGAATATTAGTTGAACAGGGGCAGAAATGACCCACGATGCTTTGAAGTTGTGGTTTTTTTCCATAAACGTTCTGGTTTTATCGAGCGTCGACGCTCTGTACATGGGGACGATAACATCTTTATGCTGCTCCCAGAGTTCATCATCTATGCGTTTTGCGTGCTCTCTTTCGGGGGGGACGAAATTATCTCTCTCGGGCATCCTGGCGTGTATTCGTCTTGAAACTCGAGACTGGTGCTTGGATCGAGACACTGACTGTCCTACTTTGACTGTCATCGGAAGAGATTTGATGATTCCAAGCAGTTGACTCTTATTCCTAATATACCCAATGCCATCGTGCCTGGCCGAAGACAAGCGAACTCCATCTTCTTAAGGCAAATGGAAATTGAAGCTCAGGTCGGTTCGCGGACGACCAAAGGAGAACTGGAAATTGTGCCTTGCGCCTCGCAAGGCGTCCAAGTCAACCCAATAAGCCGTATCTGAAAGACGCATGCTTGGCTCTCATAAACGGTGAACAGTAGGATGCGGCCAATAGGAGCGAGTCGTATCATGCTGGACGCGACGATTCACTAATGCATATGCATACTGAGGTGTGCGCTGAGCCGCTTTGCCCGTCAACCCCAGGAAATAAATGTTTTGATACTGAAATGGAATTCCAGAATTCCAAAGCTGACCGCCACTGTTTCGCCATTTGTGGGCTAATATGCTGTGTATCAAATTGGGCGGTGACGAAAAAGGTGATGTTTTGAACTGCCTCCTATGTCAGTGTTGGAAAAGGAGTCCAAGAAAGAGATTCAAGTACGGTGCCTGCCCAAAGTAAGGCAGCCTGGACGGAATGAGAGGCAGTAAAGATTGTCCCCAACATTTTTCCCTGTGTTTTCACCATGGGTCTATCTTCAGACTCGGCCGTTGATCTCCTAGAGATTGGGGCTTGGATCACAGATGGTATCCCGAGCACATTTCGAAAGAAAAAACTCGAGCTCAAAGCACCATCGGCAGTCGTTTCCGCCGAATCTCAAGAAGACCAGCCGAACTCGCACACGAACGAACCGTCAAAGAAGCCCACACCGATGGTACCCGGTAGAGGACTTCCAGAACATCTACCAGAGATCAAGCTGGGAAAGCACAACCACGCAAGGGAAAAGCGGCCCACGACTCGAAGAAAGTATACTGGCTTCCCGCCGGGCTGTGAAAACAAAGCTGGCAGTTACGGAAAAGGGAACTGGAATGGGCGAAGCAACCGGCAATCTTTGAGTCCTCGAAGATACTCATGTTATTCGAGGTGAGACCCCTTCAGCCATCACGGACTGCCGTTGCTAACTGATGACAGAGGTAATACGCCTGGCAGGGCATCGGCTTCTGAGAGCAGCAGGTGTGGTGTGTAGGGAATGTATGTGTGCAGGTCGATGTATCGTGTAATTTCAAAGAAAAAACAGCTTGGTGCCCACAAGAATGTAGTGTACAATTAAGAGACCCGGAATCCACTTGGACCTAGAACATCATGCTGACAGTAGCGTTGCAACTGTAGTGATGGCACCTGAAAGGTGCAGGGAGTCCCTCACCAACCAGATGATGTGATGCCAGGTGGGGCTACCAAAGCCGGGCGACGAGATCATGCAAGCCACCTGCAATCCACCAGCCTCTTGACACTTGACGTGGCTGCTTAACTTTCAATGCCCAAAGGGTCCAATATGCCATCTCGAATCTGCCTTCCCGGTCGATATCGATGCGGTGTGCAGAATGCCATGAATTGGAAATGTACAATCTCTCCATCTAATGACAATAGCTCAATTAGGAAAGTGAACTTTTGACAGTCTGGACAAAACTAGGTCCTGTTGTGGTAGTGTACATGACATGACTGACGGGATTCCCAAACTCACCATGTCTCACCAAGCTGAACTGGATTTCCCGTCATCTCCAAGTTCAGGCAGGCCTCGTGATCCCTAATGGTGTTTGGAGATCGGCGATGTCACCTGCAGTGGTGGTCGGTCTTGAATTGCCCCGCACTTTTTTGTAAGGTAGGTCCGATATGACATCTGGCTGACAATGAAGCTTGTAGCTTAGATGGTTCGACTGTCGAGGAAGCCTTGGACTGGTTGGTTTGGGCTGAAAATGAGCGATACCAGAATGCTTGAGGTCCACAATCCTCATGTGTTTTTCTCGAAGCCAACACGAGGCGGAATTTGGCCTGGCCATCGAGGTTCACAACAGTCAAAAGTGGAACGATTCAAAGTGAACTGTGGAGGGGTATGATGTAATTGATTGAAATTAATGGCCAATCATATCATCGCTGGCCCGCAGCATCCTTCCTGTCCTGCATCTCGAATTCGCAACTTCATTGCTGGACTTCATGTTGGATACTGAGCAACTCTGCATTTATTGTCCATATTTCAGCCATATCGGGGGGATCAAAAATGAATTTCTCTCCTCTGTTCCATCGCTATTTTGGCATTAGGAGCACCAAACTTGGGGGAGTCTTGCCTCAAACAGATCATCTGTCATAAACAAAACCAATGACGCAGTTGTCAAGGTGACCGGTTCTTCAACGGCAGGTAACAGGTAACGCATCCCATGTAGGCAAAGTAACACACCTTCATCCAATCCATCGACGCAAGACCGCTGCTTCAAACAGATGGGGTGGCAACTTGGAGCTCAATAAGGCCAATCGGCTGGTTTTTGTTCAACCAGGAAATCTGCAATTACCTGCCTCGTGCATCCCAACGTGCTTTGCTTCCCCGCAACATCCGCAATACTGAAACCAGAAGTAAAAGGCAGCCACTGACGGGCAGTTTCCCGAGCATTCCATCCCGTCTCCTCCACTGCTGATAGGAAATCCTTCCTTGAACACAAAACACCGACCTTCCTACCATTGCTTCTTGACAACCCGACAATCCAGCAAGTCATCAACTTCTCGAAGTCCTGGCAATACACGCTGAACCGGCAAAATGGATCGCTTCCACCAAAGTACGCTTCGCATCCCACATCCCGATCTCAGGATCAATACTAACCATCGTGACCGCAGTTAACCCGTTCGCCAAGCGTGACTCCCACACTACAACCTCCATCACGACCTACAAGGTCCTCTCACTTCTCACCTGGCTCTTGTCCGTCGTCACCACCGTTTACTACGATACCCATGCGCCTACCGACGGAAAATATCTTGGGGGTAGCATTTGGCACCAGAACTATCACCACTACTCTGGCTTCACCCAAAATGCAGTCATTACCTCCATCTACTTTGTCGTCATGTTTATCCTCCAGTTGATCTATACCTCTCACCTCTTCTCCTCTGATGCCACAACCGTCAACGCCGCGGCTTCCGTCGGCAGCCATTTCATTCTCAACAACCTCCTCCATTTCGCCTGGGTTATGCTCTTTGTCCGGTCGCACTTTGTCTGGTCTGAGATCATCTTGATTATCAACTTCTTCAACCTGTCAAGCTTGTACTTCCGTCATGCGACTTACACCAAGCTTATCCACGCAGGAGCTGTGAGCTGGCCCTTGGCCTGGACGTTTGTGGCGATCTACTGGAATGGAGCGATCATGGTTCCCCACCAGCACAGTCTTGTTGCCAGGATCTTTGCCAATGTCTTTATTTGGAGCTTGTTGGGCTATGGCTTGTTCTTCATCTTTTTATACAAGGTATTTTCTTCCATCAGACAAAGGAGAATACGGCGCGGTGCTAATAGAACATAGGACTACACCATGGGGTTTGCTCTCAGTGTCTTGTCAGCTTCCCTGGGCGTCGCGCAGTTTTTCAGACAGATCATTGCGTTCCAGTGGATCTTTGCATTCACCATCATGTCGGTGCTGTTTGTGGCCACTGTGTTGGTTGCCGTGCCGGCTTGGACTGGGCGGGAAGACTTCTTCGGCAATAGGAGAGAGCCTGTTGGAGATGCTGAGAGAGCGCCTCTGTTGGCTGACAATTAGGGGTTTTTGAAGAGGGTGAGGTACAGATTGAGTGAGAGCTGGACATGGATATGGAGTCGTCCATAAAGGACGAACGGTATTTTAGTAATATGGAATGGTTCAGGAGGCGGGGGTGGGGGTGGGCACAAAATTGCTGTACTGTTGGGTCTTACGAGGTCTCTTTTCTACAACCACAACATGTAACACCTTTGTGTTCCTTTCTGTTCTGTTTCCAAAGTCACGATGTTTGCATGGTGTTTTGGTTTGGTTTGGTTCAGGTATGACGTATGCGACATGCTTATCGATAAGAGTTGTAGCCTATCGCGATCAGAAAGTTCTCGCTTGGCAGGGTTGCAACCGACAGGGGTGTGTGCTCAAGCTCAGAGCTCAGTTCTCTTCATCACGATCCCACGACCTTGACAAATTTTCTTTTGTTGACAGCAGCCTGAGATATTCCAAGATGAAGGGTGTCATACCCTTCCCGTTGGGTCTCACCCTGGGGACAGATGTCTGCATGATCCCCCGAGTTTACTCCCTCATCACCACAAATCAGGGCACGCCCATCATCCCCACCCTCGCCCGGCCCTTCAACGTGATCAACAATGTGGACAGGTTCACAAAGAAGCTGCTGACGCAAAACGAGAGGGAACGGTTGGAGGAGCTGCCCGTCTACCTCAACGCGGTGAAGGTCATGTCGTTTCGGGACGGGGTCGGTCCGGTAAAGCACAAGAATCTGCTTGGGAGACAGCGATCGGAAAGAAGGGGGGAGATTTGGAAACTGGCGGAGTGGTTGGCTGGGCGGTGGGCGGCGAAGGAGGCTGTGATCAAGGCTCATGCTTTTCGGGCGGGGACGTCAGCAGGGAAGGTCACGTTTGGGGGGGTGGAGATCATGGTTGAGGGTGAGGAGAATTTGGGGAGGAGGGTGGAGGAGACGGCTGAGGAAGAAGGGGAGGGGGAGGGGGGGCGGGTGCAACGGAAGGATAAGGGGGATTATATCCTGGAGAACATAGATGGTTTGGGGCCGAGGGCGGAATTTGGGAGGGTAACGGGACCGCCAGTAGCAGTAATATTAGGAAATGAGGAGGTGGGGGTGAAGGGGCAGGTGGCGCTGTTGAGTATCAGTCATGATGGGGATTATGCGACGGCGGTTTGTTTGGGATTCAAGCCCGATGCTTTCAATGGGAATGGGAATGGGAATGCAAAAATCGAGGGAAAGAAGAAGGCCCGGTGAGGAAGAACTTTCAGATACATACGCGATGCCTGGCAATCTGGGGCACTCTAAGTATGACGCATGACAGCGGATTGTACGAACACCAAGATTTTCAGGAAGGAAAATGTGAAAATCGAATCACAACATGTACGGGCCATCTTGAGCCGCATTTCTTTTGGTCAATTCCTTTGCTGGAACTGGTGGAATGTACTCCCCTGCCCGAGCACTGTGAGAGCTTTGTTGTTATAAGGCAGGAAAAGAAGATGACATCGTGTACGACCTCTCGTAAACTCACCAGTGGCACAATCACGGTCAATAGGAATGGTTCCTTTCCAGATCGTTGTTGCAGCAAAGTGAAACACTTAGGAGTTCTATTTTGGTATGCGTTGTTGAGTTTCTCATCTGCAGTGTGTTTTGTTCTCGTATTACCTGCCCCCCTGGGCTATACACAGAAGCTTTCAGTGCTCTCGTGATAATGACATTATTCCACCTCTGTTTTCAACAAATAAGATGGCCGTCTAGCGCAATGGTAGCGCGTAGCCCTCCTAACAAGGAGATTAAGGCTAAGGTTGTGGGTTCGAGTCCCATGATGGTCGACTACTTTTTCCACTTTCAATAAACACTACATAGTATATTTTTGCCTCTGGGTTGGCTTCAGATACATGCATTTTACCTTTCCCAACCCGGTTTCCCCCAATGGCCTTTCAGAGGTAAAGCCTTGCTCCCCATTGGACAATGGCAGCGCAACAACTACTCCAGTGGACTGTGGAGTCGCATCAGCATCAGTCGGAGCTTCAAGCTTCAAAGAACTGTGATTCAGACAAGATTGTGGATAAGCGGGGCTGTGATGGCAAGTTTGAGGCCATTGGAAAAGATGAATTGAGTTTAGTGAGGGTATGAAGGCCTCGTGGTGTGTTGCAACGACTTGAATGGCCTGCTTGGCCGTGTCTTGTTGCTCTATCACTCCTTGAAGGCAGGGCGGGGCATTTTTCTTTTCTTTGACTCATCATTACCGTTGAACTCTCACTCTGTGCTATCGCCAACCCCAACGGGCCGAGGCGAGGTAAATCTAATTTTTAAGTATCGTTATGTTCAAACAACAAAATTTGAGCATCTTCTCACCACATTGTTCTGAGGAATCGGCTTCATCAACCTACAAACCATCAAGACAATGGCCTTCACAATGCATTCCCACTCGGGCCAATTCTGCCCCGGCCACGCCGTCGACTCGCTCGAGTCCATCATCCTCCACGCCATCTCCCTCGGGTACCAAACCCTCGGCCTGACCGAGCACATGCCCCGCACCTCCGTCTCGGACCTCTACCCCGAGGAGCTCCTCCCCACCCCGCAGGCCACCCTCGACTCCCTTTTCCCCCGGCACGAGGAGTACCTCTCTACCGCGGCCGCCCTCCAGCAGAAGTACGCAGACAAGATCCACATCCTCATCGGGTTCGAAGGGGAGTGGATCCGAGGGGAGGAGTACGGGTCGCTGATAGGGGAGCTGGCCAAGGACGCGAGGGTGGATTACTTCATTGGGAGTCTGCACCACACGGCTGGGATTCCGATTGACTATGACAAGGCGCTTTACCGGACAGCTATTGAGGCTTGCGGTGGCACCGAGGAGGGGCTGTATGAGAAGTATTTTGATGAGCAGTTGGAGATGTTGAGCGCGCTGAAGCCCAAGGTGGTAGGGCATTTCGACTTGATTAGGCTGATGAGTGAGGATCCCGGGAGGGAGTTGAAGTCGAATCAAAAGGTTTGGGGGAAGGTAGTCAGGAATCTGGAAAAGGTGAAGGAGTTTGGGGGGTGGCTGGAGATGAACACTTCTGGGTTGAGGAAAGGGATGGCCGAGGGGTACCCCAAGAGGGAGATTGCTGAGGAGTGGATCAAGATGGGAGGCAGGTTTACGTTCTCTGACGATAGCCACGGGATTGGGCAGGTGGCGACGAATTATTTGAGAGGGTTGGACTATCTCGAAAGCTTGGGAGTACGGGAGGTTTGGACATTAGAAAGAGAGACACGCCCAGGGACTGTAGACGGAAAGAAAAGCGGGCTGAGAGAGAAGAGCGTGGCGATTGATGACTTCAGGGCGAGTTTATCGCTCCCATGACGGAGATTGGATAGGAAGGATTTTTTTGCAATGTAGAGCGACGATGGAACTAGACGTTGGATTGTCAAATAGCTGCTTGAAGCATTGCCAGTTTGATTGTGTAATACATCAACTAAGATCACGGCAAGAATGGAGGCGTCAAGATGTGGTATTCCGAACGGTTTCTAGGAAGTTGAGAGCTTGACACAGGGATCCAAGAAGCTGGGATGGCCGTGACACCCATAACCTTGCAAATCGTACCACAGCTGATTATATCCTTCCAGAATGCTTAAAGTAGGATTGGTATAGTAGGCTGTTGACGAGCGCAGTCTCGAAAAATGGATGATGCCCGTGGATATGGTTCGAAGGATGCTGCGATTCATCCCTGGCGGTGGATTAGAAGGAGCGGTTTCCTTGGTAAAAATAACCTTAACATAAATAAGGGTTTCCCCAGGTCTCCCTAAGAATTAGCGCCATCTTGTCGAGACACTGAGACTTCCTCTCCCTTCTCACCAACCGAAGCTGGGAACAGAGAAACATGTTGCTTCTTAAGCTCACAATATGCTGAACGCAAGCACATACGACCATAGGCAGTTGAATACACGGGATCCCGTCCGCTCTCCCCTAGTTAAGCAATTGACCGCCAGACCAGTACTCAGGTGGGTGACCACTGGGGAATCCCTGGTGTTGTATGTTTTTGGTGTTTCGTTTTATTTATTTTTCATGCTTGTTGGTGTAATTTGGAGATTGAATGTTGTTGTTGTTGTTGGTGTTGTTGTTGTTGTTATTATTGTTGTTGTCATTATTGTTGTTTAGCAGGTATTTGCGGCTCTGTTTAGGCCCGTTGGTTGGTTAGGTGTTAGTATCCCCTAAGATAATCCTGGGGTTATGTATTTGCTAGGGGAGAGTGATTGATGTCCCACCCTCTTTTGCTCGTTGCATAAACCTTTGGCAAGAACTAATACCAAAATAAGATTGATTGACAGTAAGAAGAAAGTCGCAAAAGCTCCCCGGTCAGTCCCCTCATGAGCAGGGAAGGTGATCGGCTACCAAAGCCCAAGGCTTTTACTTCAGATCGAACAGGTGCTCACGGTGAGCCGGGGGGGCGATGGGCGTGAGCGGCTCCAATCCCTTTACCAGTTGACCGCAAGGGTGTTGGGATGACGGTATTAGGGCTGGCTGAAGATTGTGGCTGTCGACCTAATACATAAAGCCCAAGCTCCTGCGCTTCGTTCCTGTAGTGACTGCTTGTTGCCCAAAACCCTCGATGACCGGGCTGTGAGGACCGTGGTTGCGTTGGCTATATGCTGGCTTTGCGATACCAATGTTTCTGGGAAGCCACGGTCCTGTCGCCTGTTCCTTGCCCGAGTCTCCTAATTGTTCGTCGTAAACGACTCATCCCGTTTGGTGTCTGAACAGGAATACCTCCGTTTATGTGTTTATCCTATGTGACGTATCCATTATGCGTCTTTCAATCTGTCTCTTGGGGACTGTCTTGTCATTAGAAGTCTTTTGGTCGAGCACCCATCCTCCCCGCTGGCTGCCGAAGTCTTTCAAACCGTCCCCTAGGTAAGAGTCGCGGCCATATTCGAGGTTTCTCGTCTTTTGTCTTGGATATTGGCTTCGAGGTCGTTATGTTGCTATTGCCATCTGTTGATGCCGATCCCTTCACCCCTTTCTGATCCCTTCTTCCTTCCTTGAGTCGAAAACAACGGTCATCATCACCCTCTGTAGCCATAAGAAATTGGAACATAAAAGCAAGGTGACAGTCTGTATTCTTTATATCTCTCTGCCTTCTCCTTTCCTGGCCCCCTGCCGCCTTCTCTTGCCTTGTTTCTTCCCGAGGTCCTCGAGACCCGTCATGAAGCTGACCACCCTCAATCAACACCATACACAGCCGCAGTGTCTTCTTTCTAGCCACAACACACCGGGCGCCGTTTAGCCAAATTTTGCTTTCTCATAACCTCTACTTTATCTCAAACTTGACGGCTCACCATAGCGGTGAGGCTGATTCTTTTTGTGACAACAACGACAACGAGGCTGAAGTGACATCTTGATAGCCGATAAGAAAGACGCCACAACAACAAAAGCCTCACCAAAAGCTCAACTTGAGCCGGCGTCTGAGAGTTGACCGAGGCTAAAACACCAGAAACAAACTCCTCGCGCAACCTCAAACTCCGGCCAGTGTGAGAGATGACAGTGAGGTCAGCTGACTTAGGACTTGTCCAAGAAGACGAGCCCAGAGCAGCAGACAGACAGAGAGACACAGGAGTGTGAACCTACGCTGATCCCTTCCAGAAGCCCCCAGATCCTTTCCCAAACCACCTCACCATCCCATCTCTTCATCTCATCTTCTTGACCACTACCAATCATCACCTCATCCCCCATCAGATCACCACATCAAAGCCCTGTCCCTGTCCCCCTCTCATCTCACATCCCAATTCCTTCTACTGCATCTGGAACATCTCGAACACGCAATCCGATATCCGATCCGCTCTAGATCTCTTCTTTCGAGAAGACCTTCCATCCCGACGGGAAGAAGATCTCGCATGAATCGGATATCCTCATCAAGCAACATCCGTCCTTCACCTTACACCAGATGCTGCAGCAACGGGATGATTTCCCGCTTTCTATGCTGCGTAGCAAGCAAGGATAGACCTAGTTCCGACCTCACCTTCCTCTGCTCTACTGGAGTCCCATCTGTCACCAAAGGAAAAGGACATGTGTGTATGCCATCAAGACGTCTGTGCCATCTACCACTTGGTATGCAGTCACTTCCCGCCGTCACAGTGTCTTCCAGAGCAAGACCCCGACGCAACTTCACTGCCGTCATGAAAGAGTAATTGCTGCGCGGGCTTGGGCACACTGCAAAGGCGAGAAGGAAGATCATCATACCCTCCCTCAACCTCACCGGCCGACTCCGATGAGCAACAGTGCCCGTCCCAACGGCAGTGACCCAGATCCTTGATCGTCTCCTCAGGTTGAGATGAACATCAGATGGTAACCTAACGACAGAAAAAGGGGTAATAAACAATACCGTTATTGTTTGGCAAGGACGGGCCAGTTCATTCTGAAGCTGCCTTCTCGAACTGTGTGAACGGACTTCGCCGTATAGGTAACCAACCAACCCAGTGGTGGCAAGAGAGCAAAGAAAGAAAGAAAGCATTGAACCGAATGTCCGCTCTTGCACCCCCCTCCCCCCCTCCCCCCCCTTCCCCTCGAACCCCAGTCCCTGCCGCAGAACAAACTGCTTTGCCTTCCCAAGATCACGGGATAGATATGCGCAGCAACAGAGCAACACCGACCAGCGATTGGATCGGCATCTCCCATTCCAAAACGCGGATCTGGTCTGGGGGAAGTCTGCCGTTGAGTTGCCGCGTCCCTCTGTCTGCTTTTGAGCCGCTTCTCTCCTACAACTCTCCCTCACCCACCCACCAGCCACACCAGAGACAAAAAAAAAAAAAAAGGAGAGCCTCATGATATTTACCAGCCGTCTGTCCCAAACCGGATACCACAACCGACCATTTCACGAGCCTGGGAGGATTATTACCAACCAACTGAACGAGATAACTTCCGCTGTTTTCCAACGATGAAGCCAAAAAAAAAAAAAAAAAAAAAAAAGGGGGGGACCAGAACTGAGACCTCAGGTGAGGGAAGCATGCAAAGACAAGGTCAGGGGCGGGACGGCAAGCAGCAATGAACCTATACCGAGGCACCGAGGCACCGAGGGAATGAAAATAATGAGACTGTGTATCTGCATGCTGTTGGAAATCTGCAAAGACGGCTTGGGGATGTCATAGCGGGCAGGAGGGCGATGCGGTCAACTCCCAAAATGCAACAACGACAACGATGATGATTGTCGATGACAAAGTATCTACCTAGATGCAACGTGATCTAACAACAAAATGTCCAAAATGGTAATCTTCTGGAAAGAAGGATGTCGGATCCACCTTACCTATCGATATGCGATCCAAAGGGTTCAATTCAAAATGAGTCTATAATGCGTCGAGTACCTAGATGGTAGGTGGTCGGAAGTCGAAAAGCTACGTGGCGAATGCCAGCCAAGAACTGTGGCTCTTTGAAACGACGGAGCTATTCTGGCTGTTGTTCATTCATGCGGAGCTACCAGCAGTATACATAGCAAAAGTTCAGACGATGGGTTTGGGTTCGGTATGAACGGTGGTCCCCTTCGAAGAGAGAGATGAACGGTGGATGTTTGATCAACTTGCTGTTTTGTGGATTACGTTATTCCCACCCATTCGAATCATTGCGGGGTGACCCTTGCTTCCCGCTCTTGAACTGCTGGCTGTCGTCTTCTCATTGTTTCGTGGGCACCGGCAGACGGCAGATATCTGCAGAGCACAGGCGAACTCGAAACACAGACTGTGTCAGTCCAGTCAACTTCTGCCGCTCTCTTGGACTTTTCGTTGTGTAGTTCCAACGTTGCTTCACCGGCCCTCCGACCGTCGATACAAGAGGCATGGCAGGCATTGTGCTCGACGTCTTGTTGCGGTGCTAGGAGGCAGTAGCTGTCGTTGCGTTGCTTTGCAAACCAAGCTGCCATGGAACTTTACTTGATGGAGAACGGAGCAAGCCCTCTCCCACGACATCCGAAACATGCATCTAGGTGGATACCTTATCAATTCCTCCCAGGCAGCGGCAATGTCTAGGTGATCAGGACATGCCTCTGCGTGTATGTGTAATCGCCAGGGTGCTGTGCTGTTTCTGACCCAAATGGGACGACAGATCTGCTCGGAGAATATCTCGTGATGTGTCTTGTAGACAGAACCCCAGGATGAGGTGGGCCATCATCAAGATCATGTGCTGCTTCCCCTCACTCTTGCCAGCGACAATCCCTCGAGCTATCTGGACTGGGTTGATAATCACAGCCTCGGAACCACAGTGGTCGCCAACACATGTTCTCTAGCCGTCCAGGGTACTGCGATCCCCAGGATGGTGCTTTAAAGGAACGCTCTCGGAATACCACCCAAGTCTCTTTCCCCGCAAAACCCCTCCTGGGCTTAAGCTTTGAAGATCGTACAAGTGCCGTACGAGGCCGGTAGGATGGGACTTTAGGCGGAGCACCCTTCCGTATCGAGCTGTGGCGTCTCGCTGACTACCACTACAGCACGAGGTAACGGGGCTTCACGCCCGGAGCAAAGTATTACCGTTTTCGACACCCTGTTCGCCTTGACCTTGATCTTCACCTTGTTTGACCGTTGGGTCTGGAATAGTTTGGCTCTTAACCTCTGCTGAACCATCGAAGATAGGTACTTGCGGTCCCCTGCGTACAATCTGATTCAGTTACAACTGAGACCAGCTTCCGGCAAAGCCCCCTCAAGCCGTACGGGAGAACCGTAGGTATTGATCGCGGTGCCATGACTGTCATCTCCAGGGGTATTGTCAGGGCATCTCTTGATTGCGATAGCCCCCCGCTGTCACGCTTGAGATCTGCCGGTGTTCTAGTGCATGTCAAACTAGTACTAATGCTTCTCTTCGGAGCTTTTCTCGACGGGCTATTGACATTGTCGAAGCGTGGTCCCTGACCGTGGAACACAATGCGAGACATCGGTCACCAAGAACCACGGTCTAGCCTCTGAAATGGCGACTCTGCATACAGTGATCAAGGTCTGTTGATGTCGCCGCGGCGACCTTGCAAATTACGCCGTAGATTAAATCCAATATCAGACCGCTCTGTTCTTCCGACGATGGAGCGTCTGCTGTAGAGAACGCGGCGCCTAACTAACCCACGTTCGGCTCTGTCAAGCGCCTTCCGCTGCCAGACCTCGAGGTGTGTTCGTCGTAACAGTAGCTGGGGGAAGTGGTAGCTGTCACCATATCCAGCCACTCGTTCATCGGCACACCGCACGTGGTGTTAAACTGCATGCATGTCTCATCCATTTTCCCGACGTGATCACCGCGGGTTAGAATCCGCGAACACCATGCAACGAAATTGGCAGTTTGTTGGTAGAGGATGTATGGCATTCTACCACCTGGTCATAACAAACTCCTCCGGCGTTGGAGATAGATAGCCACGATGGCAGCCGTTCCCGGCGTCAAAGATATGGTCGCACCAAGGAACCGCCTGTCGACCAGGTTCATCGCCTACGTACCTGCTTGACACCTGCAGCTCAGGTACGCAAAAGTGCGGGACAGCGTGCCGCTGACTGATCGCTGCTGCCGTCCTGAGGCCGTCTTGTCCGCTGGGGATTAGACGGCCCCGGGAACTGGAAGCTTTTCTGGAAAGCCGGCCCCTTTATTTTACCGTTGTTGATCTGCAAGACTGAAGCCCATGAAGCTAGGTGGTGGTCAGCTAGATCTCGGAAGCGCTTCAACCACTCTTCAGATGAAGACTGATGCCGACCACGGACGACACGTAACCTAGTGATATCCAGATCCCATGATCTTGCCGGAAATAATGCCGCTGTCTTGGCACAGGATAGGTTCGGTCTGCGGAGAACAGCTTGATGGCCACGAAAGGAAGGTGAGTAGAACCTATTAATGAGGTCCGGTCTTCCGACTCAAAGATTGTTGCTTCAGGAGGACAGGGTTCACATACATGTGTTGTGGCCAGATGGAAAGACGGTCCCTGTTCCGTAAAGTGCAGCGGGGTGTGCCAACATGTAATATATGGCTACCCCAGAACCGATCAACAGAATGCACCTTTACGGGTAGATACCGACTGCAGCCTGTCCCCAAAACAGCGTAGGAGAGGCGAGACAATCTAAGATGTTGGATTCTTTCCATGTGGCAGGGGGGCTCCGGCAGCTGTCTGACCTGGGCAGCTCTGTCTGTCGACGTTGTATTGTTGTATCGTCCCCGCGGGAGCTGGGTAGCGGGGTACAGCGGAGACTTTGATCGGCAGCTGCCGATGACACCCCAACAGGGTTGATGGGTGTAGCGAGGAGAACACCACATTGACTACCCATCCATAGTTTGTGGGCTTGTGTGTTCGCAGCCAGGAGTCTGAAGGATTGCTGCGAGACGGAGCAGGAGAGCAAGGAAGAGTACTTGTCAGACACTCTCACTCAAGCCCGGCGAAGACTAAGCGCCATCCGCGTGGTTGAGGCTCGCTTTGAAATTCCATATTAGGAGTGTTAATTCACGTCCTGCTGGAGGAACAGTTGTGTTTGATGGCTGAGCCGGCGGAAGCGGGCTTTTTTGTTTGTGCAGTAAGTTGTCGTTTGAGAACTTGGATTGAAACAGTCTGGAAGGCTGGCATACAGCGGACTAACTCCTGTGGCTCGCGCACGCCACGTGGGAGCCACGGAAGAAAGGGAGCTTCCCCAGAACAGAGTAGGTACCACCTGCAAGTCGAACGTATCCGAATCGAGTTCCCCTGCAAGTACATGCTTCGACTGTGGTTCCGACCGCGACACGGCCTTTTAGGTTGTGCATGCCTCTTCTTTCTATGTCCACTTGAGGAGTGGATATTTGTCGCTGGTCTGCAGTCGGCAGAAGAAAGTGATCACTTCTGATGGTAAGAAACTTTTGTCGATGTTCTTGTCGTCGATGTGGACGGGGTTTCGGGGCACGCTCCTGCAGTGGGCCTTTTTGGAGAAGCATCATTGGTTGACGGCCGCTCGGAACCAGACTTGGACCAAGAGGTCGTTTGGTTTGCTGGCCAATCAGGGGCATGTAAACATCTCAACGGTGTGGGCACGATCTTGCGTGCATGTGGAGTTTCGGTCCGCCGGCCGTTGAAGGATGCGCTACGCTAGGATGGTGACGACCCCGGTTCCCGTTGAAAGAAGAAAGCCGATTTGGTGGCACACACGGCGCCCGGCTCCTGCCCGACTTGTCTGTTGTTGGTGGTCTCCCGGCGTCATCGATCAAATAGTTAAGATGGCCGGCCTCCCTCGGTGATGAGTTGTAGGTTGACACCCGAGAGCATTGACAATGCGCCTCCGTCATCTCACCGCTCGGTGAGAACTGGATTGCACACAGACTCTGCTTGTTCTAGCGTGAGGTCTGGTGGTGTGTGTGGGTGACATGTGGCGCCGGTCTCGACCAAGGTTTGTGCAACAATCAAGGAGCGGCACTTGCGGAGGAGTGTTCCGCGCGCCGTGTGCTCCGCCGGTACCAGTCACCCCCAGGCCAGCCATAATCCGAGTGTATGCAGCTGAACACACAGGAGACACAACGAGGTCCTGGGAGCTTTGAGGCGGCGCGGATGTCCCCAATCAGTACCGCAGCCAGAGTCTGATCTTGACCATGTTGGCAATCTGGCGATCCAGGTACCGACTGAGGCAAGGCTGCACAGCGACACCAAGGTGGTAAGGTGTCATGGTCCATACTGCACTTCTCGGTGGTGAAGAGCGGCAGTGGTAGCCAGGTGTTGGATGTGCAAGCAGAGTAGGGGACTGTTGGTGTTTGACGGCAGTCATATTGTCGGGACCGAAGAAGGGGCGTAGCAAGAAAGTTGTTCATCGCTGTCTATGTGGTTTTTGTCGTCAGTAAGCCGGGATAACTCTTACAACAGTATTTGTTATGATCTCGCCTATGTACTCGTATTCCCACTCCGCGCTAGACTTTCTTAGACAGACCGGAATGCCGCTGCCGGGGGCTAGTCGCCGTTGAAATGACATTGTGTTTTTGGTCCCAAGGGGAAGTCTTGAGATGCGTGCATACATTTAGATTGCGGTCTAGTACTATTGGTTCCCGGACATCAGGTCTGTTTCAACAAACTAGTCTTCCTCCTTCGCTGCTATCTCGGCCGATAATTGACGACATAAGGTTTCCGATATTGGCATGCCGCCTGGAGTTGGATGTCATAGTAGAGGCGCCAACCGGTTTTGCAATTTCGAGGAGGAAGACGATTCGGGAAACATCTGCGGAGAGAAAGAAATACTGAACAATCAGGTGTTTGTGAAAGGTAATGTCATGTGGCACCACAAGTCGCCTTTCATGGTTGTCAATGCAACTGGGATCGACGAAGGAGGGGATGGGAAACAACAAAAAATTTCGCCTTCGCGTAATGAAGTTGCTATGCATCTCCAATGGCCGGAGCTTTGCGGATGTTCCCAACCGACGACAAGTTGGGGAATCGGAGATGCAGGTCACCTCAGACTCAGAGAGTGCGATGCGAAAGAATGTCCCTTCCAGGCTACAGTCAGTCAGTCAGTCGATCTACTCGTTCCTTGAGAACCTGTATCTAAGACACGGCGGTGAACTGAGTGGGAGTTCCTTTCTTGGAATATCAACCTGGAATGTTGAGCAAGAGGCAAGTGCTGCCCGCTTCCAAGGTTGTCGAAGAATTGAGAATGAGCAACCCTACCTGTAGAAATTCCACCATTCAAGCCTAGTGACAAGCCCCGATCGAAGTGGGCGTCGCTTGGCGAATGCTTTCCTTTCTTGGCTTGACGAGCCCCCATCTTTTCATCTGCCATCTGCCGTGCTCCATCGACAAGGCCCGAATCTCGACACCCATTCCGTAGCCCACAATCTCAGCTGGGCAAGCTGGGCGTCCAATCGATATTCTCTGCGTCAAAGTGCATCAAGCGCATCATGTTACCTGCCACTCAGCGTCACTGATGTCTGTCATATCTGTCACTGACACAGGCACTCTGCCAGGCCGGTCTCAGGTCGCCACCATGTACATATCGTCATCTCCGTGATCGCCCTCCAACATACACTATGATGTACCAAATACGGAGTCACTACTCTCTTGGACGAACGCAATATCAGACCCCTTTCTGGACCGTCCCCTGTGGTGGCTGGAGTCGCCCGACACACAAGGAATGCTTTCCTGCTGCCTCCGTCCCCAGATGCTTAACAGCAGGCACATATACCTAACGTCTTATACTTACCATGGCGCGGAATAACAGGCGGACCTATGGCGTCTGGCGGGACGGATCTGGATGGACGTTTGAGCAAGTCTGCGGTACGATAGCTCTTCCGCTTGTCCAGGGCGTGAGGAGAAGTCGATGGCAACCCTGAGCGACAGGGGTGGCAGTAGATGTGCAGCAAAAGCACGCAGGACGTGCAGCGGCTCTGCAGCAAGCGACCCCTCGAGTAACGCTTCCGAAAGAGGGAGATTTGGTTGCTACTCGTCACTCGCTACATTGTCATTTGGTGGTGGTGGTGGTGGTGGTCGAGAGGCAAGAGATCCATGGGTGCTGGATCATGGATGGCCAACCGACGCAGTTTGGTTCTGAAAATCTGAAAGCTCCGAAGTTCCATTACGGCATCACCCATGACAGCTTTGTTGGCCGACCCCATCTTTTCTCCCCGGCTCCCCCCAGTGCTCCCCAGACTTGCCGCCCCAGCTTCCCCAGCTGCTGGCGGTGGGCAGCACCCACAGAAAAAAATCCCCAGCACAATGAGGTGATGACTGTCCCTCGGCGACACTCTGGCCGAGCGAAAGCGATGCCAAGGCCACTATGAGCGGGGATGGCACAGTCCACACGCGCCAGCAGCATGCTTCTCCGCCGCTTCCAGTGCCATCGTCTGCGCAATTTGTCAATTTTCTAAGTGGAGGCTCGACACCTTCAACCTGAAGCGATGAACCGCAGCATCCAGGGTGGAGTGTTGCAGGCGTTTTGCGAGGAGCGAACCCTCCTTCAGCGCCTGCCATCGCCTGTGCCGAGCGGCCCAGTGCCAGGAGGGCAACCCCAGGGCAGGGCAGACGAGGACGACCCTCATCGGAGTGTTTCTGTGGGCAAGAAACAGCTCGTCAGGAGTGCCAGGTGCCTGCCGCATGCCGTCTTCGCAACCTTTATGCTGGCACTACGACGATAGCGTCGTCGACTTTCTCCACCAAGACCAGCTTCTGGGACCCCTGCCCTGATGGGCCATCCTTGTCTTGGGTTGCTCCAGACTGGCTGGCAGATGAAGACGAGGCCCATATATCCTCAAGCAGACCCTGAGGTGCCCGTTTCCCCAGAGTTGCTGCTGTTGCCTTTCTTCCACACGACGCTACCCGCCCCGCGCTCCCATCGCATACCTCGCTCACCCCCATATGCCTCCCGTCCCGCCGCTTATATTGCGAGGGCAATATAAAGTTGATACTTGATATTGTGCTGAACCAGAACCTCGCGCCCCGGTCACCAATCGTAGCCGGCCTGATCAACAAGCTCAACCGCGGCTTTCCTGCTCTGTATGCACGCCAAGCAGACAATACAGACTCGCAGAAAGTACCCTGGGGAAGCAGGAACAGCTTGAGAAAAATTACCGACTTGCTACCTTGCTCGATTTGGATATCCTTTTGTCCTTTTGGCGCGCCTGTCTCGCTCCGGCCCCTCTTCAACACTATACGGCATATCGTCAGAGACTGAGAGGCCGACAAAGCCATCTCGTTCGTGACGGTCCACCGGGAAGACAGACGAACGACACATCTGAGGCCTTCGGGAAGACGCACCTCAGGTCAGCTTTTTGGGTTCTAGGGGTTCGGGCAGAGCTTGAGAAACACGCTCCGGACTTGTCCAGCAACCACAACCGGCCCAGCCGTTCCTCGTCTTCACACCCCCCTCCTCTTGACCCGTCTCCTTGTACGTTGAAGATCCATCTTCCCTGCCCTCCACGTTCTCGACAAGGCCCGTTTACATGCCGTCACGCCCTGTCGGTTGGCCTGCCGTCTGCTCCTGTCTCCCACACCCCAACCCCGCCATGCGGGTTCCTCCTCGCTGCACCCATCTTGCAGATGGCCGTGCCGCCTTCTTTCATAACCGCGTTGATCCCCTCCCACTGTTTTGGTCTCTGTTATGCTCTTCTGCAGACCGTTAATGCTCATGCTGGTTACTGACCATTCCCTACAGGGAAGCTCACTTCGGTCCGTCAGACTGCCGCTGGTCGTTATACTCCCGGCAGCTCATCAGCTTCCATCCGCCAAGGGGAGATATAGAAGCTCCCACTTCCCCATCCTGGACCTTGACGACTCCTTCTTGTCGTCTCTCCTCTCTACCCATCACAGACGTGGCTACGCTTCAACCAACTGCCTGCACTCGCTCGAGGCCGTCCGTCTTTATATCCTCTAATTCACGATCTTGACGATCGTCAACCTCTTATTTCTTAATCCGAACACCCTCCTCACCGCCACCACGCTTTACTCAGAAGACAACAACGCCAGCCGTCAAGATGTTATCCAATCCTCTCCACCGGTTTTCTCCTTACCATGCCATCCCCGCGAACACACTCATGTCTAATGGCCACGTTCCGGCAGGCCATCTTCATCCGGGTGGACTCGATGGCTTAGCTCCTGGATCGCACTACGCCCTCCAGCAGCTTCAACAACACGTCGGTGTTCACAATCCACACCTCGCCAGAGCAGGGTCTCAGCAAAAGCACAGGCAACACCCATATGGTCCTTCCTCAAGGGCTACAGGGGCGGCGGGTCCTATCCGCAGGAGAATTAGCAGAGCTTGTGATCAATGCAACCAGCTTCGGACAAAGTGCGACGGCCAGCATCCCTGCGCCCATTGCATTGGTGAGTTTCTTTTGGTGTTTGTGAATACCTAACATGATCCTGACAACCATAGAATTTGGCCTTGGCTGCGAATACATCCGGGAACGCAAAAAGCGAGGAAAAGCTTCCAGAAAGGATCTGGCACAACAAGCCGCACAGCAAGCTGCCGCGGCCGCCTCGTCAAACGGTCAAAAATCCCCAAGCCAAGGAGGCGAGAACGGGCAGGCCACCGAGAACGGAAGCGATACCCCAAGTACCACAAAGCAGGAACGTCAGTCAAGCTCGGATGAGAAGCCGGGAAACGATGCCGAGGAGGCGATTAGAAGCCAACGAACAGGGAGCATGGACAGCTTGGCCGAGATTGCCGCTCATCAGGCTCACATGACGAGCCACCCTGGCGGTATGGATCGCGATCATTTGGACAGCCCATCAGCATTGGACCTGAACGGCTATGGCAATGTTCACCCGGCATACGAGCGTCAAATGGGAGGCCACATGATGAACGGCCCTCCTCATGCTGCGTACGGCTCCGCCCAGAGCGGCATGTCGAGCTACCCTGACCTTCCGTACGCTCTACAAACCCAGAGCCCAACTGGCTACTCAGCAGGTGGCCCCAATGGCTTCCGCCTTGGAAACAGCCCTCTTAGCGCCTATCCTATGGGCGGAGAGCCAACATCGCCCGGATGGATGAACATGTCATCACCACCTCCACAATTTGCCTCGCACGTACCGCAAAACAATTATAGCCACTCGCCGCTGCGGTATCCGGTTTTGGAGCCGCTGGTTCCGCATCTGGGCAACATGATTCCGCTCTCCTTGGCCTGCGATCTCATTGATCTCTACTTTGCGAGCTCATCATCAGCCCAGATGCACCCCATGTCGCCATACGTTCTGGGGTTCGTGTTCCGAAAACGGTCGTTCCTGCACCCTACTAAGCCTCGTCAGTGCCAACCAGCTCTCTTAGCAAGCATGCTTTGGGTTGCTGCCCAAACCAGCGAAGCTCCTTTCTTGACGAGCGTCCCCTCGGCGCGCGGCAAGATTTGCCAGAAGCTTCTTGAGCTCACCGTCAGCCTGCTCAAGCCCTTGATCCACACGCCCTCCGAAGAGGCGTCGCCAGTCTCGAGCCCCATTGTGGATGGTGTGGCCCTAGGCGGTCTCGGTGTGGCGCTTCCTGGCTCCATCAGCATGGACGCTCTCACAGGCGAGTCCGGGGCGTTCGGCGCTGCCGGCTCTCTTGACGATGTGGTTACCTACATCCACCTGGCCACAGTGGTCTCTGCCAGCGAATACAAGGGCGCCAGTCTTCGGTGGTGGAACGCCGCTTGGTCATTGGCTCGTGAGCTCAAGCTCGGTCGCGAGCTGCCTCAAAACGCTCCATCCACCCGTCAGGGCGGCTCTACCGACAGCGAAGAAGGCGAAGAGCGTGGAGAGATTGGGAGTCTTCAGGGAGTTATCACGGAAGAGGAGCGTGAGGAAAGACGACGGATCTGGTGGATCGTCTACATTGTTGACCGCCACCTCGCTCTCTGCTACAATCGCCCCCTGTTCCTCCTTGATATTGAGTGCGATGGTCTGTATCAGCCAATGGACGACACCGACTATCAAAACGGCATTTTCCATGCCTACACGGACCCCAATGTGCTCGCTTCAGACCCCGAGTCTTCTCAAAGCGTTCGCGGCCGAGGGCCCTGCTTCGAATGCACAGGCCACAGCATCTATGGCTACTTCCTTCCCCTGATGACCATTCTCGGCGAGATTGTCGACCTTCACCACGCCAGGAACCACCCCCGCTTTGGTGTTGGCTTCCGCTCCTCACGGGAGTGGGACGATCAGACATCAGAAATCACTCGGCATCTCGAAATCTATGAGCGGAGCTTGAAGAGATTCGAGCAGCGCAACCTGAGCCTCAGTGCGCAAGCGCAAGCTGCCGATGAGAAAGCCGCCGAGGCTGCCGGTGTTCCTACGGCCAACGATATGCCTACTGATATTGGCACCCCATCGGTACATAGCGTTCACAGCGTCCACACCAACTCTAGCCGGATGACAGAGAGCGACATCCAAACTCGCATCGTCATGGCCTACGGAACTCATGTCATGCACGTACTACACATCCTCCTTACCGGCAAGTGGGATCCTATCAACCTTCTCGATGACAATGACCTCTGGATCAGTAGCCAGGGCTTCATCACCGCCACTGGGCATGCTGTCTCAGCCGCCGAGGCCATTAGCAACATCCTGGAGTTTGACCCCGGTCTTGAGTTTATGCCTTTCTTCTTCGGCATCTACCTTCTCCAAGGCTCGTTTCTTCTCCTACTGATTGCCGATAAGCTGCAGCTGGAGGCGTCACCAAGCGTGGTCAAGGCCTGCGAGACAATCATCCGCGCCCACGAGGCCTGCGTCGTGACACTCAACACAGAGTACCAGCGCAACTTCAGCAGGGTCATGCGCAGCGCTCTGGCCCAAGTTCGGGGCCGTGTTCCCGAGGACCTCGGCGAGCAACATCAACGCCGGAGGGAGCTGCTGGCCTTGTACCGGTGGACAGGTGACGGCACTGGCCTAGCGCTCTAGACGGCACACCCGCCTGTCTTACGCTCCCCAATATTCGCCCATATACCCCCTTATGTCTTGGCATTCGCCCCAAATGCCGAGCTACACTTATATATATCTTCTGTTTATTTTCTAATTCTCGCTATACATACACGGTGGGCTTTGGTTGTCTTTGTTTTGGATGGCGTTCTTCACACTGGCTTGTTCTCAAACCCCAAAAGGGAAGGGAGGGGCGGGGGGAAGGGGTTTGGATGGTTGGTTGGGTTTTTTTCTTGATGGTCAGGTTGGGCTTTCCTTCGGTTTCTCTCGGCGGGTGGCGATGGCGGGCTTTCTGTGGGTGGGTGGATATGGTGGGTTTTTTATGAACTTGTGAACGAAACTTTTTTTTGGGATGTTAGCCGATCGACCACATTACACGGGAATCAAAAACGGTCTGGTTTGTATTTTGGAATTTAGGTGTGTCTGTCTTCTATTGGATTTCAAAATAGGTTCAATGTCCTCTTTTTTCCTACGACGATGTTCAACAATGTGTATTTGTGTCATACAAAAAGGTTGGGTTCTCGGCGTTATATTCAACTTTTGGCTTCCAGTTTACCTTTTGCGGTTTGACATTACATGTAGATATTTGTGTGTCCAATGCAAGCAAAACATACTTTACAAAAGCCTGTTTTGAATGTAGCCAGCAGAGGCTGGTCTTGATCTCATGACCACGCAGAACTAGACTGACCGACTTTCCTGCAGCCGTTGGCACAAAGTCGCTCAATGGAGTGGGAATCCCACAATGCAACTATCATGGAGACTTTTGCATGCTGCTGCTGTGTGTTCCCACAGCCCACGCACCCGTCCGCTCGCTCATCACCGGATTTCCACATTCGTGGTTGCAGTTGTGGAGACCACCGAGGCATGTGGATCTCTTCTGCGAAGTCATGTAGCTGGATATAAGCGGAGAAACACGGAGATAATGCGGGGGGTTAGGCTTGAGATCCTGGGGTGTTTGGGTCTGGGGAGCGGGGAAACCATTTTTTTTTCCTTTGCTTGGGGTAATAAGAAAAGAAAAGAAATGCGGGATGGATCGGGGATCGCCATCGGTTTCTGGGGTCGGGAGAGGCAAAAAGAGGGGGGGGAGGGGGGGGTATGAGGGGAAATGATTTCCCGAAAAACGGGGGAAAAAGAGAATACGACCAGCAAGATGTTGACAATGTTGAAAATAATGGCGGTGAAAAGGGGGACTGGCTTTGCTAGTTGGGTAAGTAAAAGACGGAATAGGTTGGTGGCTTGGTGGGTGAGAATTGTGTGATGTAATGGATGGGGTTGGAGAAGACGGGGATAAGAACGATGGAGACGGTGATAGGTTGTATGGGATGGGCTCGGATTGCCTGTTTTTGATTAGGGATTTGCTCGGCGGCGCTCCTGGAAGGAGGCTGAACATGATGACATGACGGCAGCGGCGCGGCCGAATGCTGGGGACCGCCCGGCCGGTACCGGGCAGCACATGGTTGGCCTTTCGGGATGCCAGAGAGGGTGTGGTGTTGTGGATTTCTTTGGGGGCTTGGTGAAGCGGGTTTTGTCTGGGAGCTAGAGCAGATGGCGTGTAAGTCCGCGCAGAACGCTTGAGAGATGATGAGGCTCGGTGTCGTGGGGTATATCTCGCGGAATCTTGGGGGGCGAGCTAATCGTGAAGGTTGAATTATGGGGGCTTGTGTGATATGAGAAAGAAGGAAGGTGTCTATAGCATGATGATTTTCGATGGAATAGTGTTGGAATGCGTACGTGGATGCTAGCCTCAGGTGAGGTAGGCATGTAGAGGCCCCGGAAGATGCGCAGCTGGAAGTCTGACGAGAATAGACCCAGCTAACAGTTTGGCGTATGATACCTGGTTGATTTAGCTTTTTTTGAAGGCATGTACCCTGTCTTCTTGAGTGATATTAACGGCCAGTCCAGACGTTCAACGAACACATGCCAACGTGAGACCCACTGTATCCGTTGATGATCTTCACCTTACCCACGTAAGGTACTATGCCGGCCTCCAAAAACGTAAACCGAAAGCATGCCCGGAACTCAATCATATTTGTGAAACAAGGTGATATCAACCTCCGCCAGACACGTATCATTTGATCAACCTCCGCCTCGCTCAAACAGGGTATCATGAAAAACAAACCATCGCAGCCTCTCACGCGGCATCCCCCTCAATCTCCCTCATCTTCTCATCCATCCTCCTCGCCATCACAACTTCTGGATCCTCCTCCTCCTCTTGCGGCGGCCTGCCCCCCCCCAAAATATCTCTCACCTCCTTTCTCGTTATCATCCCCCCCCTTTTCTTTTTCCCCAACACCCCTTCCTCCCCCATCATACCCCCAACCCACCCTTCCAAACTTCTCATCCCAACCACCAAGAATCCCAGATCCTCTCTATCCACATCAAATACCTCCCACCACTCACACTCCGGCATCTTGGCTCCCAAATCCTTCGCCGCATTGTAAATCGCCGCCACTGCCAGCCCGTTGGGTTGAGTCGTCAGGCACAGCAACTGCGGTGACAGCAAAGCAGTATTCAAATACTCGACCACCCTCCTTGTGATCTTCTCCTTGGGGACATACAAAAAGTCCATTGACTGGAGGTATGTAATCGCGAGGGGATGCGGCAACGACACCGTCGTGTCGAACGACAACGAACACAGGATGAGGTGCTCCAGCGACAGGATCCGCGAGTGGAAAGCCTGGTAGGAGGTTTCGGATTGGTAGTAGTCATCTGGGATGTTCTTCGGTGGGTTGCTGCCAGGAGGAGATAGGAACGTGGAAGAGCTCGAGAGGAGGTAGGCATAGACGTTGGATAGATCCCTGGGCGTGCAAGGGCAGGGACTGATTTTGGCGACCGTGTAGAGAATAGCTGCTGATACGTCCTGAAGGCATATATATGAACGTTAGAATGGGAGACAGAAAAAAGGGAGCGAGGGGTGATGGCGAGCATACGCTGAACTCATGTGACATAATTGGTTCTATAAGCCAGAAGCGCGCCAAGAGGACATTGGCTTGCGCGGTGACGGACTGGGGGAGCTGAAGGAGGATGCCAGCTGCTTGGGTAAGGCACTGGGCCGAGAAAAATATCGCATCTCGAAGTTCGGTAGGGGGCGAGTCCAATGAGCTTCGGCGAAATATCTGATCGGGTGTTGCGAGAGGATTCTTCATGTGCGCCATGGTCATGGATTGCTAATGTGCGTGGTTGTTCAGTTGGAGCGCGCTGAACCGAACATGCTGGGGTTGTAGCTTCAAAAGACTGATCAATCAGGGTTAGGGTCTAAACAGCCTGGCTCCAGAGCACAGAACTATGCGTACGAACCAGAAGCCATACAGGTGCGCCAAAAGATGGCAGACAGCCCTTTACTTCAAGTGTCCCCTCGATTTTCTCACAACCTACTGAGAAGCAAGGAGAGGTGGTGTCCGATGACCTGACGGGCACATCAAGTTATCGGAAGGTAGTGGGACATGAACAAATTACATTGCAATTATCAAGATGAGCGACAGAAGGTATGTGAACAAAGTGGCGGAGTGTGTAGAAATGTCCGACTGACTGATGAAAAAGCTGAAGGCAACCTCAAACATAGTGCTTCAAGTCCACAGAAGAAAATGACCAATCATCGAAAACCCCATCTGTAATGAAACAAAAAAGGTAGCAACACAAACCGAGATTTCTGCAAGTTGACCCTTGAGGTTGTACACACCAACCCGCATTGGAAAAGCAAAGCAAAGGTGCGGTACTGATGGCCTAGTAGACCTCTGGCTCGCGCTTGATAAACGCATTATCGTCAGCACCTGGAGTACTCTGGGTAATGAGTCGCTGGAGATAGGCCCCTGCTGCCACCGGGGTTGTTCTCAGGCTCGTTCTTAACTCCAGCCATGATTTTGAACCCAGGGCGGAATGAGACGCAATGTTGAGATGCGAAGCGGTCGTCGTGCGATTGGCCAATAAGCTGTCGCGTACTGAAAGACAGGGCAGGCACACACCGCGGATGGAATGATGAATCGCCAGCCAATGGACAAAGACGAAGTAAGAGACGAAAGATCGCAAGCTAAGCTGTCTCTCCCAGGCAGCTCAACGAAAAACAATGGGGGAGCCAAAGCTTCACAGCTGGTTGCTGGAGGGAGGGAAGAGCTGGAAAAGTAAATTGAGAGACGCGTTTGAATCGCTGGAAACGCAAGGAAGTCGCGACTTCCCGTGATTATCTGCGGGGTGTTTAATTGTGGGGGAAGTGCTATGGTGGGGCTCAAACACAAGCTGTCGGGACAAGGTGAAGTGGAGGTGGTGATGTGATCGAGAACTCATCCTGTTTGGGTGAAATGCCCTCTGGGGAAGCTCCGATAGTGGTGTAGTCGGATTGTTAGATGGTTAGTCGGTCAGCAGCTCTGTTCATATGTTCACAAGGTGACTGCAAGGCGTTTGCTTAGGCTATCGTGCCTTCAAGAAGCTTTGAAGCGTAAAACTTGGCATATGAGTTGACTGGTGTTTCATCGAAGTTGCGGTTTCGACGAGGATGGGAGATACGGTTGCCGTACCTATAGTATGCCAAATCAGACCAGAGATGCCCAATCCTTGTCACGATGGGTAAAGAGTGTGTTAATCCAGTTCATCGAATTCAAAAACGCCCCTTCCAATGCAAGCCGCCAAATCTCTATGCTACCTGTCTAATATCAGGGTGTGTTCGCGTGTGATCCAAAGGAACCTGATGCATAATCTCATAAACCACGTTTCCATCATCATTCACCCCCTCTTCTCCTAAAAAACATTACCATCTATCAGGCCCGAACCTGCCTCCATCAGGCACCTCCAAATAGCTGCAAGCCTGCCAGTCACAGCCCTGCTTGTACACCTCTGTTCCCCACCAAGAGAAGCCCTTCATCCAGCCCGGATAGATGAAACCAAAGAACACCACCACTATCCCAAAGGCAAGGCCAGAATCCAGAGCGGCGCTCATCGTCATGGTATATTTCGCCCACCAGGCTCCGGCTCGGTTCTTGATGAGGTAATTGAACACGTAGCACACCACAGCCCAAACCGAGAAGTTCAAGCCCGTCGCCGGGGGAATCCATCCGAGTGATCCGAACAAGACTGGAAGATTGATCTTGCGAACGATGGAGTCCTTTCTCTTGCGTGCGTATAGCCACAGCGGAATAGGCAAAATCCCACCGACGGCAAATGCCCAAACCAATGGCCGATATGTGGCGTTAGGTCCAAAGAATTCCGACGGCCCTACCACGCCCCAGAGAATCGACCCGTTGAAGTGCACTCGTGCGATTGGGCAGGTGAACCCGTTGATTGCCTGCGGGGTGCAAATCCCAGGTACGTTGACAAACATCCAGTTGAGAACGCCAATTTGAGTCAACGAGGACACAATAGTGGCAACCATCTGGACAGCGAACAATATCCGGGGTGGGATTTTCATGTAGT
Organism: Podospora pseudoanserina; assembly: GCF_035222485.1. Taxonomy (NCBI): domain Eukaryota; kingdom Fungi; phylum Ascomycota; class Sordariomycetes; order Sordariales; family Podosporaceae; genus Podospora; species Podospora pseudoanserina. The sequence continues at coordinate 8,228,148 of NC_085920.1, read as the reverse complement.
GGCCAAGCTTGAGATCAGCAGCAAACTTGATGCCCTGGGCCGAGGAGATGTAACCGTAGGTTACAAAAACCATGTTGGCTACCGGACGACCGGGAAAGAGTGCGCCGGCGACGAGCTGGCAGATCAGATAAATACTGCTGTGCTGGTTGGTGACAGCCATGATGATCCCAATGGGGATGAAGAGGACGCTGCAAATGCCCAGGGCAAGGAGGAGGCCGTACCAGGGAAGGTGGATAGGGTAGCTGCAATCGGTTAGATATGATGTGGCGTGAGGAGTATAGGGTAGAGCAACTTGCTATTCAACAATAAAGATACCCACGGCGGTCATCGACACAAACGTTATCAAGTACCAAAGCATGGGGGCATCTTTGTATCTCTTCATCAGGCGGTTGTGAACATCCTCTCGGGTCATGAGGTTGTCGATACTTAGAGACGACCTGGCTGGTTCCGTTGCTGGTACCCGACCACGGCCGGATCCCCTCTGGGGTCGGTCCTCGTGCACACCGGCCACAGGCTCGTAGGTGCCTTTGGTTTCCGCCGAAGCCTCCTCAACTGACCGCTTCCATTGTCTCCAGATATCCTTCCCATGCCAGCAGACCGTGTGCGTGATGAGGGCTGCAAGCCCGGCAAACTGAACGCCGTAGCTAAGCACATAGGTGATGGGCAGAAACACCCTACTATAATTTGAATAAGCCTCCCTGTCGAACAGAAAGTCTTTGGTAAGAACTCTGCCAACGTCGTAAACGCTACCAGTGTTGTCAAACACGGCTGCTGATAGAATTGGCATGTATGAAGAATACAGCCAGTTGCTGTAGTACGCAATTGGTGCGATGATCCACATCACAATCACCAAGCCGCCGACCACATTCATGGCTGCCCAGAACGGGGTAAGCAGAGGTGACCCGATGTAGGCAATCTGAGCCCAATCAAATGTCATGGGAAACAGTCCCAGACCTGACACGACGCCAAACAGGTTGGCAACCACCACATTCTTGGGGGCAAACCACGTGATGACGTTGAAGTAGCTTAGAGCTGGCATCAGAAGCCCAGGAAGGAAATAGAAGACAAAGGCACCAAACCAGACGGCATAAAAGAACTTCCATCTGCTAATCCGCCAGCCATTGGCCTCCTTATTCTCCTCCTTATGGAGCGTCGTAAACATGGCTGCCGACATAAGCGTCCCAGGCCAAATCATGCCGCTTGGTCGGACCAAAAATCGCCGTGTGAGCCCGGCAAACGTGTAGCCCAAAATTTGGGTTGAAAGGGTGAGGAGGATTTGATAGGTGATGCTGGCCTCCTGCTTGTAGAACTGCGTTTGCTCAACGATGACGTCTGTTGCAAAAGCAAATCCAAACGATACGTTGCTGCTGACATAGACGCAGCTGTGCTCCTTTTCGTTCCAACGACCCTGAGAAAGCCAAAGCCGAATCTTGTCCAATACGCCTCTTCGCTCCCATGGAATGATGTGTGGTGACGGATACTCGGATGAATATATGGAGGCATTCTCGCTTCGAAAGCCATCGACGTACTCATCCGGTGGATCGTCAGACCGTTTTAGAAGATAGTCCCACAAGAGACCGAGGGGATGTACAAGTAGCAATGCGATGACGGGTGTGATGGCAACACTGGGGTATCTCAAGGAGAAAAACAAGTTGGTAGAAGATCCGAGAAAGGAAAAAAGTATGGACAAAGCCCACATACGTGGTGTGTTGATGGAAAGACTTGTGTTGTCGGTCGGCGCAACGGAAGCCCTGACTTGGGCATAGGGAGAGTTGTCTGGGGGGTCGTTCTCATCACCCTCGTCAATCTCCGACTCGAAGATATAGGATCTCGAATCGTCATCGCCCATCTCATCCGCCGTTGCCGTATGATTCTCCGTCAAATCGTTCAACAGCGACGTCTCGGTGGTTCCAAATCGGCCTTCCAGTCCTCCAACAGTAGTCGAGCTTCCCAGCGACTGGCGCGACGACTTTCTCATAGTCACCGACAGCGACCTAGCTTGGGAGCTGGTGCGCCGTCGCCGCGACTCAAAATCGCGTGTCGATCGTCTGCTACCATATCCAGAAGACTCTTGTCTTTGGTGCGCAGCGCTGCCCTCGACTTCAGGATCGGGTATAGACTCATTGGATCCTCTTGGTGTAATGGAGCCGTACGAGGGGCTCTGAAAGCCCGCCGTCGAGCGGAGCGGGGGCATGTCCTGCGTCATGGGTGCCGGTTGTTGGCTGAAGTTTTCAAGTTCGTGAAATTCGTTTTCGTCAAAATCGTCGTATCCAAAACCAGATGCTGAGACAGGCTCGCTGTAGGTGTCGCTGTCGCTGTCGCTGTCGCTCTCGTCAGCAGCGGTAGGCGTATTCGTCGTAAATCTGGATCTGCTGCCATGGGAATCTGCAGGGAGGAGAGTGACCTGGCTTTGATCTGATTCCCTGGCGTGGTTGTGGATGGAGGGGCTGTGGATGGAAAACTGAGAGGCCGGCGACGGCGTGGGGCCTTTGCCTTCTCTCTCAGCAGCGGAACCTGGCACTAGAGGTTGGAGTGGGATGGATTGTAAATCTGGCGCGTCTAGTTTGTTTGCTGGTGCTGGGGCCAATGGACCTTGCCTGCCACCTGACGACGACATATGCCTGTCTTTGCCCTGCCTCTCTGGGATAGAGATCCAGGTGATTCGAGGGCCTTTACCAGTCTGGCAGGCGTAACCCACGCGACTGCGGGGCGATGGGGGTTCCCGGGTCTCAATGACGGGTGGGAGAAAACACGAGAGGCACGTTAACAATGGGTTGGAGGGTACGGGAGTCCGGGACAGATCAGATCCAAACGGCTGGATAAGTGTCCTGCAGGTCCGCCCCGCCTCCGATCTGATATCTCAAGATGGATGTGTGCTACACAGAGCCAGTTAGAGCCACCGAGTGCGCACTTCCAGCCGAGTCTCTATTGAGCGAGATGGCTGTGGTAGTTTGGGGTTTGGGGATTGCATCCGAGTTTTGTAGAGAAAAACCGGCCAGGAATCCATCACTTGCTGCAACCTCCAGATGTGCCCCGCTCAGGCCATCTCCAGTGGATCTGATATGGCGGCTCTATCCGCTGCCTCCTCGGAATTGTACTGGGCATCCGGAAGGCTGAAAGACACAAACACTCATGGCTGACTAGTTCATGAAGTATATGAGGGTTGAATAACGGTGAGAACTTTAGTTAGGAGACAGGCTTGGTTGGCGGAGAGAACGCAGCTACGAAAAGGCTTGTTTTTAATGCTTCCGGCCAAGAAGCATGGGCGGCTGCACTCTGACGACATATCAGACGCTTGGGGTTGAAGACTCCCGATCCCGAATCAGGCCAAGCCTTGGATTGCCAACACGCAGCCGTCCTTCCCGAACGGAGCTCCTAGCGCCTTTTTATCAGCCTCAATCTCAACGTTCTCCAGCATCACTGGGGAACCAGCTGGGGGTTTTGGAGAAAGCTGGGAAGGAAATCGCATATCCGCATTCAGCAATCTTGACATCGAAACACACCAAGAGACTTCAAGCATTAACTTCAATGCCCGAAGGCGCAGTAACAGATGAATTTGCGATGGCGTCCCTCAACGCCGCCAAGCAACAACTTCGGACGGCTATGAAGCACAAGCTCCAGGCCATGACTCCCGAGTCTGTTCTCTCACAGAGTAGGATGCCGACCCGTAACTGAAGACACACACGCGGTATTGTAAAAACTGATTGCTGTTCAGGCTTGGTCGTGTTCAACAAACTCAAAACCTTTCCGCCGTTTGTCAAGGCCAAACGAGTCAGTGTCTTTCTGTCCATGCCAGGCGGCGAAATTCAGACAGACGCCATCGTCAGACACGCTTTAGCCTCCGGAAAGGAAGTTTTCGTGCCCTACCTTCATAAAAACCCAGCCACATCTCCAGCTCTTCCCGTGCGGGTCATGGATATGGTGCGCCTTAAAGACTTGGCAGATTATGAAGGCCTGACGCCAGACAGATGGGGCATCCCAAGCATCAACCCAGCCACCGTACACGAGAGACAGAGAGTCTTTGGTGGCCCGGACGCCCAGCACTCGCAGAGCACTCTGCTCGACCTCATTCTCATGCCGGGGGTTGCATTTGACATCGATCCTAACAACGGCGCCATCAGGCGGCTTGGGCATGGCAAAGGGTTTTATGACTATTTCTTGAGCCGACACAGCGCAAAGTCGGCTGAGCTAGGGCAACAAGAGTCTCCTGTATTGCTATATGGCTTAGCCCTGTCTGAACAGTTCCTGTCTCCGTCCGAGGGGGCAGTACCTGTTGGTCCTTTTGATCAACCTCTGGACGGGCTCATTCTCGGGAATGGCGAGATCAAAAGCCCTCCAGCTGCAAAATAAAAACAGTCTGATAGTCCTGCGCCAATCGGTTGCCGTGCGCCTGCCTGTCCCGCTTTCCCTCTGGTATCCCAAATCGTGTAACGTCTTTTTCTCTTGCCAACCCTGACATATGTAGACAATCGAAACAAAATTATACCCATCTCCCGGCCATTCCCGCCCTCTATGAAACTCAACCCTTCACCCTGAATAGCTCTGGATAAGGGACACATTGTCGCCCTTGAGGAGAATTTGCTGGAGTCTAGTCAGCACAAGAATCGCCCGCTGCAGGAGAAACATCTCAACGTACCCCCAAATTTCTTCTCGTTTCTGTGTCGTTCGTCTTGGAGATTTGTTTGACCTCCACGGCATCGTCGATCTAAGGGGTACAGTGTCAGGTCGCGATTGGATATGTTGTATTGGTATGCGCCAGACTTACAACCAGGTTCATGAATTCGTCGAAGCCCTGCAACGAAAAAGAGAGGGTTAGCGCATGGATGCGATAGACAGAGGATAAGAAGGAGCCACATACACGGATAATGCCAATGATGCGGATCGAGAGCTGCTCGTAGAGCCAGATTTGGACTGGTGTTCTCTGCTGCAGGAGTTTGAAAAGAAAGTTGATTGGTGGGAGCAGAACCCGACGACCACCACCTCCTCCTCTTCCAGTCATTGTGTAGTGTGAACGGGTTGTTGGCGTGGAGCTGCTGTGTGGATGGATGCGATTGCGGTGGGAGGTGCGGTTGCGGTAAGCTGGTGTTTTTAAGACTTGTCGCGCTCGAGCGTGTCGTGAAATTCGCCCAAAGAAATCCATCTGGCGGAGCTGCCAGGCCCAAGGCCAAGACCCGGAGGACCACTAACAGACGGTCCGTGCCCACTCCCCCTCCTTTTCTCTTCCACAGGCAAGCCACGGCGTCCCACTGCAATTGGCTTCGTTCATGGTGGGGGCGGTTTGTCGGGCAGCCTGACGTTTCTCTTTTGCTTGCATGAGGGACCGACGTCGCCAAAGAAAGTCTAAAACAAGAGACCCATCCCACCTTCCGAACAACACCAAGCTTTTGCCCGTGAACCAAACCTTGCGATCATCTTCCACCCCCCCGCGAACCCCGCCTAATCAAGCGGCGCCTCCTTCCTCTCCGCGCGAAGAACCGAGCTTTTCACCAGCAACCGCCAGACGCACCACGCCAGGAAAGCTATCTACTGCCGCTATAATTTGGAGGGAGGGGCCATCTTCGCATACGTCTTTTGCGGCTTCAACAACAGCTGCCTCATCCAACCCCACCAACTGGACAGTGAACCATCCAACCTCCTCGTCCACCACCCTCAAGCGACCGTCGCAACGCTCTCGTCATGGCTTCAAATGGCGTGGAGGACGCTTTTGCCGTCGGCAGTGTGCTGCAGGCCATGCTGACCATGCGGAGCGGGGATAATGACAAGAAGAAGCAGGCCGCCGATTATCTGGCCAAGTTCCAGAAGTCTGTGAGTGATAGGCTCATATCAAGGGGCATGCCGAATCAGTGCACCATGCTAACCTGGCCCTAACATCATAGAAAGCTGCCTGGACAACAACAATCTCGATACTTCAGAGCTCGACCGAGGCCGAAGCACAGCTCTTCGCGGCAACAACCCTGAAGGGCAAGGTACGAATACATGCACACTAGACGACCCCTGGCAAGAAACATCAGGCTGTGGTGAACCGAAGCTGACTGGACTCCAAGATTACATATGACCTCGCAACTCAGGTGTCCGAGGGCGACCTCCCAGCCCTGCGCAGCCAGATCCTATTGCTGCTCAAGAAATATGCGCCCGGCCCTAAGCCGGTGCGGGTTCAGCTTTGTGTCTGCCTCGCAATCTTGGCGATCCAGATGCAGACATGGAAGGATGTTTTGCCCACCGTTGTATCAACTCTTGGGAACGACGTCACAAGCCACGCCTGCATCCTGGATTTCCTCCGTGTCCTTCCAGAAGAAGTCACGGAAGGACGAAAAATCACCCTCTCTGTATGTGGACCGATATCTTGCGACACGCCTCTACCTCTATCTTTACCTCGCGACATTCCGTTTTTGGTGGATCGGCCTGGGATTAGTATCTAATTGGGTCATGACAGGAAGAAGAACTCTCCCAGAGGACATCGGAACTGCTGGGGGACAATGCTGAGCAGGTGGTGCAACTGCTTATCAACTATGCACAGTCTTCTCGTAAGTTTCCCCATCTGGTTTGGCCCCTGGATGACTCTTGTGGTTCCTCGCTGACGACTTGGCAGCTGCTGCGGCTACCAACCCTCAGCTTTTCGACTGCATCAGCTCATGGTTGCGTGAGGTGCCCGTGGGTGTTGTGGTCAGCTCTCCTCTCATGAGTGCGGTTTTACATGGAGTGGCCAACGACAACTCGCTTTTGGCTGCTGCTGACTGCCTTACTGTGATTTGCCGAGAGACGAAGGAGGTGGATGACAACCGCGATACGATTGCCCTCCTCCTTCCGAGGCTTCTTGAGCTCAGGCCACGCATTCAGGCTCTCGTCGACGAGGACGATACCGAGGGATTCAAGGCAATCACCCGCGTCTTCGCCGAGGCTGGTGAGTCTTGGGCCTTGCTGGTTGCTCGCGACCCTCAACACTTCCGCCCTATTGTGGACTGCCTTCTTGAATGTTGCGCCAGAGACAAGGAGAAGGACGTGCTCCACTATACCTTCAACTTTTGGTACGAGCTCAAGCAGTACCTGACTTTGGACCATTACATGGAGGCTCGGGTGCAGCTCGTGGACGTCTTTGCCCAGCTGGTCGACATCCTGTTGAAACAGCTCGAGTATCCAGCATCGGACGACCCCAACAATGTTGACCTCTTCGACGGCGATCGTGAGCAAGAGGAGAAATTCAGAGAGTTCCGCCATCATATGGGAGATACGCTGAAAGATTCCTGCGAGGTGATGGGGGTCTCGGCATGCCTTACCAAGGTCTACGACGCCATCAAATTGTGGCAGGAGAAGTTTGGAGGCCTTGCCACTCCCACTTCTGTTCCCCACTGGCAATCGTTGGAGGCACCCCTTTTTGCCATGCGTGCTATGGGACGCATGGTGGATAATGGTGACAGTTCTGTCCTTCCCCAAATCTTCCCGCTTTTGGTGCAGATCCCCGTGAGCAACGAGAAGCTTCGATTCGCGGCCATCATGGTTTTTGGCCGCTATACCGAATGGACTGCGGCCCATCCGGAGTTTCTCGAGTCTCAATTCCAGTATATCGTCTCTTCCTTTCAAGCTGACTCGCAGGAGATTCTGCGCGCTGCGGCTCAGTCTTTCAAGTACTTTTGCACTGATTGTAAGACCCTGCTCAGCCCGCAGGTGATCCAGCTGCAGGCTTTTTACGACGGCATCCTTGACAAGCTTCCTATGCCTAGCAAGGAGGAGGTTACTGAGGGCGTCGCTGTCGTCCTTGGTGTTCAAAAGCCAGAGGAAATTTACCGCTTGCTCAAGCTGTACTGCGACCCCTTGATCAACCGGCTGATGGTCAAGGCCAACCAAGCAACGGACGAGAAATCCAAGGTTGATCTTGCTGGTACGTTCTCCTTGCGTGACACCTGTCTGGATTAGCACTAACATGGTTGTCAGATCACATCAACCTCCTTACTAACTTTGCACAATACGTGGTGCCATATATTCCCAGTGACCAGGAGAATCCTGCGGTCAAGTACTGGCAAGAGGTGTTCCCGATCCTGTCAACCATCCTGGATAACTTCATCACGTTCATCCCAATTTGCGAGCGTGTGTGCCGGTGCTGGCGGAACATGGTGATTTCTTACAGAACCGCCATCACCCCTCTTCTCGGACCATTGGCCAACAAGTTGGCTGAAGGGTTTGCCGCATCGAAGCAGGGGTGCTTCCTCTGGGCCACCAGTGCAGTCTTGAGGGAGTTTTCAGAGGACAGAGAACACGTCGAAGATGGCATTACTAACGACATCTATGTCTTCTTCGAGGCGCAGGCGACAAATGTTCTCCGTACTATGAGCGATATTAAGCCTATCGATCTCCCAGATGTCATTGAGGACTTTTACCGCCTGCTCATCGACGCCCTTCTTTATTATCCCACCAAACTTATTCCCTCTCCGCTCTTCACCCCTATCTTTCAGGCTGCTATTTCGGCTTTGTCCCTGGAGAAGCAGGAGCCCGTTTCGGCAGCCCTTCACTACATCCGCGATCTCCTCACATACGGTGGGCCAAACCCAGCCACTTCCAGTGATGCCCTTGGAACAGCCGGCGCCCAGCTTCGCCAGATTGTCAAACAACTCCTGCTCGAGCAGGGCGGAGCGCTGATCAAACAGACCATGGCGGGCATGATGTTCACCTTCCCCAGCGACTGTTTCGCCGATGGTAGCGGCGTCTTGCTGCACATGTTCCAGCTCCTTCCTCAGGAGACAGCTGCGTGGGTTGAGAGCACCATCCGAATGCTTCCCGCGGGAACCGTCACGCCCGTGGAAGCCAACCGCCTTCTCAGCAAGATTAAGGAGAAACTCAGCGGATCAGATTCCGACCGGAGACAGATCCGTATTCTGATGCAGGACTTTACCAACACATACCGCCGCCGGTATGTGGCGCCTCGGGATGGTCTAGGACAGTTGGAGGCGACCCAGTTCCACTTCTCTGGGTAGATACGCTGCGGGTATGGGTGGACTTATAGGATTGGTGTCAGGGGGATTCTCGCGGTGGACAAGGGGGAAACATTTTGCGGATTGGGATGTGTCTGTGCATATATTTTCGAATTCGTCTCTTGGGCGCAGAAGTGGAGAATTTATGACGGGTGGTATATCAGGTAGCTGGTGGAGGGATACTGAAATGCATGCGATGTTTTTGAAGGGGGGCGAAAAGATAACGAAAAGGAAAAGAGGAGGGCATCAAAGGAGTGAGAAGAGACCGAAAGACAGCGGTGGGAAAGACAGTTGCATTACGACACCTAGATGGGATGAGGGCCACGACGACGGAAAGCGAAGATAATTGAATTGTGTTGTGGAGGATTTATATGTAGATAGTATCAACATCCCTATTTTTCGTCTTTTTTTGCTACCCTTTTGCTGTATCTCCTTTTCGCCTGAAGTTTTCCCTCACTTCTTCTGTCTTTTGATTCTGTCATGTTTTCATACAACCTACAATTCTTATCGTTTCTCTTCAAGTATTTATAAGACCACGAGAATGGTGGTATTCGTTGCTGCATAGGTCGATTGGCCTTTGGGAGAGGTTGGGAAAAGCAGGATGGGAAAGGGCAACAGTTGCTTTAGGGACATAGGTTTATTCAAGAGGAGGAAAGCGAGTTAGGGTTGGTGATCAGGAAGGGATGAAGAGGACAGGAAGGGAAAGAAGAAAACAAAACAGAAATGAAAAGAGCCTACAACGAGAGTGATTTGCGTTGCTGCATGGCAACCAACATCCACCCCCTGCCAAGAATTCAGGGGAATGGAGGGTCTTGGCACAAACGATGCTGAAGTTTTTGTCGATTAGACAACATAAAATTTCAGAACGGTTCAAGAAGAATGCTATTCCTCCAAGTGATCTCGTCGTCTTTATGTTCAGTAATCAACGTTTACATCAGCGCTATGCAAGAAGAATCATTACAAGTTCATATATTGGCTATATCCGCTCCAGGGAAAATGATATCACAAACATGCTGCCTCAACCACCATCCCAAAAAGCTCCATCATCTTTTAGACACATTTACCGCCCCCTCTCCTCTATCGCCGGCAGTACCAGCTCCAGCAGTCGAAGGACCACTTTGCGCCTCCCTCCTGGCCTTGGCCCCAGCTTTCAATTTCTCCCACCTATCCCTGTATTTCTCTACTGTCTGCTCTAGCCTGTCATAATCTTTCTCCCTGGCCACCATCCTCTTTGTCAGCTCAGCCAGCTGCTCCTCCAACTCCGCGTTCCTCTTCTTCAGAGCCACTTCCTCTCCTGAACCTCCACCTGGGGGCAAATGTCCGTACCCACCACCGCTCGAAGCACTCATTGGCGATCCGGGTCTTTGCAACCGTAAGCTTTGTGCCAATGCCAGGTGGGAACTCTGGCTGTTGAGTTCGAACGCGTGTAGACGTTTGCTCACTCTATCCAGGGCGTCCTTGAGCGAAGCGTTCTCGAGTTGGAGCTCCTCGACAACATTTTTAAGATGGTCTTTTTCGTTTGTTGCCCGAGATTTGCCTGAGTGTGATGATAGTAGAGACGGTGGTCTGCGAGAGCCGAGTTGAGGAGGTATCTGGATCTCTTGTGCGTCAACAAAGTCGTCTTCGTCGTCATCCTCTAGGCTGTTGGGATCGCGGTGTATGGAGGCTGCAAGACGACGACGTTCTTTCGTTTCATGATGGAGGATGCTAGCGTAAGATACGGTATGCCCGCTCGTAGGGACAAAATAAAAAGAGTCGGCAGCGCTCGGGTCTCGAGGGAGGGATCGGAGGGCCGCGCGGGAGTATATCTTTTTGAGATCAGGTTCAGTAGTAGCGGTTGTCGTCGTTTGGGGATGCGCGGTCCATTGGCGCTTTCGTGGAGGGGTGGGTTCTGGGGGGCGGACGGGGCTGGTCCGATCAGAGGTGACTGATGACTCCTCCGAGATTAATGGCAGCCCGGCGAAGGCGAGGGGCGCGGAGAGACGATTGATCAAAGTGCCAAATGTGCTATAAAACCTGGAGAAGCCCTCCTCGCTAGGGGTCGAACTGCCGGTATTCTGTTCGACCTTGTTGGGCTCATGAGATGCATGCTCTGCAATGACAGGGGGAACCCAGCCTGGCTTGCGTGAGTGGTCCAGAGAATCCGGGGTTTTGGAGCCTCTCGTGGAGCCCTCCCTGCGGGGATACACTTCCAAACTTCCAGGAGCCTGGTCGTTGGAAACGCTGGGTGTCAGAGGCTGGCTGGGATACTTTGATCGAATTCCTCGAGCGGATGCCAAGTTGTTTGCTATGGAGGATGACAGATTTCGCCCAGGGTACCGTTGATGAGACAGCGTGGGGATGGGCTTTGTCGCATGGGCAGATCCAGGAGCAGCAGCTGAAGCCTTGGAAGATGTTGCAGTTTTGACATCGTCGTGATCTGTAGAATCTTTCTCGTCTGCCTCGGCAATATCGCTGTCGATACTATTCTGGCTGGGGAGTCCTAGGGGTAACTTCAGCAACTCGGACAGCCGCTTATGGTGTTGCTCCAACAAGCTCAGCATGCGCAAAGCCTCGATGCTCGTCGTCCCCTTAGCCGCGTTAGCGAACTCGCCAGCAGCCTGCGCATGTTCCGTAACGGCAACAGTGGTGTCGGATGTTTGTGTAGCGATGGATGCAGCGCGGGCATGGTCGTGTGCCTGGGGTAATCAGTGTCAATAGCTAACTGTCTGTTTGCCTATTCATGAGATCGAGAACAAGCATACCTTTGTGAGCGCGGCGGACTCCATCATGGGGGAGGCGCGCGGCGCATATCAGAAAAAGAGCAAGTGTGGGAAGTGTGTGACACTGCGGCGGATGGAGATATTCACGATGATGGATTGGCGGGGTGGATGATCTGCTCAGTGGACATCAGGAGCCGGCCAGCGAAAGGCGTCCACAGGCACGTAGGGCTGGAGGATTGGCGCGGATGCTTATCTTATCGCAGCGACCCGGGGCAGCACAAGTTGTCGTATTGGGATGGAACCAACCCCAGGACAGGCTTCGTAACAGCTTCCACAAAGAGGGGCCGTTACTCCCTCATCGATTAGTTAATTAATCTCGGATTTGAAACATCATAAGCTTCCGAGTAAAGACACTTGTCATCCAGTGCAAATTGCAGCATTTTCAACAAGGCCAACCCTCAGCCGCCTTCTCGACGTTCAAAGCGTTGGATTGATCCAAGTGGCTGCTTCTTGGCATCTCGGCTTATGACGATGTCATCATAGGCAAACGGGAGAGCTACCATTATCCTCCCCTTCGTATCTAAACAGCAAGTTCTTACAACTCTATTCCCCGCCTCTCTACGCCACAGTACGCATAGCACTAGCAACGCGCAGCAAGTCCACCTCCTCCAAAACCATAGACCGCGATCCAGCTTGCGTGAGGTGCTGCACTGGCAGATAAAAATGGACGGCACCTCAAACGGACTGGGAAAGCTATTGCCAAAGGCCATCGCGGCAAAACGGCGGCGAAACAAGGCCTCGTCCATTTACAGCAGCACCAGCAACGATGATGTCGCGCCACACAGAGGATCAGACAACTCCAATGCCCCTGTTGGCGAAACCAGCTCTCTGCGCCGCACCGACAGCCAGCTCAGCGAGGACAATACCGATTTGATTTCGTTCGAGTCTGACACAGCATCGTGAGTGTCTCTCTCTGTCTTGATTTCGCCCCTTTTTACCCCTTCAACAGGGCCTCGTCATGCAATTTGTCCAGCCTTGTCGAGACCTCTTGGCGGCTCTTCAGTGAGAATCCCGCCTATAATTTTACGGAAAGCTACTTCGTATTAGCGCCTGCTAGGGAAGCGGGCCCGGGCACCTATTGGCGTATGCGGAGTTCCGGTCCACATCCAGCTCACCACCTACCTGACCTCTTGGCTCTCGTCGTCAACCAACCTGTGCCTCCCACAGGCGGCGTTTCTGCTGCTCGTCGTTGGCCGTCGTCATCAGCCTCTCCCAACTCACGTTGATAATTACCGGTTCTTCCGGATACACGCTCCTCTCGCATTGTTTTGTTTTCATTTGTGTTATTCACCTATAACCTCAACTGACACCCGTGACATTCGCTCGCTAGGCCAGACACCCGTCCCACCGCCATCTCAGTCCACCCGTCCCAGATCGGGCACTTAACTACATCCTCGCCCCTCGTGCAGGAGAAATACAAGCCAGAGTCGCAAACCTCAGACGTCCTGTCTTCTGAAATCTCCGGATTATCGACCCGATCTTCGACTTTGCCGCAAGACTCCTCGGACAGTCTGGAGTCTACCCCTTCGCTGAGAAAGTCCCGAACCCATAACCTCCTGCATCCCGATTCCGATCCACCGAAAAGGTCTACATCTGGAAACCGACTCAGAGACGTATTCCGCTCGAAAAGGGGTTCGGAAAAGAGTTCCAGTGACGAGAAGACTGTGCCCGAGTCTTCGCCAGCGGCCAACCCAGAGTCTGAAGCCAAAGTCTCGACCGGCCGAAACCGTGCCCTTTCACGCGGTCCGACGTTGGAACCTCTGAAAGCCCCGCCACGAACACCACAGACTCCGCCACATGGAGAGCCGACTCCGCCAGTGATCGTGAATACCCCTCCCACACCAACCGATCCTCAGCTGCCCGTCATCGTGGCGACCAGCAGCAGCCCTCGTCGTCCGGCGAATGCGTCTCCCGTGGGGAATATGATAACGCAACGAAGAAGAGCGGGGTCAAATGCAGGCCCAAGCAAGCTGTCAACGATAACATCCGCCCCTCTCACGCCAACGCCGGAAGCTGGGCCAGTTTCACCGAACCCAGCTGCCACGTTCTTTTCGTCCATGTTCTCAGCAGTCCAAAATACTGCCAACTCGCTCAGTAGCACTATATCAACGGCGAATCTAGCTCCCGGGACGAAGTCTAGGGCCGGTACACCGTCTCAGGAAACCGACAGCACACAACAGCAACAACAGCAGCAGGACGGCGTCGAGGTTGAATCCTCATCCATTCC